>NC_083279.1:62135602-62752333 GCF_963506605.1 Zootoca vivipara
TTTGCAGAGCACTAAGGTTTGGCTTAGTGTGTCATCTAAACTCAGACTTTGTGGTCAAGCTCCTGCCTTGCTAACCACAAGCTGTAGTCAAGACTTGCTTTTAATCCCTATTTCAGTTGCGGAGAGCCTTCAGCCGCCAGATACTGCTAAACTACAACTCCCATGAGCTCAAGCAAGCATGGATGATGGGAGTTGTGGTTCAGCAACATCAGGAGGCCCAAAGGCTCTACACACTTGCTCTAGTGATTCCACACTTCATTAGCTTTTGAGACCTCCCCAATACTCTAGCTAACTCTTGCATAGGGCGTTAATCCTTGCTAGGCTCAGATGGCTCAGTCAGTACAGCATGAGACTCAATCTCAGAGTTGTGAGTTCAAGCCCCACATTGGGCAAAAGATACCTGCATTGCAGGGGGATGCATTAGAATAATCCAGGCATCCCCAAACTGCGGCCCTCCAGATGTTTTGGCCTACAACTCCCATGATCCCTAGCTAACAGGACCAGTGGTCGGGGAAGATGGGAATTGTAGTCCAAAACATCTGGAGGGCCGAAGTTTGGGGATGCCTGGAATAATCCCTCACCTCACGGTCCCTTCCAACTCTACAATTCTTATTATTCTATTATGTGCTTTGTTTACCAGCCGGTTTTTAAGCACTGTGATGAGTACAGTAAAAGCCTGGGAGAACCTAGCAGACACCATTCAGGAACTGTACCAGAGGAAAACAAAACACCAGGGCATTTGGTTCAGAAATTCGCTCAGTGTGCTTTAACTTCCCTCATCTTTTTGTCTCCTCCATGACGCTTACAGTAGTAGCTTTTCTTGCACGACGTACTTTTTAAAAGGTATCTCCTAACTCTTAGCATTGGCTCATTCAGAACGAGTTAATAGGGGACCCAACTGCAGAAAGGAAGTCATTCATCTTTTACATAAATCTCTCTTAGAGTCTGTGGAATGTTCTGCATCATAGATGATTTTGTATAATCTTGTCCTGACCAAGGTTGCCCAAAATGGAGTTCTCAGTGGCATTCCAGTGATGTCAACACATAAAAAACATGGTGGTTGGCAATTTCCCTCATTCACATCTCAAGGCCACAGACAATAGATTTCACCAAGGTCTGTGGAGAAGGACTTCCTTTCTTCGGCAAATAATTTTACATTTCTCCTAAATTTTAAAATGCTGTATTCAACAGCTAAAGCTTCTTGCCCATAAATAAACTTTTCTGGAAGCCTGCATAAAACTCATTCTGCTGCTGGGAGGCTTTTTGCCATGTGTATGATCAGTAGAAATCAAACCAGAAACTAAATGTTTTTAGTTTTACTAGACTTGGCCAACTACAGACCTCCTTATCTTAAAACCACAAACTTGTATCCCTGCTTGTGTTTATACAGCAAGATTGTGCGCTTGTCCTCCTGCTTTGGTGCTTCTGGGCTGCCACTATTTTAAGGTGGGATTCAATCACATACCAGCAAAATCAAGCTGTGCTAGAAAAGTTGATTTAGAACGCTTGTGGAACAATTTATGCAATTTATTTAACTAAAGCAATAACACTACAGTATAGCATATGTATCCATGTTTGTTAACTGATGTGGTTAAACGTGTTGTTGTTGTTGTTGTTTTAAAAACAACATGTGTTTTAGCACACATGAAAAAAATTAAAACAAATCCTTATTTCCTGATGAATAGCCCTTGGACTATAATGTAACTTAAATAGAAAACTATCTTTAGAAAGATTTTCCCTCCAAAAGCATTTTATTTCAAAAATCTGATTTAAATTTTAAAAATCTGATTTAAATTTTAAAAATCTGATTTAAATTTAAAAAAATCAAATTTAAATTTAAAAAATCAAATTTTTAAAATTATTTTTTAAAAAAACCATTGATTTTTATCCACCCTGACACCTGCACATCAAAAACATTTCTAGCTGGCAGCCCAAAAGCTTCCTTTGTTCTCCTGTGGTCCTACGTGTTCAAGAAAGATCCAACCAAAGCAAGCACTTTTAACAATAGTTTAGATTCACTTCCTTTCTGAGTTCATCGCTACTTAGTGCTACTTATTTTTCTTAAAATGATTCCTTTGTCCATCAGCATGGCACAAGGGGTGGTTAGGAAAACCAGCATGGACTCCTCTGATTTCACTACCGAGGGTAAGATGGTAGCCTGGCATTGTCCCTCTTAAGACACTCTTTGTCAGGAGATTTCTCTCAAGCAAGAATTAGGAGAAGGACCTCTGAAGACATATCCCAATTCTTTCTGGAGAAATGAATCGTTATGGTTCTGTCGAAAAATCAAGCTCTGGTGATCTTTCAAGAATCAAGCTTGCACTGGCAAGAATCGCGAAGACTGCAGTTACTTCTCTGAGTTCAAACTTGATTGAGGCAACCACTGCTGTCGTGTATATATTTCAAACTGCCCTTCCTTGAACACAAGTCAGTGCTCAGGCTGGAACAAACCAACTCCCTCTTTCTTCCTCTCTGAGTCTTGATTCATGTCTGATAGCAATGGTATAAGGCAGCTTTGTACACGGAGCATCTTCTGAAACTCAAGCAATTATCAGCTTTTTCTTCAGTTATATTAAACACAAAGCAAGCACGAAGAAGAGGGAGCGTAGCAATCATAATCAGCCTGAGCTTCAAGCATGCTTTGTACAATGGCGAAAACATTGCACTGGGCACATTTCACAGGGATGCTCTTGTACTGCTACTATTTCCTCCAATGTGGGAGAAATTCTGGTGGTCTGAGACTACTGATTCTCCAAGGTACACCGTCACTCTTGGCCTTGGACCAGCTTAAGCAGGTTGCTTGCAGAGCTAGATTGTTTTGACATCTTCTATTTGGTACAAGAAGAGAAGGGGTGGAAGGGGTGGGGCATAACAAGCACGAAAAAGAAAGAAGAAAAGGAAAAGTAGCAGAAGGGAAAAGATGGAAATGATGGCAACCTTGCAGTGTGGGGAGAGGGAGTAAAAAGGGATGCCAGAGGGAGGACAGATGAGAAAACTGTCACACACAGAAGAATGGAGACATGCAAAGAGAGAAAATGGAAAATGACATGAACAGAAGGGAGGGAGGGAAACGAGGAAGGGAAACACACAAAAGGCAGAAACAAAGATAAGGATCTCAACAGCAAGAAAGAGAGGCGGAGGAAAAACAAAGTTCTCTTCCAGGGAGAGAGTCACAATGTACACAACCGTTCCATTACACCAGGAATTTAAACCTGTCATCCTTACGAAAAGATGTATTATTAATTCCCCTAAGCTGGCCTGATTTCACAAACAGTACTTCAGGGAAGCAATATTTTTAAGGGTGCTGATGGGGAGTAATGTGCAATCTGAGAAGTACACTTCAGGAAGTCATGCAGTGTCACAGATGATGCTGGGATGCAACTTTGGGATCATATGATCATTCTGAAATTTGATCCCCAGCATCCTCTGTGACACTTCAAGGAACCCTGAAATGCATGCCTTGGATTGCTGATCCCATAGCCTCTTGGGGAATCAGGTATTAAATCTACTGGGACAAATCCCAGGCTAACCCCCTGCCCCATCCAACAGAAGGAGAAAAGAGAGAGCTTGCACAACTTGCTCAGTGTGACAGTTTGAGAAATATCAAATCTTCTCATTTTTATTATAAAGGACTTGTAATTGCTCTTACAGCTGTAATATGTGTATTCTGTGTGTGTCATTTCCTTTCACAATAACCCCCACCACCCCGAAATAAATGGAAATTCTTATTCCCACTTTCAAGGTAAGGAATTGATTCAAAGATCGTGATTTGCCCAGGGTCTTTCAGAGAGTCCACAGCTGAAGTAAAACTTGAGATGAAGTCTTCTAGGGCAAAGTCTTAATGGAAAAGCTGTTTTTCATCTGAACTCCCCAGGTTACTCCAAGTTTCAAGGCAAGAATTTATTCATTTTTTAAAATAAGGATAATGGCATTATTGCAAGGGCCACTTCACCCATGGTGTTTGTTTTTAATTTTATCTATTTAACAAAAAGTATATATTGCCTTTTTGTAAAGAGAACCTCTAAAAGACAATGCTAAAAACAGGTATTTTTAAAAAAAATCAAAACGTAATTAAAATCAAACCAAAAAGCTAAAAACAGACTAAAATGCGTACCTTGGATCCCGAACACCCTGGAACTCGGACATTTCAGCTCCTGAACGTCGCAAACCCAGAAGTGATTGTTCCAGTTTGCGAACTTTCCAATGGGGCTTTCGCAGCTTCAGAAGCCACGATTTGGTTTTCGAACGTTTTGGAAATCGAACGGACTTCCAGAACGGATTCCGTTCGACTTCCAAGGTACAGCAAAGGCACTTCCTTGTTATCAACAGGCAAGGAGTTCTAAAGTGTTGGCGCCCCCGAGCTAAAATATCAATTGGAAGAGATACAATATTTGTTTGCTTATCTAACTAAATTTATACAGATACATCTATAAATTATTTTACATGTACACATAACATATAATGGATGAATAGGACCATGTATATTACACATGAACACCTACCAGGAAACGGTGGGAAGCCACAGATCATCAGCTGAATCACCACTTAATGTGTAAAGTGATCCCAAGAGCTCCAGAAACAATTCTGCATCTTTAGAAATACCTCTAAGGCTGTAATCATTTGCACACTTAACTGGGAGCAAGCCGCACTGAACACAATAGAGCTTACCATACTTCTGATCACCAGGCATAAACATTTGCAAGAGAAATATGCTCTTGTTCCTCTCTGCCAGTTTATAACCTGTTCTCCAAGAAGTTTGCTATGTAAGTGTCTACCTTAAGAGTCACGGACCTGAGGCCTGCTATGGCTATGTTCTGGTAGAATCTTGGGAGAATTACTTTTAAAATGGTGTTTTGGGGTTGGGGGGTACTGGGTTGTTTTTGAATTGATTTTTATTATGTATTTTGTGTTTTTATATTGTGATTTTAATGTTGTAACTGCCCTGAGACCTGCAGGTATAGGGCAGTATATAAATTTAAACACCACCACCACATGGGAAATGGAGGAGGGGCCAGATAATATCCTAATTCAGGCATAGGCAACCTCCGGCCCTCCAGATGTTTGGGACTACAATTCCCATCATCCCGAGCTAACAGGACCAGTGGTCAGGGATGATGAGAATTGTAGTCCCAAACATCTGGAGGGCCAGAGTTTGCATATGCCTGCCCTAATTCCTCTGCAATCAGTGGTGGGAGGAGGGTTGGGGGAGAATGGCACATTTGAAGACGTTTGCCCATTTAAAGGAGTGGGCTTTCATAGCCAACGTACACATACCTGGTGCCATTTACAGAACATATTTATATCATTTAAAAGTGGTGGATCTTTCTTTGTCTCCTGTTAAAATGTGTACATTATAGAAAATCATAATAACAATTATAAGCCACTAATATATAGACACCCCCCCCCAAAAAAAGAGAGGTCTCCCTCCTTTATCTGTCCCCACTGTGGTCTAGTCAGCTTCAGGACTGATACTCCAGGGTTTGTGCTCAATGCGACATTCATCTATAAGTACATTTGCATTCCATTCAGGATTTTCAAAAGCATCATAATCTCTGGAAGTCAGGGGCTTTCAGAATATTCCTTCTGCTCATTGCATTTAATGTCATTTAATTGCATTTAATGTCAGAGTAGCACTGAGTCCCCGTATTTTTCATTTCTGAAATAATCGCCAATCCACACTCTCCCCCACCCAATCAAAATGCACCAGGACAAAGAGCACAAATCCTTAAGAAATATTTAGCGGATTTCTTCCTTCAAAATCTGACTGACCGTAGGCAACACATCTGAATAAATTTTCCTTTGAAAGAGACAGATTGGCAACATGCGCACAGCTCCCCCAGTAATCACTCACTGCATCAAACCACAGGAATTAGGTGAAATCTTATGTCAGCCTCACCTACACCAACAGTGTTTCACCTCACTAATAAAGAATAGCCTAGAAGATGTTCCCTGCACGTGAGTGACGATGGTCTGGCTGCCATAAACTGCTGTCGATAGCAAGGTGTGTGTTTTGTTTGTTTATTCCCAAGGAGGCATGTTTATCATGGCTGTCAGGGATTATAAAAATATTTCCATGCCGTGAGACAGCTTGATATTGTAGCATGCAACTAAACGTGTGGGTAAATGTGCAGGTGGAACACTGAAATAAACAAGAAATCTTCCATAAGAAGCTTAAGTTATGATCCCCATGGATGGCAGCAGAATAAAGCTAAGGGTAGGAAGGGGAACACAAAGCGTTGGGAGGGGAAGAGGCATCAGGCAAAACACAAGGGAAGCTTGTTGTATACATAGTCTTCCATCCAAAGTGCTCAGGGATGCACGCAATGCCATGTGATCATGCAATAGGTAGTGAGCAACAGACCCTTTCGTGCAATCAGAAGACTTAACCAAAATCCTGAATAGATATAGATGATATACAGATGTATGTAAAGGTACATTTCTAGCCCTCAAGATTGCAGCTGAAATCATAATACCAAAAATAGTGAAGGGCCCAGAGATATATATAGCTGCTTTAAAAGGCACCCACATAAATTTGCTGTTTCTTCCAGATGCTTGGGTTTCCCCCCAGTAGTCACGATTTCTACATTTACAGAGCAAGATTTTACAGGGTCTGACTCAGAATATCCTCTCTTTTAAAAAAACAACTAAAAAAACCCATACATTTCAAATGGAGGATATTGTATCTTACTAGGCCTTGTGTTAATTGGAAGAAACAATGGCTGCTATTAAGAGACACAATGTGGGCGGACAGCTATAATTAGACTGTGAACTGGTTCAAGCCATCATACCTTTGCAACAAACTCATTGTGTGTTCTTAGGTCTTTCACCATCCTCCCATGTGTAAACTGGAGACCATGGTGAATGAGAAGTTGTGAACACAGTGGGAAGGCACTCTGCAAATTAGAGGGTCTGTTCTTATGGCAATTTTACCTGGGAGTTATGTGATGAGGTCATCATGAGTTGATTTACCACCACCACCCCAGGGGATTTCTGTAGCACTTCCCAACCTTAGGAATGTTAAAAATGCATTCCCAGGAGTGCAACACCTTGGAAAACTTTAATGAAGCGGATTGATACACATAAGGCCAGCCTGAGAACAGCGGTCATTTAAGAAAGAAATATTTTGAGGGGTGTGCGCAATGCAGAATGCAAGTCGGGAGATGAGCCCAAAGACTTTCTGTAGCACTTTTGGCGATTCTGGGGTGCCCTTGGTGGACTTTGTGATGGACCCACTCAAGGCAGCAAAATGTCTTGAGAAGGAACTCGTCTAGGTGTCAAAAGACCCGTGGCTTAAGTTCTCAATGATACAGCAGAGAAAAATATGTCAGCTTAAGGCAATGGTGGTCAATTTATGTTACTGAATGAAAAAAGGATCAATAAGAAACACTGATAACTGGATCTGAGGGTGAAGTCAAGACACTTTGCTGTCCTTAGGGTTTTTGTGGCAGGGTTGCCAGAGTTTAGCCCTATGACCTGTTTTCAGCAGAGTCTGGAAGAATATGAGGTACTACGGCAGAAGAAGTAACTCTGAATGTGTACAGAGTGTATTTCCATCAAGACTAAGTGAACCCACATACAGGATTTCAAAAAAGCACTTTCCAGGTATATGGCCCCAAGGCTTCTCTTTTTAGAAATGATAGTGGCTCCAATGAGGTTGCATTCACACAGGGTTTTGTTTTGTTCTGTTTCCCCAGCATTCCCCCAATTTCCGTATTTCAGTATATTTGAGCTTTCACACAACGTAAATGTCACTTCTGGAAACCTAGTGGAATACAGTGAAAGTTTAGTGCTCATTTCCATGTTAATTGGTTCCAGAAATAATCTGCTTGCAACACCATTAAACCAGAAAATCGTGGGAGTAAAGTGATGAAATTTGGGGTGGGATACTGGCATACAGTTGTTTCCTGCTGTTTTTATGGTTGACTCATGAGGGAACGACATTCATTGTGCCACACTGTGTGAATGAACTTTAATGCAACATGCCAGTATATCAGTAAAAAAAAGCCACCGTTCCATAATGCAACAGGTACTGCAGTGTGAAAGGAATGCTAGAAAACAGGACAGAAGCACTAGCATTATAATCAGGAAAAGTAACAGAATATATCCCATGTCAGAATGCACACAAAATGAGGTTAAATAATAATAATTGTCTCTCTGAGACAGAATTTTTTTTTAGTAAGTGTCAGGGGATTGTTGCAGCTACTCCTGAGTAAACACGCCCAAGTGTGTCTTTAACGGTTTTATTGTGCATAGTATTTACAGTGCAGAGATAGCAGAAAACATGACCTCCTAGTCACTCGCAGAATCCGGCAATGGCGCCCTTCTGCTCCGGGGCCAGCATAATAGCTTGGGCACCCCGAAACGCCGCCCTCTAACCTTGTGTTTGGGCTCGCGCCTCAATTCGGGCGCCGGAAGCGGCTGTGCTCCCTCTCCTACTTGTTGGCTGGAGTGGTGCAGGGGCTCTGATACATTGCTGAGCTGTGCCTCCTCCACTCCGCTCCCATCCTCATTTCCTCCCCCTGACCCGCTGCTGCTGCTCTCGCTGGGCGAAATGCTGGTCAGGATGATAGGGGGAGGCTCCCTGTAGGGAGGTCCCCTGGCAGTAAGTGACAAATACTACTACTGAAAATAAATAATCATTAGGAATAATTTATTGTGTTACATTTATATCCCACCTTTCTGCTATCGTGGACCCCAAGGCAGCCTACAAGTGCCTCCCAAGCGGTCTCTCATCCAGACACTCTCCCAGCTCATAGCTGCTTAAGCTTCAATTCAGCAAGGCAGCAGCTTCATGTGCCTTCAGGCCATACACTGGGACCACAGGTGGTTTCAACAGCTAGAAGAGGCTTCCCACTGTCAGGTCACCAAGTGCAGATCCACACCATACATTCAAGGCACATTTTAAAGCACATGGCTTCGTTCCGAGAACACTGAAAAATGTAGTTTGTGCTGGGAATTGTAGCTCAATGGAAGGGAAACTATATTTCACAGGATACTTTGGGGGAAGCCAGCTGCATTGGATGTTCTTTATAGGCATGGTATGGATCTGCCCCATCAAAAGCTGGAATGGAGGCTTTTAAAGTCTCTGAAGCTGCGGGTTGTCCCTGCTAGCACTGGCTAAAACTGCTACTTCTTTGTCCCCCCCCATAGGGGCTGAAAGGTAGGTAGGTAGGTAGGTAGGTAGGTAGGTAGGTCTCTCTCACACTCTGTGTGTGTTTTAATTGTTTTTTGGCTGAAGCTTTCCATGGCTGTTTAGCCTGGCTGTTGGATTTTGTTGGGCTTGTTTTTATTTGTATTCTTCTTACTTGTTTGTAAACTACTTTGAACAATTGGAAAAGTAGTATATAAGTATTTTAATATAATGTGGCAATAAATACAAGTTTGAAAAGGAGGAAGAACTGGACAAGGAGGCAAGATGTGTCACCCTTGAGATGCTTTTCTGGGGGAAAAATAGTAACCACAGAACAGGTGGGTTTTTGGTTTTTTTTGCTAAATATTCTTTACTTCTCAGCGTTTAGCACAAGAGAAGCCGGTTTTTAACAAGATGGTTACACAGGGGAATAATGTGTCTTAAAGGGTGTGATGTTAACATGTTTCCCGAAACACATTATCTAACATGCATTTGAATGTTTGGAGACAGCCTACTGCACGTTAGCAAATACACTGCAAAAACAATAACACTCTTTGCTATGTGTCAACCCCTTGTGTAGATGTGCCCTTAGAGACTAAATGTTGCTACCACCTGAGTGTTGCTAAGAGGCATATGCAAAATGAGATCAGCAGCCTTCAGCCAGATACTGGTAAAAGAAATCTATGGTGCAACTGGCCCTAGCAGCAATTCTGTGTTAGCACCAGCAGCAAAAAAAAAAGGGGGGGGGATCCAGGAATGAACAACGCAAGCAGCACACTCCTCTTCTTACTCTTACTCTGAGAGAGAGCTACAGCAAACACCTATCTGGGAACAAGTGTTCTCCAATATAGCCTATAAATCTGCCTGCAGATTGGTTCCATTAGAAAAAGCTTAAGGTCCACTGCAGCCTCCGTTCTGCGTTTCAGAGTTTAGTGACAATGGATGATTAATAAAAGGTTCATATTCCACCCCAAAAAAACCCATCACCATATTTATTTAAATTTTCAAGAGATATAATCTGTGAAAATCAGGAGCCTGAACCTTCCACCGTTCCCTTTAATTTGTGGCAGAATGATAAATCCTCAGGGATAGGTCTTCCTATCTGTCAATTTCAAGACTTCTAAAATAATCTTCAGCTGTTTATACTCCAAATGTGGAACCTGATCCTGTGCATGTTTACCCGGAAGTGAAATTCTCCTGTTCAGCAGGGTCTGCTTCCAAGTATGAATAGGATTTCAGCCTTAATATCGCAAAGAATAAGGCATACAAATTACCCACTCAGTAGTGAGAGAAAATACCTAATCCTCTTCCATCTTTTCAAGTGGAATGTTGTGTCACTAACTCGGAGAAACTTGTGTGTAAAGCCAAAGCAAGTAACTTGTCTGTAACCAGAACCCAGTTGTGTGATTTTAAGGCTAACCTGCTGCGCTGCAGTTTACATCATTTCTATCTTATAGCTCCCACTACAGCATATTTGCATTTCGACCATCTGCTTCTTCCTGCACTCCACTATTAAACATGCTTTCTGTGCCTGTGCAGGTTGAGTCTTTTGGGAGCTAATGGATTGTCCTTAGGGATGCACAGGTGCGCTTTAGTTGTTACTTATCCTCTGAGGTCCTGGCTTCCCTCCTTAAAAAAACAATTAAAAACAGCCAAACTTTGCTTCTGTGCACCGCAATTGTGCTGCTTTTTTACTAAACCTGTTTCACATCTCCCTCGTTTGTTTAAGTCACTTTTGTAAAACACCTATTCATCTTTCAGAGGCTAACAATTAAGACTTCACTTGGAAAACTGTACAGAAAATTAACATTTAACAAGCCAACATGTATCAACGAACAAGGGTGTGGGATCAATCACTATTGAACTGCTCCCCTTCCAAATATCCACGTTAGACTATTAAACAAAGGGTAGTCAATATTAGGAATCAATCTGCCTTTTTAAAAAACTGAATTCAAAGTCAGTGTGCTAAAATGTCTGGAATGTTGGACTTAGACTAGGGAAAGGCAAGTTCAGGCACTAACTGACCTTTGAGACAGTCACCCTATCTTACTTTGCCTACCTGCCCTGCAGGGTTGTTGTGAGGGTAAAATGAGAAAACCCCATGCATGAGTTCACTGAAGAACAGTCACTGTAAAAATGCAATAGATAAGTACCTGAGAGACACAACTGCCACACTGCCTGAAGCAATACTGGTCTCCACTGAGTTCTGTACCCTTGTAAAATTGTGCATAAGACCTTTATGAATATAATTTTTAAACAGTCACATAACTGAGGGATTTTAGCTAGTTAAAACTCTTACTGAGGCTTCAATACATTCATTCAATGCACGCATACATCTGAGCCCATTACATCAGAACTGGTTGCCTAAGTAATTATTATTTATTTATTTATTTTAAGTGAACAGGGCCACTGGTCCCTACCAAACCCTAGGACTCTGTGTTCCTTAAATGTTGCATGGCTAATGGACTCTGAAAGAGTATTTCTGTGTGTATGTGCTCAAGGGACCACTTCCATATGATTCTATGAGCCCCAAACTTTGCATCACATAATTATTCTTCAAATGATTAATAAACTAGTACCAAAAAATGAGGAGGCAACCTTAGCATGAACATAATGGAACTCCAGAATTTGCCCTTAAAAGTGAGCATGGAGCTCTCATTAACTTAATTATTCATTAATTCATTATTTATTATTTGTATACCACCCTTCATCCATAGATCTCAGGGAGGGTGCCACTCTCTTCTGACACCACGCCGGGGAACAGGTTCTGTAGTGAATACAGGAAAGAGGAATGGCAAACCCACACAAAACCATTTCCTACAGTCCTCTGGCTTTCCACTGGGCTGACCAGATCCTGATCAAACATTAGTTCAGTTGGTTTTGTTTGCATCAGAGACGCTTAATAACTGCTACAGACGTTTTAGCATACATTGAGAGTACGTATAATGGGTGGGCTTATTTACTTGTGAGGGGTTTTTGGTTTATTCATTTCAAAAATTTGTTTTGCAAAAAAAGGGGGGAAGCCCTCCTCCACTTACCGGTACATGCATGGTATTTTGTGCTACTCTATGCCTTTCATAGTGCTAAAACTATTGTGAAATTTAGGCACATTTAATTAATAGGTCAATCAACTAATCAACCTCTTATCAATTTAAACTATTCCTTGAAATTGGGTTGAAGCCCTAATAAAAAATGCATACCAGTTCCATCAGCTATGAGGGTTTCTTCTCTTGCCCATTGGCCTGCGGACAAATCCCTTGCCACAGAAGCTGTTCATCCACCACTCTCTTTTCCTTCTAAGGCTGACAACTAAGAGAGCTACAAGGCAGCACCAGTGAGATTGGGGGCAGGGGTAGGTTTTGTTCAGTGTTAATACACATACCGCTAGTACACAGGCTTAGTAAAGTGTTGTTGTTGTTAATTTTAAACAAAGCAGACCACACTACTTGAAAACTATGCAATTTCCACACTTAATTTTTTGAGTTTGTCATTTTCCCTGGTCTGTTAATGATTTCTCATTTCCCCAGTAAATACCAGGAAGAAAGAACATAAGAGCCCTGGTGGATCAGGCTAAACGGACATCTACTCCTGGTCTCACCTGTGGGACGCCACAAGAAACTGGTAAAAGTTTTTGTTACGAGTCGCCTGTTCAAAACCAGTTCCCACCCACCCCAGGAAATTGCCATTTCTGGTGGTGAATGAATGAGCTCATGAACATGTAGTGTTCTAAAAAAAATGTGGGGGAAGGCAAGCGGCCCACCTCAAGCATGGGGGAGAAGGAAAAATATCAACTGAACCAGCATTCAGTTCGCCAGCATGCACACTTGGCATTTCAGTTGTGAAGTCAGGAAGAAGCCAAGCTCATCCCACACCTGAGGGATGCATTGCAAGTTCTATTTTTATAATACATTGTCTTGAACCTTATGTCTATGTTAACGCACTGAGAAAACATATTTGCAGTGTCTACGCACAGCATTTGTGGTGGTCTGTGCAAATGTTTGCTGTCCAACATCCTCGCCCCCATAACTCTGGAAGGGACTCCCTTGTAGAGGAAGATGCCACTGCCTTGCATAATGTGCAAATACTGTGGATGTACATGAAGCAATACCGGTAGCTGCTGACCACAAATTAAGAGCCCTGCAATATTAGACAACTGAGCAATGCTTTATACACAAACAACACACACGACAAATATATTTATCACTCGGATAACAGGATCTGTCTACGTCTCCAAGAAACAGTAGTCGAACAAAAAGAAGGAAAGAGTTAATCCTGGTATGGTGACAGATTTGCCTCAGGCTACACCTCAAATAGTGGCTTCCAGGACCTCTCTGCTCAGTCCACTAGAACATACTGTCTCTCTAGCATGCCCGGTGAAGCAGAAAACAAGAACACTGTGTTAGCTGAAATGCATATGTACATCTGTCCACACTGTGTGCAGCAAAAGAATAATAATAATAAAATAAACACCTTTCCTGTTCAGGGTGTATGTTTATGCGTATGAGTGCTCATAAGCAAGGAATGTCTAGAGTGGGAATGGGAAACAAGCAAGAGAACTTGTGGCCTATCCATTTTTGATAAGTTTTGCGGCTTATGAATATTCTAAGCAGGGTAACCATGTTTGTGGCTCGAGTGTCTGCTAGACAGGAACTATGTTGGTGGAGAAAGCTAGTAAAGCAAATACCAACAACATTGCTGTCTGTTAACTCTAGCCTGCCCAATATCCTGCCTAGGAAAATGAGGCCTGCCAGAGGAGTTCTTGAGAACCACTTGGCAAGTGACCACTGGTATGATTCATGCAAGCTTAAAGAAAATTAAATACCCAGTTTAGCTTTTCTCTCTCTCTCTCTCTCTCTCTCTCTCTCTCTCTCTCTCTCTCTTCCTTCCAGTCACAACAGAGCAGAAGCTGTCAAATGGCAGGCGCATCTAGATGCCCTTCCACTTTTTTCCCAGGATAGTGGTTGCACCTTAATGCATAAGTGGTACAAAAGGAGTACTTGTTTGTGGCCTTGAGTCAGGCTTGCAGATGAGTGGATTTATTTGTCATTTAAAAAATGAATATCTAATTAGATCAACACAGCTCTCAAAGAGAAATATGGTACCAAAACCTGCACGGGTATTTCCTTTTGTCCCAAGTCTGCCACTTGTAAGAAGAGACAGCAATAGCAACCTGTTGTCCTTTCTAAAAATGAACTCTCACCCTTCATATAGTGCCAGTTTTTGACCTTGCAAGCCCCGATTTGCTGCTCGGTGTTTCTTGCAGAGCTGGAGGGCCCATCACCCCATTTTTCTTTTCCTCTTAATGCTCCTTGGCAGCGTTTATTCTCCGTCTGCTACCAAGGGGCCAATTAGTGTTTCACTGTTGTTGAGCTTTGTGATTTACCTAATAGGAACTAGATTGGAATTAAATAGGGCACCAAACAGCCATGAGCAGGTATCAGCATTATGAGCTGCATTCAAACAGGTGGGGATCCTTAATGCGAAGCAGTAAGCGCAAAGAACAACAACAGTGTGATAGGTCTTTCATGCCAAAAAGCTTTTCAATGAAACAAAACACATGCTTAACTATGCTACAAAACTGTAAAAAATAAAGCAATACTGGAAGGAGAGGTTCTCACAACAATAAAGAAGTTCTCAGCACACTTCAAGTAAATCGATTGATGAAATTCTGCACCGCATACCACATTCAAGTTTTACACAACAATTCCAGGGAACACACAAAACTCAGATGGTAACAGCCAAGAAGAGCAGAGACATTCTAATCTCATGTTCTGTTATGAGGTACAGAAGATATGTTTATGCACCTCGTAAAGGAATACATCTGACATTTTTGTAAAGTATTTGGCATTTGTATTTATTGTATTAACCATTAGAATAGGGTAGAATTTTGTGCTGTCCTTTGTGCTGCTGTAAATGCCTATTAGACATGGAAAGGAAATAAGCTTGTCTGGCATTAATACAGGTATTATATATTTATGGCATACATATGTTTTGCCTCATGGAAGAAGCGTGCTTTATGTAGACAGAAACTCTTTGCCACATGCATTTTCCATATTGTGTGGGTGCTCATCCTGATATGCATCTGCGAACATTTATAACCATGTATGAAATAAACCAACAAATTTAGTCTTAATATCAATATAAGAAAGTGTACAGATTGACCAGTGGTAGATGCCCAGTTCTGCACAATACACACAAACATAACGAGCGATACCACATTGTTAAGATAAGAGTTAGAGCTTCAGGATCTCTGCTTCTTCACTAGATCACAGAGATCCTTCCTTCTCCACGGAACCCTCACTTAAACTTCAACCCTCACTCACTTATAATCCTTTCTACAAGGCCTATCTACATAATTCTCATAATTTTATAAATATATCTACCTCCCTTTTCATCACAAACAAACAGCAATGCTCAGTTACATCCCCCTCATTTTCAACAACGACCAAGAGCTCCTCTTTCATGTCACAAAATTTACCTTGCAGAAAGAGCTTTCATGGATTATTCTGTACCTCAGTTTTGGAGTCACCCTATCACCTTATCTGCATATTTGCATTGTTTCTCTCCCCCTTCATACTACCTCGATTCACCTATACACATTTTCGCACACATAATTTCACCCATACACCTGCACATATGCAATAACACTTACCCAGTACAGTATGTGAATATGCAGCACGCACAAACACACACACAACACATGTAGAATCTTCACCTATAGTGGTGCACATAGATGTAACCACTCTTTCTCCCTATATCCATTTGGGTATAGTGTCATGTGCAAAGCACCCCTGCATTAAGAAAAAAACTGTGCCCTTCCTCTCTCTTTTTCTCTCTTGAGCCTGTCCCGCACCCAATGGTCTCAAAACCTGGGTTCCTTCTCATACCATGACTTATTAAACTTTGATCTTCCTTCCTCCTATATACTCCTATAACTGCATTGTACATTGTGAGCTGCACCCAACATTAAAGATACTATCTCACCCAAATAAAGTTTGGGTGGGGAAGTAGTGCTGGGGTGAGTGTGTGTGTAGAGGGATGGGAGTAGTCACTTGACAGAATTCATGCTTTGCACTTTGCAGAGGCAGAAGGGAGCCTCCATTTTCCTTGCTAGACTGAGGAGGGTCTCAGGCCAATTTTGTCTCCCTCCCCCTTTCTCCCATCCTGCTCAGTCTTTTAACGCACATGGTAATATGGTAATCTCCTACAGGCCCGGGCTGGGAAAGCATTAGACCTTTTTCTCCCTCTTTTCCTCACCCTCCTCAAACCGCTGCTGTATGGTTCCAGTTGCATTGGGGGACATTGGGGAGGGGGGAGCATTTGTGCCAGTCAAGACTTTTACAGATTTCTAGATTCTTGCTATTTGTCCAAAAGTAATGCACTCCAGACTTACGGTATGTGATAAAAGCTATGAGACCTCAGAGAATTCAGTTTCAGTTAAAATCCCATCAATATTTTAAACATAATGGGAATCCACAGGAACGAAGAGCAATGTTATTATTTTTAAGGAGCACATGGGCGTACCCAGGATCAAAACTAGTGGGGGGCAAGGGGAGGGGCCAAGGCACGGAAGGGGAGGGGCCACAAAGTGGGCGGGAACGGCGAACTCGCGCTCCGCCGGGCTGTGCCCCTCCCTAGAAGCAGGGCTGGTGTTCGGAGGCGGAGCCCAGCCCAGCGGGGCGCGAGTTCAGCGTTCCCACCCGCCGCGCCGCGCTCTCTGGTTCCCCGCCGCGCTTGGCCTTGCCAGAGGGCGCGACGGGGAGCTGGAGGGATGGCGCAGCGCGGCGGGCGGGAACGGCGAACTCGCGCTCCGCCGGGCTGTGCCCCTCCCTAGAAGCAGGGCTGGTGGGCGGAGGCAGAGCCCAGCCCAGCGGAGCGCGAGTTCAGCGTTCCCGCCCGCCGCGCTCTCTGGTTCCCCGCCGCGCTTGGCCTTGCCAGAGGGCGCGCCGGGGAGCTGGAGGGAGGGTGCGGCGCGGCGCGGCGGGAATGGCGAACTCGCGCTCCGTCGGGCTGTGCTCCGCCTCTGCCCACCAGCCCTGCTTCTAGAGTAGGGCAGCTGCCCTAACTTGCCCCGTGGTGGGTACGCCCTTGAAGGAGCAGCAATAACGAAACAGCCCTTCTCTCCCTTTTTGAGCACTGCCTCAACAGCAGTTAAGGTTATCCCCTTCAAAAGCAGCAGCAGCAGCAGTGAGCAAACAGCCCTCTTACATTGTTGCCCCTCACACACGGCCAGCTATTTGCTGAATGATAAGTAGCACCGTTCTCTACATAAAATGCTGTTTACTCTCTCAAATCCGTAAGATGTTGCCCTAAAAAACACAACCCGCAAGCTTTATTGCAAATCGTCTAGATTTGGACGTGTCCGCTTGACTCAGAAAACACAAGATTTTGGATATAACAATGACAAAAGATTCATGGTCTCATTCTTCCTGGTATCCAGCATTTTTTTAAAAAGGGGGGGGGCAAAAGAACACAACATATGTACAATTAGAGAGGCGGGTGAAAAAACCTGATTCCTCCTCCCACCTCATTCTCAGTATCAATCGCCCAGTAAATCTTGCAGAAAAGACACAACAGAACACGACAAGAAGCCAACAGGTGGGGGTGGGGGGTGGGCGAGTTAAAACATTTTCCTAAAAGAAAAGAAAAGCTTTGTGTTCATTTGCAAACGCCGTGCTCCTTCGCCTTTTTGTAAATCGGAGGGGCTCAAGCTTTCTGAAACGCGATTAAAAAGACAAATACATAAAAACCGCGCTAAGTTTGACCTTCTCATTAAGCCTTGTGGCCAGCGAGAACAAATTTTAACGCCACAATGAAACAATTCCCTTGGGTGGCTTAGATGGGTGTGCATCTTTTATTTTCTTACTGTGGGGGGGGGAGGCGGGTACTGAGGCGCCTGGCAAGGAGGAGGAGATCGCCACCACCACCACCCCTAGTGGGAAAAGTTTCGGGATGCCCCCTCCCCCCTTCCTTCCTTGCCCCACTCCAGTCTGAGCCCTGCAACCTCGGTGCATCTTTCGCTCAGCAGTAGTGGCCTCGGCAGCCCCAAAGCTGGGCTGGGTATTGTGCAAAGAACCCCCCCCGCGCGCGCGCCCCAGCCAACAGGGCTGTTGCTCGCCAGGCAAGCAGCTGCGGCGGCGGCTGCTTTTAGCCGGGCCAGCAGCAGCAGCGGCAGCAACCCTTGCGCTCTCCGAAGCTGTGAATGAAGGAGCAAAGGGGAGGTGGGAGAGAGGAGGGGAAGCTTGGAGCTCCGAGGCCGCCAGCCAGGAGCCTGCTGCTCCGCGCGCGCCCCCCTCCGCTTGCCCAGCAGCGGCAGCCGCCCCCCTTCTCTCGGGCTTAGCGGTGCGAGGAAGGAGACGGAAAGCAGGGGGGGGGGAGAAGCGCAACTGCAACCCAATAACAGCGCCTACCAGGAGCCACCTCCAATACATGCATGCATAGAGAGAGCGAGAGAGAGAAGAGCTCGCATTCCCGGGCTCGCTCTCCCCGGAGCGCCTGCGAGGCGACCAGCCGCCTGCCACTCACTGGCCCCCAACCCGGCGAGGCAGCTCCAGCAATGCGTGGTCCCCCTCCCAGTCCTCCTCCTCCTCCTCCTTGCCAAGCATGGAGCGCTCCAGGCTGGGGGGCAAACAAGCTCCTCTCGGGCTCGTGTTGTTGCTGCTGCTTGTGGTGCCACACAGAAGGGGAAGGGAATGTAGCCTCTCTCTTACCTGTTTTTCTTTCTCTGTGTGTCTGTCTGTCTCTGTCTCTCTCTCTCTTTTCCCCCCTCTCCCTTTCTCTCCCTCTCTCTTTTCTCTTTTTTAAATTGTGTGTTATGAGGAGAATTTCTGGAGAATCATTTTCCGCCAAGGCGAAAAAAAGAAAAGGGGGGTGGAAAGTGAAAGGAAACAAAAAAACAAAAACAACACCCGAGACCCTTTCCTTGCAAGCCCCCCGGCCTCCTGGTACCAAGACACGAGGACAACATCAAAGCAACTTGGGGGGAACACTTGAGGGGGCTATTGTCTGCTCCGGGCGGCTCTGTTTTTCCTTCGGCCTCCCCCCTCTCGCTGCCGGGAGACTTGGTACGGCCCAGGCATTCATGCCAAGTAGCTTTCACACATGGAAGCTTGTCTCAAGCAATTGCTGACAAGCCACAAACAAGACATTCTCCCTCCCTCCTCCCTCCCCCTCCCTCCCCCTCCTCCTTTCTTCAGAATGCAAACTAAAACTCCAGTGACAGGCAGGCGGGTTTGGCTTAACCCCCCCCCCACTCCTCCCTCTACACACACACGCAGAGCTCAGCTCACTGCTGTACTGGTGGAGTTAAGAGACAGGGAAAAAAGCCCAGGCTGAGTTGGGGGCAGGGAAAGAGCTGTCTGCTGTGTCCCAGTAAAATGGCAGAGAGAGAGACGTTGTGCACACAACATTGCAAAGCATTTGCCTTCTTCGGATGCAACGGGGGGGGATCAAAGAAGGAACAACTGGGGCGGGGAGAAGGCAGGCGAATCAAACTCTTTTGCATCGTATTTTGGGCATGGGGGTGGGTGAAATTCGCCTTGCAGCCTCAGTCAGATGAGATCGATCTCCCTCTTCCTTCTCCCTCCACACACAATAGATAAATAATAGGGTGTTTTACATAATCCATTCCGGGTTTCATTATTTCACTTTCTCCCCAGCGTTCCTCACATCCACCCATTTCTCCAGCGCACTGCCAGGGGCCAGGGCACAACGTGTTCTACATCCTACAGGGCTGACCTTCTTCCCGTGTCCTCACAACAACCCTGTGGGATGTGGGTGAACGGTTGTTGTGCAACCTTGTGGAGTGACTTCCACAAAGCCGCCCAATGAACTTCAGGGAGGAGGTCAAACCTGACCCAGAGGCTCTCTCACACATTGATCCTGATGCTGCCCATTGTGCAATAGTAACACTTCAAAAAAAAAAAAAAAACCACACACTCCCGAGGGTAACACAGCATTGTTCCAAGGAAAGGGAGTCAGCCATTCAAGGAGGTTGCTCAAGGTCATGTAGTGCACTTGTTGCAAACTGGAGCTAAAGCTCATATCCGTTAACAATCTGTTTAGGGTATGTTAGTTAGATAAGCTGGTATGGTGCAATGGTTAGAATGCCAGACTAGGACCTGGGAGACCAGGGTTCAAATCCTTACTCAGCCATGAAGTTCATTGGCTGACCTTGGGTGAAGGCATGATGCTGTCTCTCAGCCTAACAACAGGGCTGTTGTAAGGATAAAACGGCAGCAGGGGAATCATGTTCCCTATTTCTGAGTTCCTTGAGGGTGGGATAAAAGAGTAATGGAATGAAGGTAATGAAGAGCTTGGGAGGTAGTAGATTTCATTTAAAATACTGCGCTTCTGACATTGAGTCCAGTGGAACTTAAAAAAGAATAGTGAGAAAGACAAGCATGCTCATGTGATAAAGAAGTGTGAGAAACTGTTAGACTCACATAGGTAACAGTCAACAAATCTTCACCCCCACCCCAAAAAAAGCAATTACTTGCATCAACATATAACTCATGCAATAAACGTGTTTATTCAGATTTGTTATGGTTCCCAGGCTGGGAAGGGTTGCGGTGCAACAAATTTTGCTAGAAAGCTAAGCAGGTACAGATCTGTTCAGGGCTTGAATGGGAGACAAGAGTATTGTACCCTAAATGTGCCATGGATGGGAGACATGATAGTTAATTAATAAAAAGGCAGTCCCACTAAGTTCAATGAGATGCTTTAGGACTGAACTATACCGGTACATGAGCATGGGGACGTGTCAATATATTCCCTCCCTCTTAAGTTTTGCAAATACTGTAGTGGCTGCTTGGGGAGCAAGGGATGGCTGATCCAGATTTGGACTACAGCACAGGCTTTAACCCTTTTTATTTTTTGGTGTTTTTTTTAATTTCATAAAATGTATATACAGTACACTGCTTGATTGTAGAAAACCCTTCAATGGAAATCAACAGCCACCCCCTGAAGCTACTTATTGGACTCATTAGAATAAATGTATATGTAGTGAAATAATGACAATGGCATCTTGGAGTGGGGGATTTTCATTGGGAAGATGGGAAAGGGGGTGGAGTTAAGACACCTTCTGCCTCCATTATGGTCCCAATGGCTGTTATCTGAAATCCATCCGTCTCTGTTATCTACTTGGTGTGTTTAGGCCTGCAACCTTCGAAAGGAACAGCCCACAGTTCAAGAGTTACAAATTGCTTCTATTATTTTGGATCTGAACCAAGTCAACTTTCTTGCCCCACTACGTGTGGTCATTTATTCCACCCTGCTTGCTTCTGTAGCAACTGGTCATATGCTGTGCAAATATTTATATTTAAGCTCTTAAGTGAAGTGCCACATTTTACATTTCATTCCTACCAGTGGAACAGCAGTCCTGTCAAGATACGACAGGTGCACAGTATCTGCACCTTCCGGAAACAATTGAAGATATTTTATTCCATTGGCTGTCCCAGCTGGATGAATGGGTCTCTGCCATGGATGTCTATTTTGTATTGCTTTTGGTTTTTAAATATATATGTTGTTCTTATTTCATCTGCTCTTTTTCTTGTACAACACCTTGAGACACTTGTACAGAAGGCAGCTAACAAATTAAAAATAATAAGAATAACAAACACGACCTTTTATAATTCTCCTTTCCCCTCTGCACCATGAGAGGATGGCAATTCATGGATCTGATGATACGGATTTTTGTTCCAGGAAACTTATGTCATCATAAATTTGTTAGTCTTTACTATCCTACAAGATTCTTTATTAATTCAAGAGTTGAGAAGCTGAAAACAAGGACTTGTGTACCTACTTCTGTATAAGATTGGGGATGGAGTATGTGAAATGCTTGTGCCTGATCTACTTATTTATTTATTGGTTGTCTGGTTTTTGGATTTGGATTTTTTATTTCTCATATTTTCTTCTTTTCCAGAATCCTTATTTGGAAGTGCAAAAACTAAACAAAAATCTAGGTGGTACAATGCATTATGTTCTGCATACTATGTATGAATCTGTGTTGAACTGCATGACCGACTGTCGGAAGTTTCATGAGACAAAACGGCAAAGCTCCATCTTGAAAAATATGCCCTGTGCCCAGAGACAACAAAAGGTCCGGTTTATCAGCTTGTCAGAAAAGGGATTGCAAGGCCCTAGGAAATGCCACTAAAACTTCAGCAGGCTTCATGTGTATAACCATGCCTTTCATCCAAGGCTATCAAAGTGATTTTGTAAATAAGAGCAAACATTATTATCTCAGTTTCGTAGGTGGAGAAACAGACAATGATTAAGCACTTTGCCCAAGGCCACCTAAAGGAGAAGGAGAGAACCCAATTCTTCTGACTTCAGTGTTGAAGCCACAAAAAATTCTGCCTACCTTGATACTCATTCACAAAGGTAGCTGGGGTTTTTTCCAGGTCTCATTTTAACTGGCACCTACTGTGTGGTTTGGGGATTAGATGGAGAAGAAAGAGGAATTGATCAGAGAGAGCGGAAAGAGAATGGGGGAGGGTATTTTTGCTTTTCAGAAGCATGTGACATATGAAAAATGGAACATAAACAGAATGTTGCAAAAATCCAGATGGCATGAAAATGGAAGGCTCAGATGATAAGGAAAAATGTATCCAAAGCAGCATGAAATGTGCCTGAAAAAGATGTCCAGGTTATATAAAGGAAGCTATTAAAATTTGCTATTAGCCAAGTTACTTGCATTTATAAACATATATATTTCACCATTAGCAAAGTATTTAAAATCTAAAGAATGCAGCCACTAAAATTAAACATAGTATAAATATAGACTTTATACTTAAGATGTTAAGTATATAAAAGTTATACTTCAAACTATAAAAATATTTTTATAATTACTTTCTCCCCGGTTTATATATACTGTTCTGTATTTATTTTTTACACTTCCTGGAACATACATTTGTACACATTAAACAGATGCTTATCATTAAAGCTATCTAAAAGAGCTATTTATGCAACACAATTATTTTATCAACTTTTGATGGCATTATAATATCACTCCACTATGTAATCCTAGGCCAACATAATGGTCAGATCCTTAACCGTGCTATAACTAGCTAATCGGAAGGGGGAGGGCTGAAAGAGACTGCAGAAATATTTAGAGAAACAGCAGGATTAGTCAGCCTCTGGGTTCCAAAATCTGGGGATGTGTTTGTACAAGACCTGGAATGTCAGGAAACCTATCTTGCAAAACAACTTAGAAAAATATTCAAAATGAGCAAATAATACCTATTGCTATGTTTAGTAGCATTACTACGTCCAGAATTTTCAAGGCGCCTAGGAAAATAGATCCTAAACCTAAGGAATTAACCATGAATTTTTATTGAGGGTGATTCTTTGCTTTTGACACAGCCAGAACCAGACAACCGCTTTGGGCACACAACTTGCAGCTCTGATCCAGCAAAACAATTATTTGCATTGATAAGCCAAAGGCGTGGCCATCCCTTTGAGTGTCATTCCTTCAGGCTTAGCATGAGGCTTAGGGTGCCACTCCATTTGGCCCATTGATTGTGGCACTCTCCTAGTGACAGGAGAAGGAGACCACTGAGGATAATACCCTCTCTGAGAGCTAGGAGGCTAGGTTGTCTCTGTGAAGAGCAGGGCAATTGGGCATCGTATGTTGAGTGTTTGGAAACTCTCGACATACCCTACTTGGAAGAAGATCTGCGGGCATCTTTCACTGCTCCCATGTTGACAGGGGTTAATGGGATTTTTATGTTTGCATTCCTGCACTGTAATTTATGCATTTTATATTACTAGTGTAGTTTAATTTACTTTTTACCCCTGTGGACACTTTCTGCAGTTTCTGGCTTACAGTTAGAGTATGGCATGCTCTTGAAGTAAATTATTATTGAAATGGATTAATTGCTAATTGTTTGCAATGCTTACATTATTATTTTACTCTGTGTTGCTGTTTGTTACTGTCCTCTTTACATGTGCTGTAAGGTGCTTTGGGCACAATTTTTTGGTAGAAAAGTGGCATACAAATTGACAGATTGCAAGTTCTGATCTATGGAATCCTTTCACCACTTGGTAGCTATTTAATTAAGTGGAATGACCTTCATTTTAAATGCTGTGTCCCACCCTATTACAGGGGAAGCCGTCTCCTGAGACAATTCATTCAGTCATGCTGTCAGGTTGTCCAGGGGCTTGAACCGTGAACTTTATATCCTGGGGCTCTACTGTATCAAAAGGACAGCTATGCAGCAACAGCTCCTAAAATCAGCAGGCAGGATGATGCCATTGCCATAGCCAGGCCTTCTGTAAATGCTTCTGACCTGGATGGCAATTCTGATACCAGTAGTAGTCCCCCCTCCCCCCACAATTTATGAAATGCTCGCCCTAGCGAGACCTGCCTAACTCCAACCTTGACATTGTTTTGGTACCAGACAACTATGTTTTTGCTTTCCTGGGTATTTGGGCATCACTAAAGATATGTCATTCAACCATTAATTATGTTTGCAATAATGTTGACATGATATTTATGTGGATTGTTTTACTTTTGTGGAAATCCTTTTTGGTCTTTTTTAAAAACAATGGATACAATTAATATACCAAATAATAAACCTCCACACACATCAGACAACCGAAAAGGCTGTATCCATTTCATCTCACTTTATGGGGGCACTGAGAGCAGGGAATCACTCCGAAGAGGGTCTTGCAATTCAAATAAGCACCTGAGGGAGAAGGCTATGTTTCAGGTGCCAAGCTTTTGCAGACTTTCGTAGATTAAAACCAACATTTAAATTGGGCCCAGAAGCAGAATGGGAGCTGCCACAGCTGGCAAACCACTGGCATGATATGGTAAAAATTCTCAGCCCCTGTTAAATGTCTTTTGACCCTGTTTTGAACCAATTGTAGTTTCTGGACCATTTCTGAAAACAGGCCAGCATTGCAAGAGTTGAAGCAAGAAGTTATCACAGCATGGGTAAACTGTGCCTAAGCTATCTCCATTCAGGTATGCTGCATCAGCCAAAGATGATAAAATACATTTTAGCAACTGCTTGAACTTCTAATGACAGTGTTGCAGCTGATCCGTTTAGGGGAAGTGCATTCCCTTCCAGAACATGGTGAACGCCGTTCACCAGCCTAAGTCCTTCCATCGTATCACAATTGAGTCTCAGCTTGTTCACCCTGATCGAATCCATTATCACACCAAAGCTTCTCTTCAGGAGGCCCACAGCCTTACAGAATCTCTCTGCTGTGAGGGGTGAGCTAGAGCTGGGTGTCAGTTGTATACTGGTGACATCTCAGTCCAAACCTCCCAGCACTTTTCATGTAGATGTTAAACAGCATAGGAGAAAAGCAGATCCTTGTGGGACCCTAAAGCACACCTTCCAAGAGGTCAAGCAATAATCTCCACACTGCACCTCCATGAATTCCCCCACCCTTTTTTTAAAAAAAATAGCAGAACCAATGCCAGGAACTGCTTCCAATATGCAACTCAGGAAGCCGATGCAGAGAAGGAGATGATGGTTGATGTAGTAAAAGGTTGAAAAGAATAAACATGGTCAATCTTGCCTTGTTTCTCTCTCAGCAAAGGTCGAGTGACCAAGCTCGTCTCCATCCCACACCTAGGCCTGAAGCCAGGTTGAAATGGACAACACTGATATATCAGCACCAAATTGACTGGACTCCACCTGAATGGCACCGAAAGCTTCTAATTAAATTAGATAGATAGAACAGACACAGGTAAGGTATGAACATTCAAAAGTGCTTTCACTTCAAGAAGTCACATCGCTGAAAGAAAAAGATGATAATCAAGAAACAACACATGATTGCAGAAATTAATAATCAATCAGGGATGAACTTTAACAGAGCAAATAAAGGATGGAAGTTCTGTTAATTCTGATTACAATGATTATGATGAATCCATAATGGTGCCGATGCTATTTAATATTTTTATTTTATTTTTATTTACTTACTTATTTCTAAATCTTGACACCCCTTGTTTTTCAGAAAAGCACTCAAGGCTGCTTACCTTTAAATCAATAAGAAAACATGATCATACAGGCTAGTAAAATCCTTGAAAAACATCACAACACATGTTACATAATCCAAGGGTTACCACTCAGGGAAATATGTTGAATACTTGAGCATCATACATGCTTTAGTGATGGATGATTTATCATGTTGCATATATTTGGGGATAAACATCCAAATCATTATTCTAGCTTACTTGTGCTTATCAAGTTTATTTTGATGGATAAGAGCTGGTTTGGTTATTTCCCCCACCCCTTTCCCTGAGTGTTTGGTCTGCTCTTACCCTATTCATTTTTAAAGGAGGTGACTAGAACTATCCACAGTATTCCAAGTGCGGTGGAACCATAAATTTGTAGAATGGCACTGTGATATTAGTAGTTTATTTTCAATCTGTTTTCTAATGAAACCTAACATCAAAATCATTTTTTCCACAGCTGTCACAATGCTGGTTGATAACTTCATGGAGCTCTCCACTATGAGCCTCCCAGGTCTTGCTCCTTCCCAGTCACCACCAGTTCTGACAATGTTAGTGTATGTATGAAATTAATATTCCCCCACAATGTACCTAAATCATTTTACACTTCTTCTTTTACCATCCATTCACCAATTTTGGAAAGATCCCTTTGGAGCTCCTCATGATATCTTTTCGTTTTAACCACCTTCAACAATTTCCTGCCATCAGCACACCTGGCTATCCCACTTCTCACCTGTGTCTCTAGTTTTATAAACAAGTTAAAAAAAACACAAGACCCAATGCCAATGTTTAAGCAGCTCCACTGGGAGAACTGTCCATTTATTCCTGCTCTCTGCGTCCTGTTCCTTAACCTGTTAGGGATCTAAGTATCCTATGTCTTTTTTCCTATGACTGCTAAGCTTACTTAGAAGCCACGTCATCAAAGCTTTTTGAAAGTCTAAGTATATTCTATACACCAGATCACCTCTATCCATTTGCTTATTGACACTCTCAAAGAAATCTTCTTCTCCAGACAGGACTTACCTTTTCATAAGAAGCTCACATTGACTTCAATGGGACTTGTTCCCAGGTATTAAGTGTTCCTAGGATTGTCTCCTAAAAGGGAAAATGCTGAGTCAAGATAACGAAGTCAAATGGGAAAAGGCAATTGGATAATGTATGAATGTTTGTTTGTGTAGGTAGAGGGACACTAAACGCTCCACCTCTAGCCAACAGTGCCAACAGACCTGAGCAAATCAATGTCTCTCAGCCTTCATTTCTCATTTTATTAGAGAGGAATTATCATAATATATACACGCTGCATTTCATGGGCTGTTGCAAGGATAAACTAAATAAATATTGTGAAGTGCTTTGTACATTAAAAGTGCAATATACGTAAATCAAATTAAGGAGAAAGCTATTTATTCCTCCTTGTTTCATAAGCCAGTCACATTGCTGTTGATTACTTTCCGGGTTCCAACTTGCTCTTATGTTGCTTAACCTTTCAAATGAGCATACCCTGCAATCTGAAAACTAATGGTATATTTATATTTACTTACAAGTCTGCAACTTTGAGCTGAACCTGAGCTGAATTTCAGAAGATCCAAACGAGCAGCAAGTGATGCAGGGGCAAACTTTGGTAATCTTTCAGAATATGGTGCCCTTTGTGAAGCCAAAATTTGTTGCCCCCCCCAAATGGATCTTCTCAACTATGGATCTTCTCAATTATGCACCCTCTCGTCTCGGTGCCCTGTGCCGGGAAACTGCCTGCAGAGCCCTAAATCTCGTGCTGAGTGAGAGTGACTAGAAGGTGTGAGGTCAGTGACTGGAGGCATCTTGCTGCCCTTTGTGGGAAGGTTCACAATCTAGGAGTTCTCCCAGACCTCCAGTGCTGTCCTGCCCACTACTGCTGCACAAACCAGGACATGAAAAAGTGACAGGTCCACTCAGCAGCTACTAGCCAATCCTCATACATCACCTATATTGCTTTATTGTTTAGGAAAGCAGAAATGCTTGTGCTGATGGGACGATCTCTTTAGTACAATGCTGAATACAACCGTTAGTTATTCGTCTTCTGGGGTGGGTTTGGGGAAGGAATTGAGACATGACTGGTAAATACACTGAGAGTGAGGTTCTGTTGCATCCAATTCCTGCCTTTGTACATGGTTCCAAAATACCAAATTCGGTCTAAAGTCTGCACAACCTATGTCCCTCTACCCTCTACCACCTCGCAGTCTAGGAGGTGGCCAAGGGAACAGGTTGTAGCACATAAATGGGAAGGTGTACCCTAGAGTTTCCTGTTATGCCACAGAGGCTTGTGACAAGTTTCACAGGTATACAAGTTCAAGAGCATTTCCAACCATTCTGTGCCACACTGCAAAGGCTAATCTTAGCGGATCACCTGTGTGGTCATCTTGCAGTCCAGATTTGGGGAATGTTTGGTCCTCCAGATGTTGCTGAGCTCCTATCATCCCAGGCCATTGACCATGCTTGCTGGGGTTGATGAGAGTTGTAGTTCAGCAACATCTGAAGGGCCAAAGGTTCCCAATAACTGTTGTAGTCCAATAACATTAGTGCCAGTGTAAGGTGGTTGAGGGCAGCAGTTGGCATTCTAAATCAAGGGTGCTCAGCATTCATTATAGTGACCTTCCTCACGTTAAAATCACATTCCAAACCTTGCAATATTCATGTTTCCCCTTGCTTTATCAGCAAGCAGGTATCAGCAAAATCTAGAGGGAGAGGGGCTGGATATCTCAGCTAGAGTGCAACAGATTTTGGACAAAATACATATGCAGATGTATTTTTGTTGGTGCTCTGATTTCTGGCTCAGACAAGACACAGTAGAAAGAGCTCCCATAGCAACTGTCCACACCTCACTTAGAAAGGCCCCCCTCCAAGTTGAAGACCAACTGCAGAATTTTCTGGCTGTATTAATTTGCAGGCTTTTAGCACAGAATTCTCATTTTCTTCCCACTTACCCTTATTAAAATGCACATTTATTTATCAGAGGGGAAGCCAGCTATAGATTAATACATTTGCATTATTTTATGCAAGCATTATTTTCCAAGCAACATGCTAAAATCATGCAATTTCTAGTTGGGTCCTGTAGGTGGACTTGAGCTGAAGGAACAACAGAGCTCTATGCTTAATCACTGTGTCAGAGCTCAGTTGCTTTTCTTTCATTCATCTCTTTCCTTTCTTTCGTTTTTTTCTCTCCACCTCTCCTAGCAACACAGATCTGCAAGCGGAATAGAGCAATGTCAAACCGGGGGATGAATGATTGTAGAAGATGCTCCCTTTGGTTGTAGAAAATGCCCCCTTTCCTTTCTGATTATTCCAATCCAGTTTTCTGTAGAAATTGAGGGTGCCAGGCCTAATTTGCTTCTGTGATTCATACAACAAGCCACTTGATAAAAAACATTGTCTGCCTGTGAAATGTTCAGCGGAGTCCATTTTATGGAGTTCCGTCCCCTGAATTCCAAGAAAGAATAGGTGACAGGCAGGATGCTTGCAAAGTATGGCATGCCACATATGCAGCTGTCAGTCTCTTGTTCTTGTTGGGAACCCAGGAAGGTCAAGGAAGCTGGTGTCTCCAGGCGTCCACAACCTCCTTCCATCCCTGTTTCATATATTATACATCAAGCATGTGGTCCAAGGATCTGCTATGTACCACTCCCTCAGAATCTCCAACTTTTGTCAAGTATGTCATTTGAAGTGTTTGCTGCTGCTGCAATCGTCACACAAATGCCTGTATCCCTGTGAAAGTATTTAACCCTTCCTCATTATTTTCCCCCACCCCTAAATAGCAATGATTGAAAATGTTACTGCTACGTGTGCTCAAAAAACACACTCATTTTCACACTGGCTCTTTTGCATTGGACACAGTATGTCTGCCTCTATGATCATTTTCAATATTTTGTGAGTGATCGAACTTCATCCTAGTGGCTGGTTGTGCTCACGCTACCTGGTATCGGGAAAGTGTGCAAAATGACAATAGGCTTTTCCTGTGTGGACCTTTCTCCCTCTAGATAAGCCTCCCACAACCTGGCGCCATCCAGAGGCTTTGCGTTACAGCTCCCATCAACTGCAGCCAGCATAGCGTAGTAGCCCCAAACCAATTTCTAAGGGCTTTTAGCGAATTCAATGGACCAAGAATAATACCAATAGCCAACGTTAATTGGAGTTGAATCCAGAGTCCTCGTGTAATCGGGATAAGACATCCAGAGTGAGCATGAGCCAATTTCAAGTAACCTGGTGCACTAGAAGAAGTCAGCGCAAGGGTACCTGCTAGTGCAATGGGGCTTTCCCCCTCTCCTCATCCCGTACATGCCTACACCTCCCCAAATCCACAGACATCCCACAGACACCTGGGTGGCCACTGTGAGAACAGGATGTTGGGCGTGACGGGCCTCTTCTTATGTGCCTATATTCAGGACTAGCCTAGAAGGAAAGGCTTCATAAGACCTAGTGCCTCTCCATTGGTCAGTGGACCACCTCGGACTGTGAGGTTCAGCTGAAGGCACTGAAGCCTAGAGATTTCCCTTCAGCGATGAATCCTACTCTGACTGGATAAAGGCCCAGAACACCATTAGCACCAGTGCTGAAGGCCGGCCAACTTCAGGCCCCAGCTCGACACTTTCTCAGTGCCTCACATCATTTCATTATGGTGGCATTTGTTAGCAAGGGCAGGAGCAAGGACTTTTTGCCACCAGCCCTGCAGCAGTCATCAGCAAACCCAGCAGTGCAGCAAAGCTTCTCCTACTGGCTACCTGCTCTAACTGCAGGCATCTCCAAACCGAAAAAGAACAAGCGAGTCGTCATTGACAAAGGCACTTGTCGTGCCAAAATGCTTGGCCAATGCCCAAATAGTTCTTTTGGATTCAGACAGACAATAAAGACACCCAAGTTGATGTTTAACAGATTTTATTCAGAGGATAAATCAAGAACGAAGCAAACAGAGCAGAGATATTCTTACGGCCCTTCGCAGACTGCCAAGAACCCCCTCCTTTCCAGGAGGCTGTGATTGTAAGCATCTTACAAGCAAATGGTGCTGGGCTTTTGTTGACAGCAAGATCTGTGGTGTTTTGGTTTTGGTTTATCACCTGTTCTTCTGCCATTTTCTTGAAATGGCTTATGCCCTGCCAGAGCTATTATTTAAAGGGAGATGGCAAGGTGGCTAGCAGGAGACTCCCATGACATCCTAAAATACAGTTATGGGTTTGGCAATCATAGTGTACCCACAGTTCACCCGTGGACCCTATTCTGGTTTGTCTCTATAAGACAGAGAACCCCCACTTCAGCTGCATTTCCAGCAATTGCATACATTTCGCTAATTCCCACAAAACACCGTAAATGCTGAACTTGCAAGTTCAAATAACTGCTGCCTATACAGATTCATATTAGCTGATACATGCATAGGCTATAGTTATAAAAGCAGTGCTAGGTCCAGGCCTGTTAGGCTCAGTTCCAAGGCATCAAGGGGGAAACTTTATGATAGTGCACTAACGCCTTGTGATGCAATTCTCTTCCACATATTCCAATACGGCTATGACTCCATTTTGCTTACTGTAAGAACCCACTCCATAGGATCTGACTGCCTGCTCTGTAAATGTCCTAAGGAGGATGGTGCGTAGGCCTAGAAAAAGAGTAGCTTTTGAAAGAACCGAAGGTAATGGCTGATGTAAACGCATGCAATATATTGCTGTCAGTGAGATATTTAATTATTGGAAGCTGGTGAGAGCCTAAGGTCACTTTCAGACTGTCAGCACTATTCTGCAGATCTCTCACTCATTGAATAGATGTTAGTATATATGACCTTAGAGCAATAATGTGCGCTTGTGTAGCCAACCCAAGAAAGCACCTACATTGTAATAAACAGCAACAGAACTATCCCACTCTTGCTCAACATTAGAACATAAGATGAGCCTCTTGCACTGGGCCAATGGCCTGTCTAGTTCAGCATCCTGTTCTCACAGTGGCCAACCAGATGCCTGTGGGAAGCCACCAAGCTAGACATGAGTGCAGTAGCACTCTGAACACCTGCAATTCCCAGCAACTGGCATTCAGACACATTATGCTTCTGATAGCCAACATACCTAGTTGTCAGGCAGCAGAGGAACCAACCCCCACGGCAGGTTGCCAGGAATGGACAAGACGAGGAAAGTCCTTACCATCTGCTTTTATTCAATATAATGGCGTTGCTCTGAGTGAGTGTGGACCCCCTCCCTCTCTCCCATTATGCATCATCACTACAGGTGCTGAGATGTGCCCTCTGTCTCTGAGCTCTCTGCTCTCCTACTTTCAAGGCCTGCTGGGTTCTGGGAAAGCTTTCTAAAGACACTGTGTCCATCAGCTGTCCCCCCCCCTCTGGTGATTCTTCTTCCTCCTCTCCCATTATTTCCCAGCTTTCCCCTTCATCTGCCTCTGAGCTGCAATCTCCCTCAAACCCCTGTTGTAATTCTGAACTGTCTTCTTCTTCTCTGGAAGGATCAGACTGGGGAGGCAGTCTCCATCACTCCTCCTCTGCCCAGTGCTTGACATTAGAAGCCATTGGTAGCCTTGTCCTCTGTGAACTTGTCTAATCCTATTTTAAAGCCATCCAAATTCACTTTAAAAAAATTACAGACTTTTTGCCATAATATAAGTGATGGAGAAAAGGATCGGAAAGTGTGAGATAACTACCACTTGACGGTGACATCTTTTAACCTCCACAAACAAATCAGGACTAAAGCTCATAAGCAGGTTGTCTGGAGGTGGGCAGAATTTTTGTTGTTGTTCTAATACAGCTAATGCTTTTTTAAAGTGTTTGTCCACTATTTGACAATAAATGACTAATATTGGAGTCAGCTGGCCATTTCTTTCTTGCCCATTGGCTAGGGGTTGCTGTCAAGCATCTGGTGGTGTGCTGCAAAGAGCAGAAAGTCTCGCACTGCTCTGATCAGCCCTTGCTTGACTGAGATGATGGATGAGACTCACTCAGTGTTAATGGCCTGGTTCCTGTTCCACATGTCAATCTTTCAGAAACAAAAGATGTCTCTTAACCAAATGCCAATATGTATCAGTTTAGCATTACTCAAAAGAAGTTGTGAGTTGGGTTTAAGCCAGACAGGGAGATCAGATGCTGGAGACTAGCCTCCTTTCTTTGTAGCAAAGCTCTCCAGCAGTGGCCAGGCCACGGTGAGAAGACAAGGTCTGAGCAGAGAATAGCAGCTCCACAGAGGCGCCACTGTCCTGTTGTTAATGAAAGCATTGCATGGTCTGACCTGTGCCCTGCCTCCCTGCAGCCACAGCACTGAAAAAGAGCATGCTTAGCCAATCCTCTCCACCCGTACACACACACACACACACACACACACAAGTGTTAGTTTATGTCACCTTACAAACCTACCTCTCATCCTTTCACCTGTCAGACTGTTATCCCCGAAAGTGAAATGTGTGGCAACAAGCTCAAAAATGGGACCTACACACGCATACATAGTTGGGCTTATTTTACAGTGAGAGATCATGTTTCCTATTTTGCTTTCATGTTTAAAGTTCTCCACTCTCTCTCTCTCACTCTTTGTGCAAATGTAATAATGCAATTTTATGACAAACAATCCTGGGAAAATCCATTCATGTGGAGGGTGAATTCAAGTCCCCGAGCTACCTCAGGCTTCTAAAATAGCTGTTACTCTCTTTGTCAACCAGCTACGCCAGGGGAACTTGACACTCAATTTGTCAATGTGTTACAAACTGTTTACTAGACAGCAATAGAACTCTGGAGAATAAGGGCACAATCCACCGGGAACATCTGCTCATGCAAGCCCAATTGATTTCAAGATAACTTCCTGCTAGATTTTCACCCTTAATCTCCAGCATCTATTACTGTCTAGTAAACAGTTTAATTTCACCAGAGCTTACACGAAGGAAATTCCTGGTGAGCACATTTGCACAAGAGATACTGAGGGCAGTTTTTAATCTCTAGGACGGCACTTTGGAATGTTGGCAACTTTTATAAATCCAGCGGATTAAGAAGTGTGGTTCTCTTGTATGATTTATAAACCAAACAATCAGTTATCCCACTGGGCTTGTCCAGAATAGAGTTGCCAACCTTCCGAGACAGAAATGAAATACCAAACATCCACTGCTAATCTGTATTAGTAAACTGTGAGGCGCTTCAGTGGGGTATGGTAGCAATTTTAAAATACAGATGATTTGAGGCTGATCCGAAGCCCCCAGGATCCTACACAAGTATCCACCAAAGTTATCAATCCTTCTGTTAGCAAGACCCTTGCACTGTGTTTGTTTCATAAAGTAAGTGGAAAACCACAGGTTCAACTACAGTGGTACCTCGGTTTATAAACACAATTGGTTCCGGAAGTCTGTTCATAAACTGAAGCATTCATAAACTGAAGTGAACTTTCCCATTGAAAGTAATGGAAAGTGGATAAATCCGTTCCAGATGGGTCCGCGGCGTTCGTAAACCGAAAATTCATAAACCGAGGTGTTCATAAACCACTGTATACGGATGGTTGCTGGGAGAGGCATTTAATCACGAAAAGCGGCAACATTGTCCCTTTATGTGAGAACTGGTGGCTCAATGATGGATGCTATCAGATTCCGTCACACCGCAGAACCTCAATGGATTAGCAGCTGTGTATTACTTCCAAGCTGTCATTGCCACTGAATGGTGGACACAAATTGGTGTTATCTAATTTCCAGTGTGCAGTTCTTCAGGCTTAACTGTGATATTCAGCTCTTCTATGCAGCCTAAAGGCCTGCACTCTTTGATGACCTAACCTCCTTTGTCTTTCCCTGCCAAAATGTAAACACCCATAGGCCTTCCTCAACTGGTGTGTGTGTATGTATATATATATATATATATATATATATATATATATATATATATATATATAATCTTTACTTAATTTTGCTGTGTTTACTTCAAGAAAAGCAACCTGCTACCAGTGGGGGAGGTACCTATTGCTTTGAACTTCTGAAATAATATATTTGCAGTTGGCAATTTCTGCTTTCCCTCTGCCAGCTGGCATGAGATAGTGGGTTATGTCTTCTCAGTACTGAGCAGCGTCATCAATCAGGAGCTGGATTTCAACATCTGGGACCAGTTTATGGAAACCTGCTACCTGGGCCTGCCAATAGATAAACAATGTAGGCTGGTGAATGGAGCAGATTGGAGTGGCCACCCCTAAGTTTGTGTGTCTGTGGCTTCCTTCTGTGAGACACCCTGCAGGATGGCGATTTGAACATGGATCTTCCTGGTTCACCTCTTATGTTCTAAACTTGGTATTTTTAAGCCTTGGGCCTCCAGATTTTGTTGGGCTACAACTTCCATCATTCTCAACCAGCTTAGCCAATGGTCAGGGGTGGTGGGTGTTGAAGAAGACTGCTGCTTCTGTTTTTAGTAAATTTATTATCCATTCTTCACCTACAGGTCCCAGGGTGGGTCACAACAATTTCACACCCCACCAGCCTCTATATAATCTTGCCCAGTGATTGGGAAATATTTGTGACGCAAGATTCGGGTGGCACTCCTATTTAAAATACGGGGAAATCAAAGCGCATAAGGGGTTCCTAAATCATATAATAAGGAGATCCTTGTATAAAATCTGGATAAAACATGAAGGGATATTGGAGCCTAAAATCCCTCTCTGGACTTCACCAATTGAGGCAATAGCGGTGAAAAGGAAAAACACGAGGAATAATTGGCCCACATACAGTGAGGTATTAGAAATAAAAGAAGGGAAACCATTACTAAAAAGTATGAAGAAATAAAAGGACATCCAACAGATTGGCTACAATATTTTCAATTAAATCAAAAATTTGGAGTAGATGTAAAGCAAGGATTGGCAATAGAAATATCAAAATTTGAAAGAAATCTAATCATGGTTAAAAAGAAAAACATCTCCTTATTATATGACTACCTCTTAGAGTGGGAAACAAAAGAAGAGCAGACCAAAGCAGTCATGATTAAGTGGGCCCAAGACTTTGGCTATAATATTCAGATGGAGCAGTGGGAGAAGCTTTGGGCGGATGATATGAGATTTACCGCATGTTACAACTTGCGGGAAAATAACATGAAAATGTTCTACCGCTGGCATCTCACACCCCTTAAATTAGCAAAAATGTATGAAGGGGTAAGTCCAAAGTGTTGGCGATGTAAAAAAGATAATGGCTCATACTATCATATGTGGTGGTCCTGCCAGGCAATAAGAGAATACTGGGACAACATCTACGAGGAAATAAAAAACCTACTTAAACAAACGATTAAGAAAAGGCCGGAAATGTTCTTATTAAATATATTACCACCCGAAATCAAAAAAGAAACAAGAACTTTACTGCCATATGCAATGACAGCGGCTAGAATCTTAATAGCTAGGAAGTGGAAGAGTGAGAACGTGCCCACAATAATAGAATGGCAAATGTTGCTGTTGGAATATTTACAACTGGCTAAACTAACTGACTCACTAAGACAGTGGTTCCCAACAGGTGGTCCGGGGACCCCCAGGGGTCCGCGAGCTATGCCAGAGGGGTCCTCAAGATGCTATTAGAATAAAAAATATATTAAATATATTTCGTATGATAACAGATTTTTTGTTTTGGCCGCTTCCTGCATGAGCAGAGTCTAGCGCAAAACTAGAATTAGATAGAGGCAGTAGTTCTGCTGTATGCCGTTAGGTGGCGCTTTACAAACACTACTGTTTTACAAAGAGGCAGCGCACGCATTCTACTAACTCTCACCTCCCCAAGATGCTTTGCGCGCGTCGGCTTCATTTGTGCGCTACTGCGCAGGTACCCTGTCTTCTCCATTCCCCTCCCTCCTCCCTGGCGCGCGCTGCCTCTTTGCAAAACAGTAGTGTTTGTAAACAAAGTGTTGTTTTTCGCGGAAACTACAGTTCGCGTAGTTAAAAATGGACCGTTGGTTAAAAAGTGGTTCATCTCATTAAGAACTGAAAATTAAAACTAACTGTATACTGATGGAGTACTCTGTTGTAACTGTAAAAAACGTATAAATATAAAATATAAAAAGACTCTTAATTTGGCTCTCACTTTTTAATTTTAGGATTAGGAATTAATGGGGGTCCTTGTCACAATAGCGGCTCGATGAGGGGTCCTCGAGAAAATTTTGTTGGGAACCCCTGCACTAAGAGGACTGTCAACACAAAAGGTATCAAAAGAATGGATTGTATACAAAAATTACATAAAAGCATACTATCCAAATAATTCTTTATTAGCAGAAATCGAATGACGTTTGGGAAGAATAAGGACGAGAAGAATAAAATATTAGAAAAAGAGAATAGATAACAAATAATATCAATCTGTGGAATAGAAAGAATTCGACATTGTATAAGAAGAAGGACGGGAAGTATCCAGGTAAAATGTAAGCAGGAAGAAAAATTGTATTTTCGTTAGAGACTATTCACATTACGAATATGTATTTTTGTGTTTGGTTATACATTTTTTGGTTATAACGGAATGTTGAATCTTATAATTTTGTTGTATTAGAACTCTGTAATTTCTTTTAATCAATAAAGCTTTATTTTTTTTTAAAAAAAGGAAAATATTTGTGGCGCATTTTTATACCTGATCAGAAACATGAAGAAGCGAAGGATGGTAGAGTCTCCCAAGCATTCAACATAACAGCTGACCATCTACCAAGTAGTTACATTTATATAACACACTCTTGAAGGTTACCAGGTAATAAATGGTTGCCTGAATTCACCCAGTGGATGGGAGATATGAATGAGCAGAGGACTCATTTGAAGAAGATAATGGGTGAGATTAAAAAAGATAAGGAAAAGAAAGGAATTTTGAGTTAAAATAGAGTAGGAGAAGATTTTTCTGAAAGGAAAGAAATGATGAAATCTAAATAGCAGACCGTGTGGGGAAAAAATCTCTGTGTGTGCTCACACATCTGTGTTTGGGGTGGATCTACCCGTGTTCTAGAATAAAATATGAAGAAGGCAAAATAAAGCGAACAAGAGAAACAAAGGTTTTTCACTGAATTGAAGTTTAACAGGAGAATGTCACAACAGAGTGAATAGAAATCATGTACACATTATGTAACTGTCATCCACTGAACAGCTCACAAATATCCAGCCCCAGCAGCTCAACATACAGGAAAAGCTGCTCATCACCATAGACTCAACAGTCCTAGGAAATGTAAGAGGGTGAAAGAACAAAAGTCTTGCTGCTGTAAATTTGGAGAACAGCTGCTCCATCTACTTCTGGACCTCAGAAGTAGAGAGGCCATGGGATTGGGATGCCCGCTTACAGGGTAAAGATTATTATTATTATTAGCCTAATTATGTTGAAAAGTGGTCTCCAATAAATAAGAGCATAAAACCAGAAGCTGAGTCCCATTAGATCAGACCAGAAGGTAAAAAGGTAAAGGACCCCTGGACAGTTAAGTCCAGTCAAAGGCAACTATGGGGTTGGGGGCACTCATCTCACATCAGGCCAAGGGAGCCGGCGTTTGTCAGCTTTCCGGGTCATGTGGCCAGCAGGGCACCATGACAGAAGCCAGAGCGCACAGAAACACCTTCCCGCCGTACCGGTACCTATTTATCTGCTTGCACTGGCATGCTTTCAAACTGCTAGGTTGGCAGGAGCTGGGACAGAGCAACAGGAGCTCACCCCACGGCAGGGATTCGAACCACCAACCTTCTGAGGCTCACCCACACCCCAGAAGATCCATCTAGTTCAGCACCAGCACCTAAAGCACTCTGTCCATCCTGGGGGAGGGATGTTAGCAGAGCTTCCACTGCTTGCATCAGTGAGGGCTTAACACTTCACATTTCCCATTCTTAGGGAAAGAAGAGTTAGGAGAGCATTGGTGCTCTTTCCTATTATTATTATTATTATTATTATTATTATTATTATTATTATTAAAATTTCTACACTACTCTTCATCTGAAGATCACAGGGTCTTTTACAATATTAAAACACAAAAATTACATACCATAACAACACCCTCCCTCCACAGTTGAAAGGCCATAGATTGCTTAATTCGCCAAAGACCTTAGAGAAGATGAATGTTTCTGCCTGGCACCTAAATATATAGGCAACAAAGGCGCCAGGTGAGCCTTCTTGGGGAGAGCATTCCACAAAGGGGGAGTCACCACAGAAAAGGCTTATGTTGCCACCCTCCAGACCTTTCATGGAGGAGGCACATTATCTCAGATGATGCTCTCAGGGTCAGGTCTGGTTCATGTGGAGAGAGGCGGTTCTTGGTATTGCGGTCCTGAGCTGTTTAAGGCTTTTTAGTACAAAACCAGCACATTTAATTGGTTCCAGAAACATATATTTTCTGATCAGATTGTACCCAAGTCAAATGGTTAAGCAGGCTGAGATATTTTAGCCACTTCATATCACTCACTTCATCCTGTATATAAGTGGATAAAGAATTTATATAGTGGTATTGGGATATTTTCTGTGCTTAATTTTTTTAAAGGTTTGTAACATTTGACTTCTATACCCAACACCAGCTATTCATTGAACATGGGTATGGTTAATTTTGATGTGGTGTGATCCTCTCACCATAGGATCAGGGAGGGCCCTGAAGAAGGGGGCTAAGTAGCATTTTTAATCTCGTTTCCATAGGCAAATGAACCAAGAAGCCACTTTCTCTCTTCAAGTGGCTAGGTAGTCTTCCCTATAGCGAACCTTGGAAGCAGATAGGGCCTGGTTCACGCTTAACACTAAGCCATGGTTAATGTTAACCATAGCTAATAAGCCATAGTTAAAGCTGAGGTGTTTGGCAGAAAAAGGACTCTTCACTTGTGTTTCTGTAGTTTTAGGTCTAACCTGTAGTCCCAGCACAAGGATTTAAAATTCTGGCCAGTTCCTAATTAATTTAGGGTCCCCTTGATTTCAGTGAGTCTTCTCTAAGCATGGCTAAATCTAGATCCAACCCAATGCTTTAAGACCCTTTAAAACTTAGCACAGGCCCCAGTTACTAAACAAATGTCTGGCATGAATATAAATTTTTGGCTAGGCGGAAGGATAATTAGGAGTCCTGGATAATTGTGGTGGTTCAACTGCATTTGGCTTGATGACCCAAGTATGAATCAGCAGAAAACGCCACAATCCAGCCATTGCCATGATATTTTTGGAGCACATGCAATTATTCTGTTCCCTTTCAAAAGGGTGATTCAGAGAGAGGGGGAGCTGCGTGGCTGAGAAAGAGACGGAAAAATATGCGCGGGTACATGCTTGCATGTGCCAAAAAGCAAAGGGGGGGGGAGAGGAAACTGACAGGCAAGAAGGGAGAAAACAGAATGCAAAAGAATGAAGACAAAAAGCCAAATTGAAAAGGAACCCACCTCACAGGGATGGAAGGTTGTGTGTGTATGTGTGTGCATCCCGCACACATAGGGTAGATATTTAGAGAACATGAAGGGATCAAAATGCAAATCATCTCAGCCTCCTGTGCTCATAATGCTTACAACAACAACAACAAAATGTAGATTTTGATTTAGCTGTGTAACTCACAATTTTTTTACACACAAAAAAAAACCACACACACCCCTGTTTTCTCACTACCAGGCTCTGCTGCCCTCTTGTGGGAAGCAGAAGAATATCTAAACAAATAATGTGATTTATTTCATTGTGATGGTCTTCATCCATTTTAAAGAAAAAACCTTTTATTAGGAAGGGAAACCACAAGTGCAACTGTATATTTCCATAGGTTAGCATACAGGAAGAAAACTGAAATCTCAAGGGTTTAATATTCAAAATGTCTGGGTTGTCATCTCACCTCTGGTATTGACCTTGGCCAATATATTCTCTTTCCATGATTTCTAGACATATAAAATACAGATTGGGTCCATTAATTCACAAGGTTATAATGAGGATTGGAGCAAGGGGCAAGGAAGAAGGACCTGTGATTCAGGAGTAGAACTATTGCACAGGCTCTGGTGATGAAAAGCATAGACAAGCACTTTTTCAGCCTCTGTTGATGGGTAGGTAAAGGTAAAGGGACCCCTGATCATTAGGTCCAGTCATGACTGACTCTGGGGTTGCAGCGCTCATCTCGCATTAATGGCCGAGGGAGCCGGCATACAGCTTCCAGGTCATGTGGCCAGCATGACAAAGCTGCTTCTGGCAAACCAGAGCAGCACACAGAAACACCGTTTACCTTCCCGCTGTAGCGGTACCTATATATCTACTTGCACTTTGACATGCTTTTGAACTGCTAGGTTGGCAGGAGCTGGGACTGAGCAACGGGAGCTCACCCAGTTGCGGGGATTCAAACCGTTGACCTTCTGATCGGCAAGCCCTAGGCTTTGTGGTTTAACCCACAGAGCCACCCGCGTCCAAAAGTGTGTACCAAAAGGCTGTCATCCCTCAATCCAGGTATTGGAATAGGTAAAAACAAAGCATCCTGGCCAAGGTCTTCTGTTGGTCATGAGAAGAGATGAGCCCTCCTTTGCACACACTCACTCTCTGCTCTCCTTTCTTGAACTGCTAAAGCTGATCCTATCCTCACTTGGGAATAAGTCCAATTTAATTCATTGGGGCTTATTTCCAAGGAGGAGCTACTGTTGTTGTTGTTGTTTGTTTGTTTGTTTATTTGTTGTTGTTGTTTTTGGTGCTGCTGCTGCTGCTGCTGTTAATAAATTTATACTCTGCTTTCCCCCTTCACTTTGAGTTGCTCAAAGTGTCTTATAAATAAAAAGCAAAGGTGAAAGCAAGAACACAAAGAGCAGGCAAGCAGCAGCTGCACAGGATTGCAGTGTAAAGACCAGTAATCAGTAGTTGTTACACCCACCCACACAATGTATGTGAAGGATAGCAGGGAAGAGCTCCTGAAATTGGTAGGCACTTGCAAAAATACAACAGGCCCTGCAGGTTTGCAGTCTAAGGGATTGTGCATGTGATTCATTGTGTTTGGAGGAGAGGGAGTATCTTGTAGGAGAATTCAGGATGCGGAAGGGGTTGGGGAAGGACTGGGGTGTAAAAAGTCAAATCCTCCACAGTGCTGCTGTTTCCCACCACCACCTTTTGCACTGCTTTACAGATGTTGCCATTCGAAATTCTCCATTTTATAAAGCAACTGGGGAGGAGTAAGAACTATTCAGCAGAACATTTTGGAAGGTTTAATTGTTCACATTTAAAATAGTTTCTGGAGTTGGTTTTGTTTTTACCAATTCAAGGATAAGGGTGGATTACATGATTCAAGGATAAGGGTGGATTACATGGTGAAAGAAAGATGACCTTAGTAACTGAAAAGTGCTATAATGAAATGGAAAATTGTAAACTCTCCTTAAATAAAAATGCCAGCTCCCACAACAAAAAAGGAAGGAAGGTGTTTGCTTTTCACCAAGACCATCAAATGTTTGAGTTTCATTGTAGCAGTGTTCAGGTGATTGCTTTTGATGCAGACGGTACTGAGACAGTAAGAAAAGGCAGCTAATTCCCCCAAATTATGAACAGTACATTGTGTCTGTGTGTCTCTAAACTCTACACCATTAACTACTTCTGCTGCAATTATTCCTGTTTAGCATTTAGGGCTTTCATTCCCTCTTAAGGATGATGTTCTACTGCTGCAGTTATACGGTTTCCAGTTCTCAAGCAGCTGCAGCACGAGAGATAGAAAACCTCTTACTTTTACACTAATGTCAAGGCCCTTTAATGTTACTCTGGCAGAATAAAACCATAATATACAAGACAATCTGGCCCTTAACTCAGGTAAAGCCTCCAAGGATTTTGCAAGGGAAGTCTGTAATTGACCCTCCTAGGTGGCACTCAAGCACTGCACTTATAATTGAACCACTGGTATTTAGGAATCAACTCACAGTGGCATTCCGCTCCCTCTCTATACTTGACACAGGTGGAGCCCAGCGGAATACACTCAACCACTTCCATTCATCCAGTTGCAGAGGTTCAGCCTCTCCTAAGATAGATGGGAAATTGGTGTTCTAAATGCCCAGGGGGGAAATGTGCAGGAAGCAGGCTGAGATGGAGAGAAATACATTGCTGCTTTGAACAACGAGCTGCCCTAAAAGATCTGAACTGAGCGTTTCGAGGAAATGCCCTCATTTTTTGTCATTTTCTGGCCACAGAGGGGATTAAGCACGGCCTGAGATACATGGACACAAAGGGGAAATGTGCCATTGGTAAACATAACATAAGCAGAGTGGGCTGGCTACTGGTCCATCTAGCTAATAATTGTCTGCACTGACTGGAAGCGGCTCTCCAGGATTTATGGCAGGATCTTTCCCCAGTCCTGCTTGGAGATACTAGCGTAGGTCCTCTGCTAAGGCCTTCCCACAAACTTAGTTGGTCTCTAAGGTGCTACTGGAAGGAATTTTTTAATTTTTTAATTTTGTTTCGACTACACCAGACCAACACGGCTACCTACCGGTACCTGTAAGTAAATCTCAAGTAATGGCTTGTCTGGACATGACAATGAGACATGCTCACTTCACTTATGTTAGCTTGCAATCCTTACAGCAACCTTGCAAGGTCAGCCTGCATTATCTACCCCAGAATACCGATGGGGAGGTAAGCTTAAGGACAGAGAAGAGAGCCTAGCAGAGCTGAGACATGAACCAAGGAGTTCCTTGTTTTTAGCTTAGTTGCTTAGCCACTGTACTACAGTACATCAGATTGAGGAGGAAGAGCCTTGAGACAATGGTGAGGGTTCCCCCCACCAAAGTTTTGAACATTCTTCCACATTAAAAAAAACAAAACATTTCCCTGCAAACAGAAAAAAAAGTGCAATAGGTGGGATGCTCCCTGCTGTGCTAATTTTCTGCTTGCAGGGAGGGGTTTTTGTATATGTGTGGGATTCAAAAAAGGTGAGTGTGAGAAAAATGTTGCCCCTCTAACCAGTTTCCAAACCTAGAGCAAAATGTTAATCAAGAGACCAACCAAAGCCATACCTAAAATGTTAATTGGGAATCATTGGTAGTGTACCTGCTTTGATGCAAAAGGACTTTGGTTCAATCCCTGTCATCTTCAAGTCAGACTGAGAAAATATTAGTGTCTGAAACCCTTGAGAAATGTTGGCAGCCAGTATAGACCATATGGAGCTAGTATAGAATAAGGTACCTTCCTCTGTTTGCTAATGGCAAAAGAGCTGCTAACCTGTTTCTAGAAGAGTAAACACCTTAACAACAATCTTTTCATTCATTCAACGTTTATATTTTGCTAGGAACTAGTAATGTTGGATTAATATAGTCCAAGATTTTGTATATGTTCAGCAGAGCTTCCACAACTCAGATTATACCTATGCAAAAGTTCTAGTAATCTGAATCTGAATGTGTTTCCTTCGTATAAATAGCTCTCACCCAAATGCTTGGCTAACTAACGGTTCAGATACAGTGGTTGTTGTCGGTTAAAACCATCTCAGGCTCACCTACCTGCGAGTGACTCTAACTGAACTCAGTGGAAATTGCTTCTGAGTAGACATGCATAGGCAGTGCTTTTTTGGGGGGGTGTACGCAGGGGTACGCATATCCCTAAACATTTTGTGAATCTAGAAGAAACTAATTTTAAAATAATAGCAATAATTACTTTCTTCTCTAGCATGGTGAATCATCAGTTCCATTGCTACCCCCAATGGCGGGCTTTCCCGGTGTTTCCTGAGTCTAAGACGGAAGAGATCGTTTAATGTGTGAAGCAGTGTGGAATGTGAATGTGTGGAATCAGGAAGATGTTAGTGCACACAACCTCATGCCAATGTGGAAGTTACTGTGAGCTGTCAGCTGTGTAATATGAGGTAATGCATGTTCTTTGTACTTTTGTCCATTTACTGTATTTATTTTTCCCAATTCAAATTATAAAATGGTGATTTTCTTGAGTCAAAATGAGAGTACCCTTAAACATTATTATTATTATTATTATTTCTTTTTTAAAAAACCACTGTACATATGATTGTGCACTGGAGTTTTCTTTTTGCTCTCCTCAGGTCCTAGCTGAGGAAGAGAAATATTTCTTGCCCATTCTCATCAAACCAGCCTTTACCTCTTTATTCCTTAGACTGTAAATGATTGGATTCAACATGGGTGTTACAATGCAATATAGCGAGGAAACCAAAGTATCTACATCCAGGGAGTACCCTGAACTTGGCCTGTTGTAGTTGAAGTTGGATGTGCCGTAGAAGATCACGACCACAATCAGGTGTGAAGCGCAGGTGGAGAAAGCCTTCACTCTGCCCTCGGAGGAGTTGATCTTCAGGATAGCACAGATGATGCGGATGTAGGAGACCAGAGTAAAGAGGCAGGGGCTGAGCCCTATCAACGCACTGGCTAGGTGGAGCACAGCTTCATTCACAGAAGTGTCTGAGCAAGAGAGCTTCAAAAGCAAGGGGACATCGCAGAAGAAGTGGCTGAGCTCGTTGGACTTGCAGATGGTTAAGGACGATGTCAGGAGGGTGTGCACCAGTGAGTTTGTCAAGCCGCACATCCAGGAGAACACGGCCATCTTGGTGCAGGCCCCCTTGCTCATGATGCTGGAATAATGCAAGGGGTTACAGATAGCCACGTATCGGTCGTACGCCATGGCAGCCAACAGCACACATTCTGTCCCTGCGCAGGTAATGAGGGAGAACAGCTGGACGATGCATCCCGCATACGATATGGTTTTCTTTGCTCGGAAGAAGTTAGCCAGCATGACGGGGACTGTGGCAGAGATATAGCAAATGTCTAGGAACGACAAGTTGCTCAGGAAGTAATACATAGGGCTATGGAAAGTTAGATCTGTTCTGATCAGGGCAAGTATCAGAGCATTTCCTGCTAGAGTTACCGTGTAGATGACCAGGAATACTAAAAAGAACAGAACAGAGAGGCTGGGGTGGTTTGTAAAGCCCAGGAAAATAAATTCGTCTACAAAGGTTTGGTTTTCCATTTGCTCAGGGACCATTTGTAGAAAAGAAATGGAGTAGCCTTTTGAGACGGGAGAATGATCAACGTGTGTGAACACTCAGAATGCGGAGTCAATCCGCTGTAAATTTAGCAAAGGTTAGCATCTGTGCCTTCATATCATGTGGGTCCCAAGTAGCATTTTGCTACAGAATTAATCCCACAATTATTAAATCACCAAGAGAAGGAGCAGTTTATACAGAAGAGCATAAAACCCAATCCCTAGTAGCTGGTTACCTGTATAGAGGAGGGAAAAGAAACAAATGATTCCAACGCGAATGTGAGGATCACCAGGAGCTAAAGGAGTCACGATCAAGAATAAGGACCAGTATGAATATAATTTACAGTAAAACTCTGCTATTCAACTATCGGCTAACATTTCCCATTGTCAAAATTCTCTTAGTCCCTCATGTAGCCTTCATAGTCATGTAATGTATTTAAAAATGAATTAATCCTGTTTACTTCTTTCACCACGTTCTACGGTGTTTCTATGGAGCAGGGCTGTAGCTGAGTGGCAGAGCATCTGCTTTGCATGCAGAAGGTCTCTGGTTCAATCCCCAGCATCTCCAGGTAGGGCCGGCGGGAGAGACCCTGGTCTGAAATCCTGGAGAGCTTCTGACCATCAGTGTGGACCAAGGTTAGCCAACATGGTGCTCACCAGATGCTTGAGCCAGAATTGCCAGTGGTCAGGGATTATGGGAATTTTAGGACTGGAAGACACCATGTTGGCTACCCCTGGCATAGGCAATACTGAGCTACCACTGTTCTGGCCCAGGTCTGACCCACTACGAAACAGCATTCCTAAATTCTTATGTTTTGCGGTTATTCTACACACACACACACATGCACACCCTCTGACCTGCAGACTCATGATCTCTGCAGCTCGTTTTGGAACGCCGGTGATCACATTTTGCCAATGCTCCATCATAAATTCCAATGAGTTCATATATTGATCCTGCGTATACGGAAGAGTGAGCAATTCTCACAGATGCAAACAAAACATAACCCTGCTAAGCTTGAATGTAAAGGACAAATCAGATTTAAGCCCCTTTCCTTGAATATCATGCCAATTTCTACTACCTAGTTACTCCTTGTATCACAAAATTTTTCAGCTGTGTTCCATTATTTTGTTCTTTTCAAATTAAATGGCATTGTGGTTCTCAATTGTATTCATTATTTGATTTGGGTTTTTTTTTTTAAAAAAAATAAAATTTCTGCTTGCTAATGCTCATTGGAAAATTGAACGTATGAAACGTTTTAGTCTTTTATATGAGAGGTTCTCTTCAGCTTTGGTTCTTTCTGCTGCTCATTCCAGATTTTAAAAATGCTTTTAAATAACTAAAATAAATGCAGTGCTGATGGTCAGCTCCAAGCTGCAGTTTTCCTTCTGGTGGCTTATTTTCTTGAAACCAGTCACAGAGCAGACAGCCCTCAGAGTAGAGGCCACCTTCAGAGAACTGGCCTTGGTAAAGGAGGGTGTATGGCACCCCGACTCAGGGGCCAAAATAACTTTGCTGCCCTTGGGCGACCAATAGTGAGACTTGACTGTAGGGGTAATGGCATTTGCCGCTCCAAGACCGGCTGCAAATTGTCCTGAGCCAGCTCTGGCAGCACCTCACAAACCTCCATTTTAAAATATGGCCTCCTCAAGGAGACCATTTTAAATTATTCCCGAGGCACTCATTTTCAAGCAATGAGCTGGACAATTTTCTCTTTAGATGCAAGACAACAAAATAATGGTCTTCTTTTCCCAACTTATTTTTTCCCTGTCACCCATATAGCAAGATAATTTATTTAGCTTCCACATCCTTGAAGCAAGATTAATTTTTAAAAATATCTTCTACCTTATAAATAATTTCCATGCACCACAGTTGTGCTAAATCTTTGTCTTCCCTTCTTTACCCTTAACACAGCATAGAAGTTGATCTTATTTCCTGAGTTTTTCCTTGTGTCCTACAGGGTGCATATTTTCTCATAAAAACGTAATTTCTACTAAATCAAAGATAAGGTTCCATGGCTGAAACTTATATTTATTGCCATTCTTTAGACATAACATCCATTTGGACATTTTCATGAGAAATTATTTTGTTTATCCCAAATAAAACATTAATGCAGTTTCTTACAGTTTGTGTGGGTGGGTTAACCCTGCATTTTCTCACAAAGGAACAAATCAGATCCGTAAGATGATCAAATCCAGAACCTATTAAGCTAGTCCTGTGAGCTCAAGGACACTTCAGACCTGTTTAATAAGCAGCCCCACTACTACCACTGCTCTGTCCTTTATGGCAAACTCTGTTTGAAATGAAGCGGTGTTTCAAAAGCAGCTGACAATAAGAGACAGCAGCCAATTGTTTGGAGGGTGGGGGGAGTAAGTCCAAAATTCTGTTGGCTGACAGTCTCCCCAAGCAACTTTTTGGATCCATTGAAATACCTTTTAAACATAAAAGCCATGGCGACAAAAGGAGTGTTTAAGCATCTTCAACCTGATCCAGGAGGGTCTAAATTTTTTTAAAAAATTAGTTTATATTTGAAATGTGCTGTTTGTTTATTAAGCTAATAGTTTTTATTAAGAACAAAAGAAGAGCCACATTCATTCATGCCAAAGCCTTGTTTAGGGAAGTTTTTAATGTTGATGTTTTATCTCATTTTAAACATTCTGTTGGGAGCCGCCCAGAGTGGCTGGGGAAACCCAGCCAGATGGGTGGGGTATAAATAAATTGTTGTTGTTGTTGTTGTACCAGTATTCTGTTCTGACAGTAACCAGATGCCTATGGGAAACCCATAAGCTGGACTCAAGCACAAGAGCCCCCCCCCCCCAAAGCAGTTTCCAGCAATATTGAATATTATATACATTGTTACTGTACATCTTATATATTGTGTTTTTATTGTTATTGTTTGGCGGGGGTTTCTTTAATTTCCATTGTAAGCACATAATGCTGGTATGTAAATGTCTCAGACGATCACACAGACTTATATGTGTATCATTTGCTGGATTGGGACCTGGGGGCATAAACTGGATTTCCATTCAGAGTCACACTTGAACAGGCAGTGGGATGCACATTCTGACATGCATTCAGATGAACATCCCAATTCACACGTTACATGTCGCGCATTAACATCTGGTTTGCTGCATGAACAGAGCTGGGTTGGTGCCCTTCTGGTTTCAGAAGACTGGTACTTGCCTTATCATGATGTACCAGGTCCAACGCTATTCTACACTGACTGTCAATAGCTCTCCAAATCCCCCGACTTGTCCCCGCAGGCATAACCTATTCCAACCTTCCCCAACCTGGTGTCATGCAGAACCTTTGGAGCCTAGCCCCGTTTTTGAGGCATTTATGGTTCTTCTTACAGAAGCCAAAGACATGCAGAAAAGAATAAAAAAGAAACCTGATGTGAACATGCAGAGGAGGTGCGCACCTGATACTTCACCGTTCTTTTGTCTCACAACTCTGGAAGATATGCACGACCAGCCAAGACAAAAGTTCATGGTTCCTCATGGTTAACTCAAGGCTATTTCTCACATAGACAAAGCCAAGCACAATGTATACAATATTCATTTCAAGTAGGATTCTTTATTGAGCTGAATCAATGGATTGGATGCTTAAGTCGGTGAGCCACTCGAAGTCAGACAAAAGGACCTATGCATCTTTTCATGTATTTGTAAAAGCTAACAGAAAGCAAAAGCAAAAAAGGCCACATACCTAACCGAATAGAATTATGAGATGCATTTAGGGTGCTTCCAGACTGCCAGCATTTTGTGGCAGGGAGTGAAACAAGCAGTGGAACTTTCGACTTGTGCAATTAAAGTGGACCAAAGGAAGGGAAACGCCTGAAGCAGTGAGAGGGGAAATTGGGAGCTACAAGAAGATGTCCAATTTGAGAAGGCAAAAATGTCCACTGAAGAGAAAGGAACAGTGTTGTTGTGGGATGCGTTGCATGGATTGAATTCATTTAAACCATCTTTAATATTGTGTTTTAATATTAATGTGGTGATTTAATTGTTGTAATCCACCCCAGGACCTTAGGGTGAAAGGCAGGTAATAAATTGTAGTAGTAGTAGTAGTAGTAGTAGTAGTAGTAGTAATTAATAGTGTTTCACCTGTAGTCTTAGGAGAATCACTAAAATAAGCTTCCATAAATGAAATGTTTAGCTAGATTGCAAGATTGTGATCTAAACCTTGAGCCCCTTGGCATTCAAGAGTCAGTTCAAGGTTGGTCAATGGCTCCAGTCCTTAACCACCCCTCCTTCTGGGAGAATCACCTGAGTTCAAAGATCCTTGTATGCAGCAGCAGGTTGCATGTATATGGCTGTTCACACAGGTTTCATTTTGGGATAGATGGTTAGTGCTGTTAACTCTTTTTACTCTGATTACTGTTGCAAGAGGGGAGGAAAAGGGACACATCCCTCCTCCCCAAACAGGTAATATCCGCTGTCAGAGCCAACCATATTTCCCTACTGTGTTCCTGGTCTTGTTCTTGAATGGGGAACTATGTGTATAGAGTATGTGTATACCCTATAATTGTATAGAGTGGTTCAACAAAGGAACCAATGACATAGAGGGGTGGTGGGCTTCCTTTCACTTGAGGTCTTCAATGAGATGCTGGGCAGTCATCTGTTGGGGATGCTCCATTTCTGCATTTCCTGCATAGAGGTTGGACTATGTGGCACGGAAGACCCCTTCCACTCTATATGATTCTATAGACCTTGGATGGAGAGGCGCTGCAGAGGGACCCAAGTGCATTCATTTGCAAGCAAGGAACCTGATTTGGATGAGGAATCATAAATGTTTCTCGGTTTCTGCTTATGAGTGGCCCTTGTCAGATTGGGAAAGTAGGCTTAAATTGTAGCACCAAGAGGTAATCCTCATAGGAACCTAGGAAGCTGCCTTAAGAGTCTACTAGCTCAGTACTGTGTACATCAGCTGCTAGTGGTTCTCTGAGATATTCAGGCTGGGATCACTCCCTACCCTACCAAGAGATGCTGGGACCTTCTTTATGCACAACAGATGCTTTACCACTGAACAAGGGCCCTTCAAAATTGAACCTGGAGGTAAAACTCATGACTTCCAGTAGCTTAGATTGCAAACTCCACCTCCACAATGGCCATTCCATTATAGCTCATCCATTTATTTAAAAACCTGTACCACCCTTCATCCCAAAATGGGTTTACCTATGTCACATTCATGAACCCCGCTTGATCTATCGCCCACAGCTGAATGTGTAAATTTTACACATTGTACTGTATTTGAAGTGATGTCAGATGACGTGAGTGTTTTGCTATTGCAAATTGGTTTAAGGGTGTTTTAGACATGTAAAGTTTCATTTGGCTACATTTCTCGAGCGACAAGCAAAAGTGTGAGCTCATTCAAGGTAGCATGGAAATACAGATAGATTTATATATTTCATTCCTGATAGTCTGGTTCTAGCAAGAATGAGGCTAGAGTTCTATTGGCAGGATAATGTGACTTATCAATGTGAGAACCCAAAAGGCTGTTAAGAAAGCATACAGGCACCTACCTGAAATTGCTGTATTTACCAATGAACATCAGCATCGCTTCCTCTCAGGCTCCTATAGATTAATTCAGGAAGCACTATTTAACCGTCAGTCTAAGACCTGGGGGACATATTGTATTCAGAGAAGTATCTCAGGGACATATGCAAATAACAGGTAATTTAACTGTTTATTGCTTTTAAGGAAAACAGCAAAAACTACAAAAACATAAAATTTACCCATCCAGAGAATATACATATATATGTGATGAAAGCCTGGCTGCATTTAAAGTCAGCTGGCATTTTGCCATTGTTGCACTTGAATGAGAATTTCATTTATAGTGAATAATGATAAAGATGCTATTTAGGGTACAAAATGGATTTTATTTGAAGAATAGGTTTAGGGTATAATTTTCTAAGAAATAGCTTTTGCAATAAACTTCAGCTAAGGATACTACCAAAGCTTACATATTATTCTCCCATCAGCAATCTTCCACTTGCTCAGCTAATACTGATACCCTGGAAATGCAAGTGTGTGTGTGTGATTGTGGTGGGTTTGGCATTCTGAGCTTGAGCAATAATGAAAATATGACTAAGATTTGGTTTTCCCATAGCTGTTTGAACGTCAGCATGACAACAGAACTGCATTTGAAGATTTGGAAGGTTTTAATATGTGGCAAGTTAATATGTTTTCCACACTTCCCCCAGAAGCTGCCCAGAGTGGCTGGAGGCAATCCAATCAGATGGGTGGGGTAATCATCATCATCATCATCATCATCATCATCATCATCATCTTTTTCAGATTATTTAATCCCAAACCTGCATTTGAGGTCTTAAATCTTAATTTTTTACCATATATTTTCATAGTGCTACAGTTGCAATCCACCTTAGATCAAATGATGTAGGTCCTGATGCACCAGCTAAAGACCAATTATCTATTTGATTGAAAATGACACTTCTATTTTCTGTAGCACATTAACAACACTCAAACATCTGAATTAAAACATGTCACTTGAGAAAAGCTGTCATTTTCTCATGTAATGTAAAACAAGTTCAAAGCTCAATTCCAAAACATTCAGTTTGTTTAGACCAGGCATAGCTGCCAAGTTATCCCTTTTTTAAAGGGATTTTCCCTTATGCTGAATAGGCTTCCTCGCGAGAAAAGGGAAAACTTGGCAGCTATGAGACCAGGCATCCCCAAACTGTGGCCCTCCATATGTTTTTGGCCTACAACTCCCATGATCCTTAGCTAGCAGGACCAGTGGTCAGGGATGATGGGAATTGTAGTCTCAAAACATATGGAGTGCCGAGGTTGAGGAAGCCTGGTTTAGACATTGCTTTCATTAGCTGCATTCTTGCCTGGTGCTGCTTACAGATGCAGAGGTCATTCCCATCAAAATGCCACTCTACAATATCTCCCCATTTAATTCAGGTCTACCATTTCCGCAGACTATCCAATATGTAACAAACAACAAGACAGAAATGGTAAATCTGGATTAGATGGGGTGGGTGGGTTTGTGGGATGGCATTTTGATGAAGACAACAACATTGTGTCATCACTGAAGGGAAAAAATAAACTTGCATGCATGAACATCACCCAGTGATCTTAGGCTGTATGAAGAAGAATAAGTATTGTGGCCATGATTCTAGGATGCACTATGGGTTTGCATGAATATGCATCTGAATGGCTGATAGGTTATTATTATTATTTAATCACACGTTTATCCCTCTCTTCCACCAAGGAATTCAGGGCCCTCCCATTTTTTCCTTACAACAGCAACCCTGAGAGGTACAGGAGAAAGAAAGAATCTGGTCCAAGACCACTCAGTACGTTTTGTGGCTCAGTTGGGACTTGGGAGCTGCTGCTCCAGCAATTGTAACCCTTGTACCACATTGGTTCTTAATAAATTGCTGTTTGTGTTTTATCACTCCTTTCTTCCAAGGAGCTCAGGGTGACAGGGAAGCCTCAGAACAGCCCTGTGAAAAGGAGAGTCATTAGAGGAGCTTCTGGGCAGATGGCTTCTAATGCTACCCAGTATTGTTTTTTGACTGTATGTTCCAGGAAGAACTTTGCAGTTGACCTTTAAGAGTAGCCCATTCCAACACTTGGGACCTTGGGGCTGCAGCTTAATTGCTCATCAGTTCTGAACTAACAAACTGCTAAAAGGACGTCTTTGCCACATCTGCTCGGTCATTATGGCTTCAGTGTCTGTATCTACTATCCCCAGATTTAAGCTGCATGTGTTACCACCACATAAGAGAAGAAGCAGCAGAGCTTGCAGAAACAATTGAATTTGTCAGTATTTATTCAAAAATAACTTCAGGGGGGAAATGGAGAATTATTCACAGCAAGCTTCTAAGGCCAGATATTATCGTTCCAAAGAGATGCAAGCTTTGACTGTCTTTTGCAAACACACACTGTATTTTCTTTCTAAAGGCAGGGAGTTGGTTATCTGACTTAGACTTATCCAATTCACAAAACGCACCTCTGAGGCAGCAATTCCACATGTCTGCCATCCCCATTGAGTTCAACAGAGCTTACTTCTCTGGAAGTGGCCTGCGAGCGCTCCAGTTGGAGAACAGCCTTTACCAAAGGTGTAATGGGCTTTGAAGACACCCGAACTCAGGTGACGCAAGAGAGAAACATGCTAAGAGGAAGGCACGCTTGGCAAATCCACACCATGATCAACTCCCACCCAGAAACCAATGTCCCCACTGTGGAAGGACGTGTGGATCCCGAATTGGCCTCCACAGTCACTTATGGACTCATTGTTAAAACCATGTTTATGGAAGACAATCTTACTCGTCTACGAGTGATTGCCAAAGAAGAAGAAGGATTTCAGCCTAAGTGTTGTTGTTGTTTAGTCGTTTAGTTGTGTCCGACTCTTCGTGACCCCATGGACCATAGCACGCCAGGCACTCCTGTCTTGCACTGCCTCCCGCAGTTTGGTCAAACTCATGTTCGTAGCTTCGAGAACACTGTCCAACCATCTTGTCCTCTGTCGTCCCCTTCTCCTAGTGCCCTCAATCTTTCCCAACATCAGGGTCTTTTCCAAGGATTCTTCTCTTCTCATGAGGTGGCCAAAGTATTGGAGCCTCAGCTTCACGATCTGTCCTTCCAGGGAGCACTCAGGGCTGATTTCCTTAAGAATGGATAGGTTTGATCTTCTTGCAGTCCATGGGACTCTCAAGAGTCTCCTCCAGCACCATAATTCAAAAGCATCAATTCTTCGGCGATCAGCCTTCTTTATGGTCCAGCTCTCACTTCCATACATCACTACTGGGAAAACCATAGCTTTAACTATACGGACCTTTGTCGGCAAGGTGACGTCTCTGCTTTTTAAGATGCTGTCTAGGTTTGTCATTGCTTTTCTCCCAAGAAGCAGGCGTCTTTTAATTTCGTGACTGCTGTCACCATCTGCAGGGATCAAGGAGCCCAAGAAAGTAAAATCTCTCACTGCCTCCATTTCTTCCCCTTCTATTTGCCAGAAGGTGATGGGACCAGTGGCCATGATCTTGGTTTTTTTGATGTTGAGCTTCAGACCATATTTTGCGCTCTCCTCTTTCACCCTCATTAAAAGGTTCTTTAATTCCTCCTCGCTTTCTGCCATCAAGGTTGTGTCATCTGCATATCTGAGGTTGTTGATATTTCTTCCGGCAATCTTAATTCCGGCTTGGGATTCATCTAGTCCAGCCTTTCGCATGATGAATTCTGCATATAAGTTAAATAAGCAGGGAGACAATATACAACCTTGTCGTACTCCTTTCCCAATTTTGAACCACTCAGTTGTTCCATATCCAGTTCTAACTGTAGCTTCTTGTCCCACATAGAGATTTCTCAGGAGACAGATGAGGTGATCAGGCACTCCCATTTCTTTAAGAACTTGCCATAGTTTGCTGTGGTCGACACAGTCAAAGGCTTTTGCATAGTCAATGAAGCAGAAGTAGACGTTTTTCTGGAACTCTCTAGCTTTCTCCATAATCCAGCGCATGTTTGCTATTTGGTCTCTGGTTCCTCTGCCCTTTCGAAATCCAGCTTGCACTTCTGGGAGTTCTCGGTCCACATACTGCCTAAGCCTGCCTTGTAGAATTTTAAGCATAACCTTGCTAGCGTGTGAAATGAGCGCAATTGTGCGGTAGTTGGAGCATTCTTTGGCACTGCCCTTCTTTGGAATTGGGATGTAGACTGATCTTCTCCAATGCTCTGGCCTAAGCCTAAGTGACTCAGATATAAAACCATTGAAGGAACTGCATGAAAATACAAATGCAGCACAGAATGTTCCTTGCTCTTTGCCGCTTTTATATTTATGACATTTTTGTTTCTTCAAGTAAAGACATATGAAGAAATTGAATTTGACTGAAGATCAGATTTACTGCTTCATAATCATGCTAAAACTAAGGGCTGGTCTACTTGAGCCAACACACTCATAAACAGTTAAAACTCTACAGAATAATCTAGCCAGGTTCTATGTAGGGTCTTAATCCAGAATAAGGAGATAGAAAGGCAGTGCCGGATTTACGTATAAGCTAAACAAGCTATAGCTTAGGGCCCCACTCTCTTGGCCCCCCCCCAAAAAAATAAAGAAAAAAACCTGGATGTACACTTCCAAAATATAAGAAAAAAACAAATAAAATGGGTTTAGATACCTATGGTACTAGGTCCATAAATTACCATATAGTATATACAGTATTCAACACAAAAACAGCGACAATTTGTTGTTGACAAAGTGCAGCTGGACATATAAAGGGCCCCATTACCTTCAGTAGCTTAGGGCCTCATCAAACCTAAATCCAGCCCTGTAGAAAGGTCTAGTAAAGACAAAACCTGCTTTTGTGTCTGATTATGAAGGCATGGAATTTATGCATCTCTTTCTTTGCTTATTTAACTCAGGGTCCTAGTCATTCAGTTGCAATTTGGAACCCTGGGAATGGAGATATTCCAATAGGTAACCATTCAGGCACATCCTGTTCTTGATCTTCTGAAGTGCAGGGTTTCCTCTGCAACGACATCAAATCTATGGAAACGTTGGAGCTATGTGAATACTCCTAGCAGTTGCAGTTAGATTTCACCCTGTTCTTTCATCATGTGAAAATTTCCAAAATGTCTGATGGGATTTTAATTTATTGAATTTCTGAAGGTTAACCTTCTAACTTGAAATAATTTGACCCAGTAGAATAAAGCTCTGGACAATTATACACACAAATGAAAACAATGCAGCTGCTTTATGACTTTATTAGCACACGTTACAAGGTCCCTGTCAGAATTAGAGCTCTGTCTCATTCTCTCTTTTGAAACAAGCACACTTGAAAATGTCAGGCACTCCCAACTGTAGCAGCTTGCAGTGCTTATTTATGGTATCTCAATGGAAAGTTTTGATAAACGAGGCCATAAAATTAGGTGTTGGAAAGGTCATAAGGTTTGACCATCAATGTATCTAAGCAGTAGTCACATTGTTCACTTCAGTGTAAAGTTGTTACTGTTTGATTTTCTTTCCCAACTGCCTGCCGCCCCACTTTTTTTTAAAAAAAGAAAACGCCAATCATTTTGTATGCCAGAATGGAAAGGAAGGTCTCTGGAGTTCTGTCTTGATGTTCCTGTCTGCAGCGCAACCGCATTCCTTAATGAATGCTCAGGGCTCTATTTCTAATTTTGGAATTGAGTAAAATGAATTTGCTGCAATTCTCCATCACTGGGGAATAATCTTAATGTACTTCCCCCTACTGTTTATGTCTTTATGCAAACAGTGTCTCCTTAACAATGCCCATTGCAGCTAATTTGCAACTACAGATCTCAAAAATATTGTCTTCTAAAGTTTTAATAGAGCCCCATGCAACTTAATTATCCATTATTGGCAGCTTCTCTCCTGGGGTGATTAGTTGGAGGAAGCTAGTGAACTTTGAAACTGCAAAATCTCAGATGGGAAGATGATTAGTTTATTTAGCAAGAGACTGGGATAGGAGGGAATGAGGGGACTCCCTCGACTCATCTTTGATCAACTTGTTTTCTCCATGGCAGGCTATTTCTTTGCATGGAAGAATCTCATTTAAAGTTTTGTTGGAGAGTTCTCCCTAACTAGAACAGTTCCTGTGTATAGTTCACATGAATATAAATGAAAAATGAATTCATCCATTCATCAGTGTACTTTTCAGATTTTAGTTTCTTCTTCTTAATAGGTCTCCTGATGTTACTGAAATCCGTTCTGGGCACTCTGCAAGGCTGCCCATTTCCCCTCAAGTTCCTGCCAGCTGAAGTGGTTTATCATGTTTTGATTCCCAAAAGGGAAAAAAGATAATTGAAAATCAATGTGAAGTCACATCAGGGACATTTTTTTGACATTATGATACTCTAGTTAACTCTATTTACATGCAAAAGACAGATGGCAATAATAGATTGCTATGTCCCAAGAAAGTTAAGGAAGGGCTTGTGAGATTAGACCACAGAATATGGTGGTATATTAAAATAAATGAAACAGAGTGGTCATTGAGATTAGCGGTTTAAAATCTTGCATCTTGTCCAGACAAACAGTACAATCCAACACATGCCTACTCAAAGCAACACCCTCAGAATTCAATGGAGTTACTCCCAAGTAAGTCTGCATTAACTTTAAAGCCTAAGTATGGCTAACTTACTGGTTCATAAATATTCCTTATGAATTTAAAACAGAAAGCAATATGGATATATATATATTTAAGTACCTGTATTGCTTTCCAATATTTAAACATGTTAACTCAGAAGTGCCACTTAGGCCAATGGTATAGTAACTTGCAATCTTAGGTAGCCTTAAATCTCTCTCTCTCTCTCTCTCTCTCTCTCTCTCTCTCTCTCTCTCTCTCTCTCTCTCTCTCTCTCTCTCTCTCTCTCTCTCTCTCTCTCTCTCTCGTTCTTCCCCTTTTAGCCTCAGTGGGACAGTTCTGCAGAGCAGCGTGCATGGCTTTCCCCCACCAACTATCGCTTTTACCACAACCCTGTTAGGTGGGCTAGGTGCACAGTCTTGTTTTAGTGCCTTCTGGGCATTTTATTTCTAAAGCACACTTTAGTCCCCGATCCTCGTTTTTTTCCTCGTATGCAGCATCTTAGCATTCACCTTTTTTTTTTTTTACAGAGTACTGAATGTCAAGTGTGGCCCATAGTGCCTAGTGTTCAGGATCCCTTTTGAGAAGGAGCGCCGAAGACGCGCGCCCGGGAGAGTTCCGCGGTCCGACGCGCCTCTAAGCATGGGAAACGGCGTTGACCGACCCGTTTGCTCGTGCTTGCGACGCGGACAGCAAGTCTGAGCCCTCCGCCGCTCCGATACTACTGGAACGGCTTGCCGGCTTCCATACGGAGCTCGGAAAAGCCAACGTCTTACGTACATTAAGCACCATTGACCCAGGGCGATCACTTGCAAGTAAACATCGGTTGCAAGTCAAAAGATTGGGTTTAATAAGGCTGATTTGCGCAGGCCTCGTTCCTTCTCCGTTGGGCTCGGTCAGAGGACAGAATCATCCTGCTGGTCGGACAACGGGAAGCGCATCAGCGGCGGATTAATAAGGTTTCCAGATACTGTATTGCATTTTTTTTAATAAAAAAAACCAATTCTGTAATGCTCCTCCCGCCCCCCGAAGATCTCAGATCTTATCTTATCTTATTGTTCACGCCTACTTTTGTGGATATTGACTACTCGCAAGCAAGCCCATTGAGTTCAATGAGGGGGCCGTAAATGCGCATCGGAATATTTGCAATCGTGCAAACGCGTCAGAGACATCTAGGGCGCAATGCTGCCCACACTGACTTTTCCAAGCGGTTTACTTCCGCGTAGACATGTAACTGTGTGCTGCTACTCGCCCATGATAAACTACAAGCCCCATAAATCAGAGCGGCACGGCAGGGACGTAATTTTCGCGCCTGCGTATTTAAGGGCTCGAGGCGCGGTGGGACCAGAGGTTTCGTCCTTTCCGTTGCTCAATGAAACCTTCCTAATGGAGCGCCGGAGCTTTTGATGGTGCTGCGCAAGCGCTGTGGCTGGAGCTGGCACGATGGTGCATCCGCGGCTACTACAAGTTGCAACCCTGTTTCTGTTTGTTCTGTGCTGGGGGAAGAGCTCGGCTGGTGAGTCTTGAGTAAATGCCGCCGGGACCGTGGTTTGCAGAGGGGTCGCGCTCCCGTTGGTATGTGCGCAGCCTCGGAGCGTCGCTTTCTTCTCCTTGCTTCTCGTTGTTACAGCTTTGTTAACAGTAGGCTGCGCTGTGTGTGTGTGATATAAACACCGGCGTAGGGGAAGGTCTTGCAATCTTGGATCGCCGCCTCCGGTCCCGGTTCTGGCCACATGGAGCGATGCGTGCCCAAAGGCAAAACTGTTACAGTACTTCCTAAGTGGCTCCCTTCTCTTTGTCCCGCTGAAATTCTGAAGCCTCCGAGAACTTCCCTGCTTAACTGCTCAAGCAGTGCTTCTGCGGCTGCTGGTGGGGGCAGTACAGTACTGTTCAGCAAACAGGAATTGATTTATCCAATTGATTTACTTAAAATATTAACTGCTTGTGTGTGTGTGTGTGAGAGAGAGAGAGACAGAGAGAGAGAGAGAAGGAAAGAAAGAAAGAAAGAAAGAAGGAAGGAAGGCCCTGATGAAACTCATACCCTTAAAAAAACATGGGGTATTGTGTTGCCCCCTTCTGCCAGAGTAATGGCAAAGTGGACTTGCAGGCAAAATGAAATGAATATCCCAATTTTAGACACTCTTGGGGTGCACTGTTTTCTTCAAAGAAAACTTCACTTTGTGTAGTGCACTAACTCGAATAGGCAAAACAATTTCAATGCCTGTTTTCTTTAATTTCCTGTGGTGCAATTCTATGCATGCTAATTCAGAAGTAAGTCCCCACACCGTGTTCAGTGGGCTTGCTTGGGTAAGTCAGTGTGTTTTAGGACTTACTTATATATTGAATTTATATCCTGCTCTTCCTTCCAAAAGAGCCCAAGGCAGTAAACAACAAGAGCTAAATCAATAAAAACATCCGAAAAACAATTCCAGTGCCAGCGCAGATTGGGCAAAATCTCAACCTAAAAGGCTCGTTGACGGAGGAAGGTCCCTGGTAGGCACTGAAAAGACAAGAAAGCAGCACCTGACTGATATTCAAGGATTGTAACTTTTTTATGTTGCTCAAGCTGGGTTTCTGGGTTTAAAGCAGCTTTCTTGTAAGGCAGGCTACCTTTTCATCACTAGATTAGGTCTCAGAAACAAGCCTGCTACTACACCAGTCTCATGTGGAAATGTGATGCCAGAAAGCTACAAAACCGAGACCCTCAACCATCCACATCGTTGCTGGTCTGAAGGTCCATGAGGTTACCACCAAGCTGAAGCTAAACAGATCTAGGCCTGGTTAGTGCCTGGATGGGTGGCCTCCTGGGAGCAACATGCACCACCTTCAGTTCCACGACAGAAGAAAGGCAGGAAGGAAAGAGAATTAAATAAATATACAATAAAATCCTTCCCTTCCTCCAAAGAGTTCAGGGCAGTATAAATTAATGATACAAGAAGGTTGACCAGTACTCATTACTGAGAAATGCAACTCTTTGAGAAGGGATTCTGCAGGGAAATACCATTATACATTCAGGGGAGTGTTGAGAAGTTCTGGAGGGCAAATAAATGGTGGGGGAATTTGGCCAGGTCCACCCACAAGGGGCTCACAGCATGTTCCTTGAAGCTGCTGTGGTTAAGTCACTGAACAGGAGGCTGGATCCAGATTAATTCTCGACACACAGGACAAAGCCTTGGCTAGCCTGCCTTGATCCCGTGTGGGTGGGCAGGGGGACCTCTTGATGATTGTGTCAAAAATTTAATTCTCATTATGTATGTTTCAGATACAAAATGGAGCAAATTCCTGGTTCAGATAGACAGAGCTGTGGAAAACTACAAACCATGTATGCAGGCAAACTGCAGCTGTCATCAAAGGTGAGGAGCCAGCATCTCTCACAACCCAATTAATATTTACAGCGTGATAGAACTCGCCAACTCTGGGTTGAAGGTGTTACCCAAGGAGGTCTGCTGAATTATAAGCACCTCATTTTATTGGGGATCATTTGCAACAACCTCGTTATTGGGAAGTAGATGATGTGTGCCAAATGAGACCTGACACCATTTACACAGTTTATACTTGTGAATGTTTCTTTTAAAGAGTAAATAGCATGGGTGGTGCCCTGCTCGAGATTGAGAACTGATGCCTGGGTTAATCCATCTGAGTTCCCAGTCTGGATTAGCACCTGCCACTGGTTTTTACCCATTTTTGCGCATGCAAGTCGTTCACACAGTTACTAACTGCATGGCATGTCTAGTTGGAACTTGTGCTGTCTTGAAATACTGTAGTAATATTTAACATTGTAACCAAAACCACCTGTTTGTGAATCGCTTGTTACAGATGACAGAGTCTCGCAGTGATAAAACACTAAACACGACAGAATATCAGCTTGAAATATAGCACCTTAAAATGTCAATCCACAATCAATCGGATGAAGGATGGTATAGCAATTTAATAAATAACAACAACTATAACACAGAACCCACACACCCCCAACACAGAATTGAATTAATATTCCTATGGTGACTGACACAGGGTCATTAAAGCATAGGTTTTATAATTTGTGTGTATCTATTGACCAAGAGTAGAGAGGCAATATAGTGTCTTTGTTGGAAATATAGTAATATTGTTACTAGGTGGAACCAATGGTGTTAATAGTTTAAAGTAGCTCCCTGTTTCAGCTCCCTCCCTCTCTCTGTACAAGGCAGCAAGTTCAATATTTTACTAAAGTGATTGTATTGAACCATTCCATGCTAAAATCCCTTCCTAGAATGACTTAGCTGTTATACTAATTTTCCTTAATGTGTTTAATGATGGATGGAATCTTTCTCCCCTTAGAGTTAGGGAACAGGACTTGGCTCCCTTCCGAGAGGGGATCTCCGAGGAGCTGCTGTCAGAAGCAATCAGTCGAAGGCTTGGGACGCACTACCAGATCATTGAGAAGAAGTTGTACCGTGAACATGATTGCATGTTCCCTGCAAGGTGAGACCAATACAGAATGTATCAGAGAGAGAGAGAGAAACAGGAAAATCTCCCTAGCCTCCTTAACCTATGGGTCACTGAGCAGAAAACATTTGAAAGGGCTAAATTCCAATGTAAGAGGAAGAAACTGATGAGGCATTGCTTTGCCTGAAATGTAGAAATTGCATTTGCTTTTGTGAGAAATCAATATTGACATGGCACTTTAGTTGTGCGAGGAGGTGAGGCGGGTTAGAAGCTGAAAGAAATCGGCAATAAATGCCTCTTGGGAGCAAGGATAATGGAAAGGGATAACTTGCTGAGTTGTCTAAAAACAGTTGTTTGGGTGTCAGAAGGAGCTTGTGTCTGTGCCCAGCTTGGTTTATAGTCATAGTAAAGAGCAAACAACACCAGCATTGCAATGTGTCCCTATTGCTTTCTTGTTTCATTTCAGTCCCTGGGCTTTTTGTGCGGTCATGCTGTTCCTATGGGTATAAAAGCCTTTCTTTGATCTCCATTTGGCTGCTTCCCTTCAAGTCTATGTGGAGAACCCCATTAGCCTTTTATCAGTTGCCTTGCATTCAACCAGCTCTTTCCTTCACCATCTCTACTGCTTGTGTGGTGTGCCTTCATTCAAGTCTTGTTCTTCAAGACATGGGCACTTTACCTTCAGTGCAGTGTAGTGGTTTGGGTGCTTGACTAGGTTTGGTGAGACCTATGTTCAAATCCTCACACAACAACAAAACTGAACTAGAAGACATAACCTACCTTACAGAGAGGATAAAAGTGCAGGTGGGGGAGGAAAACCTGTAGTTCTTGGGGGAAGGAGTAATACAAAAATAATGGGTGGGAGTCAACAAAGTTTTACACAGAGTAGGCCCATTGAAATTAAGGGGACAAGCTTAGTCACATTAATTTTAGTGGGTCTACTCTAATGATCCTTATTCTCAATAATCCTTACAGCATCCTTCCATATCCAGTTAGTATAATTTTTCCTCTGTTGAATTGTATGAAGCCCTATAAGTGCAAATGTGAGGCAGAGGGAGAAGAAGTGGGGAGTTTCTTGCTTGGGGCCACCTGACAAGTTTGTGGGTGAGGCTCAAGCTCAGGACTTATTGCCTCTTAACTCAAACACTTAACACTGGTATCCCTCCCATCGCATGCGGGTAGTTCTCTGAATCTTTTTGAGCTTATTTTCACAATGTAACTGAGTTTAAGGTATCAGTCCTAACAACACAGAGTCCTAACATATGGACAAGTAATTCCATTGACATTGTCTATAAAAATTTCAAGAGTTCACCCTTAGGTAGCCAAAACGGCACTACCCATGCACAAGGAGGCGACATTGGCAGACTTGGGGAAAACTGCTTTGAGGTTCCATTACAATAAATCAGTATGGACATTTACTTCAATAAAAACTGAATAAAAATTTGCATAAGTGCAAATTTTGGCATCTGTATGTTTCATGACACAATGGAAAGAGTGGGCTATCAGGGTTAAAGTCAAACCGTTGGAGAGTTACAGCGCCTGCTGTGGCTGTAGAGACCAATATGGGAGAGACATGTTTCATTGCAGCTGGGGCAGATGAAAGCATCCAGTTATCCTGCTGCAGATGCTCCATGATGTTTCTTCTCTCTGTTCTTCTCCCAGCGGTCATTTCTCCTCTGGTCACTGCTGTGAATATACGACCTGACTGTCTGTCTTCAGGCACTACAGTTGTCTGCAAGGGATTCCCACACTGCAGGGTTGATGTTGACAGCCTTCATGTCACGTTTTCAGACATCTTTGTAACAGAGTTTGTGTGCCAACAGGCCTGGTGCTTTAAGCCAGCTCCACAAAATACATTAGTACATATTAGTTAGTGGCCATAGCACACTTTTTTTTTGCAGGAGAAATCTGAAATCTTGAGTAGGAGGGGAAATGAAATGGAGGATGATCGATGAAGGCATGGCTGGGACTTAATTTTCTTACAGGTCTCACTTGATATGAATAATTCTCAAGACCACCCCTTGCACGTATTGATATCCACAGGTGCAGTGGGGTTGAACACTTCATCCTTGAGATCATTAACAACCTCCCGGATATGGAGATGGTGATCAATGTGCGAGACTACCCCCAAGTGCCCAAGTGGGTGAAACCAAAGATACCCATCTTCTCCTTCAGTAAGGTGAGAGAGAGAGTGGACAACTCCTTGGTCAGACTTGGTGGGGACAGCTAAGACGCTTATTTGAATCCCTTGCGTTACGGAGATATTTTGCAGGAACTAATGTGTTTCTGTCTCTCCATTTTCTGAAAGACGTTGGAATACTATGATATTATGTACCCTGCTTGGACATTTTGGGAAGGCGGACCAGCTGTTTGGCCAATTTATCCCACAGGCTTAGGACGTTGGGATCTAATGAGAGAGAGTCTCAAAAGGTATGTTTCTGGAGAGAAGGATGAAGCTTGTTTTGTGGAGCTTCACTCCTCAGTCTGAAGTATGTTTCCTAAGAAATCAATCGTACTTTGTAAGATGGAAGTATGAATGACATCAGAACTGGCAGTGATCCACAAGCTTTGTAAGTTGTGAGGCACATCTAAGCTAGCTGAGGCTGCGGCCCTATACCCACTTACTTGCGAGTAAGCTCCATCAAATCCATAAGTACACATGTATGGGATTGCACTGCTAATTTGGGGGGCTTTAAACAAGCCAAATTGGTGGAAATCTGAACAGGAGTTAACATATGGGGCAGTGATGACTTTGCAAACATTCAACAGTAAGATGCAAGAGTTTTGGTATTTTTGTGAGTGTGTATTAAGGGGAACTTTAGCTTCTCTGTATAACAACTCGAACTTGCTAACATCCCCTCTTTTCACAGCCTTTAATGGCATAAAGGCTGCCATCGTTGCTTTCTAGAACATCCTGCAGTGATTGAAATAAATACATTGATTCCTAAATATGACACAAACTGACCAGTTTCTCTGCAGTGTCATCAATTTTAGATGTGAAAGAAGTGGCACATTAATCAAATTGTAAAATGCCTTGCTAGAATAAGGGGTGATGGAACTAATAGCATGGAGCAGAGTTTGTTTAGTTGAGGTTACTTAACCTAAAACCAATGAAGGGGTTCTGAGAAATAGGATGGATTTCTTTGCTTCTCTTACTAAGGTGTTATATGTCCATATTTTTTAACATCATGTACTGATCAAACTCTCCTTAGCTCTGCAGAAAAATGGCCTTGGAAGAAGAAAATTTCAAAAGCCTATTTCCGAGGGTCCAGGTGGGTTAGCTCAGTTCCCACTTCCAAACACTGATATACTACCGATGATTTGTATAGTGATAAAACCAAGGCATTAACAAGACTAGGGCTATGTACTGTGTTGCCCAGGAAGATTTGATGTTTACAAATGATATAAACAGGGCTCTGACACATTCTCAACAGGGGTTGATATTTTCAGTTCAGAACAGGGCGATTGTTACCTAGTAAAACAGGTGTACTATGTACTAACATTCTCAATGGTTGATTGTCTTTCCTGCATTCGGGTAGCTATTTGTGTGCAGCCACTGTTCTGAATATTTTATTTAAGTACATACCAGATATTCAAAACAAGATAAAGAGCAGCTTAGGCTTTGCTGAGGGGGAGGAAATGTTAGCTTCCTGCACTTCCTGTTCGTGTTCCTTCTCTGCTTTATTATAATCAAACAGAATGTTCATATTTTTTTGATGACAGGATGGCTTGTGGGTTTTTGTGTGGGTTTTGGATGCAGTGAAGAAGCAAAAATACATTCTAGATCATGGGTACGGTAGGCAAACTAAGGCCCAGGGGCCGGATCCGGCCCAATATCCTTCTAAATCTGGCCCACAGATGTTCCGGGAATCAGCGTGTTTTTACATGAGTAGAATATGTCCTTTTATTTAAAATGCATCTCTGGGTTATTTGTGGGGCATAGGAATTTGTTCATTCCCCACCCCCAAAAAATATATATAGTCCGGCCCCCCACAAGGTCTGAGGGACAGTGGACTGGCCCCCTGCTGAAAAAGTTTGCTGACCCCTGTTCTAGATCTTCTGTATCTCAAGGGTGGAGAAACTGTAGCTTTCCAGATGTTGGACTAGAGTTCCCATCAGCCCCAATGAGCATGGTCAGTGGTCTGGATGATGGGAGTTGTAGTCCAGCAACATATGGAGGGGTAAACATTCCTCACACCCACTTATATCTGCAATGATGTGTTATGCATTCATCTAATTATTGATGGAGCTCAGCTTCCTACCATTGTTCCCGTGACATATTCAGTAAATTAGATAAATTTGTCTTCCACGGAGAACATTGTTTAACAGATTTATGTGTCGTTTCACTGGTAGGACAAGTTCAGAGCGGGATCCCCTCATTCTTCTTTCTCGAGAAAATCCAGAACTTGTTGATGCAGAGTACACGAAGAACCAAGCCTGGAAATCCGAAAAAGTAATTACTCTTGAAGGCAGCACTTTCCTTTCTCTTAGAAAAGGGGTGTTCTATTGTTTCAGAGTCTGGCTTCAGCACTAAGCCCCTGTTCTTCAGGAAACATTCATAAGATCACACACTGATATCCTGGAATAATGACCCCTCCGTGGTTCCATACTTGCCATCACTAGCACAGGATAAGAACCTCACTTCAACAAGAAGTATGAATTGAAAGGATGGGGGGAAAACATCTCCTGATGACTACATGTTAGTTCTCCTGGGAGCCCAGTGTAAAAGTGCCATTGGATATGTGAAAAGGAAAGGAAAAACTTAACTGTAGGGGATCGTTTGCAAGTAGTGTCATGTTTAAATTAGGTGCTGGGAACTACATTTATGGCAGTAAGACATTGGAGCATCATGCAGCCAGGGCCCTGGATTCATGTCATGCTGGTGGCACACTTTTTCTGGGAGAGTGTGCGAGGGAGGATACATTGTCGTAAGACACGGGTGCAGAATATTTTCCAGACTGAGGGCCACATTCCCTTCTGGGCAACTATCCAGGGGCCACATATTAGGGCCAGAGGAAAAAGTAGGCAGAGGAAAAAATGTGACTTCCTCCTGCACACACTTGCAATGTCTTCCCTATCGTCCATCAATCCAGTCAAGCAGGGTGTTGGGGGGGAAGGGGAGGCATTTTGAAAGTTCAAGGACATTCCAGGCAGGGAAAAGAACTCAAGGAGGGTGCAGAGGAAGGCTGGTGAGGGGTGGGCCTTGGGAAGTGAATGGGTGGCTGAGGAGGAAGTGTGAAATCTTAAGGGGTGACTAATCTTAAGCATTGCCTTAATTTATTGGTTGTGCCCCAATAGCAGGGTTGCCAAACGTCTGAAATTCTGGAAATAGCCAGAATACTACAGTCAGAAGCAGCATCTGGGTAAAGCTCAACAACAACAACTACAATTTTATTATTTTATTATATATACCCCGCCCATCTGGCTGGGTTTACCCAGCCACTCTGGGTGGCATCCAGCAAAACTTTTGTGTCCGGATTTTCACTTTTTAAAATATGGCAACCCTACCCAATAGGAATGTGTCAGGCAAATTCTGATTCTCTTTTGGTTGAGTGTCCCATAGCTTGTTGGCTGATTTGATTTTCTTTGAGATTCTTGGTTTGGCATCTACCTTACGACATAACTAATCATTCTCGTGCTCTGGTTTTATTTTGTGGCTTGCCTTTTGTGCCTCTCTGTTAAAAGCCCATGCTGCCATCCTCTAGTTATGTTGCGTCTGAGTGGCTTGTTGTATAGGATGTAATTTGGAACTTCTCTACTTAAATATCTGCATTGCATTTCATGGTGCAGAAGAGGAAATAACCAGGACTGTAAGGGAAGTGTCACTTAAATGAAGGTGACGGTTTGCTGTGAACCTTAAAGATCCAGTGAGCTTGTAACTGACCTACCCACTGCTCCGCATTGTGAGGAAACATTATGCAGCTCCAACCTCTTTGTAAGGAACATGTGACAAGAGGACCTTGGACTGGCGCTAAAACAAGTACCGTATGAAGGTTCAGATATACACGTCAAGAAAATGGATTAGGAGAAACCACTGCTTTTTGCAATCATAAAACAAAAATTTAATATGTACCTTGAGCCTGTGCATGTTTACTTAGAAGTAAACCCAATTGAGTTCAACAAGTAAGTAAACGTGTACAGGACCGCATCCTTAGAAATATTTGGACTATTAAATTTACTGTGATAGGTTCCAGGTTTATTTAGATTTCCCTAGGAACAGGGACTCTAACTTTGTCCCTTCTGAAAATAAATCTAACAGAGAAACTGTGCTTGCGCTTATGGTGTTTCACTTTGGTTGTAGTCAGTAGGTAGATATACAACAACAATTTAAAATAAATATATATGTATATATTGTTCTTAAAGGACACTCTTGGGAAACCACCAGCTAAGGAAATTGCACTAACAGACCACTGTAAATACAAGTAAGTAACTGAGTCAGGCTGCAATTCTATACATAAATACGTCAGGAAAGTCCATTGAACGTAATAGAATTTACTTCTGAGTAGACATGCGCAGGATTGAACTGTCCGTCTAGAATTTTGGGGGGCTGTTTTCATCTATCTATCTTGTTTAATGTTAAAATAGATACTGGAAAAGTATTTAGACCATAAAGATGTTCAATTAACCATTAGCTGCAAGACAGGGCATTTGCTCCTATCCTCATGCTGCTGCTATTGGCACCTTTTGCCTTACCCTGAACTGTTTCACAGGCAGGAATATAGGCATTCTGTTTGTGCCTTGGAGAATTGCTTGTCTGCTCCACCCTTATGAAAACTTTCTGTCACATAGTTGTGCTAGTTACTGTAATTTAAGGAAGGCATTCAAGGAATCCCAAAGAACCCCTATATCCCCTGGGTGCTACTAAGGATAATAAGTAGCTGATATGATTATACTCTATGGAATATCAGCAGCTCTTCTGGTAAAGCAAACCGAAGGCACTCTCATCTCCGGTCCCTCGAGTATCTCTGTGAGATATTTCAGTGCCACATGTAGATGATGATCCTGCAATACTAGTGTGTTAAATGACTTCCCCGAGGTCTTTTGGGAAGAGCAGAATGGTGCCTGGAATAGAAATTATGGATTCAGGCATGGAGGTTTTTTTAAGCGGAGTAACTTCTGCATTTGTGTTTTGATGCTGCATCCTGCCATCTCCCTGACTTTTTAAGGCACTGTTGTGTTTTTATCTAAAGTATTTTTTAGATAAATGTACTCTTGTAGACTATTTATTTATAGGAACTCACTATAAGGGCCAGGATTGAAACCAAAAATGCAAGCCAACACAATAAATCATTATTTCCCAAACTTGGGTCTCCAGCTTGTTTTTGGACTACAATTCCCACCATCTCCATCTAGCAAGTCCAGTGGCCAGGGATGATGGGAACTGTAGTCTAAAAAAACACTTGGAAACCCAAATTTGGGAAGCACTGCCATAGATGGAGCAACTGTGGTTATGGAAGTTTAGATTTGCCGTATTTGTCTTTTGATACTCTGTGGCAAGAGTCAAATGGCGTATGTTCTTCCCATATGACCCTTCTGTAAAGCAATTAATGTAGTACATAAACAAGTTGAGGAAGAAAAGCCATGCCCTTCTCATAGAACTATATGACGGAGACCTAATAGATCAGGCATCCCCAAACTTCGGCCCTCCAGATGTTTTGGATTACAATTCCCATCACCCCTGACAACTGGTCCTATTAGCTAGGGATCATGAGAGTTGTAGGCCAAAACATCTGGAGGGCCACAGTTTGGGGATGCCTGTAATAGATCTTCGGAGATAGCCAACTTGCTGCCCTCCAGACATTGGACTACAATTCCCATCAACCCTGACCCCCATTGGCCACACTGGCTGGAGGTGATGGGAGTTGTAGTCCAACTATGTCTGGCAGGCACCTTGTTGGCTACCTTTGATCTAGTCCTGCTTGAACAATGATCAGATCTTTAAAGAGCATGCAAGCATTTATTTAATTGTTGTAAATTATTCAAACAAGTTTGAATCTCTGGAAGAATAAAATTCACCTAAAGCTGCATAACCCAGTTTTGTTCAATGATTAAGTAAGTGCACTAGTTGCTGGAGGAGTGGGAATATTGTAAGATGGTGTCTGTTTTTATTATACAGATACCTCTTCAACTTTCGAGGTGTGGCTGCCAGTTTCCGCTTCAAGCATCTCTTTTTGTGTGACTCGCTGGTGTTTCACGTTGGGGAAGACTGGCTGGAGTTCTTCTACCCTCAGCTGAAACCTTGGGTTCACTACATCCCAGTCAAATCAGATCTCTCTGATGTCAGGTGAGAAGTTGAAACTGAAGCTGCAGTGGCATAATAGCCGCTCCTTGTGTATTGAGATAGAAACATCAATGTACCATGGGAGTTTCCAGGCCAGCTGTTTGTTGAACATCCTTGCTGATACATTCACTTGGAGGATATACAACTTTGCCCACTTTGTTTCAGGGAGCTGCTGCAGTTTGTGAGAGAAAATGACGAGGTAGCCCAAGAAATTTCAAAGAGGTAAGTTTTCCTTATATGTAACTTGTGTAGCTTCCATGAGGCATTTATTCCCACTGCAGAGCACCAGCTGTTGTGATGACTGGCAGAGGTCATAATAGCTTTTGAAAATAAAACTTGCAAAGGCTCAAGGGCAATGATATTCAGAACCCTTTTAAACAGTCCGTGAAATTCCATCCCAAATTCCTTCCTTCAGTGGTGATATTAGTGTGGTGTCGTGTTCCGATATGTATCCTCCTAAGTCATACTTTGAGTTGACCTGTTGAAATCAGTGGACATGACTAACTTAAATTCAATGGTCTCAGTGTGACTCTGACTTATGTTTACAGGTCAACCCGCCCCAACAAAACCCTGATTGGGTATGTGCTCTTGTGCAACGAGGGGTGGGGAATATGCCTAACCTTCAAATAATTGTAAGGAGAAGCTAAGGAATGTTCAGCATAAGGTCGGGCATTATTATGAGGGGAACACTGTTTGTTGCTTTGGAAAAGAGGACCACTTCTGAAAGGGAAAGTTACTATGCGGATCAGTGGTTTTTTAGTAGTTCTTGAATTTTTTAAAAAAGCATTGACTTTTTGATGTTAAGGAAGAATACATTCCCATTTCGTCTCCCTTTTAGCCGTGGGTGGAAGATTCAAGACATGAGTTGAATATCCTTGTGCCTGATGTTGAGCCTGGGAAAGATGAGCATGGTTTGCCCACAAGGCCCTGGCAGGCCAGTCTCTGAGACCTGGTGGGCATAGTTAGTCCTGTGGGTCAAAGGTCTCCCACCACCGGGATCTTCAACAAAATCAAGATGAAAATCCTGTGGCACCTTAAACACACAGAGATGTGCTGAGGTTAAGATCTGGGGATTGAATGTACCTGCCAAATATGTACAAAAGTTGCCCATGAAAGCTTATCCCACACAATGTGTGTTGATCCTTACCATGTCTTATAACCCTTGCATTTGCAAGGTTTCTGTACTGTAGTTTCTTCCTACAAAAATTATTGCTGTTCTCTTTCAAATCAAATTAACTATCATAACTTCATGCCGAAGGAAACCTGAGAGCTGTAGCTTAATGGGGCAGATAATTTTCTGTTAGCGATCCCTAGCCCTTCCCTCACAGAACTCCCGTTCCTTGAAGAGATGCACTGATCATTAAGCCAGTTTTCATCCTTAGTTCTTGAGGTATGAACGCCACTAACTGTAGTCATCCTCTTTGCTTGTCTTTCTTGCCTCTAGAGGTCGCCAGTTCATCATGGACCACTTGCGAATGGAGGATATCTCTTGTTACTGGGAGAGACTTCTGATCGAATACTCCAAAGCCCTAACTTACAAAGTTAAACGAAAGAGTCACTACAATGAGATTTCATCCAGAAACCTGAAAACAGAACTGTAAAAATATATTTTTTAAAAACTGTTCCATTTCCAGTTCAGGACCAAGACTTGTGGGCACTGTGAAATCCAAAGAGCAGAAGTGTTTTGTTCAATGGAAGCTCTGCCAAATCTTAGAGGAAAGAAAGTGTTATTGTTACTTACTGTATTAAACTATTTTGTCAAATCTGGAATTTTCTTTGATATCATGGAAAGTAGATTTTTTTCAGAAGTGTTCAGATATGTGGGAAGCCAAAGTTCCACTGAATTCTAGTATTGCTTTGTGGTGAAATCCTTGTGAAAAGGGAACTGATGTTCCATGTTTAACTGACTCGCCATTTAACACCAGATTAATCCTATTGAGTGGGCTGTAGTTTTTTACTGGTGAGTGAATCATTTCATGAATCATCATGGATGCAACATTTAATAGTGTGATCTGCATAGCGTTTGGACAATAGTTCTTTGCAAACTCCGAGTCTTTATATACGGTATTGCCTTCTTGCAAAACATCTAGGTGGTACACAGCAATATGAAAAACTTTTTAAAGCAATTCAAAATAATCATTAAAATGACTGATTACACAACCCTAATAAATAAATAATAAATAAATAATTTTATTATTTATACCCCGCCCATCTGGCTGGGTTTCCCCAGCCACTCTGGGTGGCTCCCAACAGAACCCTAAAAACAGAATACAGTGGCACCTCTGGTTACGAACTTAATTCGTTCTGGAAGTCCGTTCTTAACCTGAAACCGTTCTTAGCCTTAGGTACCACTTTACTCTCCTGGATTCCATGCTCACTGCAGATGGTGACAGCAGTCATGAAATTAAAAGACGCCTGCTTCTTGGGAGAAAAGCAATGACAAACCCAGACAGCATCTTAAAAAGCAGAGACATCACCTTGCCGACAAAGGTCCGTATAGTTAAAGCTATGGTTTTCCCAGTAGCGATGTATGGAAGTGAGAGCTGGACCATAAAGAAGGCTGATCGCCGAAGAATTGATGCTTTTGAATTATGGTGCTGGAGAAGACTCTTGAGAGTCCCATGGACTGCAAGAAGATCAAACCTATCCATAAGGAAATCAGCCCTGAGTGCTCACTGGAAGGACAGGTCGTAAAGCTGAGGCTCCAATACTTTGGCCACCTCATGAGAAGAGAAGACTCCCTGGAAAAGACCCTGGTGCTGGGAAAGAAGGAGGGCACAAGGAGAAGGGAACGACAGAGGACGAGATGGTTGGACAGTGTTCTTGAAGCTACCAACATGAGTCTGACCAAACTGCGGGAGGCAGTGGAAGACAGGAGTGCCTGGCGTGCTATGGTCCATGGGGTCACGAAGAGTCGGACACGACTAAATAACAACCACTTTAGCTAATGGGGCCTCCCGCTGCCGCCGCCGCACAATTTCTGTTCTCATCCTGAGGTAAAGTTCTTAACCCGAGGTACTACTTCCGGGTTAGCAGAGTCTGTAACCCGAAGTGTTTGTAACTGGAGGTATTTGTAACACGAGGTAGCACTGTAAAACTTCAAACATTAAAAACTTCCCTAGGCTAGGCTGAGAAATGCTGACCAACCCAGCTTTATGGAGTTGACTGATGAGGCAAAGCTATACAGTATGTGGGAGATCTATGGTCAGAAACTCTCACTCCCATGCTTTCCTTATTATTACTAATTAACAGCCTGACGTAGCCCCTTTGAAGATTGGCGAAGTGATTCTAAAGACGCAGGTTTTACCATACTTTTTTCCTGATCTGAACTACTTCCCCAAAGCTGCTACCGTATTAGCTAGAGAGGAAAAAGACCAGCACAGCTTCTTCCTTCGCTCTTGTTTGTGAAAAGCCACCTTGCCACTTTTATTCAAGGACTATGTCCATGTTGCTGCAAAATCTGGAGAGGAACGAGAAACCTTGCAGTGCTATGGAGCAAATGGCAGCCCTGCGAAAGATGGTAGTTAAGCCATTCCACATCCACGTGGAAATAGCCTGAGAAGTGCACAGCCAAGTTGTGCGTCCCATCCTTCACATGTCAAATATGGTCTCTCCTGCCTTGATTTTTGGTCTGAATTTCTGGCAAATGATCTCATAGTTTACTTTGCATAAATCAACAGTGTCTGTTCAGCAGTAGTGTACTGGCAAATTCAGAAGTGCAGGGTCCCTTCATGATAGTGTGGTATAGTGGTTAAGAGTGCTGAACTAGTGCTGGGGAGACTTGGGTTCAAATCCCCACTCAGATATGAAGCTCACTGGGTGATCTTTTTATTTAACTTTTTTTTAAAAGTGCACCATCCTTCATCTGTAGATCTCGGGGTGGTTCACAATATAAAAATACAAAATACGTAATAAAAACAAGAAAAAACCCACAAACCAATAACTGCCCCCCACCCCACATCCTCCTATAAACACATTTAAAAGGGGTATAAGCTCCTATAAACACATTTTAAAGGGGTATAAGCTGTTAAAAGGCCTGGTTGAAGAGAAATGTTTTTGCCTGGCACCTAGAGGTGTATAACGAAGGCGCCAGTCGAACCTCCCTAGGGAGAGCATTTCACAAACGGAGCCACCTCTGAAAAGGCCTGTTCCTGAGTTGCCGTGCTCTGAACCTTTCATGGAGGAGGCACACAAAGAAGAGCCTTAGATAATCACAGAATCTGGGTAGGTTCATATGTAGAGAAGTAGTCCTTAAGGTATTTTGGTCCTGACCTTGGGCCCAATCTATTTCACAGGGCTGAAATAAATAGTCACAGCCATGCTCCTATACAACCTAAGAGTATACAGTATGCAATATAAAATAATTATACAATAATCTTATACATGCTGCAGAAATAGTAACAGGTTTTTGATCCTCCGCAACCCTGGACCACTGCTATACAGGCCTGTACTCACTGGGAGGCGGTGAGAGAAAATTTCATATGCTGCAGAATGCTATATTAATTACTGGTTGTGTCTCCTGAGTATGGCGTGTGTGTATTGTATATATTGTAGATATTGGAACTGGTACTGCATAGTATTCCTCATTACCTTCCTCACTGAGCTTATAGATGATGGGGAAGAAGAAAAAACAGCATGACACTAAAACAAATTTGCAGGTGCTGCGTAAGGAAGAGGGACCAATGGAAGAATTAACTCAGGAAATCAAACTATGTGGCATTATTGTGTTGGGTACGAAAGAGGAGGAAGAATGTTAAAAAATGAGACAAAACCCTAAATTTATCTTCAGTGAAGGGAATTAATCTGGTATGTTCAAAAACTCATCTCTAAATGATCTTTTGGATTAAAAAAGAAAAACCTGTTTTGATGGCTGAATTAATACTGAAATTGGATTTTTTTTTTTTTTTGCACTGTGACAACAAAGAACCTGGGCAATCGACAGATGTTCTGCCCTACATGATGTAACAAGTAATGAACTACTTGTATTTTGTTTCTGTCACAAGTGTGTGAATGAATGAATGAATTTATTATTTTGGTCACAGACCAGTTCCAGCTCACATACAAAATGCAGTTCAGTATAGCAGGGACAGTACAGATATAGCAGCAATTAAACCTACATAAATTAGATCTTACTCGCTAAAATATAACTTGAAGTTGTCATTTATAAAACCTTGATCATGATGATATCACAGCTTGTTCCCTAAGTTTTATGGCAATTGCACAGAATTTGGCCACCTTTAACATGATCTCTGGATCTTTTTCCTCTACCAGAGATTTTAAACATTGGAGTTTGGACCCATTTAAAGATTTTTCCATAGCAGGGGTGATAAATGCCAAGCATATGTCCCCATAGAAACGACATTGTAACATGGCATGAGAGACAGTTTCTACCTCCATCGAGCTGTAGGGACAGACTCCTTCCGCATATGGTTTACCCTTGAATCTGACCTGCAATAACGCAATGGCAGCACATTGAATCTAGCAAGGGTGAACAAGATTCTGTATTTGGGTATCTGTAATTTTGACAAATATATTGCTGGGTATCTGTAATTTTGACAAATATATTGCTGGGGTAAACCCTCTCCCATTGTCTTTTATTGCTGGGTGTTTATTCATCTCGCTCACATGGCATTGTAGTTCCACATCCCAAATTTGTTGGCGGGTTATTGCTCTAGCTTTCTCATACCCTACACCTATCAAGGCCTGTGGGGTTAAGCCTCTTAGCTTTTCGTGCAGTGTAGCTTACCTTTTGGATTTTTAGGAATCCAGTAGGGTTAAGGGAGTCAACCCGATGTCACAAATGTGTTTTGGGCTGGTAAGAAAGGTTATAAACTTAATAATTTACTTTACTGCTCTGTTCTAATTATTGCAATCTGCCCCTAGTTATATGACAGGAAGCTCAGGCAGCAAGCTTTTCTTGTTTTCTTTTCCACTCAGGATAAGAGCATGAAAGATTTGACTTTGCTCAATGATGGAAACTAAGGTAACTTTAAGTACACCTGCTGCTGACAGTGGGTATCACTGGACATGATGGAACTTATTTTTGATCAAATGTGCACAGGATTGCATCACATATTTACCCTCAGTACAGTTAAAAGAACCTTGCTTTAAGTTTCTCAACAGAATTTGGAGCAAGTTTGCACTGTAGTCTCCAGTAGCAGTGCTTTTTAAATATTGCTGGAAGCGTTGTTGTTTTAAAAGAATAAAGTAAAACAATCCTAACTTTGCCTGTTATAATTATGTAGTTCTAAACCATTCCGTCCCAAAGTTTCTGTTCCTCTTAAGTCTTGCTAGCTTTGCCTTTTTGCGTGATAGGCTTCGTCAGAGGGGAGGAATACATACAGCAGTGGACGTGTGTCGTTTCGCCTTTTTAAAAAGCCAGAGCAAATTAAGTCGTCTGCAAAAATAGACAGGGCTCCTGAGCCTCAACAGCCGTGCAAAAAAGGGAATTTCCTCTTGTCGTGCCCCAATATTAATATCTTGCCACCACGCTCTTTTTAAAACCCCAAATCATTTCGACTCCATCGACAATAGGGGCAGAGGAGGTGCAACAGCGTATGCACAGCGCTTCCTGCAAAACAGCTTGTCAGGATTGCGCACGCGCAGTGGCGGGAATCCAACACCTCCCTCCCCTGAGCTAGCGCCGCCTCCCGCTTCGCAGAACCCACTGGCCTGGGGTGCAACAGAAATGCTTTCTAGCCGGGGAGTTGCCTGCGCTGCGTCCTCCAAGGCGCAAGGGCGGCGCGCTCCTCCTTGGCCCACTTCCGGCACAGCTGAGTCCTCGCGGGAAGGTCCTGGGAAGCGGCTTCTGGGGGAGAGGCGCGCGGGTCTGCGCTCGGCTGTTTGGCGATGGAGCCTCCTCCTGCGCCGCCGCAGGGGCCGGTCCGAGCCTCGGCTACCTCTTCTCCCGCGCTGGCCGCGGGGCAGCCCAGGGCTTTGAGTAGGCCGGAGCCGCCGAGCTCGGGCTCGGGCTGGGAGCGGGTCCGGGAGCTCATCCGGCGAGAGTAAGCCCGAGGGTTTTGTTTTGCAAGAATGTGAGGGTCGCCCTGGAAGCCGCAGGCGCCCCGGTGTCCTTGCAGCCAGGCGGGGCGGGCGCGGGGCTGGCAATGGACGCGAAGGCAAAAGCCCTGCTGAGAGCCCACTTGCATGCCGAGTTGAGTTTTCTCGAGCCTCTCAAGGGCACTTTCAGCCTCTGTCGATAATGTGGCTTCATTTAACGCTGATGTTGCATGGTGGGGGTTCGGGATTTCTGAAAGGTGAAGGGGGCTTTTTATGTCCTGAAGACTTGAGTTCTCATCGACGCATTTTCTCCCGCAGCGAGCTAAATCGGTATCCTGAAGAAACGGTCAATATCATCAAAGCAACGTTTTCCGGGGGCATTGTCGGCGTGGTCTATGGAGGGGTACCCGGTTTTATATACGCCAAGAGACAGTACATTGAGCAGAGCCAAGGAGAGATTTTCCACAATCGCTTGGATGCTGCGGTATGGACAAATACCTGGCATGGTAGAGCACACATCAAATTAGTCTTCTCAATAACGCCGTTACACAAATCTCCTTAAGTGAGCACACTAGGAATGCTATGGACACTTGTCACTTGCACTTCAAAAAGGTGGTTGTAGAGCTTGGGAAGGGCAACCAAAATTATCAAGAAGATGGGGGAAACTCACCTGAGAGAAATGTTATGATGTTATGGGCTTTTTAGTTTAGAGAAAGTGCAGGGTGTGCTTGGTATGGAAAAACTGATTACAGTAGATAAAAGTTTTCCCCTTTTAATGCTAGAACCTGTGATCATCTGATGAAGCTGAATGCTGGAATATTTAGGACAAAAGGAAGTGCTCCTTCACACACCACATAGTTAAGGATGGGATTTGCTGCCACAAGATGTAGTAGTACGGTAGCTGCCAGGTTATGTGGCTTTACAAGGGGATTATTCATCAAGAATAAAGCTGTCAATGGCTACTAGTCATGTTGGCTGCATACTGCCTCCAGTCTTTGAGTTGGTGTACCTGTGAATAGCAGAAACATACTGAGGAACATAAGTGAGAATGTGCTGTTGTGTTATGTCCTGCCTGAGGGCTTTCCATAAAGATTGGGTTGGCCACTGTGAGAACAAGAAACTGGACTTGATGGGGCTAGATCAAGGATCACAGCCAGTGTTTCCATATTGCCTGGGTTAATAGTCTGGATAATATCACTGAAGGCAATTAAAATGTTTAGTTTTGAGATGAGCACTGAAAAATCCAGAAATAAAAAAGCAGATTATGTGCGTGTACAAATGAACTGAGTGGTCCATAGTTTTGTCAACAGTAAAGCCTGCTGAATGGTTTCTGGTGCAAGGGTCTAGTCCAGAATTGGGACTATAAAGGCACAGGTGGGGATGTGCATGCAGAAGCAAACTAAATAACTAAATTGTGTGAAAGGGGAAATACTGGACTTCTTTGATTCTTTCTGCTTCTAAGCAAATATTTTAGCCCCTATATAAGATACCTTACTAGTAGGCCTCCTTTTCTCATTAACTTCAGGAATGGTACATATAAAATGTCATTTGGGGCATAATAAAAATTGGTAGTGTGGCCTGACAATGTCTTTAAACTTTTGTAACTTTCTTGATAGCAATCTGCAAATCGTGCAGCAACCAGGGGCTTCATCCGTTATGGTTGGCGTTGGGGCTGGAGAGTTGCTGCCTTTGTGGCAATATTCAAGTGAGTATGCCTATTCTTAGTTGGAGGAAGCAGTTAATGTACAATAACTGTTCTAAAATGTTACTATTGTCATTTCTTTGAGCAGTTAACATGCAAGATGAGACAGCTTAAATCAGGCATCCCCAAACTGCGGCCCTCCAGATGTTTTGGCCTACAACTCCCATGATCCCTAGCTAACAGGACCAGTGGTCAGGGATGATGGGAATTGTAGTCCAAAACATCTGGAGGGCCAAAGTTTGGGGGTGCCTGGCTTAAATAGAACCTCTCCTTGTGTCCTTTCCGTCTGGCCATCATCACCATCAGATGGTGTACTGTAGAGTCTTGCAAAAACAGCTTATCTACCCCCAGCCAATCATTAGGCCTTGCATAAGGGAAACCAGCCATTTCTGTTCTATCAAAAAAAGCTATGTTGGCATATTGAGAGTGTGTGGCTGCCTTGCCTCAGAAGGTCTATAGTCATTCTGTAACATAGCAGACCAGCTAATAAGAACTCTCAGGAGACTGGTGAAAAACTCTATTTTTCTATTTATATCTGGAGTGGGGCCAGGGTCTGACTGGTGCTCTGGGCCTACACTCAACCCTTATGACCCTCCTCAAACCATAATCCCTCCCCAAGCTTTTTCCTTGGTTGGGATGTATAAATGCTTCCTGGACAGAGGATGGGAGAGGGAATGTTGAGAAAGCTTGCATGTATGGAATGTAGACTGTTAGTGTCCTGTTAGTCATTGTATATTTTTAAGCTGTAATGACTGTTTTATATAAGATCCAGGATAGGCTTTATTTTATTTATTTTTTTAGTCTGTCATTTATAATTAAAACTCCAGTTATTTAAAACTCTTACCTCAGGTAATTGAAATCGTCCTTGAACTTGAAATAGCATACTCCGTATCCAAATTACAGCCTGCTTTGTACATTATTTTTTCTCTAGTTTCTATTCGTAAAAAAAAACCATGCATGCTATCACTTGTGAAGTATGTGTTTCATGTTTTCCCATAAATATATGAATCGGGAAGTGTATATTTTTTCTGTATGTTGTATGTAAAATTTGCCCTGTATAGAAAAAGTCACACGTGAAGTGATTCTAAATACTCTCTGTATCGTCTCAAATGGGAAGAGTTAGCAAAATTTTTAGTCAAGAAATACAGGCCACCATTTGGACCACCAGAAATAATGTTTTTCTTTCATTGGGCAGTTTTCCTTATTAATCCTTGTTTTTCTCACAGCACAGTGAGCACTGCTATGTCTGCATACCGTGATAAAAATTCCCTCAGTCACTTTGCCGTTGCAGGAGGTGAGGCGATGATATTTGAATGTTCTGTTCTATTTGAATGAGGCAGAAAAGTTGATTGGAGAAGATTAGTTTCAGAGCTCAAGAGTCCTGCTTCTTAGTCTGTTAATCTTCACTTTTTGACCCTGGTCAAATTCAAAAATACGTTTTGTTACTTAAAATGATTTTTTTTTAACCAGGCAGATCTTTGGGATTGTCGTATTTGTCCTGCTGATTTCAGAAAAACTCATTTCCAAATGTGTATGCTTATGGTGACAGCATTAATATTGTGCAAGCTATAGTGGTTCTTTGGTGAAAGGTTCTTAAAAGATTATCATATTAGAGGATTAGTAAATAATTTAGGCTACAATCCTATTCCCAGTTACTTGGTAGTAAGTCCCCCTGAACTCAAGGGGACTTACTTCTGAGTAGATATGTAAAGGATTGTGCTGTCAGTCATGCTAAATATGAATGGAGAATTGGGAAGCCAGCAGAGGGGAGGCATCTTCTCAGTTTCTCTTTCATTGTCAGATTTTGCTACTAAATTAATCTTATATTGAGAGAAGCCATTTTTTGCTAGCTCTGAAAAGTGCTATAAGTGGATACTAATTTGTATTTTTGTACATGCAGAAATTAAATCTTACAATTAAAAACATTTAAAAGAAAAACCTAATCCCTGCCCTATTTTTTCTGTCAGAGTAAGCTGTCTGCTGTGAAACTGCTATAGTCCCCTGACATAAAAAGGGCCCCAGATTTTTCAAAATATATAATTGAAAAAAATCTAAAGGAAACAGTTCACCATATCCTGCTTTGTAATCTCCTTTGGTTTCAGCTGAGTTTGTACTGAGTCCTACATAAACCTCGCTGAAATTATTGGAGGCTGCACCCTTTTAAAGGTACATTGTCAACCTCTTGCAGATTCCACTTGGCATCTTGTCTGTCTGTTTTTTTTGCAGACCAGTTTTTGTAAAGTTATCATGACAACATGAAAGGACAATCTAATTCTCTTCCTAGATAACTTTGGTCAGTACGTAAGAAAATAATTATGTAGGAGAGGTCTTTGTTTTATCAGCATCTTTTCTCCTTTGTGAAAGCCCCAGATCTGACCCATTTTAATGCATTTCTGCATATTATTGAAACTAGTAGTTTATGACTTGTCAGCATTCCCATCTTCTGACTCCACAAATGGAATTAAGAATTCTAATTCATAAGGGAGCGTCACATTACCCGAACACTGCATGGATGAAGGCAGCAGCTCCTGCTGGTTGCATATACCTAGAAGTACCAACTTTCCTTTCACAAATGGGAGCCATAACGTTCTAACGTGAATGTGCTGTTGCCCACAGCTGCTTATACCTGACAAATGACTGGTAGATTATTTTCCCCATAGATGGTAATTGCTATGATTCCTTACAGCACTCAGTTATTGTAATTTTGTACCTCTTTACGCTGGTCCTTGACACTTGTTCATTTTTAGGATCCTTTATTGTAACCTGTTTTAATTGGTTTTTCATGTTGCATTTAAAATTGTTGTGAGCTACCCTGGGACGTTAGAATGAAGTGTGAGTAATAAATCAATGAATAATGATAATAAGCATAAGCAAAACCCTATAAAATCAATTGGAACTTTGAAGACAGACTGGTTTCTAAGTTGTGCTGACAACATAGACTTCTCAGATTGTGTTCTAAAATGGAATAGACATTACAGTTGTTGCAGCATACACTTTTAAGTGCGGACGGTAGTACACATGTGCACAAGTTTTTAAAGATACGCATATGGTGCCTGTACATATTTGCTGTAGGAAATACTGATGGTTCCCCCCCTCAAAGAAAATTATAATATTTGGAGCTGCCCATAGCTGAATCTTTAGTGTGTAGTCCTGGAGCAGAGTGCAGTTTTACAGGTCAGGAAAAAGGGAGGCAGAAGGAATGACAAAAAAGCTTTTTTCATTGTAGCTGAGACTTCTTGCAAGTCCCTTGTGTGTGGTCTGATTCTATTATTTTTTCTTATTTCTAGGTTGTACAGGAGCCTTGTTCAGAATGCACTTGGGCTTGAGAGGTTTGGTTGGAGGGACCCTTTTTGGGACGTTGTTGGGGTAGGTTGCTGTACATGTGCACACAGATGCACTAGAAACCAGAATTGCTTCCTTTTGTTGGGTATGATAGTTTGCAGGTGTCATGACAAGGCAGTTTTTGAATCTTGACAGGATTTCCTGCAAACTTCCTTCTAGCCTTAGACCTCATATGTTTTCTCTCTTATTGCACAAGGTGGCTATTTTTCTTCCAGTTTCCCATTTAGTTTTTCTGCATTCTTCTTAAACAGAAATTGATTTTTATTTGCCTGTCTACTAATGTTTAAATGGGCAGAGGTGCTGGTTTTTTTAAAAAAACAACAACAACACCACAAATGTATTGTTTGCTGTGGTGGGTCAATTGTTAATTTGGAGGATCCATTGTCCTTTTGTTCTCAGCCTTTTCTTCTTGGAGGTGGGTGGGAATAAATGTTTAGTAGATATAGGGTCAACATTTAGGGAATCAGTTTAATAGAGAAGATTGTGAAAGATCCACACAGAATTATGTTTTCTAATTATGAGGACAGAACAATAACAGTTAAGAATGATGGATTCCCTTTCCAGATTTGGGACACTTTTCTTCACCTCTACTACATCAATAGTTTTGATGTGTGTTGCATGCTGGGTATGAGCAGTAATGTTTAATTTAAAAAAAGACTAAAGAACAATGGAATGTTCTCCATTTATGGTTGACAGTAGAATTGAGCTCCTATTTTGCAACTGCTTTAAAAAAAGACTTCAATCAATCTTTACTGTGGTTAAAGACCAGACAGCAGAATTAACAACAGCCACATACACTACAGCTTTAGGGGGAGGGGGGGAAGGATGAATAGGAGAAGGTAATAAAGTTCTCTATATGGGTAAATGTACTTCCTGTGTCATCATCTTGCAGTGTACCTGCTGGAGCATTACTGATGGCAATGCAAAAATTGGCTGGTGAAACCTTGATCGAGAGAAGAAAACGAGAGCAATGGGAGCTGTATGAACAGAAGCTGGCAGAATGGTAAGGAATCAGCGCTGTTAGGCTTTAATTATTAACTCTGCTACTGAGCCAGGGTGGGCCTGCTCTTCCTCTAGGAGTGCTACACAATGATTCTAGCCATCTTCCACTAGTGATGTGATATGATACTCTTGACACTGACCATCAGTCACCTTTTGCTCAGTTTTGAATTTTCTAGTTTTGCAGTTTCTGGAGTTTTGGCTGATATGGAATTGGTAGTTCCATAAAAATCCATATACTGTTGCTGTAATGGGCCCATGTCTTGATTTTAGCATTATTTGTAGAATCCTCTCAAAATCTATGGCAATTGACAAATGGCAGACTAGCAACAATGGCTTTTTTTCTGGGTATCTTGTGATCTCAAGGGTGGGTTATAGCCATTTTTCTAGCCACCCAGTCCTATTTCCTAAAGTGGCTAACAATATAGGTAAATTTAAACAATGAAGGAACATAGGAGAACTCTGTTTCCTCCAGATGTTTTGGACTACAACACCCATCAGCCTGAGGTAGCATTGCCTAATGGTCAGGGATGATGGGAGCAATAATCCAGCAACATCTGGAGTGCCCTAGGTTGGAGAAGACTGTTCTAGCACCAAGTTAATAATGCTTTATGGAGCATTCTAATTTATTAAGCATTATTCACTCCCACTTGGTTGTACTGTATCTCATGTAGTATTTCCCAGCCTCTTCCCTACATAGTTTCTGTATTTTCTCCCCTCTTACACTTGTTTTAAAGTTATAACCTCCTGAATAAAAATACAAGAGGGGAAGAACATTTTACAATTATGAACAGCCTTCTAGAGCCGTTTCCAGATGAAAATTTTATCCTATAGTTTTAATATATTTCCCATATATTCAGTGTCCAGTTTGCTCATTCACTTTACTGTGTGAACTGATCAGTTTGTCCTATGCTAACTGCAGACATGTGGGCGATGGCAGATACAATATTGGAGGATATGTAGGTGAAAAAGCCCTTTATAGCATGTCATTGAGTCCTATTAAAAGTGTTTGCAGGATGTATGAAGGGAAGAGAGGATTGTCTATAAGCAAAAAATAGTAGTCATGTGGAGATTTGTGTGAAGGAAGGCTCTGTTTGAAACAATTCATTATAGACCGCTAATGATTTGTCTGTGGTAAATGGATTGGCTTCAGCCTACAATGTTTGTTTGTTTTTTAAAATATATTTTCATTAAAAATTTCTTAGTGTACGAAAACCACGTGCGTTATCTCTTTTTTCAAGTTGTGTTTTCTACAATTTGGTTTCATTTGTTGTGAGACATTAGCGTTACATACAATGTTAGGTTAGGAAGAAAAGAGGTGGAGAGAGGGGAAATGGTGAGTGGGGTGGTTATGTTTCTATTCTTCTACTTAGTGTATGTGTGGGGTTTTGTGTCAGCGTCACTTGTCTGGGTTATCTTACTATTTGCTCGTTGTGTTTCCTTGGTGGTGAGAGAGGTTGGGGGTGGCCTAGGGTATGGTTGGTTGTCTTTGGGTGGCTGTAGTTTTGTTTTTGTGAGTGAGTGGTGTGTGTATTTTTGAATCAGATTAGCCAGATTGATTCGTATGCTGTTGGTAGATTCTTGTCGTTGTCTTGTTGGGCTGTGATGTGATAAAGGGGAGCCATACCGGGCTGAAGGCATCTTCTTCTATTTGTCCCTGTGTCAGTTTCAGTTTATTGGTTAGTTTTTCTAATAAGGTTCAGCCTCCAACGTTAATGGTGATATAAGCATATGAGGTGCTGTTTTGTTTTCCTCTCAGAAGTACAACCATGTTCTTTTTTTTCTTTTTCTTTTTTAGGAGGACCAGGCTCAGCATCACTGAAAACATCTCAAAAGAAATGGATGATGTTCTTCAGGAAGGAGCTTCTCCCAGATCATGACTGAAAACAAACGTTCTTGGTATTACACACTGGAACTTTTAACAAGTGATGTTAAAAGTTTTCTTTGTGGCCTGTTTCTCAGTACACAATGGGCTCTCTTGAAGAGCTACTAGGTTTGGTCAGATAAACGAAGAACATGGAAAGTTCAGCTTCAGGTGATGACTAGCTACCTCTTTAGATGGGAGAGGAATAAGCTTGAATTACTTCTCTGGATAGAGAAAGTACAAAATTCACTTTAAGGGGGATATGCTATAAGGGATAACATGGGCGTATTCCAAAGTTCTCCAGGGTAAGTTGATGGGCTGAACGGTGGAGTAAATCTAAAAGAATAAAGAAAAAGAATAATTCTTTGGAATGTTCATGCTCTTTGGTATATGAATTCTTGGGTCTGGTGCCACTCCTCTTTTGAATGCACTACTACAGATCTTAACTTACCTTTGACCTTGCTATGTACCAGGAGACATAGGTGCTGGGCGGAGGAGAGATAGGGCTCCCCAAAATTTCTGAATAAAGCGCTAACCCCCCCCCCAGTTCTGCGGCAGCCATGTGCACATGCTCATGTCATGTGTGCAAACTGTGGGGCTTCCACACAACACGTCAGCAAAAATGTTCCGCCTTTACAATATAAAACAGCATTGACTAGCTTTGCTATGTTTCACTCGGAAGGAGCTCCCTCAGAATAAATGAGAAAATAATGGTGATATTGCAGTGTCCTGCCTCCCTGCTCCTGATTTTCCATGTCCCCAACAGCCATCACTTGGCTGCTATTTATTAATATACAGTAAACATAAAACATAAACAAAATTAATTAGTAAATTCAACAATAAAAGCTACAAGCTCCTTACAACTGCAGCAAGTTAAATTTCCTATGGGCTTTAACAGGAACCTTTTTTTTTTTTATCGGGTTGTCAAAATGTTCCATTCATATGTGTTTTGTTGAGAATTGTGAAGCAGCACATGCTTTGACTATTTGTTGCTGGTGGTTGTAGTATTTGTATGCTGCTGTGCGCATTGTCTTCCGCTTCCCTATTTTTATTTTCATATCTGCCCTGTGAAGTAAGATATGCTGAGAGCTGGTAGTTTAGATACCGAAGTTGTGAAGCTACACTTAAGCTATACTTAAGAACATTTTCTGCTTTTTATTTACTGGGGTTGACAAACTTTTTTTGTTTTGCCATTTTGCTGTAAGTATGAAGACTATGAAATGTAGCAGTTAAAGCATTGTATCTTGTTTTTCCACTCAGGAGCCCAAGGTTGTATACATTATCCTCTCCTTCCCTCTCTTATCTTGGCCTAGCCTACCTCGCAGGGCTGGTGCAAAGTTAATAAGCAGCAGGTCTCCCCAATAGATTTTGGGTTGTGTGCAGGGTTCTCACATCACGTGCAGTGTACCAGGCCCTGGAAACCCTGTTGGCATCCTTGCGTATAATCCCAACTCAGTTGGCTACAGATTTTCAGGATTTTTTTAAAGCGCTTTCATGCTTAATATATCAAATTTTGTCCTAAAAGAGTGTCATTTCCTGCAATATAAGCATACTTGAAATCACAAGCTGCCTTCTGCCCTCACAGGGTGGAATGTCTTTGAAAAGATGGTTTTGATGTAGTGAAAACACTTGGCAACTGTTCTGAAAAGGGTTTTTTGGCCTTACCTATTTGGGTACAGTGGTACCTCCGGTTGCGAACTTAATCCATTCCAGAGGTCCGTTCGTAACAGGAAACTGGTCGTAGCATGAGGCGAGCTTTCGCTAATGGCGCCTTGCTGCAGCTGGTGCCACTGGAGCGCTATTTCCGCTTGCATCTCGGGGCAAAGATCGCAACAAGGGGCATCTACTTCCCGGTCAGCAGAGCGCGTAACGTGAAGGATTTGTAAGGGGGATGGTACGTAACACGAGGTACCACTGTACCTGGTAGCTATAATATGTCACTGTAACCTTTGTATCTTGGCTTTCTTTAGTGCTGGAATTCCGCTGTGTACAGAGGTTCTCAGGAAGTCTCCTGTCCAAGCTCTGATGAGACCATGACCTGCTCAGTTTCTGTAAGGATTACCAGAAATACCCACAATATATTTGGGCTTTCTTTTCCTTCCACCATTGCGATAAAACCGTTACCTAGTAGAATACACAGATGGCATTCATGGTGACTGAGACAAGTGATCCATTTGCCACAAACATCATCGAGGAGGAAAGGAGTAGGATGAAAGCCACAAACCATAATTGGTTTGTGTAAATTGCCGTTGAGTTTTTATGACTTATTGTTCATGTCTTCGCTCTCTTCAGGCACTCTTGTTTGCCCATAAGAAAATGAGAATAAAAGGCCTGTTAAATACAATGAAGAAGAAGAAAAAATCCAAAATAATACAGTTCACTTACTGCACTGGCTCATTTATTAAAAGCCTGAGTCTATATAAGCATACATTTCATTAAATGGAATAACCAGGCACAAGTGTTTTGGGGGGTTTTTTTAAGTGCAAAAAAGACAAAAGTTTAGCTTTGTTTTATTGTTATACTTGTATAAAAATAGTTTAAAAACAACAGCCACCATCTCAGGCTGAAGACACACCCACACACACGTATATACAGTATATAAGGATGATTTGCTGAAAAGCTAATGCTAAAATATAACTTGGTATAATTACAGATTTAGCCCAGTTTACAGTCAAGAATAAAGTGAAAATAGGAGATAGCAATGCTTGGATACATTTTGCACTGCTAAGAAATATATTGTTTGGGAAGCCTGCATTAAAGCTGGGCTGCTTTAAACAGACAGGACTGATAACATGTTACAGTTCCTATTGTGATATGAAAGGTTTACAAATAAGCAGACACCCTAAAAACCTATCCATGTCCTTTCTTCAATGGTTGGGTTAACTCAGTTTAAACCAAATAATGGTGGTTTAGAGCCTGTTTACATGACAAACTGAGTGAGTGAGAATATAAACTGAGTTAACCCCTGGCTCTTGGGCATTTTCTCCCTCCACTGAATGCCACGGAAGAATCCTGCTAGCAGGACCAGTAGTCAGGGATGATGGGAATTGTACTCTCAAAACATCTGGAGGGCCGAGTTTGAGGAAGCCTGCCATAAAAGCTTATACATATGGCTAAATCAGCAGTAGCAAATGAATATTTAAAAATACTCATATGGCCAATAAATAGTTCTTGCTACCCTTACATTTACATAGAGGATCCATAGCAACAAGTATAATAAAGCTATAAGCCTGCCAGGCTTATTTTCTGGTAAATAAAACTAGGGATGAGAGGCGATAAATTATGTGCAAGCCACATTTTAAGTAGAAGGAGAGTTTCCAAAATAAGAAAACACTCTTTACCCTACATAGCAGGTAATAATTCTGTTCCTGGGTATGGATTCTCCAACTGCAGAACCATACTAGTACCTTCCATTCTGTTGCAAACTGCATGTGCGTGGATGGCAAATAACGGCGAGAACATCCCACCCTTACACTAAATACACCCTTACACTGAGGATGTTATTACAATGCGAGAGAGAGCTAGTTTAGCCAAGATCAATGGGCTCTGCAGCTGGGGACAAGTGGTCCAGTCTACCACGCATCCCATGTGGTGCCCCCATTAGTTTTGGGTGCTGGGATGCCGATACCTCATAAAAGGAGCATCTGCTTTCCTTGGTGGTGTTTCGAAGACAGAGCATTGCCAAAGCATTTCCCCCTTTTTCACTTGAAACGGATGCTGCTTTGCTAGTGGAGTTGCTCACAAGTCACAAGGAAGAGGTGGTTTCACGCAGTGAGATGGCTGGAGCTGTCCAAGCCAGTGGCTTGGTCCCAACGGGAGTGGGGGAAGCACTCTGGTTTGAAATGAACTTCACTGTAAAATTTCTGCTTATCAAGAACAACAATTCATTTCCCCTTCCAAATCAGGCAGTTGTCTAGAAGATGGTACTATGCGTTGTATGTTGTTGTCTGATCATTTGGTGGGGGAGTACTCGTAAAAAATTCTGTTGAGGTGGAACAGTCAGTATGGTGGGTAGTGCTTTTAACCTTTACCCCTCCTGCCATTTTCCTGAACAATGCTTCTATCACACCTGGAAAGAGAGAGGTAGGCCCCGTGTCATTGTGAAGAGCAATGAACTCCAGGTTCTGAGATCCAGGGTGAATATGTCCATTTCACCAGAGCAGAATGTTGAAAATCAAGCGCCACTGCCCAGGTTTCTCCATGGTCAGGCACATGTTTCCAATGTCCCGTTGGAAAGCTGCTGCGATGTTATTTCACTTGCTGCCACTGGCTGGTGAGATGTCATGTGCTCTGAAACGTCAATCGGTTCAGCAACATTGAACAGAAAATCTTTACCAATGTGACTTAAGAATTTAAAAAAATATGTCAAAGAGTGGGGGTGGGGAGAATTCCCATTAGTCACGAGGGTGGAATATGGGTCAAAAAGTCAATAAAGAGGAACAAAACATAGGCTAAGAGGCCATGACAGGTCAAGGTCACCCAGTGAGCTTCATAGCTGAGTGGGGATTTGAACTCTAGTCTCCTATGTCTTAATCCAGGGTTGGGGTACTTTTGGCCTTCCAGATGTCGCTGAACTACAAAACCCACCATCCCAGGCCATTGGCCATGCTTGCTGGGGCTGAGGAGAGTTGTAGTTCAGCAACATCTGCAGAGGCAAAGGTTCCCCACCCCTATCCTAATCCAAAACTAACCACTACACCACTCTCATAAGTAGCACTCTGAATTGTTCTCAGAAGTTAGTTAGAAACAAGTGATGAGCAAACAAGGCCTATCAGCAGACAGAGTAGCTGAGTTCAGTCATATCCAAAGCTTTGGAAGTTTGGGACTTACAGTATTCCACTTTGCAACTAATTTTAAGACTGCAAAGGAGTCTAAATACAAAGTAGTTTCTGAGTTTGTATTTAGATTGTAAGCATGTCCATCTTTAGATGCAAGTTCGTATTTAGATTGTAATCCTGCAGTCACATATGTTACCTTCCACAGGCCAAACTATTTAACACAGCATCTCTTGTAAATAAAATTAATAAAACTAATTTTAAATTTCATCTCTATTATCCTGCAGTATGTGTTACTTTCTATAATACTATTGCAGTGGTTCCCACTAGTGCATCACATCCATGTATGCACTGAAGAATTCATTTAATAGTTGAAGAATACATTTAACCAATCCCTGATTTTTTTTTTTCAAATAAAACTGGTGCAAATTGAAATGTTTCATGGTCATTTGGTTCTGGGGTGGTAGTTGAAAATACCACTTTCTGTATATCACTAGCTCCATTGGCCTAACATTATGAAAACTGTCTTGACTGCATACATTAGAAGAACCAGCTCCTAGAATTGCCCTTTCATTCACTGAAAGGGGAACCTGAAGACAACAGATGTAACTTCCAGCCAGAGACATTTTAAACAGGCAGTTGCCCTGCAGAACAAACCCGCTGACCCCCCAACTCCCCTCTTTCAAAGGTTAGGTTTAATTTTCAAGATTGCATGCTAAGGGTGTGGGGAAATTCTTTTACATATTTATTTACATTGTGGAATGTAGGCTAGGGAAGTTGGAGAGTTCTTAAGAAGCAGAGGGCATAATGTTTACAGAGTGTGGCTTCATTCCCTTTTACGAAGCAGCGGCGCTAGGCTTAAAGAAGCTGGAGGCAACATTTTCTCAGGAAAAATGTTTGCAGACTCACAACTCAGCCAAGTAACCTGGAAAAGGATATGGCCCAGCACTATGACTCCAGTTGAATATTAGGGCTCATTCACACTTGTTTCCCAATGCACATATATTTCAGTTTGCCTTGGGATGATGGCTGCTCCCCCCCCCCAGTGTTATTTTTTGCTGAGCTGAAACATTCCGGGTTTGGGAGGGGTAGTGGTTTGTTTTTTTTAAAAAAAAACTATGATTTTAGCTTGTTGCTTTTAGTCCTGTAAGCTGCTTACTATATTTTTTATGAATTTGCGGGTGGCATGCGAGGGAAAAGACCCCATTGCGCTAGTGGGACTAGGTAAAGGTAAAGGGACCCCTGACCATTAGGTCCAGTCGTGACCGACTCTGGGGTTGCGCGCTTATCTCGCATTATTGGCCGAGGGAGCCGGCGTACAGCTTCCAGGTCATGTGGCTAGCATGACAAAGCCGCTTCTGGCGAACCAGAGCAGCACATGGAAACGCCGTTTACCTTCCCGCTGTAGCGGTCCCTATTTATCTACTTGCACTTTGACGTGCTTTCGAACTGCTAGGTTGGCAGGAGCTGGGACTGAGCAACAGGAGCTCACCCCGTCGCAGGGATTCGAACCGCAGACCTTCTGATCAGCAAGCCCTAGGCTCTGTATTGTTAAATAAATAGGATTGCATCCATTGCTGGCCTTACTCAAAGTAGACCCACTGAAATTAATGAACATGATGAACTTGGGCTCATTAAGTGGGCCTAGTCTATATTGAGTTTAGCTGGGTACAACCCATAAAAAGCAAACATTCATTTCCTAACATGGCTAGTTTAAGTTGAGCATGTAATGAGCCTAAGGATCAGCTTGCAATGTTTGGCCACAGCCCTGGAACATGTAAACTATGAACAATGGTTTGTTTCTAGTGGTAACCTAAGCGTTTATGAAAAGATACCTGTTGCATTTATATACTGCCTTTCCTCTTAGTGGTGTACATGGTTCTTCCACCCCTATTCTGGTAACAAGCCTGTGAGATAGGCTAGGCTAAGAGACATCTGATTAGAGGTATTCACGGCTAAGTGGGGATTTTAACCTGGGTTCTCAACCACACCACAGTTTCCTACATTGGTTGGTCACAAAGGCATTGGAACTTACTGCGGCGGCGGCATCGGAGGAATGTAGTCGGCACTATCACGAGAGCAAGGACAACGAGGATAACAATGGAAGCCGTTATGAAACCATGCGGAGGAGGAGGAGGAGATGGATTGGGGCACTTCTCTATTGCTGAAATAAGAGAATTGAAGATAAATCTGGGACTGCACTGAAGAGCCCAAGGGGCACATGAGAAGCAATACTTTGGTGCACTGAGTGTCACTTATCTGAGTGGAGCACTTTCAACATTAAGTTAGTTTTCCTTTCTCCTGTTTAAACTTGAAACCCACCTACATACGGAAATCATGGCCATTGCTCAATGCCTTACATTTCCCTCCATCTACTTGATAACATTGTAAGGTAAAGGTAAAAAGGGCCCCCTGACCATTAGGTCCAGTCATGACTGACTCTGGGGTTGCGCGCTTATCTCGCATTATTGGCCGAGGGAGCTGGCGTACAGCTTCCAGGTCATGTGGCCAGCATGACAAAGCCACTTCTGGCAAACCAGAGCAGCACATAGAAACACCATTTACCTTCCCGCTGTAGCGGTACCTATTTATCTACTTGCACTTTGACGTGCTTTCGAACTGCTAGGTTGGCAGGAGCTGGGACTGAGCAACGGGAACTCACCCCATCGTGGGGATTCCACCCGCCGACCTTCTGATCGGCAAGCCCTAGGCTCAGTGGTTTAACCCACAGCGCCACCCATGTCCCAGTTGATAATATTGTAGGGATAAACAAATGGATACTACATTCCAAGCTGGGGCACAGGAATATTTGCTGCCTGCTTGCACACGCGCGTGCACACACACACACACACACACAGAGGAACATACAAATAATCCAAGACAGTGACTCGGTTTTGCATTTCACACTGGTTCAGCTAAATAGTTACAATGCTATCTATATTTTTTGCTAGCGTTTCTGATACTGTTCAAGATTGAGTCCATGAAAAAACAGAAATGTCCCATCAGCTGACCAAATATTTTCAGCTTTGATGCTAAACTTCTATAGGAAGTAATAATAATAATAATAATAATAATAATAATAATAATAATAATAAGTTTGGAAAGATACAGTGTCTTCCTAACAACACACAGATATTTTAGATCCAGAAATAAAGACTCGCCAAATTAATGGCCATTCGTCATTAGTAGATTTCCCTATATGGAACCAATCTCATTTGAAAAATTCTGAGGTTTAGTCCTTGTAAGTCTTCTGAATGGCTTTATTTCACAAATGAGTAACACTGTCTCAATGTATGATTGAGGGAACTTACACAAGTGGTAGTCGGTGGACACTTGTAAACCTGAATAATGTATTTGACATTGGACCAAGATATCTTCAGACACGTTTTGCTGTAAGTTGCCAGTAATATTAAAACTTTTAGTGTAGTTGTCATATATGGATGTCATATAAGAATACCGCACTGTCTCATTATTGACCAACCAAGACATTTCAGCCTCTGGATATCCTCCATGAGAAGAACACATCAGTGTCAACTGAGCTGGGCCACAGGGATTATGCGATACATGTATGACAGGCTTCCTATAGTCAGCTAGAGGGAGGAAAAGACAGACCATAGGTTACACTTGTACATATCGAGATGTCAAGCAATGTTACTGACACTATGCTTCAGGATTGTCTTTCTACAGAACCATCAAATTTAATCTGACTTACAGCAGAGTGCTCTTTAAGAAATCCCATTCATTTCAATGGGAGACACTTGCGGAGGTTCCTGCCATGGCTTGTAATCTAAATGGTGCTATATTACTAAGAACTCTAAATTACTTTCTATGGTAAGAGTTCTTATTATAATGAGTTAATAGCATCCTTTCAAATTCACATTCCCCTCATAGCAACGTTGAGTAATGTTGTTAGTGTCTGTTAATTATTAGCATTTAAGTTAAATAAAAGAACAGTAAACAAAATTCAAAAGCATTTATATATTTATAATTAACGCTTTTACTTGAATGAGTAATAATATATTATTCTGGGATGATTGTTACTGTACTATTAATATCTTATTGTTATTTCTACCACTGTCTTTTGTAATTCATGGAGACTGTGTTTATGTCAAATGTCGTGTTATTTACCAGATTTTATGTTTATTTCATATATGATGCCTTCTGAGAGCTTGACCCTAAAAGGAAGCATAAAATAATACTCTGCTGCTCGTTGTCATAGCACCTAAAGGGATATTTTTTAGGATAACTTAAGCAATATTTAGCAGCAATAATACTGAGTGGACAGAGCTGAGCTGGGTCAGTGGATGGAGTCTGGAACGTAACTGGGAAGCAGAGGACCGCTAGTCACCAGTGCATGTGAAAGTGTGTTTCATTTCCTATTTTCAAAAGAAGTTCTCAGCTTCCAGTTGTCAGCCGTCTTGGAACTGCTGCATAAAGCGCTTTGGCAATCCTAGGCCTGGGTTTTGGAAAGCGCTTGTGGGGAGATAAGGATTTGGCCCAGTGAGCCAAAATGTCCTCCTATCCCTGCTGTAAGGCCTATGGCATGTCTACGGTAAGTAGAAAGTAGCGGTGGCTCATGGGAAGGAGACCAACAGTAAGTGGAGCCAGAGTCAATGACAGGCAGAGCAAGCTAATTTCGCCCCCAATCTCTCCCCCCCCCCGCTAAATTATATTTGGGCAACACAGACCAAGGAGGAGGAAGCTTGCAGGCAATGCCATTCATTGGGCTGGTTGTGAAGAAACAGGGAAGTTGGAGCTGGCTGAGGATAGATAGGTTAGTGGAGCAGTTCTCTATTTGCCTCAGGAAACCAGCCTAGAAAAGTGACTCAAAATGAACAGCCCCTGCCTAACACAAATGAATAGGACCCTTAAGCATTGCTTGGGTACTTAAGATCCTGTTTTGCTTGACAAGCACTTACCTGACACTGATAAATGTACCCATTTTTCACCTTTGTGTTCTTCCTTCAGTAATATGATACACTTATATTTGCCTTGATCGGACACATTCACACCGGAAATCCAAAGTGTAAGGTTCTTCTCATCCATCTTTGTCCTGTTCTGGAAATGTATGTCCTTTACGGTGTTTTCTTCACCATTGCTGTAAGCTATCACAACCAGGTCAGATATACCAGGGCCTACATATTTCTGCCAGTAGATCCTGTAAGATGCCAGGGGCTGTTGCATTTTGTAGTTGCAAGGGAGTGTGGCTACACCCCCTACTTTGGCTGTTACTGGGACAGTGTCTGGGGAGGAAGAAAACAAGAAACGGTATCTTTTGAAACAGACGCCTGTTCTTCAAGTCCTTCCTCACATCTCTGCGTTGAAACAAGACACACTGCGTTGAAACAACACACACTGGCCAGCAGTCATCAACGAAACAAGGATTTATGAAGGAGTTCAACCTACTATTAATTCCACAATCAGTTCCCATTAGTAGCGTAATAAATTTCCCCATACTCTCCCACAAATATACCTCTCTTTGACTTGTCAATGACTGTTTGCAGCCACCATTATTTCTGCTTTCTGTTTCTCCTTCTGTCCCAGTTCTCCTATTGCATGATCCCAGAATACCAGAAATTAAATTGTGAGCATGATGATGCCACAACATGGCACAGCTTTCGTATGTGATGACCTCCAAATAGGTCATTTCAGTGTGAGGAAGCTGGAGTAGCTCAGTTGGTAGACCATGGTAGGACATAATCCCAGGGTTGTGAGAACAAGCACCACGTTGGGTAAAAGTTTCCTGCATTGCTATATGACCTTTGTGGTGCCTTCCAGCTCGGTGACTCTTTTAGCACATTTGCCCTCATTCTGAATGGGGCAGGTAGGGGAGATAGAGAGAGACACAGAGCGCGGAAGAGATCTAAGTTAGTGTAACTCGAATTAGAATATGGAACGAGTAGAGAGGGGAGCACTTTGTCACCTTTTAGCATAGTTCTCTGAAAAATTGCCAAGAGAGGGGTGTATTTTCATGGGGGTGATGAGAGAACATTTTTGCAAAACACACACTCTTCAGCTTAGTCCTGCTTAGGAGAAAACGCCACTATGAGGTGATTTCTTGTCTGAATCATGCCTCTTACTTGTCTGGATGAAGGATAAAGAGAGGTGTAGGAGTGTGTGGAGAAGTCAGCCTATAGTATAAAGTCAATAGTTAACTTTGTTGTTGTTCTGCTCACTTTTGCCTCCAGCCTTACCCACCACTAGAATGTGGCTCCCAAAAGGTTATCCAGAAGGAATGAAAAAGGTTCCCCAACCCTGGTTTGAATCCACTGAATATTATTCATGAAATATATGTGAATTGCAAACCAGAGCTCTATACATCTAAATTTCAGAACAAAACATCAAAACTGGTCACATGCATCGATTCCATTGTTCTATTCCAGTTTGCCTTTTCTCCTTGAACTATTGGTTTGCATGCTTTGTAGGCATTTTCCCTGCTGTCAGGACTGTTGTTGTTGTTGTTGTTGTTGTTGTTGTTGTTGTTGTTGTTGTTGTTGTTAAAAAACTTCCTTAAAATAAATGAATCCTGTGTGTCCCCCCCCCCCCGTCTTCAGTTGTGATTCGTGTATTGGAAGGGGTTGGACTAGATGACCATTGGGGTCTCTTCCAACTCTACAATTCCATGTTTCTATGTACATATATCATGAAATAATTTGGTACAGGCTGTGAATAAAAGGGACTGAACCTTTTGACAAAATTACGGTGGATCTGGGGTTATATATGTAGAGAGTGGATCTGGATTTATATAATTTAATTTCTTTTAATTACTATAATAGAAAGGCAGGGTAGAAATGATTGGCAATAAATAAGTTAATAACAGTCTTCATATACCAAAGCCCAATATAGGTTTCTGAGTTGAAACCACAGGAATAACTTGGTAGCATTTAATTATTTATGGAATTTATGTAGTGCCCAATTAGCCAGGTCCCCTGGGTGGTTCACAAATTTAAAAACGATAAAATACAACTACTATTTTTTTTCCAAAAAAACACAAAACCCTAAAAATAGTATATAAAATTGGCACAGAAATCATCATAAAGCCATCATGAGGCAGCACAAGATGAAGAACAATAAAAACAGCACTAAAACCCAGCCAAGGGGGAAAACAAAATACTTCAAGGAACTAAAATGTAGTAGAACCATAGTTATTAAGAGAATATCATTTGCTAAAATGCACCAGGACTAGGTATGTTTAGAGTAAATGCAGCAGAATTTGGCAACTGAAAATTGTAGAAAGGATCTGTCAAGATAGAGGTTGTATACCATTAGACAGAGGGAAGTGGCTGCCTCAGGTTGTGAATTTGGGGTGTGATAAAAGTTCAGCAAACAGTTCTTTATTTAATTTATCATTGCTGTGTGTGTTCTGCTGCCAGAAAGAAGGTGCCAAAATAATTTGCCTCAGGTGTGAAAATAATTTGTTCAGTTTCAGGTGCCAAAATATTTTGTTTAGCATATCACCTGTACCAGGCCCAGCTCTAGGTATAGTCCCGGTGGTGCGGGGTGGTGCGGGGCATGGCGAAGCTGCGCGGAAGCCGTGCTGCGCGCTGCGAGGGCGGGGGCACCGGAGCGATCTCCGCGCCTCAGTGCCAGGGCGTCCGACCTGCTTGAGACGGCCCTGACCTGTACTGTACTTGGGTTATCTCCAAAATCCAGGGGCAATTTCCGACATTTAGGGTCTGGATTTCACCTTGAGGGCTCAGTCCTATCAGCATAGGCTGCAATTCTTATAGAGGAGGAGCCTCTGAGAAGAAGGCATGTGTTGTTATCAGTCCTCTGGAGGTCGGCTGCTACCCAGGTATGTCTCACCTACTGCTGTGTGCACTGGATGGTTACCTCCTCCTACCTGGCCAATCCCCCCTGGCAACACCTCCCCCTGCTGGATTGGACGGCTGGCTGTGTGGGCGGAGACCACAGGTATCCAGCCTGGGAAGGTGGTGCCAGCCTCCGAACTGCTAAGGGCTGTCCAGGGGCTGCGCGTGACTGTGAAAAATCCGCACCCCTTTTTATATGGGGAACGGTCATTCTGTTTTAAATTCTGTATTTGGTTTTTTTGCTTTACTTCTTATGGTTTTAACTTTTTGTTCTAAAACTACAGAGAACGTTTGTTGCTGGATAGCATATAAATGTTGTGAACCGTTTAATTAATTACCAAGTAACTATTTATTTAGGTAATAACTATTTATCTAGCTAATTCTTTAATGACTAAATAAAACATGACCCGATTGCATTTGGTAACTGGTTTCGGTGATCTGCCTGAAATCCACTCAGCCCTGTGAAGCTTCTGCTGTAATCTACCCCTTTTCTCACAATTCAGGGTGGTGGTGCTCTGTCACGTTATGGGGGCAGTTTCACACCACCCTAACCACACCAAGAGAGCACGTCATATCAGAAAGAGAATATGGGTGTGCAGATGTCAGAGACACAACTTGCTGTGACTTGTCTAAGGAGCTTTCTGGCTGGCAGGCTAATTTCCCCCCTCTGCTCAGAAAAGCAGAACAAAAACCTTCTGTGCAGGGCAGCCGTGAGCAAGCACACAGCTACTGGAATTTTTTTTGCTAATGTCACACCTAACTTTGTCTTGCATATCACCTATGAAACTGCAAGCAGAATATGCTTACGGAACATAACAGTTGTAGACAAGAGGAACTATGCTGCCCGCAAACATTCAGCAAGTTCAGTTAATTCACAGTGGAGGTGTGCTGCTGAGACAAAGCAAAAATGAAAACGAAGCTGGAAACTGGAATAGACAATATACTAAATAGTCCCTGTAACTGGCCTGTGTGGCAAGCATCTATCATTCAGCATGTGATTCTGATGAAATCGAAGGTGCCAGCACCAAAACCCTGTGCATAATTTCTCTCCCTGTCTCAGTGAGAGGGACTAATCTTGTTCTCTTTTCCTGCCAGTACAAAAAAAATTAACTCTAATTCAAGGTCTACCTACGGCTGCTTTACATATTAAGTCACAGAAAACTGATTTGCTGCTGCATGGACAGGCAAAATATGTTTGGTACCTGCATATGTACATTTTCAAATATACATTTGCTGCTTGGACACATCATATTTATATATGTTACAGAAATTTGGATGGGAGCCCCATGTATAATGATCTGTATCTATTTTTTAAACACTCAAATATTTACACACCCCTCTTGAATGAGGTACAAGCCCTCCCTAAATTTGTTCTGTATGATTAAATGCCACATAATCAGAGGTGCATGTCCTCATCTGTTTCGTTCTCACCAATGGAGCAACCACACACATGGTTGGTTTTCATAGGGACCTACTTTCCTGACATTCCTCCCTTGAGATTGTTAAACCATTTCCACATTTATTTATTACATTTTTATCCCACTCTTTTCTACGAAGATCAGGGGGCATGTACACTTATTCTCACAATATTCCTATGAGGTAGGCTACGCTGAGAGGAAAAAAAAACTGGCTTAAGGTGATTTTTGCAGCCATGTAGGGATTTGAACTCGAGCCTCTTCAGTCTAAGGTCCCACATTTTGGCTTTTTAGGTTTTAGTTTTCAGTCAGGGAATCCCCTATGACCAGTGAACTTGTGACATTTAAATGAGTAAGAAAAGAAAGCAGAAGCCCAGCCTACAGCAGAAACAAGTTTGGCTTTTCTGTTCCAGATCTGGCATTTCTAGTGAAGTCACTCATTCCACAAAGATTTACGAACCATGGTTTTATAAAGACGCACTCAGCAAGCAATGAATTCTAGTTTTTAAAAATATATTATGGTGCCATGGTTCCATGTCATCACCTACAGTATATGGAAGTTCTCTAAGCATACCCCCCCCCGGCTATGATTCAATTACAGTGGTACCTCGGTTTATGAACACAATTGGTTCCGGAAGTCTGTTCATAAACTGAAGCGTTCATAAACTGAAGCGAAATTTCCCATTGAAAGTAATGGAAAGTGGATTAATCCGTTCCAGACGGGTCCGCGGAGTACTCAACCTGAAGCGTACTTAACCCGAAGCATGGGTGTAATTGGTTCCGGAAGTCTGTTCATAAACTGAAGGGTTCATAAATGGAAGCGAACTTTCCCATTGAAAGTAATGGAAAGTGAATTAATCCGTTCCAGATGGGTCTGCGGCGTTCGTAAAGCGAAAATTCGTAAACTGAGATGTTCATACACCAAGGTTCCACTGTACATAATTTAGACACCTTGACTGCCAATAGCCAATAGCCCTTGATCTGTCCCTCAGGATGTTTTATTTTAACTGTCCCACAAGTCCACCTATAATATAGTAAATACCATAATCACTGATAATATAGTAAATACCATAATCACTGATACAAACTATAGACGAATGGCAAATGAAAATGTTGGGCTTTACGGAACTCGCTGAACTGACAGGGAGACTCTGCGACCAGGAAGAAGAGACGGTGGAAGAAGAATGTAAGAAATTTAAATTATATTTGAAAAAATATTGTAATATTTTAAATTTTAAAATCCATAGGGAAGTTGATATAGGCTTTCAGGGTAGAATTAGGAGTTATGTTGAATGGGTTAGGGTGTCTAAGAGTTTAAAAATGACTAATTTTTATATTGTTAATATTTTGATTATGTTTAATTGTTTTTAAACCTTTTCAATAGAGTGAATAATAGATTATGTTAATTTTTTAGTATTGGCTACTGCTAAAGATGATTAAAATTGAAATTCAGATGGGGGGGGTACTTGGGGAAGTCACTCAGCTAGGTTAAGAAAAATTATGGTAAGAATAATATGTGTGTTTGGTGTTCTTTCTGTCTTTCGTTCTTTCTGTTTTGTATGTTTACTTGAATAATAATAATAATAATAATAATAATAATAATAATAATAATAATTATTATTTATACCCCGCCCATCTGGCCAGGTTTCCCCAGCCACTCTGGGCGGCTTCCAACAAAATATTAAAATACAGAAATCCATCAAACATTAAAAGCTTCCCTAAACATTATAAAATGAATATTTTTTTGGGGGGGGATAAATAGAACAGGGCTGACCCAAGATATTTTGGTGGCTGAGGCAAACCCCCAAGTGGCGTCCCACCCCACCCCCTAGGGAAGAAGAGGTGAGTGAAGATCTACATCAGGAATAAGGTGGATAATAAAGTTATATATTAGGATCTGCTGCCCCATGGATCCTGCCACCCGAGGCAGTTGCCTTACCTTGTTTCATGGTGGGCTGGCCCTGACTCCACAAAACTAGAAAACTGCACAAGCAAACTACATTAAAAATTTCTACCCTATTCATTCCATAAAGTTTGTATACTGCTCAATTGCAAAAAGTACCAAAGCTGTTTAGAAATACATATATAAGTATTGGGCAACAATCTGAAAAATGTGTGTGGAGAATGAGGGGGAGGGGGAGGGGAGAGAGAGAGAGAGAGAGAAGCAATCTGAAAAGTGTGGGCTGGTGAGAATTTAAAATTGCTTTCATTTCTTTTTCAGCCTGCTATGGTCTAATTTGAGTAGAGGAAAATTAGACTAACAGTTTAAATAATGTTCCAATATGGACAAGCCCTGCACCATGTATGAGGTAATTATTGCAAGCACTTTGCAATAAACTACTTTAAAATGTTGTTGTTGTTGTTTGTTTGTTTGTTTGTTAAGGGTCCTTATTGACTTGGAGATTTTCCAGTGACTGGACTGAGGAATTTCTTAAGAAAACTGGGGAAACCCCATGGGGTGAGAGACCATGATCTGGGAGAATCCCATGTTGGGAGGGAAACAACATATGCACTGTTATTCTTCCCCTAGGAGATTTACTGCTTTTCCAGGGCCAACCCTCTCATTAATTAGAGTGAGATGGCTGCCTCAGGTGGCAGATCCTGAGAGGTGGCAGCAGTAGCACCAGAACCCTGCTTGTACTTCCTGAGGTCCCCTATAGCCATTCCCTTCCTCCTGAGTCAGGATCCTAATGGTGGCAACATCTGCTTTCTGCTGGCTTGGTTACCTGACTGTCTTGCCTTGAAAGGGACCGGGGGAGCTGACAGAAAGACAGCCAACCCTGGCAGCGCACTGCAGCATGCAGCTCCGGTGTGCATGCCCGGAAAGCCATTCAGAGCTCTCTGACTCATTTGGTGTTGTCCACAAACATGGCCACCTCACTGCTAACCCTAACTCTACATCCTGGGTCCCAGGCTAGTTAAAGTTTTAAAGGATAAAAATTGATCCCAGGACCAAATACAGTGGTACCTCGCTAGACGAATTTAATTCGTTCCACGGGTCTTTTCTTATAACGAAAAATTCGTCTAGCGAATCCCATAGGAATGCATTGGTGTTTTTTTTGAATTTTTTTTTTTGCCCATAGGAACACATTAATTGAATTTCAATGCATTCCTATGGGAAACTGCGATTCGCTAGATGAATTTTTCATAAAACGAATTCGTCTAGCGAGGCAACCTCCTCTCGAAAAATCCTTTCGTTAAGCGGAAATTTCGTTAAGCAGGGCATTCGTTAAGTGAGGCACCACTGTAGGCAACTTGGCATACCTGAACATTGCTGAAGTGATACGACTGAGCACCTCCCACTGGACAACAGTCTGGCTGCTTCCAAATGCTTTCTCAAGGCAGCCTCTTGTAGACTGTTGCAATAATCCAACCTTGATGTAATGAGGGCAGGGAGAGAGAGGAATGAATGGCCATGTCAGATTTCTACAAGCAACCAACACACCAGCTGAAGCAGCTGAGAAGTGCTTCCGGCCACTTGCTAATGGTTTTGTGGGAGCTGACTGAAACTAAATCCTTTGAAGACAGAGGTCCTCTGGCTGGGTCAGGATGGCATGGGGATGAGGGATCAACTCCCTTCTCTTGCGGGGGCCCAATTAGTGCCTTCCATTAAGAGTAATCCTTGGCGCCTCCCTTTCCATGGAGGCGCAGGTTACAGCAACAGCTGAGGCGACATTTTCCCATCTTCGCCACATTAAGCAGTTGGTCCCTTACCTCTCCCGCCCTGATCTGGCCACAGTGATCCATGCGACGGTCACCTCCAGGCTTGAATACTGTAATTCGCTCTATGCGCAGCTGCCCTTGAAACTGTTCCAGAAACTCCAGCAGGTGCAGAATGCTGCAGCGAGGCTCCTCACGGGGTCCCTGCCATGGGAGCATATTCACCCAGTGCTTTACCAGCTGCACTGGCTCCCAGTGGAGTATAGGGTTAGGTTCAAGGTGCTGGTTTTGACCTTTAAGGCCCTTTGTGGCTTAGGGCCCACGTATTTACAGGACCACCTCTCCTGGTATGCCCTGCAGAGGACCTTAAGGTCCATGAATAACCATAGTTTAGAGGTCCCGGGCCCTAAGGAAGTCAGACTATCCTCCACTAGGGCCAAGGCCTTTTCAGTGATCGCTCCGACCTGGTGGAATGTTCTGTCCTATGAGACTAGGGCCCTACAGGACTTAACTTCCTTCGGCCAGGCCTGTTAGACAGAGCTATTCTGCCTGGCCTTTAATTTGAACTCAGCTTGATCTTCTATTTCCCTTCTCTTCCCCCCTCCCCTTTTTATGAAGTTTACCCACTCTGGGACCCCACAGCTAATTCTCCCCTGGCCTCCTCGCTGGCCCAAGTAGGACTAATTTAGCCAGCTAGCCCTGGTGACTATCTTATGTTTATTGGATGGATTTTCCCCAAATTGATTTTTGAACTTTGAATTTTATTGTTATCTATGCTTTTATACTGTATTTGTGCTGCTTTTATGTTGTATTACAATTAAGTGTTTTAAATTTGTTTGTTAGCTGCCCTGAGCCCTGGTTTCTGAACTGGGAAGTGCGGGGTATAAATATTATTATTATTATTATTATTATTATTATTATTATTATTATTATTATTATTTATAATAACTGGGCCAGTTCTAAGTCCTGAAGCACTCCCAAGCTGCACACAGAGTTCAGCCCTCCCCTAGACTCTAGCAATTGCATCTCAAAAGTAGATACTGGCTACATCGGGTCTCTAGTGCCCATGCATGCAAAATTCATGTACATAAATATTCAGGCACCACGGAGTGACAGATTGCTATTTCACACCCTTTATCTTCTGAGTTATATTTTGAGCTGTTGATAACTTACTATAGATAATTTTGCTGTCTATCTTTATTAAAAAGAATGAACAGTTCACCCGGTTTTTAGAAGCGGTAAGATGCAGGCAAATGCAGAGTAAATTAATACTCATCCCTTCATTCAATTTGTAGCCCGTGCTTCATCTCGAGGTCCTAGGGCAGGATGCATATAATTCCATAATGCAGTTTAACATAATAATTATAACATCAGCTAAAACTGTAACCAGCACGACTGCACTGGAGGGAGGAACAACAAAATCTAATTTAATACATAATGACGGCAACAACATATTTGTACCACTTATCCACCCAGCCGCTCTGGGTGAAGAGATGCATCTTGACCTGCCAGCAAAATGCATACAATGACTCATCCAGCTACATCTCAGAGGGGAGAGAGAGTTTCAGAACCTGCGGGCCACCCCAGAGAAGGCCTTCCTACACACCACTATTCCACAGACTGCAGAATACACTGGTGTATAGGAAGCATTCAGGTTTGCCACAGAAAGTGGAGAGAGCTGTCCTGTTTGGTCAACTCCAGACTTAATCTACTTCTGTTCTCCAATATTACAAGATTTAAGAAGATTCATGCAATACCCAAGTAAAATAAAAATGCAGACCTAGGCATATGGCTGCAGCTGTAAAACTGCACGCCCACAAACTATGAGACATTGGCCACAGACTATGCAATGTCAACACAGCATAGTCCTCCAAATGAGGAAAGCTGTCATCACCACAAACAATCATTTCTAGAATGTTATTAATCTCATGCGCATTGGATCAGTGCACAAAGTGACGCAAGGCTCCTGTAAGAGATCAGCAGAAAGGAAGTATTAGAAATATATTAGGGGTTTGCCCAGAAGCAGGGAGAGGGAGCGGCCAAAAGGAACCTGGAATGTAAATTAAAGTAGATTTGGTGGCGTTGCGCAGCAAACCCACTTCCCCCCAAATTAGCCCTTTTTTGCAATAAGGAAAGTGATAAGGAAATGAATTGGAAAGTGTGAGGTATTAATTGCTTCCTGCAATGTCATATAACCCACCCTACGAAAAAATAAGAATGAATGCTGAGTGAACAGCTTGTCTGGAAGTGACCACAGTTATAGTTAAAAGCAGCCACTGGAGGGGGGCAGTTTGGTGGATGAGTGATTGCTTAACCTTTTCCCTTGTCTCTACTCTCCAAAGCTGCAATTAGCTATGGAAGAGAAAACGACAGGTACAATATTTGCATTTTTTTCCTCTCTCAACTCACAGCAGAATGTATGTATGCGTGGATTGAAGTCGTGGAAGGTTAACCCCCTGCCTATAGAGCAAACTAAAATCTCTCCCATAGCAGCTTTTAACCCAAAGGTTAAAAGCTGTGTGATTTAGTGATGAAAGACTGGGATACTTGCCTTTGAATACTCATGTGGGCCATGAAGCTCGCCAAGACGTTGGCTGACTCACTGGTGAGGTAAACTGGTGCAATCCCATGCCACTCCTGGTTTGGCCCCAGACACAAATGATTTGGGACTGTATCCAGCATTACAACACACATTTTATTCAGTACACTTTGGTCAATCAAACTTGGTGGCAGGGTAGGGGTGTGTCTGATTTCAATTTCTATTTGCTTAATTTGAGTAACACTTTCCCCTGTTCTCTTTGGGGTTTCCCCCAAACTCATTCTTAAATTGTTGTTTCACATTTCGGTGTTGCTTAAGGCATGATTTCAGAAAGAGGGGGAAAGCAGTTTTCTGAATTCAAAGGAAGCAGGGGACAGAATGCTGTGTCCCTTGCTCACGGCTGGCTCCACCATTTGTCAGAAGCCCTTACTCTTGAAGGCTTGATGAAATGTGTGAGAGGTCAGTGGAAACGAACTGGCTGGCTCGACCCCTCTGCCATCCCTCTGACTGAATCAGTGACAAAGGGAGCAGAGCTCAACCTCACTGCGGCCTCCTGACGTTTTTTCCATGGTGCTGGCCACTGAAAATCCTGCCACTGTTTTAATATTGTTTTAATTGATATATTTTATGTAGCGTAATTATGTACATGGTCTTATTATGTACTAATATGTAGTAACATTGTTCACTGCTTTGCGGACCTTTGGGCTAAAAAGCAGTGTGCAAGTAAACCACACCAGACTGTAAAGGCAAAGGTAAAGGGACCCCTGACCATTAGGTGCAGTCGTGACCGACTCTGGGGTTGCGCGCTCATCTTGCATTATTGGCCGAGGGAGCCGGCATACAGCTTCCAGGTCATGTGGCCAGCATGACAAAGCCACTTCTGGCGAACCAGAGCAGCACACGGAAATGCCGTTTACCTTCCCACGGTTCCTATTTATCTACTTGCATTTTGACATGCTTTCGAACTGCTAGGTTGGCAGGAGCTGAGACCGAGCAACGGGAGCTCACCCCGTCACAGGGATTCGAACCGCTGACCTTCTGATCAGCAAGCCCTAGGCTCACAGTAGTGGCTGAAGAGCGAGACGGTTGCCTCAGTCAGGCGATTTTAAGCGACAATGACGGGACAGCAAATGGTTACTTATTTGATGTTTCCTTACAGTTGAGGAAAGGGGAGAGGTTCTTGTGGGATTTTCTGCCCCAGGTCCCAATATAACTTGGCTGGCCTGGGGTAATATGCACCTGGAATCGGGTGGGAGGTTTGCCACCTGCTGCTCTGCCTCTGCCTCACACAGAATGTCTTTGGGCAGCCCTGCCACTGCAAAAGCACATGCCAGGGCATATGGCAGGGTTAGGTACTTTTAGAATTATGCTCCCTCATCAGATGAGAATGCAAAAAGGAGATAAGCCAGCCTCACTGCACTTGGAGGAACTCATTCTGCCGAGTTGAGTACTGGCCTTCCAACCCAAAGTCCTGTAAAGGTTGCACATTCCTGCTCCAGTATTGTTGGGCACCCACAGGTGTTGTGTTTTATTTTGAGGTGGGGGTGCTAAAGCACCAAAAGGATGGAACAGACTATTTTATGAGAGAGAGAGAGAGAGAGAGAGAGAGAGAGAGAGAGAGAGAGAGAGAGAGAGAGAGAGACTGTACATTTTGCCTTATATATCATGTTCTGCTGAGATAGGTCAGTTGGTTGAGCATGAGACTCTTAATCTCAGTGTCGTGGGTTCCAGCTGCATGTTGGACAAAAGATTACTGCATTGTAGGGGTTTGGACTAGAAGATGACCCTTGTGGTCCCTTCCAGCTCTACAATTCTATGAATCTACAAATGCTAGAAATTTATTATCTCTTTCTTTAAAATGAAAGTTAGGATTATGGTTCATCAGGAGGGGGAACTGCTCCCTCCCCCTCCCCCTCCCCCTCCCCCTCTGTGGATGACCATACCATTATATTCAGAAGATTGATACAACCATCACTGTGGCATATGTGACCCATTTAAGCTGCCATTTGTAAACTCAACTGATGAGACATATGTAGTGCTGTGGAAGGGGCAAGTGTTGGTTTCCAGCCACACCCTAGATCAATGGTGGTTGTTCTTTGTAGCCCTCCGGGGGCTGCAAAGAAGTTCAGGCAGGGGAAAGAGAGGAAATGAGTCGTAAATCCTCTCGATACTCCTCAGTGGGGTCTGGGGAGTTCACTGCATTCCTCAGTGTCATAGCTGCCAAGTTATCCCTTTTTAAAGGGATTTTCCCTTATGCTGAATAGGCTTCCTCGCGAGAAAAGGGAAAACTTGGCAGCTATGCTCAGTGTTGCACAATCCTGTGTCTGTCAACTTGAAAGGCAGAATGGGAGCGATCTGGGAGTGTGCCCCTGCCATGGACAAGCCTCCATTATCGGTATAATTTGTGGAAGCTTCCTCCTCAATCTGGATAATTGGCATTAATCAAGAGGCAACATATGCTAATGGGCTGCAATCAATCAGCTGCTGAAAGAACCGGGACAAGTTTTCTGAAGCTATTTGAATGATTTTCTGAAGTTTGAGAATTCTTACAACAGCCTGAAAGGAAAAGGGGAGAACAAGGAGCTTTGTGCTTTCTTATGGTTTTGTAATGGTCTTTTTTTTCTCTTGTCCTCCTCTATTATGAAGAAACATGTGTAGAGCGAGAAACCTAATTTTAAGAAATTGTATTAAATTAATTTGGTTTGATTTGTAATAAATTGGTGTGTGTGTGTGTGTGTGTGTATGTACCCATCCTAAAAGCAGTGTGCCCACCCTGTCTGAATTAGAAAAATGGGATGATTGTATGCCTCATATCATAAACAAGCATAGACTTGTTTCTCCATGTAATATGTGAGATGGGGCTCCCCTTGGGGTTCCCCCCCCCTGGAGCCACTTTTGTGCTCAGCAGAACTTTAGCTCTTCGCTGCTTCTGATTAGGTGCAGAATCGTCCTCACAGCTTGGCAACACTGTGTTAAGTTATGATATGGGAAGTAGGCCATCTATTCCAGGGTCCCACCATAATTCAGGCTTGAGATTTTTCCTCATATTGGGGGGGGGGGTGCCATGAATCCCTCTATAGCAGGGGTGGATGACTTATGCCCCTCTAGACAATGTTGAACTCAAACTCCTTTCATTTGTGACAATTGGCCTTGTTGGCTGAGGCTGATGGAGCTACAGTCCACCAACATATGGAGCGATCCAAGTTCCCCATTCCTTCTCTAAAGCCTCTTGCTTCAGCAGCAGATGGGAAATGAGTACAAAAGAATAAGAAAATAATTTCTCCCCAGTCAGGACCTTAGGGACCTTATTATTAAGATTTTTTTTTTTACTGTACTGTATGAAGAGGTTACAAACCATTAATCTTTATAAGCAGCCAGAAGATAGATATTAATGTTCCCACAATGGAATTATGGAACTGTGTACCATTTTGAATCATTGTTGTTGTTGTTTAGTCGTTTAGTCGTGTCCAACTCTTCGTGACCCCATGGACCATAGCACGCCAGGAACTCCTGTCTTCCACTGCCTCCCGCAGTTTGGTCAGACTCATATTAGTAGCTTTGAGAACACTGTCCAACCATCTCATCCTCTCGTCCCCTTCTCCTAGTGCCCTCAGTCTTTCCCAACATCAGGGTCTTTTCCAGGGAGTCTTCTCTTCTCATGAGGTGGCCAAAGTATTGGAGCCTCAGCTTCAGTGTCTGTCCTTCCAGTGAGCACTCAGGGCTGATATCCTTCAGAATGGATAGGTTTGATCTTCTTGCAGTCCATGGGACTCTCAAGAGTTTCCTCCAGAACCATAATTCAAAAGCATAAATTCTTCGGCGATCAGCCTTCTTTATGGTCCAGCTCTCACTTCCATACATCACTACTGGGAAAACCATAGCTTTTACTAAGGAGGCTAAACCACAGTGATTTGGTTAAGGCTGTTCAGTGATTTGGGATTTGAAAACAGCTCTCCAAGGTCCAAGACTAACATTCTGACTACTGGAGAGTACTGACTCTGAGCTCCCAGATCTTTGGAATACCCAGAGAGCTAAATAAATTTTGTGCTCATGTTGGACTAAATACTTCATCAAACAATCTCTTTGCATTGCCTCTCCTTTTGATTTGCCCATCCTAGCAACTCACTAATCCAAGTAATTTGAAACATGTGCCGTTTGATACCAGTCACCTGAGAGAAAGGCAAAGTCCACCAGCGTGAGTCATAAAACGGGAAAACCCACAGAGGCTTATATCCTCTCCAGCTTAATAACAGTGTCTGAAGGGATGATAAGAACCTTAGCACATTCATAGACTCAGAGTTGAAAGCAACCTCAAAGATCATCTTGTCCAACCCTCTGTGGATGTAGGAAATCCACTACTATTGCATCTCTCTGATACGTGGCCATCCAGCCTCTGCTTAAAACCTCTAGCAAAGGGCAGTCCACTACCTTCTGAGTAGACTCTCCCACTGCTGAACAACACGTGTCCTCAGGAAGCCCCTGTCCTACATTTCCCATTACAATATAACACAAATAAATAAACAATTATATACCACTTTAAAGCACTCAGTGCTTCATATAAATCAACTTACAATCCCACAACAACTTGGCAAGGTAGGTTGGTATTATTATTCATGAAAACATAAAAAGAGCCCTGCTGGATTAGACCAAACGTCCATCTAAACCTGAGGTCGCCAACATTACACCCATGGGGAATTCACCTGCCACCCACGAAGTCTCTGAATTTCACTCACACTCACTGTCCCCTTAGTCATGAAGTGATGAGGTGCTTTCCCCCTGACTGCAAACACACGAACTTTAATTCTATAATCAGATCCATTGCATCTTTTTTGCCCCTGAAAAAGTACTTCTTGAGAAACTGGTTGTATCGTTGAAATAAATATCAGTGCAGGTGAATTATTCCTCGGGTGTGTCCATTCGAAAGCAGATCACCGGTATTTGTACTACTACATCCAGTTTTTACCTCATGCAGCTACTACAAGCTGAACTGATGTGTTCAGTGAGCTGAAGTTCTATTTCCTGATAAGTTACCCCACCAATCTATAAGTGAAGTTGGGCATATTTGCCCCAATATATGTTACTCTACAAGGGCCTACACCGAAGCATTTTGTTGTCTAGTCACCAAGTTTGGAGATAACTTTTTTTGACCTCTCTGCAGTCCGCTTGCCTTTTCATAACCTTGAGTAAACTGGTGTGATCTGCAAACTCGGCCATTTCAAGGATCAACTTTGACTCTAGAAAATGTATGCTTTAAATCACTGGCCCATTATGGGACTCTACATTTTACTTGAAAACTGCCTGCTTTTTCCTACTCTCTTCTTGTTTAATCAGTTACTAATACATAATAATACCAACCTTCCTATTCCTTGGCTGCTAAGCCTAAATAAGAGCCTTTGCTAAAGGATTTATCAAAAGTGTACTGAAAATCTCTGTAGATAATATTCATCATCATTATTATTTATCACCTAATAATAATAATAATAATGGTTATTATTATTATTTTATACCCAGAAGGTCCCAGGGTTGGTTACAATGTTGAATATTAAATAGTTAAAATAGTTAAAACAAATAACAGCCATAGAAAAAGGATGTGCCATAAAATACACATTAAGCGACAGTGTGGTGTAGTGGTTAAGAGCAGTAGACTCCTAATCTGGTGAACTGGGTTTGATTCCCCGCTCCTACACATGCAGCTGCTGGGTGACCTTGGGCTAGTCACACTTCTCTGAAGTCTCTCAGCCCCACTCACCTCACAGAGTGTTTGTTGTGGGGGAGGAAGGGAAAGGAGATTGTTAGCCGCTTTGAGACTCCTTCGGGTAGTGATAAAGCGGGATATCAAATCCAAACTCTTCTTCTTCTTCTTCTTCTTCTTCTTCTTCTTCTTCTTCTTCTTCTTCTTCTTCTTCTTCTTCTTCTTCTTCTTCTTCTTCTTCTTCTTCTTCTTCACATAAAGTGTCAAAGACCAGGGTAACGAGCTGGGTCCTCAGCATTCTCAGAAAGCTGTATAGTGAAGGTGCCACATGCTTCTCTGTGGATTACCCCACTCTACTGGACTGCCCCCCACCCAAAAATTTGTTTACATCTTCAAAAATTTCCAAAAAGTTGGTGAGGCAGGACTTCCCTGAGGAGAAACCATACTGATCCATTCTCATCATTGAGAACACTCAATGTTCTAATGCTTCACAATCTTACATTATGGCATTTCCCACCAGTTTCTCCAAAGCAGATAAGCTAGCTATCCAGTGGGGACGGAAAGATCTGCCAATTTTAGTTCTCTCAGTTTCTCAGTTTTCCTGTCTTTAATTCAGTTTTCCACATTTCTGCACCACAAAAAAACCCCTCATGAAAATTCTTCAATATTATGGTGCAACTCTCTCCTCATAAACACATCAGTTGCATGCTGTTTTGACTTGTGTATACACACACTTTTGCCAGCAATTTCTCCTAAAACAGTACATTTTTGCAATGCTCTTTTCATGAATATATTCAATGCACACTTTCTTCTCATATATATGCATTTGTGTAAACATTGGTGGTTGGAGAAATGTATTGTAACAAATCAGGTATGTGCGAATTTGGAAAGATTCATGCTTTGGTTCTCTTATCGTTTTGAAAAGTGCTAATTTGATAGGTTTGGCTTAAAATGAGAACTGAATTTCCCCTCCATCTCTGCTGGCCAGTAATGTCCTGGATTCTATTTTAAAGAGCAGCATTTACATTGGCTTCTTTTCAATTCCCCAGTTTGGAGGCTGATTCTAGTGACACGTTGACCATAGCTGCCAAGTTATCCCTTTTTTACAGGGATTTTCCCTTATGCTGAATAGGCTTCCTCGCGAGAAAAGGGAAAACTTGGCAGCTATGACGTTGACTGTTTTTTGTTACAAGATAAAGGTAAAGGTACCCCTGACCATTAGGTCCAGTCACGGATGACTCTGGGGTTGCGGCGCCCATCTCGCTCTATAGGCCGAGGGGGCTGGCGTTTGTCCGCAGACAGCTTCCGGGACATGTGGCCAGCATGACTAAGCAGCTTCTGGCGAACCAGAGCAGAGCATGGAAACGGCGTTTACCTTCCTTCCAGAGCAGTACCTATTTATCTACTTGCACTTTGACGTGCTTTCAAACTGCTAGGTTGGCAGGAGCTGGGACCGAACAACAGGAGCTCACCCCGTCACGGGGATTCAAACTGCCGGCCTTCTGATCGGCAAGCGCTAGACTCTGTGGTTTAGACCACAGTGCCGCCCGCATCCCATTACAAGATAAACTACTGAGAATTTTGAGTTATTGAAGAACACCTGGGCAGATGCTGTCCAGAACATTCCATCTCCATATAGCAAATGGAAGGCTGAGGGAGGCTTGCCTAATCCCGCTAAGTTCATGGCAAAGCTGAAATTCACACAGAAACTCCCTAATTGTGAGAAACAGTCCTGTGTATGCTTATTTGGAAGTAAGTCCCATTGAGTTCAGTGCAAAGGATGAAGCATTCGCCACTTTTTTAAAACACACACACACACACACACACACACACACACACACACACCAGTTCCTCTTGGAAACAAGCAAGGAATGTCAAGGAATGCTATTAAAAGGCAAACACAGTGAATTGTTGGGCTTACCTGAACAACCAAATGGAAGCACAAAGAGGCCAAGCCAGAGGAACCACTTTAGAACGGTTGTGGATAACATCAGTTCTCTCTTCTGTGTGTACATTGTATTTTCCAAGACCACCTTAACTGAAGCAGTGAAACGGCAAGAAGTTACAGAGAGAAATGCAGGATTTTTGTGCAGTTCAGGTGATTTAGTTTAATTTATAGGTAGCACTGCTTTGTATTGACAGTTCTTTTCCCCTACCCACTCTGCAACTCACATTAATCTATCATTCTATTTAGATCTATCAATCTATTTAGCACATGGCTTCCACGGTGGCATATGATACTCAGGGCATCAGCAATTGCATAAGAATTCGTTACCAAACAGTAGTGAACACACAATTATGCTTGGAGCAATAATTAAATAATCAACTAACATATCATTAATTGAAAGCAGTTCCAGAGCCAGCCCTGTGTAATGTGCATGGGATTTTTACCATCTGAATCAATTGCTTGGAAAGATATAACAAATGGAGAACACTGGTTCACACTTTATGTGATGGCAAGTGCATATTAGGTTGGCACAACGGAAGGCCAAAGTCAGAGCATATACCTTGGTGATGTATTTGTTTATGATGCTGTGGCACAGGTTATGCTGTACCACAACTAAGCTTTGGACCCCAGACGCTAGAAGCAGTAGTACATAAACAGATAAACAACTGTAGGCAGAAAACTGTTTTCAGATGCTGATTTTGAGATTATCAACAGGCTTTCAGGGACAGAATGACTAGAATTTGATGCAGGCATGAGCGTAGCCAGGATTTATTGGAGGGGGGACGGGGACAAAACTGAAATGACAGGAGTTCCCAAAGATGTTTACTACCGTCTCATAAAGAAAAGGAAGAACTATTGTTTACTGCGTCCAGTGAGAATAACATATTGGTGCAGATCTGATTAATATACTGTTGGGCAGGGTTTTTTTTTTTTTAGCTGGAACTCATCAGAACTCAGTTCTGGCCCTTTCTCAAGTGGGCACCATTGCCATTCTAAGAGAAAGAGGGAGGTGTTCTTCTGGCACCTCTTTTTCTAGAAAAATAGCACTGCTGTGAGAGTCTTCAGATTTCTAAATTCACAAATGAAACAAGGTAACAGAAGATGCTGTAGAATTGCCTCTCTTGGAGTTTCTAAAGAGTTCCTACCTCACGGTAAGTGGCCTGACCAGCAGATCTGTAGCCAAGTTCAAAGCTCCCTGAGACTTTAAAATGTCCTTAATACTGCTATTAAATGAAAAAATGAAATGAAACACAGGCATGGCGTACCATACATTTAAAGCAACCCCCCCCCTCAGAATCCTGGAAAATGTAGTTTACTCCTTACGCAGCAAAAATCCCAAGCACCCTTAACAAACTATAGCTCCCAGGATTATTTGAAGGGAAAAGTGCTTTAAATGTGCTTCAGTTGCTTTGCTTGTATGCAGCCATGCAAAATTCCTCTTTCAGTACCCCATCTGACTGTTTGCCCAACTCCCTCCGGTTTTCCTGTCATTTCTCACCATACCAGCAAAAGGATGTGGGGCGAAAGCATCAAGAAAACTAAAACTAAATGAACCTTAACTCCCCGTTTATGCCAGTCTCCTAAGAAACAACCTGTCTAATCAGTCTGCACTGTAACTTAGTAAATTAAGAAAAAGGAAGGAAGAGGTTTCTTCACCGTCAACTTACAGTAAGCAGAAACCAGAGAATGACGCTTTGCCTTCCAGATAAATGCCTCTTCCTTCAGTGATTGGTATAAATACTGATCTTCATTTGGCTATGTCCCACGCAACAGAAAGGTCCTCCAAGTACTGTCGTTTGTTCTTAACCTGTGATTGCATAGAAAGATGAGCTACATGACTTTAAGACAAACCAAATGTCACCACCCCCACAACTTCCCCTTTTTGCCGTCGAAAAAAATAAATCAAAAACTTTCAATCCTTGTCCAGCACTTTCCATATCATTAGAGTAACAGAGGAGCAGGCTAGATTGATAATCTATGGTAGCACACTGGCATTCAACAGGATCCCTAAAGTTTCTAAAATGGGCTAAGAAACAAATATTAATGGACTAAATGTAGGAGTAGCGTTATTAAATAGAATCCTATCCCACTTTCATTTCTAGGCCAGCCTGGCAATGGTCCACAAAACATGGGCCCATAAGGGAACAAAAGGAGTGGCTCTGTGCGAGAGGACAAAGGGCTGGAACTTCTTCCTTCAACTGCTTGTTAGAAAGAAAAAGGCCAGAGTCAAGAGTTGAATAATATGAGCTAGAAGCTGGATGCAAAAGCTGCAGGCTAGAAAGGCAAAGAGGTGGGGGCAGAGAGTCAGGGGGTGCTAATGCTGTGAACCCCTTCATTGTAGGCTCAGGTAGTATGTTGTTGTTTAGTCGTTTAGTCGTGTCTGACTCTTCGTGACTCCATGGACCATAGCACGCAGGCACTCCTGTCTTCCACTGCCTCCCTCAGGTAGTATATATATGTGCAAATAAAGACACCTCAATATCTGCTGTTCAAAGGAAACATGAACCCTGAGGAAGCACCCAGAACCTTCTGGAATCTCACACTGCTCCGAGATTGGGGTGGCATGCAACACAACCCACTCACCATATTCTGGCCTTTACTTCTTTATTTCAAAATTATGTCATCATCAGATAGGCTTATTGCACATTAAGAAGAGCTTCCCTATTCATAAATTATCACCTTGCAACAATTGGTTTGTTTATATTTAATTACATTTATAGGCCACCTTTCCCACCCCCATGGAGCTCAAGGTTCTCCCAGTTCTCCCGCTCATTTAATCCCCACTGTGTGGAGTTCTGGGATTTCTTCCAGCTCCCCTCCCCTGTACACACATCCAGATTTGGGTAGGCGTTGGGGTGGGGAGGGGGAAGAGCCATTGCACTAGTGCAGGCATAGGCAACCTTGGCTCTCCAGATGTTTTGGAACTACAACTCCCATGATCCCTAGCTAACAGGGCCAGTGGTCAGGGATCATGGGAGTTGCAGTTCCAAAACATCTGAAGAGCCAAGGTTGCCTATGCCTGCACTAGTGGGACTCATTGTTCTGGGCAGCGGCGTAGCTATCCGCTTGGGTGTCTGGTGCGGGGGTGGGGTGTCCTGCTGTTGTGGGTGGGGCAAGCCTCTCCAACACTTGGAGCCTCTCTGCCACCTCCCCCTCAGCTGTAGGGTGGCTGTGGGAGAGGTAGTAGGCAGACCCAAGTCCCACGCTGCCGTTTCAGGCAGCGCGGAACCTGGAGGCGCCTAAGTCACCACGTCACTCCTAAAACGTTTCGTGAGCCCATTTTCTATTTTTATTTTAAACTCATTTTGTCACACACACACACACCCCACTGATGACACCCGCACCCCCACCCCCTTCCTCCCCACTGGTTCTGGGTTCTCTTACTTGGGCATTTGGATAGATGTTTTGTCACTCTTGCCGGGTGGTGATATGAATGTGATTTGTTGTGGTGGTTTGAATTCTCATTTTGTTTTCCTTTATTGTGTATTATGCACTTGTTTTGGGACTGATTTCAATAATGAGCATGTTATAAACTATCTAAATAGTGTATCAGCCCATTAGTGGGGCTCATCCCAAGCTGCCCAGCCATTTCCTTCTGTTGGTGCAAGGCATGTTTGAGCTTGCTGCTCTTATCACCAGGGTTAAGACTCAAAGGCCGGTCCATTCAGCTTCTGTATACAGTATCTTGTACTCCCCCCCCCCAACTTCACTAGAAGCAGCCTTACCAATCTGGGAAGGAGGGCTGAAGAACAGTAATCCGTTTTCCAGTTTTTCAAAACATAAAAGGAATCAGATGGGGAAAGGCCTACATTGCAAGTTCTCCCCTCCAGTCTTGAAGAAATGGCCTTTCCCCATCTGATCCCCTTTATGTTTTGAAAAACTGGAAAATGGATTAGTGTTCTTCAGCTTCTTTATTTCCCTTTAAAACTTTTAAAGGCTTTACATTTCTGTTTGCCTTTGTATTTCCAGCCAGATGTGGCAGTGTGTAAGGTAAAAGGTAAATGACCCCTGGACAGTTAAGTCCAGTCAAAGGCGACTATGGGGTGCGGAGCTCATCTTGCTTTCAGGCCGAGGGAGCTGGTGTTTGTCCACAGACAGCTTTCTGGGTCATGTGGCCAGCATGACTAAACCGCTTCTGGCGTAATGGAACACCGTGACGAAAGCCAGAGCACACAGAAACACTGTTTACCTTCCCGCTGCAGTGGTACCTATTTATCTACTTGCACTGGCATGCTTTTGAACTGCTAGGTTGGCAGGAGTTGGGACCGAGCAATGGGACCTCACCCTGTTGCAGGGATTCAAACCACTGACCTTCTGATTGGCAAGCCCAAGGGGCTCAGAGGTTTAGACCACAGTGCCACCCGCGTCCCATATCCTATATACTAATTATACACAAATGACAGATGTTCTTTAGATGATGTTCCCTATTCCTGGGGTCTAGTAGAGACCACAGGTCTGAATCACTTAGTCATACATGGTGAATAAGAAATGTTGCCCATTCTGGTGTAACACTGCTTCTGATTGGCTCACTGGGGAGGCCAACATGGCCCCCTGAGGACTTTCCCTGGCATCTACAAAGCCTTGGAGCCTACCCTTCCCCCCAGGTCATTCTCCCCTACAGTGGCAAATGTGGTCACCTCCTCCCACCCACTGGTCTCAAAAGTACATAGAGTTGGAGGAAGAATTCTGTTTCTCATTTTCTCTTTCAAGTCTATCTGCTTTTCAAGGCTCCGGTAGGCACCTTGAGAGAAACAGAAAGTGGAGCTATTGAGGGGGGAAAAGGGATGAAAGGGGACCCCAATCTGGGAAACTGAGGGGGTGGTGGTAAAGTGACCTGGGAAGAGATGAGGGGGGAATTTGAGCTGCCACAGAAATGGGGGGGGGCATGCAGAATTGTGTTGGGACTGGTAAAACAGATAATTTCAACTCTTGATCTGTGATTTGATGGTGGCTTTATTACCACCCTAGAGGAGGGTCCATGCCTTGGATAAATGTTTTGTGGTGCTGACTTTACTTGGCAATCTACCACTGCAAGGTATGATATGACAGTGGTTTTGGGGGACCCCGTTTAAAACAATACAAATTCAAAGGGACCCATTTTATTTCTACTTGATCAGTATCTATGTAGGTTCAGGGCCGGCCCTAAGGCAAGGCTGGGTGGCGCAATGCGCCAGGGCGCCGGGCTGCCAGGGGGCACTGCGCTGCGGCGCCCACCAGACAGCCTGGCCGCCCTCCCTGCTCCTTGCCTCCCTCCCTCTTGCTGCGGGTTTGAGTCCCAGCCTCAGCCTGGCGGGTCGGGGGCATGAGGAAGACAAGAGGCCAGGCGCTGCGCAGCATCACCCCCCCAGCAGACGCCTCTGCGCAGGAGGGGGCGGTGCCGGCGCCCCAGAGGACAATCAGGTAGCCCGGCCCACCCGCTGCACCCTGCCCGCCCATGCCATGTCCCTCCTCTGCGTCCGCGGTGAGTTGGGGGGGGCGGCGGAGGGAACTTTGCGCCACGGTGCTCGATGTGGTTAAGACGGGCCTGTGTAGGCTCCATCTATCGGGGTGGGGTGGGGGGAGAGGAGAGAGAAAACCAACCTCATAATCTGTTTGTGATGATAAACTAAGACCCATTTCACATTTACTTCTGTCACCCTCTATCCCCCACCTTATATTTGTGCCTTTGATAATTTGCACCTAAATGTTTTTGTTGCTGTTGTATGTTAAACTCACAGTAACACTTATTTCTAACCTTAAGAATGTTTAACAGGATGTTACAGAACAGCTGCAATCTGAACATACATAGGGACATTTACTATCAGTATAGGTCAGGCACCCCCAAACTGCAGCCCTCCAGATGTTTTGGCCTACAACTCCCATGATCCCTAGCTAAGAGGACCAGTGGTCAGGGAAGATGGGAATTGTAGTCCAAAACATCTGGAGGGCCAAAGTTTGGGGATGCCTGGTATAGGTGGTTATAAGCGGGGGGGGGGGGAATAGCCCACAGGTGTGCTATTTTTGTGTGCAGTTGACCTCAGTGCACACTCCATGAATTCACTTCCTACTCTTAGGAAGGGACTGAAATTTGAATGCTCTAGTGCAGGCATCCCCAAATTGCGGCCCTCCAGATGTTTTGGCCTACAACTCTCATGATCCCTAGCTAAGAGGACCAGTGGTCAGGGATGATGGGACATACACTCAAGGGCCAAACACAACATGGCACTAATTGCATGAATGCAATTAACAAACTTTTTTTTAATGCAGCAATGAGAGCCCAAGCAATATTGGAGCTGTGAAGGATGGAGAGGATGGAGTTTTACAATTTCACCCCTTGCCTTAATCCGGATGAGAATATCCCCTATGCTATTTGCGTCAGAAGTAAAGCCTCCATTGGCAGCAGCACCACTAGCATTTGTCTAAAAAGTAAAGAATAATAACAAAATAGTGATATCTGAAGTATCTGTGTATCTGAAGAAGTGTGCATGCACACGAAAGCTCATACCAAAATATAAACTTAGTTGGTCTTTAAGGTGCTACTGAAGGAATTTTTTTATTTTGCTTCGACTCAGACCAACACGGCTACCTACCTGTAACTAAAATAGTGATAGTGCTTTATAAAGGACAAAGACCAGTAAATACTAGGGATTACCCTTGCTAACTTCAAACATTTGGAGCAAATGTTGATGGATAGAGCAAGCTTGCTTTCTCCTGCTCCAAAGGCTAGGACCTAAACCAATGGCTTCAAGTTCCAGGAAAGAAGATTCCGACTAAACATCAGAAATACCAGACAGTAAAAGTTGTTCAACAGTGGAACAGACTTCCATGAGAGGTGGTGGACACTTCTTCCTTGGAGCTTTTTAAGCAGAGGTTGGAGGGCCATCTGCCATGTATGATCCAGTTGAGATGCCTGCATTGCAGGGGGTTGGACTAGATGACCCTCGGGGTACCTTCCAACTCTAAAATTCTAAGCTTTTATTTTCTAAACCTTGAAGGATGTTGTAAAGGCACTAAAGGCCATTAAAACCACTTGAATGATTTCTTTTAAAATTCAGAGGAACTGGTTGGAAATCTAAAGGTTAAGACTTTATTTTCTAAGGAGCTAACATGTAACAGGCTAAAAAGAGGAAGCATGCCATTAAGAACACTGGTTTAACAAAAGAGGAAGATGCTTAAACAATCAGACATGCCTGAGAAAGTTTTCATCTTCTCTCTTTAAATCAAACAAACAATGGAAAATAGAAGCCATTTGGAAAATTATATATCGTTCTTGGAAATTGAGTCTTCTTAGCAGTACTTGTGGGATCTCTTAGAAATGTTGCCAGCAGGACAGTTACTCAAACTGATAGTAGATCCTTATTTTATCAGGTTGCCCTTGTTACTAAAATGAAATGAAATAAAAATGATAACATCCTCTCTATCTGTTAAACCAAAAGCAGCTCACAGGATTAAAAATAAATCCTAATTCAAGCAACAATCAATAAATTGATACACACAACAAAAGAAGTTGCAGCAGAAAAATAAACCAGAATCCCTTACTATTCTGCCACCTGAGGCAGCTGCCTCAGACCACATCAGGCTGGCCCTGCAAAAAAATTCAAAATCCCACACAAAGTTTGTCTAATGGCCCAGCTTCCACCAAGTGGTTCAATTAAATAATTTTAGGCTCTGAATTTAATTTTAGGCTCTTAAGGAGCATCCCTATTTAAATTCAGTGTCTTACTTCATTTGCTTCAAAATGTGGTAAACCCATCTTGCTGTGCATGGAACCCATCTTATCTCCAATGCTATTTAATATCTACAGTAAGCTGTTGCCTGTTGGGAAAGATCACTAGGGGTTTTGGGGTGAGGTGCCATCAGTATGCTGATGACACTCAGATGTAATTCTTCATAACTTTTGCATCAGGAGAGGCTGAGCTATTGCCTGGAGACAGTGATGAAATGGAGAGGAAAAGAAAGTTGAGCTTGAATCCCATGAAGATGGAGGCAATGTGAATCAGAAGTTCCCGTGTCTAAGAAATTGGTCAGTTGCCTTCCCTGCTCGGGGTTGCACTTCCTCTGAATGAGAAGGTTCTCAGTTATGGGGTGGGAAGGTTCTCAGTTATGGGGTGCTCCTGGATCCAGCTCTGTCACTGGAAGCTCAAGTAATCTCAGTGACTAGAAGTGCCTTTTATCAACTGCAGCTGGTTCAACAGTTACGGCCACTGCAGGACCAGGAAAGCATTGCCACAGTAGCTCATGTGCTAGTTACTTCAAGTCTTGATTAATGCAATGCACTCTATGTGCTTGATTCCAAAGCTGCAGTTAATAATACAGTGGTATCTCTATTTGTGGACACGATCCATTCGAATCCATTCGATCCATTAGGGACCCAGGTGGCGCTGTGGGTTAAACCACTGAGCCTAGGGCTTGCTGATCAGAAGGTCGGTGGTTCGAATCCCTGTGACGGGGTGAGCTCCTGTTGCTTGGTCCCAGCTCCTGCCAACCTAGCAGTTCGAAAGCATGTCAAAATGCAAGTAGATAAATAGGAACCGTGGGAAGGTAAACGGCATTTCCGTGTGCTGCTCTGGTTCGCCAGAAGCGGCTTTGTCATGCTGGCCACATGACCTGGAAGCTGTACGCCGGCTCCCTTGGCCAATAATGCGAGATGAGCGTGCAACCCCAGAGTCGGTCACGACTGGACCTAATGGTCAGGGGTCCCTTTACCTTTACCTCTATTTGTGGACACGATCCATTCGAACGGCACCCCGGAAAGTCCGCAACTAGAGTAGCGCTCCTGTACAAGTGTGAAGTGCGCAGAACCTTTTGCGCATGTGCGAAGCGTGCAGAATGCTTCTGCATGTACGTGCACAGTGAAACCTGGAAGTATACACTTCCAGGTTTGCCGCGTTTGCAACCCAAAAATTTGCAACATGAAGCGAACACAAGAAGAGGTGTGACTGTAATAATAATAATAATATATTATTTATACTCCACCCATCTGGCTGGGTTCCCCCAGCCACTCTGGGCAGCTCCAAACAGAATATTAAAAACACAATAAAACATCAAACATTAAAAACTTCTCCAAGTCAGATAGTTGTTTATTTCCTTGACATCTGATGGGAGGGCGAGCACCACTACCAAGAAAGCCCTCTGCCTGGTTCCCTGTAACCTCACTTCTCACAGTGAGGGAACCGCCAGAAGGCCCTCGGAGCTGAACCTCAGTGTCCAAGCTGAACGATGGGGATGGAGATGCTCCTTCAGGTATAGGCTAGTGGGCCGAGGCCATTTAGGGTTTTAAAGGTCAGCACCAACACTTTGAATTGTGCTCGGAAATGTACTGGGAGCCAAAATAGGTCTTTTAGGACTGGTGTTATAAGGTCTTGGCGGCCACTTCCTGTCACCATTCTAGATACCGTATTCTGGATTAATTGTAGTTTCCGGGTCACCTTCAAAGGTAGCCCACGTAGAGCACATTGCAGTAGTCCAAGCAGGAGATAAGTAGAGCATGCACCACTCTAGCAAGACAGTCTGTGGGCAGGTAGGGTCTCAGCCTGAGTACCAGATGGAACTGGTAGACATCTGCCCTGGATACAGTTAGTGCAGGATGCAGCAGCACAATTGCTGACAGGAGTGAGGCCTCGTCAGCATGTAACACCTTTACTCAGAGATCTGCATTGGTTGCCAATTTGCTGTGGGCCAAGTTCAAGGTTTTATATTAGCATATAAAGCCCGTAACAAACTTGGGACCAGTTTACCTACAAGATTGCCGTACCCCACATGTGCCCAGTCAATGGCTTCAATTGACAGTACTGGCACTACTACAGGTGCCACATAATACTCGTTCTACATTTGTAAGAACTTGATTGTTTAATGTGGCAGCACCTGCACTTTGGAACTCCCTGCCTATTGAAATCAAGCAGGTTCCTTCACTGTACTCTTTTAAGCCCCCGCTAAAAACATTCCTGTTTAAACGAATACACCCAGATGCTAAGGAAGTTGAGGTAGCTTAAATCTCAGTATTTTAACTGTTTTATATTTTGTAAACCGCTTTGAGGGTTGTTGATTTTCTTTTAACAATCAAGCAGTGTATACATTTTATGAAATAAAGATATAATACACACACACACACACACACACACACACACACAAACCCTACAGCTCCAGTTAACACACACAGAAGTTTCCCACCACTTTAGCTCCCAATCCTCCTTCCCGGTCACAAAAATAACCACAAACGATTAAATAAAAAACCAATATTACAGAAATATACTCACACGCTCTGCCCATTGATCTCTTAAGAAATATGAATTTGAAAAATAAGTTACTTAAACTTGCAACCACACCTTTCTCTTTGCTAGCTACAAAGAACGACTGTGAGCTATTTGGAGGCACGGCCTATAAGGAAACAGATCTGTGTACACTCAGGACTGATCATAAAGCAGCCCTTCCTTATCTTACAGAGTTGCTGGAGTTTTCATATAACAAGAGGCAGGTGAAACCTGCACAACTGGGGCTGAAACTGTGGCAGCCTTACTGATACTAAAACTTTCACATAGCTTTTCTGCTCACTCAGAAACCTAAGGGGGGGGTATCCTCTTGGCGATAGCTGTACTTTTGGATTAGGGTTTGCTGAGTGCTGCAGAGACTTGATTGACAGACGTTTGTAGAGAGTTGTAATAGAAGCATAACGTGTGTGGAACAGGAAAGAGTGTGTGGCTTTCAGATCCTAGGAGGAAAACAAAACAAAACAAAACAAAACAAAACAAAACAACAAATTGCTTGACCTTCTCCTTGGGAGGACTGTGCCCCAGTAGGCAGTGGAACAGCCTCCACTGCTATGAAGGCTTTCTAAAACTGAGTAAAATGACCCACCTGTATCTGTTCCTCTTGTGACATTCACCAGTACTTCCTGATTCTAATTGCAAAATACAGTTTGACCAAGTAGGCAAAAAATGAAGATGTGGCAACCTCCCAGAAAATGTTACCAGAGAAAATAATAAAGTGTCCCTTATGCAAACACAAAAGCAATGCATTCCCTTGGTATCTTGGGATGTGGGGAGAATGGTTTTTTTCTAGGTATGCAACATCCATTTCTAGGATGCTGTTGTAACAAAGTGAAATCTCAAGGGAAGACACATGGAAAATGCACAGTGCACAGCACATATATTATGTTCAAAACTTCAGTGGTAGTGGAAAGAGACAGACAGAGAGGAAGACTTAAAACTGCCAGTGGGAGTTTTCAGTATTTTATGTCAGACCTACAAAGCCCTATGAAATGACATTGTAGTATGGCTTGCAAAGCTGCATTCAATATTAATGTTAAAATTTCAAAGGCCTTTTGAAAATGCGATGCACTGGATCCTTTGTAGCTTCTTTTTGTAATAATGCTAAACACAGACTTAAAGCCACTTTTTTCTTGACTAGGTTCAGACTGGCTCAGAGCAGTTTCACACGTACATTCTGCTTGCCAAAAGTTCAATGGGTTTCGGAAGACATGATGTATCCCAGGAAGCCCACAAGTGCATGCTCAAGTGCTGTCTGGCACTACAAGGAGCCTCATCTGTAGTAGCAGGAATCCGGTCCACTTTTCCACACGCAGCACAGGTAACATTCTGTTTCAGTGTATCTGATGAAGTGTGCATGCGCAGGAAAGCTCATACCAAAATAAAAACTTAGTTAGTCTTTAAGGTGCTACTGAAGGAATTTTTTTATTTTGTTTCGACTCAGACCAACACGGCTACCTACCTGCATACACAAGACAGCTCTCAGAGTCTGCTCACACAACCCCACCACCCACATTTACTCAAACGATGGCCCCCGGTTAGTTCAATTGCACCTACCATGCCCAACCTTACCTGCCACGCAGTTCATCTAAGCTCGGAACTTAGTCCCACCGAATTCAGTTTTCAGTGGGGTAGTAGCCCTATGACTCCGCTACACAAAAAGCAACCACCACACCTGTCCTGGCACTTTAAAGTCTAACACGGTCTGCTGAGCTGAGGCAGAAGTTTTTGTTGACTAGAATCTATTCCATCAGATTCTATGGGATGGGAAAGGAAGGGAAGTCTCCGTTTCTGTTTGTTATGTGATGTATTTTGTGTTTTTATACTGTCATCCGCCCTGTAATCCTCGGGTGACATAGACATTTAATAAATAAAAATAATGTACTGAGCGTTAATCCTAATTTGCTGCGTTTTAAATCGTGAAGCCTCGAAGAGGGATACTTCCCTCCTCAGATTTCCACTCTGAAATTCGCTTCCACACGGCGTGTAGAGCTGAACCTGCGGAGGTGCTCCCCACCTGCTTCTCCTTTGGCCCTCGCGTGTTTGTTGACCGACAGATTGGAGGCATATCCAGCCCCGAAGAAGCGATCACATGATTAGGATCGGCCCTCCTCTTCGCCTGCGCTCTCTCCAATTCACCCGCCGCTGACGAAGGAGCGCAGGCGAGCTACTTAGTCAGGAGGACGACCAGCGCTCCGAGATTGGCTGCTGCTTCTGCTGTTGTTTCTACGCAGCTTGGGCGCAAGTCCAGCCTCTCCTCCCCTTTCACTTTCCTTTAAGGGGGTTTCCTGCCGAGCTTCTGCCTCCATCGCCGGTAAAACTCAACTGCAAGTATCTTTCGCGCGGCGAACAAATCCATGTTTGGGAGCTTGCAAAGCCGACCCAACTCAGGGGGCGCCCACCTGGGCTTGTGCTTCTGCTGCTTGGTGCTGCTGACGGCAGTGTGCAGCGCCCGATCCTGTTCTTTCTCGGAAGTAAGGCCCGCGCAGCGCAGAGGCTCTTACCTCCTGATCAAGGCTAGGCATCAGACGGCCGCTTTAACCCGGCGTTTACTCGCAAGCAGGGCACGCTGCAAGGGCACAGAGTTGTAGTAGCCTCGGGGTAAGGATAACTCAGTGGGTAAGGCCCCAGCCCCACACCACAGCGTGGAGCCGCCGAGTAACGGGCCGCCATCCCAAACCCGCCGCCCTGGGAGTGGGGGTGGAGGGAGGGGACGTTGACCTGAACAGGTCTTGCTGTCGAGCAGAGGCGAGATTGCGCTGTGTGCTTAGGATCGCAGCCATGGATTTATTTGGGGAGCGGGCGGGCGATGGACATCTCCTTGTCATCGTCCTTTGCCTGGCTCTGTCCAGATTAGGAAGGACGCGTTCAACAACGGTTGTTTTAAATGGCTTTGTTTTGATCCCAAGTACTCAGTAAAAAAATCTGTCAAAATATTTTTACAATTTCTACTTTTAGCGTTTATTTATTGACTTGACTGAGGGGCGGCCAGCCTCCCCCCCCCACGCTACGCTCCTGCAGCCTGAGTCACGGCAAACCTAGTGGCGCATCTCCCAAACCCGGGAAGTTTCCACCTTGCGCCTCGGCGGGTCCCGCTTCTTTGAGGGGGATTGACTTAACTCCGAAGTTTGCATTGCAATGCATTGGCAACCGTCGCTAAGGATGGGTGACGCGGGCTGAGGCGGCTGCCTTAGCTCAGAAGCAAGCCTCTTCCCCGCCTTTTTCCAACCACCCAACTTACCCCCTGGGAGAGAAGCCCTCGAGAAGCCGAAAGTACTCGGAGGTCCCAACAGAAGCAGCTGCGGGTGCCGGAGTTTGCGTAAAGTGGGAAGGGAAACTCTTTATTTTTTTCCTGCTTTTTTAAACCCGGGCATTATGAGGAAGGGGTCAGGCGGCGAGCCCAGGGCGCTGGGGGTGGAGGGGCGACTCATCTTTCAAGGGCGGTGTACTCCCTTCTGCTGGGAATCGACGGGGCGTGAGGAAGGGCAGCTGCTGCCTGCTCGGAAGAGGGCAGGAAATGGTCGTGGAATGCTATTCATTTCTACCCAGAGCAGCCGGATTTAACCACCACAGCCGCCAGAATAAGACAAGGAAAGGTGACAGGGCCAGCTAGAACAAGGCAGCTCGCCTAGGATGGCAGCCAGGCTTTGCTAGCCTAGGCACATTTCTCCCAAGAAGCCCCACACATATTGTGTGAATTGGGCCCTCTTGCAAAAAAGCAAAAAAGAAAAAAAAGCAGGAGCATTATATCACATGCAGGTTGGTAACCGCTTGTGAGCCAAGCGGAGTTTCCCTCCTCAACCCCAAGATATCAGGGGATACATGCAAATAACACTGTATGATGTCTGAGGCACAGGATGTCGACAGGTGAAACTTTCCCCATAATTGCATTTCCCTACTGACAAAGGTTTATTTAACCTGTTGAACCTTTGACTGCTATTAAAAGCGCAAGGATGGTCAAGGAATGCAAGTTTCATGAGATATATAAACTGGATAGACAGGCCTTTAATCGATTTATGTTAGAGTGGCAGTGCTGCCAGAGTCACGACACACGAGCCAGGACGGACTGTTTATGTCCGCACATGCGCAGTCTGGGTTGGCGCTGCTGCTCTGCTCAGCCGGCGCGCTCTGAAGCAGAGCGTGCTACAGAGCAGGTTGCTGGGCGGCGGCGGCAAACTGCGAGCAAGCTTCTCTGCGGCTTGCTCGCGGTTTGCTGGCGCCGCTGCCTAGCAACCCACTCTGTAGCGTGCTCTGCTTCTTCCTGCTCGGGCGGAGGAGGCAAGGGGCGGGCTAGGGGTCGGGGGCATTGCCCCCGACAGAGTGGAGCTAGGGGCGACCCGCCCCTTCACCCCTTCCTTGCTATGCGCCTGTATTAACCTTTGCATTATCAGGGGATTTTTTAATACTTCTGTGGTCAGATTTTTAAAAAATTGCATAAAACTAAACCCGTATTAGAAAGCACATGCACTTCTATTATTGCTGCTACCTTTTAATTTTGGGTGACTTTTGCCCAGTCATTGCTGCAGTACAATCCTGGATTATTGTAGTACAATCCTGGATTGCTGCAGTACAATCCTGGATTATCTTACCTGAGCGACTATCACTTTTCTACCAAGAAATCAAAAAGAAACTAGCTTCAAAATGAACCAGGATGTTGCTTCAAAATAACGTTGGCAGGCCTTCTCCATTACTGAAGTCTTGAGTGAAAATAAAGAGTGACAACTCAAAACGACTCCAAAATTAATCAAAAAGTCCCTTCTCCTTTATCTGTAGGAGTGACGACTTGGGTCATTTGAAAGCTTATTGATTTATTTAAAATACAGGGGAATCCCCACTTTGTGGGGCATGCACTTACACCCTGCCCCACCCAATTCTGCCCCTGCCCTGTTTTCGCATTGTTTTTGGCGCATGTGTCAGCAGAAGTGTATGTTCTGATCGCACGCAAGTGGGGAGATGCCAGTACTTATATATTGCCCTTCATTGTACAGGATACTGTACATGAAAACACAAATTAAAACAATAAATGCAGTGATCAGATATACTGTAAACCTCTTTATGATCTTTGGATCAAGGACTGTAAATAAATTTAATAAATAAAATACTAAATAGGTAGTGTATCACTAAAGGCTACGTATTAAAATCAGTAAATGCTTCCTTAAACAAGTATTTAAGAGATAACAAAAACATAAATAGGTTCCACTTACTCACCATGAGGGACGCAGGTGGCGCTGTGGTCTAAACCACTGAGCCTAGGGCTTGCCAATCAGAAGGTCGGCGGTTCGAATCCCCTTGACGGGGTGAGCTCCCGTTGCTCGGTCCCAGTTCGAACGCACGTCAGATTGCAAGTAGATAAATAGGTACTGCTGCGGCGGGAAGGTAAGAAGCGGCTTAGTCATGCTGGCCACATGACCTGGAAGCTCTCTCAGCCAATAAAGCGAGATGAGCGCCACAACCCCAGAGTCGTCCACAACTGGACCTGACGGTCAGGGGTCCCTTTACTCACCATGAAGTAAGTGCCACACTTTTTAACAACAACAAAAGCTGCTGGTACTGTATACCATTGAGTTGTTGTTGTTTAGTCGTGTCCGACTCTTCGTGACCCCATGGACCATAGCACGCCAGGCACTCCTGTCTTGCACTGCCTCCCGCAGTTTGGTCAAACTCATGTTCGTAGCTTCGAGAATCAATGGATCAATGCCTTCATGGATCAATGCCTTGTCGTGGTGAAGGGGCTTGAATAACTCAGAGAAGCTATAAGCTATGCCATGCAGGGCCACCCAAGATGGACAGGTCATAGTGGAGAGTTTTGACTAAACGTGATCCACCTGGAGAAGGAACTGGCAAGCCACTCCAGTATCCCTGCCAAGAAAACTCCATGGACAAAGACAACAGGCATATACCATTGAGTACTCCCTGAAAAAAGCACGGGTTATTTCTATTGACTGCATATCTCCTCAATCTGACATCGTGCTACTCTCCATTTAGGATAAATTTGGTGCTTTTGTCACTCAAAGGCACAATGGGTTTGCTGTGCTAGTGTCTATGCGCATATATACCAATTGTTTTCAGAAGTTACCTTTTCAATGTATATGTCCTGCAGGCAGACTTAGGTGGCAGGTTACACCTACAGCATTGTTCACATGATCAAACGCACATAATGGGAGCAGGCCTAAGCTGGAGCAGGACCGCAGTGGTAAATCCTGCCCTTGGACATATGTGCATTCATTTGCACATCTGCAGTGTGTGTACAGGTGTATGCATGTTTGAGGACGGGGGTTTATTTTTGCAAGATCCTGGCTGCGTGCAAGACCCCACCCATGTACAGTTTGCACACAGACATGCAAATGAATGTGTGAACGGCTAAGGGAATGCATTGCTGCCCCAATCCTGCTCTCTCTATGTGTGTTTGATAATGCAGACAGTGCTTATGCAAAGACTGCATAGGCACTGTTCATAGGATCAAACTATGAGCAGGATGTAGGGAGAGCAGGATCAAGGCTTGATCTTTCTAGGATTTTGAAGGATGTATATCAAGCACTCACAAACATGAACGAGACTTAATTTACAGAGACTGACAGGAACCAAATATATTTAACAGGAGCCCTTGTCTTTGTGCATTGTAGATTGATTTTCTTACACGTTTTGACCGAATTGCAGTTTTAACCTGTTTTTCATCAGAGGCTTCATTGATTTCAAACTATTGTTTTGCACGAGGACAGATCATGTGTTCGGGCCTGCAAGAGAACTATGAGGCTGCCATGGTGCTGAGTGCCGTTGGAGACGCCTTGGGCTACTACAATGGAAAATGGGAGTTCGAGCACAGCGGTGAGAAGATTCACAGCGAGTTGGCCAAAATGGGCGGCATGAACAAGCTCAACATCGCAGGCTGGAGGGTCAGTGACGACACCGTCATGCATTTGGCTACTGCTGAAGCCTTGGCAGCAGCTGGGGAAAACCCAGACTTAACCCACTTGTATAAACTCATTGCAACAAACTACAGAGATTGCATGGATGACATGGATGGACGAGCTCCAGGTAATCTTTCCTAAACTTTTAAACATATGAAAATAGAAGGCAGCCGTTTCTGGGTCATGCATGGTCTATGTGTTCAGATTGGAACATGATGTTTCCCAAAGGCCTTAGAGCCCCGCAGTACTCTAAGAAAGGGTTCCTTTCACAACTCTGCCCAGTGGGTGCAGTCATCTTTTACGGCTTTCATTAATTTAACGCTCAGCTGTGTTTTCTAGTCAGAACTCATAAAAGCAGGGAGTGGGAACCTTCAGGCCTGCCAGAGGATGTTAGCATTGGCCATGCTGGTATGAAATCTAGAGGGCTGCAAGCTTCCCACCACTGCATTATAAAGGGAGATAAATAATAAATTATTATTACAGGTAGGTAGCCGTGTTGATCTGAGTCGAAGCAAAATAAAAAAATTCCTTCAGTAGCACCTTAAAGACCAACTAAGTTTTTATTTTGGTATGAGCTTTCGTGTGCATGCACCCTTCTTCAGATACACTTCAGATTCAATAATATAATAAATTATTATTATTATTGTATTATTATTATTTCCACATGAGCTTCAAATCTGTGCTGAGGTTTGAACCTGGGATTCCCATGGCTCTCTCAGTTTCTGGCTCAACTCATCTCATACTTAGATATCAACAAGAATGGACCTCGGTGCAATGAGCAACTTTCCCTCTACTACAGCTTTCCATCTTCAGGAGGACACTTAGCTCTTCCACCTAGAATACAAACATTGAGTGTGTTATCCTCCAGATGTTGGACTGCAACTCCTATCAGCCCTGATCAGTATGATCAGTTGTCATTGTAGCTAAAGAATATCTTTAAGGCTACAGATTCCTCCAGCCCTGACTTAGTTAACATCCAGCCTTTCCACTAAATATACTCTGTTTAGAATCTAGTACAGTGGTACCTCGGGTTAAGAACTTAATTCGTTCTGGAGAGCCATTCTTAACCTGAAACTGTTCTTAACCTGAGGTACCACTTTAGTTAATGGGGCCTCCCGCTGCTGCCACACGATTTCTGTTCTCATCCTGAGGTAAAGTTCTTAACCCGAGGTACTACTGTTTTTCTGGGTTAGCGGAGTCTGTAACCTGAAGCATCTGTAACCTGAGGTACCACTGTATATTTTAGTTCACTCTCATTTCATTCTGTGAAATGGGTATCTCCTAATTCAGTAAACATGCTGGCTTCTACAGATCACCCACTTGTCTGTTGTTGGCAAAAGGCCTGGATATCTTCAGAAAGAACCACTTTGTTGCTTTGCAGTGAGAAGCATGGGCTCATCTGGGCCTTTCATTTCAAAGTATTTAGCTCCTGCCAAAGAGCTGGGAAACAAGAGTAGAGCTGCATGGCAGGTTGGCATTTATTTGTTTCCTTTTTTCATCCCAAGATTTGGGGACCACTTTAAGGAAGACGTGTGCTTCCTTTTTCTTCCATCTCTCTTCAGTTACTTTCCCCTCCTGTGATGATGATTACATGTGTGGCTGTGTTCCATTTTCAGTGGCTGGAATGGGGAATTTGGGAAGTATTGATTGCATGCACTCCAGTCTGTGGATTCTGAGCTTTTCAACAACGTAAGAGCCAAGTGTGCCAGAGATGATAAGCAGCTCAAAATGGGATTTACACAGGACATCTGTTCATAAAAAAATAAGATGGTTGAATCTATCCATGCAAAGTTGTACCATATGCTCTGCAAAAGGAATATTATGATGCACGAGGATGATATGAACCCATCACAGGAGCCTGAAACACAATTCAGAGTTTGCCTTTTGACTGCATTTGGGTGATAGTCTCTTAGAAGCAATGGACTTTTCCTGAGTCCTGCTAGGTTAGAAGGAATCATTGGGCAAAGTGGGTTGCTTCTGCTCTAGGTGTTTTCTGACGACTTCCACTCCTTCACTTCATGGAAAATCCTGGTGACGTTCCTGCTGAAATGTTGCATTCCAGCATTTCCCATTATACTTTCTTTTAATGTCTGATTTGGGGTGTTTTTTTCTGAGTTTCAGAGCACTTCTGGGCCTCCGGGCTTGCGTTTCTTCCCTTCCATGTCTCTTCTGCCATTACATTGCTAGCTTGTGCTAGGCTTTTAAATTTATTTATTGATTGCCTACCTGCACTTGGGAAGCTGCCATCTAGCTTAGTCTTATCTACTTGACGAGCTGGTGATGGCTCTCCATGGTTCCAGACAGGTATTTCCCAGCATGCAAAGCATATGCTCTGCCACTAAACTGCAGTTCTTCCTGATTGCACAGAAGCAAATGTACCATAGCAAATAACTTCAGGAAAATGTTCACTGGTGATTGTAGCTCCAAACTGAGATGGGTGGAACTTCCGGCTACACTGAGCTGGGAAAGAGGATTGTGAAACTGTCAGATAATTTGCAAACCTCTTAGAGACTGATGAAATTCAGGGGATTCCCCACTGTCCCACCCCTTAAAAGGCTTTTGGGGGGATCCCCCTACCTGCACTGTCCCTGGGAAAAGCTTTCTGAGCACAGAAGACACTGCTGCTTTGCCAACTTCACTGCAGCTTTATTTGACTGGAAGGCCCAACAAAGCATAGAAGACACCAATGAACTTTTTAAAAACAACAAAGTCAGTTTTATGTACTTGCGCTTTAGTGCAACAAGGCAGTTAGTTCTGGACATGGACACCCAGTGTTATCTGCAAGCTTAGCTGTGACATTGTTAAGCCTTGTTAAGCCACATTACTATTGTCTTGAAAATTTCATGGTGTAACAAGGAGCGTGCGTGCGCGCGCACACACACACACACACAGGATAGAAAATATGGCACGTGAACCCGTAAATATATATAATGAGAAAATGCATTTGAAAGGGGGAATGAGAGAAACAAAATAGTTTGAATGAAAGTGTCACCAGGGAGAACATTTAAGGCAACGTAGAGGATAAGGCCAGGCACAGACTGTAAGTTGGGAAATCCCCTGTTCTAATTTTGGTGCAGTAATTAATTCACTCAGTCTTAGCATGAATGAAAATACTAGACTCCTGTTATTACTCAGCTGTACTTTCATTATTGAGCTGATGTGTGGAATCATGTTGATGACTTGACATTTATATAGCACTTTCCTTAAATATTTAGACTTCCAGAAAATGGAAGCTGTGATGTTGCTTATATAGCAGCATCAGTGTACTATGTTTGTATGCATGCATGCATACTGCATTTGCATATTTTGGAACTAAAATCCAGGCATCAGTTTCTTTGCCCTGCTGGTGGAACAGCTTAGCGCTGCAGAAGCACCACATGTCCTCCCCCAGAAAGGAAGCATCTAATGGGTTCAGGTTTGTGTGCCAGGCTGAGAACAGCCGGTCACTCAGACCTTGCTACCTGTGTGGGAACTTGTGTATCCTCCAATCTCTAGGCTAGCACAATCCATAAATATCCTGTGGGGCTGTGTGATAGCACTCCTGATACCCTGAAATTCCTTTGGCAAGCACTTAAAATTGCAATGTAGAAGACTGCATGTCAAGACCTTTGGTCCATGTTGCTTAGTATTGCCTATAACAGGAATAGCCAAAGTGGTGCTTTCTAGCTGCTCCCATCAGCTGCAGTCAGCATGGATACATGTTGTCTAACAACAGCTGTAGGGCACCCACCCTGGCTATCCACCATCTCCACTGACTGACAGTTCTCCAGGGATTGGTGTTATTCCGAGCCCTACCTGGAGATGGAAGGGATTGGGTCTGGGCTCATCTGCAGGCAAATACAGTCATACCTCATGATACGTCCGCTGCGGGTTGTGTCTTGTCAGGTTACGGACATGCCGAACCCGGAAGTCCTGGAATGGGTTACTTCTGGGTTCAGCGCGTATGTAACCTGCACGCATGTGTAGAAGCGCTAAATCACACTTTGTGCATGCGCAGAAGCACCACATTGTATCACACACGTGCGCAGATGCGGCGCTTCAGGATGCGGCCTTTTCATGTTGCGAACGGGCCTCTGGAACGGATCCTGTTCGCAACAAGAGGTACCACTGTATGTGCTCTGTCACTGAGCTACGGTCTCTCTCCTGGACATGGGCAATAAAATGTTCAGTATGTCAACTGAAGTTGGTGGAGCAACCAAATGGGGACAATAAAAGCATTACAAGCAGTCACAGCTGATGATCAGAACTTGAATAACAGTTATATTACCAGGGTCTGTTGCCCCACTTGCCAACCCAACCTATCTACCTTCCCCCTGCCCACCCACTCCTCCCTTTTCCCCTCACTTATCCCTTCACAGCTCACCCAAACCACCACTCCCTCCCCAACACCTTTTAAAAGAGAGGGATAAGCGCTTTAGAGAAAAATTGGCTAAACTCCTTTCTGAAGCGCCTGTACCCCTTAAAACATAGGGAAAAGTATGTACAGTGGTGCCTCACTTAACGAATGCCCTGCTTAACTAAATTTCCGCTTAACGAAAGGATTTTTCGAGCGGAGGTTGCCTCGCTAGACAAATTCATTTTATTAAAAATTCGTCTAGCGAATCGCAGTTTCCCATAGGAATGCATTGAAATTCAATTAATGCGTTCCTATGGGAAAAAAAAAATCCAAAAAAATCCAATGCATTCCTATGGGATTCGCTAGACAAATTTTGCGTTATAAGAAAAGACCCGTGGAACGAATTAAATTCGTCTAGCGAGGCACCACTGTACATAGGAAAAAGTCAGCAAGCTTTCTGCAGTGCTAAGCTGTGCCAGTAGGGCAAAGAAAACATACATAGGCTGCAATCCTATGTATATTTACGTGACAATAAGCCTCATCCGTGGGGTATTGTAAAGCTTAATTTCTGGGTACACATATAAGGACCTGTTTTCCCTATGAACCATGGTATGCAAATGAAGCATAGGAAATGCTTTTAAGATTATACAGCAGATGAAAAATTGTCTATAGGTAGCTGTGAATGCTGCCGTTCACTTCATTTAGAGCTTGTGTGTGTTTAGAAATGGCGCTACTTTTCTAATGGTACATCTTGAATATCCTAAGTAACTGCAGGCCAATACATTTTAAAAAATCAAACTTTGCTGTGGCCCGTTTAAAGATGGGCACCTGGAATCTATGAGCTCTTGGGTGATGCAATTCAAGAATGCTAAGAAGAGTTCTGCCCGATCAGAAGCATAGCTGCCAAGTTTTCGCTTTTCTCGCGAGGAAGCCTATTCAGGATAAGGGAAAATCCCTGTAAAAAAGGGATAACTTGGCAGCTATGCAGAAGGGTTGATTTGAGTCTGGTCTGTGAACATGAGCTGATCTTGGGAGACACCCCACCTAGTTTCACATTTCTGAGCCGTGGTAGTTTCCTACTTATAACATGCTGTCTCCATGCAATTCCCTCCTAGTATGGAGTAAGGGTACACTTGTCACCTCTTTTCCACTTCCACAGTGCACTTGCTTGCTTGTAGATGGGCTGGGGAGAAAGGGGACACTATTTTTTTTCTTGATAGCAATTTGGCAGAGGTCCTTGATTGAACTTTCCATCTCCCCCCACCCCCCAAATATCCATCATTGATTGGGATCTCTAGAGATTTATGGAAGAAAAAACATCCCCTGCTCCTGCTCAGTTCAAAACAGAAGGACCACCTTCTGCCAAACTCAAGATCTGTCTCAGGGGTAGCCAACAGGGTGCCCTCCTGACTACGTTAGACCACAACTCCCATCAGCCCCAGCCAGGATGACCTGTGGCCAGGAATAATGGGATCTGTAGTCCAACAACACCTGGAGGGTGCGGTGTTGGCTATTTCTGTGTCATAGGGAGGGATACTCCCTGCTCTGGTAACTTTCATACTGGATTGTTGCAATGCTGGTGCTGCCCTCGAGAAAGATTCAGAAACTTCGACTGGTCCAAAAAAACAGCAACCAGATTACTGGCTGGGGTTCACATTTATAACTCACTTTGGAACCTTACCTATAAGAGATTACTAATAATAAATATTATTAATAAGAAATAATGATAAAAAGCATTATGAATACATAAAGTTGTTAGTGTTATTAAATCTTGTTATTCATAATGATAGTCCTAATAAAACCTCAGGAAGTCAGTGCTTGTTGATTGAAAGCATTAGAAGGAAGTTGTTACCTGGCGCTTGTGCGTAGACCATACAGGTTGAGGATGCTCAACTGCAGGTTAACCTGAGATGTAAATGAGCAATCAGGGCAGATGTACAAGTTTCCCACCTTTTGCACCCTTCTTAGGTGGTACCTGCATGGAATACGCCTTGAAATTGGATCCAGACAAGCCAGATAGCTGGATACCCAACTTCTGTAAAGCAGCAGGAGGGTGTGGTGCAGCCATGCGGTCAATGTGCATTGGACTGAGGTTTCGTCACCCAGAAGAGCTGGAAAACTTGATTGCAGTAAGCATAGAGAGTGGTCGGATGACTCACCACCATCCTACTGGCTACCTTGGATCCCTGGCTTCTGCTCTCTTCACTTCTTATGCCATAAATCGCAAGCCACTCCAGGAGTGGGGGAAAGGGCTCATGGAGGTGCTACCAATGGCAGAAGCCCATATCCAGAAGTCAGGTTCCTTTGTGGAGGAGAACTTGCAGCACTGGTAAGTAATACACATTTTGGAAGCCGGAAGGTTCAAGCCATCTGATGGATTGAAATAGTTACCAAAGTGATGTTGAGAAAGTATGAAGTGTACCTCTTCCTCGAGAGGTCCGGAGGGTGACAACACAAGAACGGGCCTTCTCTGCTGTTGCTCCCCGTCTGTGGAATGCTCTTCCCGGGGAAGTTCTCCTGGCACCTTTAGGCGTCAGGTGAAAATGTTCCTTTTTAACCAGGCCTTTGGTTGATCTAATTTGCATCCTATGCCCTTTAAAAATAAGTTTTTTGGGGGGAGGGGGGGTATGTACTACAACAGAGAAAGCATTTCCTGATCTGCAGAGGTCTCAAAATGTGCTGGATGTTAAGACTTTCTAAGTTTATACTGGGTTTATTTTTATATTTATAAAAGGCATATACAAACAGTGTCTTAATGTGAAATCCTAGATATGCATATACCTTCCCATGGGTTTCTGTTTCTTAGGAACTACTTTGGAAACAAATGGAAGAAGTACCTGGAAGCTAGAGGCATTTCAGATGGGAAATCTCCTCCATCCTTCCCCGAAGTGTATGGCGTGAAAGAGAGAGATGAATTCTACAAGTCCTTGAGTTACTCTGGCTGGGGAGGTGCAAGTGGGCATGATGCTCCCATGATTGCTTATGACGCCATCCTTGGTGCTGGGAACTGGACGGAGTTGGCTCACAGGGGTTTCTTCCATGGTGGGGACAGTGACTCCACTGCAGTCATGGCTGCATGCTGGTGGGGGGCAATGCACGGCTTCAAAGGCATCAGCGCAAATAACTATAAGGAAATCGAGTATAGATACCGATTGGAGAAAGCAGCGAGGGAACTCTATCACCTGAGCTTGACTGCAGAGTTATAGGGCAAGACGTCCCCTGCAGAGAACTGGAAGTTGCTATCGAGTAGCCTCTGGCGCTGTGCATCCTTGTCAAGCATATAGTGCAGTAAGTCAAGAGATTTAAATATAGCAAAATAAAAGGCCTACTCTTACAAGGTCTTACTTGATGCATTAACACTGAGTGTAAAGTCTGCTTGAATGCAAATTATCAGCGAAATACTAGTGCGGGCCAATAAACTTGAGAAACCTACGAGACGGTGGTGTAAATGTGTGTGGCACAACACAAATGTTAGGTAGCAGGGTGGGTGGGTGGAATATCACAGCAGCTAGTTGTGGCCATCATTTCTAAAATTTGTCATGAACAGAGATATTTTGGTGGCGTTTTCGCAGTGACTTTGAGAGTTCTGTACCAGAGACAACTTTGCTGTCAAATTCTATACTTTGTAGGCTAAAAATGTTTTTCCTTAGCTCTTAATTGGGAGTGGAACATTTTCAAGATTGGGAATCTACAGGCACATTTCCCCCCAGTAATACGGGTATTATTTTGTGCCAGTTGTGTGCTAGACCCTACCAAAAAGTTGCCATAGTCACGATGTGCCTCTGTCTCTAAAGCTGGTATCAGGCTTTCAGTACAGGTCGAGGCATCAAACTTCAAAGCGGAAACTGTGCCTTCTAAGTGATGGGTCGATAGATCTGATTAGCTAAGGCAAAGGTGGGAAACCTGTGGCCCTCCAAATGTTGCTGAACTCCAGCTCCCATCATCCTGGCCATTGGCTGTGCTGGCTGAGGCTGATGGGACTTGGAGTCCAGTTACCAGTCTATGGAATCTTCCCCAGAGGGCCTGGCCCCACTGCTGTCACTTTTTAGGTGCAAGGCTAAGGCAATTTTTTATTTACCTAGGATTTTGGTGGTTAAGTGTATCAGACATAGTTTGCAGTTTGCCTTTCAATTGGTTTTAATATGCTTTTTTATTAAGTCACTTTGAGAAATTTCTTTTCTGGCCGTTCATGTGATATGGAATTTAAGAGTGTCAGATTAGATAATCATTTTTATTTTTTATTAGTTTTCAATTACAGTAAGAGTTTCAGATTAGGAGGTTCCAATCTCCACTTGGCGACCTTGGGCCAGTCACTTCCTCTCAGCCTAACCCACCTCACAGGGTTATTGTGGGGATTAAATGAGTGGGAGAACCATATATGCCACATTGAACTCCTTGGACCAAAAGGTATGTGGTATGATTCCAATAAATAATTTTTAAAAAGTAAATAAATAAATAAATAGTGATGAAGAATACAATCAATCAGCAACAGTATCTGGAAGGGCAGAATTCCCCCTATCCCTGCCGCTGATGGAAGACCTTCATCTGAATTAGAATGGCTTTAGGACATGTGGATTTCTCCAAAGTAGTTTTTGCACCTGAAGACAAGAATAAAACCCAAAGAACATTGAACTTGTAAGCACTGTTCCTAAGGGGAGTTTTCTATGAACTTTTAACCTCTTCCTCATGACATTAATTTCTAAGACTCTATTAGACAGAGTCCAAAAATGGAAAATGTGTAATATAAAGAACTCAAAATGATCCCTTACAGCCGAAAAACAGCAGAAATCCAAAAGTCCCCACTTCAAATCTCACCTCTGCCATGAACTCAGTAGGAGGCCATAGGCAAGCCCACCCTCTTCCTGCTCCAGTCCCCTCATCTGCATGATGGGCAATAAGAATACTGGCTTACCTTACAGAAGCCCTCCAGATGATTGGTTTGGCTGAGGGTGATGGGAATTGGAGGCCAAAACATGTGGAGGGCACCAGGTTTGTGAAAATTCCCATACAGGATTCTTGCAGAGGTGACTAGATTAACATTTAGTGTTTTGAAGAATTGAAATTGCTACGCACATGTTAAATATTACTATTGGACTGTAAGACATCAGGCAGATAAGGAGGAGTTGCTGTTTAAGTACTTATTTTTGCTCTCAATGTTCTTGTGGGAATCATCTGTTGCCTTTTTGGAAGGAAAAGGGATCCATTTTCATACTTTTGAAACATTAAACAAAAGAAAGTTTAAGATTGCCTCTCATGGGAAAATGATGAAAGTTAACTGACCATACAGTCCGATGGCCACCCCACAATGGGGCTTGGCTATGGCCCCCCATCATCATCATCATCATCTCCTTTCTTCCAAGCAATCTGTTTTGCTGGTTTGGGGGCGGTTGTCCTTCTAAGCACTTGCCAGGCACTTCTAATCCCATGCAAAACCGGGTGTCCACAGCCTTAGCTTTCAGCACAATAGGGGAAGGGCAGGCCAATGAAACGCACCCTCCAGCACTGCAGGTGGCTCTTATCTTAGGCCACTTGGCAGCGCCTGGGACCAGGCACTGGTCCAAGTGCTGGCACTGGCAGTGCATGTGACAGCTGCTCATTCATGAGGAATCGCTCCCATGCGTAGCAGCTGAGCCAAGTGCATGGCTAGAGCAAGAACCTCGGGGGTTGCGACAATTTCAGCATACAATTTGACATTGCAGGCATTGGTAGGGAGTCGTCCTTTTGACAGCTGGGTGGCATCAACAGGGAGAAGAGGAGGGAAGCTCTGGTAGCAGCGCCTCGAAGCCATCAACACAGGACATTGAAGTCACACTTTCAACACAGTTTACTACAGCTCTCTCGTGTGATGTATAAAACATTTAGTGCAACATGGTACAAAGTTCTTTAATAATAATAATAATAATAATAATAAAAATCCCACACTGTTTCCCCACATCATGCAAAGGTAGCTTGTTTATTTTCCTCTGGGTTTATTGGCAGAGAAAAAGTTGTCCGTAAAGCTTCTTATAGGCAGTGTCCAACGTTTTGAAAAGAAACGAGATCCCAAAACTGGGCAGCAACTTGGCAGCGTAATGGACAAGTCCTCTGCAAGGTAACCTGTGTGATCATCGGTGCTGCTAAAGGGACAATCCTCCCACTTGTGTCTACTGGCTTTGATAAAACATCTGCATATTTTCCAAGAGTCCGCAGCCACAGACTAAAATGAGTGGCCACTGGAGGCCGCTGTGGGACAGCTTTCCGTAGACAGAAGGAGCTGGGAGGGGAAGGGAAGGACTGCTGGTTATATAGAGAAGCATTGATGCTACTAGGTCAGTACAACAGATTTTTCAACGCGAAGATAAAGAGCAATGTTCTTTAGGGCAGGAAATCATCTTGCTGACTTGTTTCCTTTTTAAGAGCTGAATTGAGTTAGAGCTCCTGCCCCGAAGCAGTATATGTACAGGACATTTTACATTTATAAAACAACAGACACAACCTAGGGGCTCTCTTTCTGCTTTGCTCTTCATTCCCATTCACTTTTTTTGTTTCCTCCCTTCTGAATACGCTAGGAAGGCAAGGAGGGTGGAAGGGTGTGTGCGTGCGTGTTTGTGTTCTCAAGTTACACACATGGTGGGGGTTTTAATCTAGGAATAATAGTTTGTGGAGGCAGATTTGGTCCGGGGAACATTCTGAATGCTTTACTGGAATGCTACAAAACCCTCCTTTGCGAAGGAAAGAAGATGATTTTTTGAAGAAGCATTAAAGCTTGGGTAAATACACCAAGTTTACCCAGAGAGTAAGTGAGGTGAACATGTACAACCAGCCGCCTGGCAGAACACATGGATGACATAAAACCTCTGCGTGGACCACTTGCAAAGCACCATTAATTAAAGCAAATGCGTTTATCTCCACAAGATGCTCTGATAGGGGCAATCAAAATTTACGATGTCACTCTACAGGAACAGCACGCTCTGCTGCCCCCCCCCCGCCTCCTCCTGCCAAAGCAGCTAAGCAGACTGGCATGTGTCGCTGGCAGCATGTGACCTTACGTAGATTCGGTTGTTTCATGAAAAAGGTTGCAACTAGCTGCCAGGAAGACTTTTAGGAAGACAGCAAAACAGCCATTTTCTAGAAAGCACAACTTTCCCCCCCTTATCCTAGAGACTAGAACCAGGGGATGTAAGAGTGCTGGTCCACCAGTTATAACAAGCAATTCCAAAACAGGACAGGAGGAGCACAGCTGGCTTACTGGGGCAGAAAGTAGGCACCCTGCCTTTACTGAGCCCCAACATTGTTAACACCATGTCTTTCACAGAAAGAACAGCAGGGATGGTTTTGTTATTTGGCCACAGCGTGTCCTTGAAGTCCACTTATTGTGGCTTCAGCAGGGCTGTGGTGAAGGGTGTTGCACCTGGAGAAAGAAAGCTGAAGAAGCAAAATGGCACACATAACGAGAGAGAGGGAGGAGGCTATTCAGAGGCCCTTGCTTGTCTGGTGCAAATTCCTTTGGGTAGTTAGTGCAACTGGAAGTAAAACTTGGGTCAACGTGTCCACACATTCTCTGCCCTATGTTTCAGTATCCCAGAACCAAGTTGGAGCCAGGCCCACTTATAGAGGCCGCCATCTCCCCACTTCCTAAATCATTACTTTGGTCAGTTTGAATGTCTTTTAAAAGTTCAGGTTTCCATCCCTGCAGTCTCCAAAGGCGTGGCAGTGGGGTTTAATAAAACCCAGAGGGCAACCAAATACCTTTCTAGTAAACAGAACTGCGTATAGGCTGTACTGGGGGGAATCAAGGCTCATGGGCTGTACTTCACTGACACACACACACACAGGGTGTTGCTGGAATGCAAGTGGCACAAGCAATTCAGTTGTGGTGCCAATGGCAAAACAACCCTATATGCATTTTCCGTCCCCAAAACAAATCAGAAACACCTGGAGACGGAGGGGAGTGGCAGAGGCGCTCTGCCCTGGAAGAACTGCTGCTGCTGCTTGCTGCTTGGACTATAGGAGCAGTTCTGGTTCTATTCTCTCCCAGAGCAATAGGCAGCCCATTCAGTCCTTTCTGGCCCTCTCCCAATAACAAGGCTCAAGTTCTGTCAAACCCAACCCATTTGATAAAACAAGCTTCCTCGAAAAACAACGCGCCCAGCTTTGGCACAATGAGAGCTCCAACAAAATCAATGTACTCTGGGGATTGTCCTCTGCATAATAATACAAGAAGAATATTGTGTGTCTTTGAGCAACAGAATTACAGGCCAAAGGACAACCGATGAGAACTGATGGAGAGGGAAAGCCCAGTTAGAAAAAACCACTATATACAGTGAACACATGGACCTTTCATCTCTCTTTGCAGTTGGGCTGGGTCTTCACAAGCATTCTGGGGTGCCTGAGTTCCTCCAGTCCCAGAAGTTCAGAGGGACCTCATGGTGGAGTTGAGTTGGGATCCAAAAAAGTACAAAGGTTGAATAAAAAGACAACAAAAACACTTCCTTTGGGTTCCAGGTGCATCTTCACCTCTCTGTCGGCCTCTCACTTTTAATCTATAGTCCCTGGGTGGATGCTGAGGACAGGAGGCTCCAGGCAAGTGGGCGAGTAGTTCAGGTGTGGCTCTTTGATCCACAGCAAGGGGACTCCGTTCTTGCCTTCGGAATTCTTGCTGGAATTCCTGCTTTTGAATCGCACCAGCAATATAGTGATGATGAGGATGCCGAAGATGGGGAAGGGGTAAAAGAACACAAAGTAGAAGAGGGAGTCATTGGAGCAGATGACGGACTGTAGAGACGAGCCTGGAAAAAGTTCACACAGGGAAGGGAGGGTAGAGTTAAAAAACATTCAGAGCAATGAAACTTCACTTTCTGAGCACCCGAGCCTAATGGCCGCTAAGCAAAGGCAATGGCAGCTTAAATGGGGGACCAAGACAAGCTGAACTATGTGAAGCAGCTGCCTTTTTTCCCCTTGGCTTTTCTGCCTCAATACACCGAAGCTGTATTTTGTTTACCCTGTGAAATGGGCACTAAAGTGGGAATGATTTTTTTAGATTCTCTCCTCCTATGAAAAGGGCTCTTTCCAGCCCTAATCTGTTTAAAAAACACACACGGATACACAATGCAAAGGCTACAGCCTGTTATACAGTGGTACCTCTACTTACAAATAACTCTACTTACGAATTTTTCTACTTACAAATGGAGCTCCGTCCGCCATCTTGGATGCGGTTTAGTTAGGATTTTTTCTACTTACGAATTTTTAGATAGGATTGCTTCGACTTACGAATTTTTTCTCCCAATGCATTCCTATGGGATTCGACTTACAATTTTTTTCGACTTACAAATGTGTGTTCAGAATGCATTAAATTTGTTAGTAGAGGTACCACTGTACTCAGAATTTTAGGACGCAAACTTGAGCCGAGCCTTGGAGAACAAGAGTAGTGTCATGCGTATTTTGCCTGGCACTGGGCCACTAGAGCATAAAGAGAGAGCTCCTGCTACACGGGTGGGGAGGGAGGTTGTAACCCTCCAGCTGTTGTTAGACTCCAACTCCCATCACCCCTAGCTGGCAATGCCAATGTCAATAAGGGATGATGCAGGTTGTAGCCCAGCAACAGCTTGGGTTGGGCCACAGGTTGCCCACTTTCATAACTCTAGATTTAACACTCATTACAAAGCCTCTTTGTCTAAAAGCTGGTGGGCTGTCCTACTTTTGGAATGCAACAGGTGCCTCATTGGGCTGCAGGAGACGTGTGTTCAGTGTCATCACAATACATACTCGCCCCTCTCAGCTGATTCAAGGAAAGCTTCAGCTGTTAATCGGCTACACAGAGTGCCACAGTCACTATTATTCTGCAAGTTGCTTCTATGCTCCACCCAGTGAAGTTTGGAACTTCCATATGGTTTCACCCTTGCAACACGCAGCATGATATATGTAATTCTCAACCCTAAACACATGAGCAGAATTTGCAGGTGTTACCAGGAACAGCTGAGGGATGCGAAACGGGACATTCTCTAAGAATAAGGGGACTCAGCCAAGCCCATGCATGCCTTTTAGAGCCAACTGTAATCAACAGTGAGTGAGCCCTGACAGCATTGACAAATTGGGAACTTCTCAACCAAAAGAACCACTGTTATTCAGTTAAGTTCTGGCTTCCCTACAAAACTGAAATTCCAAGATCTACCCCATTAGCTGATATTCTGAATTTACCTTAGCCAATTTCGCTCCCCTCAAGCTGTATTGCCTCTACACACAAAATATTCCCCCCTCCTAAAATGCTCATCATCACCTCACCTGAGTCTTGCACATAAACAGCCATAAGGCCGGAATCCTCCTGTGTGAGCTTGTACCATGCTCCCCTGGGGCTGGGCAGCCACTCTTCCACCCGGCAGGAGTAATTGCCAGCATCTGTAGCCCCTGCCTGCAACACAGTCAGGCGATAGAGCACGGCCGAGAGCCTCTGGAAGCGCAGCCGGCCTTCCCAGGGGCTGGCTTCTCGGCTGAAGATGGCATCCTGGCCTACTCTTAACAAGGCTTCCCTTTCTTCTGCATACTTGCGACCAGCAGGCCCGCTTTTCTCTTTTATTTTCACGCTGAACCACGTCACGGCAAAGCGGGAGTCCCGGCTGGAGAGGGAGAGGATGTTGCAATCCAGATGGAACTGCCCCTGCTCTATCACGGTGAGGTTGGCCATGGTTGTATCCACTTGCAACGAGGCATCTGAAGATGGTGGGAACAAGCACAGAGACTGGTTAGCTTCTCTCACTGTACAGACATAAATGCACAGACATGGCTTCTTCAGGAGGCCTGATCATTGACCAGCTAAGCAGGACTTAATCTCCCTGAAATGGGAACGGAGTTTGCCTGTGAGGGCTCTCTCCTGTCTTCAGGACTTACAGATCCAAAGAGGGAGGAGAAATGGAAAAGAGCAGCCTTTATGGATGCACTGCACACTTTTAGATCATTAAAGAAGGAACTGTAGGGAAACAAAGGGTTTGAGAAGAGAGTAAGCCCAGGACACAAACAACACAATGGGCGGGACTGTGGAGCCTCTTTTATTATACTGATGGCAACTTGTTGACAATGAGTCATGTCTTTGTCCCAATCAAGACACCCTCAGGGAAAGACAAGTTGTTGTTGTGCAGCCTATTCTTTACTCCAAGAACCACCATTATAGAGAGTCATGATGTAACTGGAGATTCTGCCAAAAAAATTATTCTGCTCTCCAGCCAGAAAGAGCTCCTAGAGTAGCTTACAAATAAGCTTGAGGCATCCTGTTGAAGGGTGGTATTTGCATTAACAGGAAGGGCATGGCTACTAGGCTCCTGACACCTCTAGTAACATTCAAATGAGGGAGATCATGACTAAGGGCTGCAGTAAGGGCATATTTATAACACAGCTCCTCCCCACCCCCACGTCTTGTTCACCATTACCAGAGCTGTGTAGGATAGGACCCCAGGGAGCAGCAGAGATGCATACCTGCCAAGTCCTGGACGGAAAAATTCGGGATCGGCAGCCCGCGACACCGGAAGTTGCGTAGACGCAACTTCCGGTGGCGCTTTGCCCTTCTATGGGCACCAGAAATGGCGCCAGCGCCAGAAGTCACTTCTACGCATGACCGGAAACTTCCTCTGCCATTTTCAGGTGCCCATACAAGGGCAAAGCGCCACCAGAAGTTGCGTCTACGCATTTCCGGACACGTGTAGAAGCGACTTCCAGCGCCGGCATTTTCTGGTGCCCATAGAAGGGCAAAGTGGCATCAGAAAAATGGCCGCCGGCAGAAGCGGCTTTAAGGGAGAATAATGGGATAAAAACCTATACGGGAGACCGCCGGGAAACGGTAGGAAAAAAGGAGGTTTCCCACCGAAAACGGGATACTTGGCAGCTATGCAGAGATGCCACTCCTGGGACATAGGAATTGGCACCAAAATGCAGCCAAACATTTTCAAGGGTGGAATTTCATAAGCCCTAGCACAGGGGTCAGCAACCTTTTTGAGCTGTGGGCTGGTCCACTGTCCCTCAGACCATGTGGTGGGCCGGACTATATTTTGAAAAAAATAATGAACTAATTCCTATGCCCCACAAATAACCCAGAAATGCATTTGAAATAAAAGGACACATTCTACTCATGGAAAAACCCGCTGATTCCCGGATTGTCCATGGGCTGGATTGAGAAGGCAACTGGGCTGCATCCGGCCCACGGGCCTTAGGTTGCCTACTCCTGCCCTAGCACATAACAATAGGCACAAGGACTGCTCAATACATAAAAAAAAACAGGGGGATATAGTGCATTGGTATCATTTGCTCCAAGACATAAGGGGGTGGGATATAAGCTATGTTATTAGAAATATGGCAATACTTATACATTCACTTATTAAAAAACAAAAACATTTCTTATATAATTAAGAATACAACCAACTGTATATTAATAAAGCCTCATCAATCTTTTACCCTCCTTCAGACTTTGTACTATTTCACTGGCCTCAGGGTTGGAAAATCTGATCAACAGCCTCAAAGGATGTTTTTGGGAGAAGCAGAGAATTCATAAAAGTAAATGGACAGGACAAATAATTCCTGATGTGTACAAAGACATTTAATTATTTTCGAAACTTGTGAGTTAAAAAGTTTATGGGGCATAATGATTCCCACCACCTTTTCCCCATTCCTCTCAACTCAAAAGTAGCTGTTAAGGTTTCCACCCTCAAACTAGAACCATTGGTCTATCTTGGGGCTGTAACAGGTCATCTGAGAACTTTCAGCCCAAAAGGAAGATTTTGGAAGCTTAGTTGCAATGTGTGCAGCATTCACAATTACTAATGCCTGGAGACAACACTTTCCCCACAGAGACACTTAGCTCTTTCTTCTTTAGCTTGAAAAATGTTTCTCTAGCAAAGATGTTAGTGATAAGATTTTCACGTTCTCCCAAGGGCTGGCTTGCAAATCCTGTCCTCAGCCCTGGAAAATCCTTTTCAATCACAAGCTACGGTACGTTTTGGACATTCCACAGGCACCAACCAGTCTGGCTGAAGCACACAGGGACTGTGAGAGGCAGCTGCACCAATTTGAAGGGTATTTCACAGGCCAAATTTCACCATCTTAAACTTGTGCTGCACGTTAGAAGCTGTGACTGAAATGCGTACAGACTTAATTTAAGCACTTCAAAGCCACATTATTTCCCTAGTTCTTAGAAATTTCTTTTGTACTTTCATTTTACCTAATTTAAAATGTTACCGTCGTGGGAAATTGTGCTATCAGTAAATTCACTGTCAAACTTTCCACATGGACATCTCACCGGTCAAAATGACTGTGTCCTCACACTTCCTTCCTATGAACTCCGAGGTTAAAATCTTAACCTGAGCGACCAATCGAGCATCCAAAGCATACAATTAACTCACACACAATATCACAACAAACCAATGTAAGTTTGTAAACAGAAAGATGTTTTATAACCCCCCCCCAAAAACCCCATTTAAATGCATTAAATCAAAACAAGATGACCTTGTTTTCAAAACATGCCTAAGCTTCCTTTGCTCTTGTCAAGCTCTGGGGCAGGCATTCCCAAACTGCGGCTCTCCAGATGTTTTGGCCTACAACTCCCATGATCCCTAGCTAACAGGACCAGTGGTCGGTAAAGATGGGAATTGTAGTCCAAAACATCTGGAGGGCCGAAGTTTGGGGATGCCTGCTCTGGGGCTTAGGGGCTTAGAGACCTTGCAAATGGGGGAGCAGATGACAGATCCTTCCTCAGTACCAGAGAAGAGAGATGGCAAATTTCAGAATCCTAGTAAAGGATCTCTGAGTGTGGAACACTACTGCATTCCCTGTTTCATATTAACAGAGGTTGTGGAGGGTCCTGAAGATGGTAAAGTGTGTATTACCAGCTCCATCCTAGTGGCTTGGAAATAACCAAAGTCTTAATGTATTAATAGGTAATAAGGTATAAACACAAAGTACTTTGTGTTTACCTTATTTCCTATTAATACATTAAGACTTTGGTTATTTCTGTGCCTTTGTGTTCTGCCTGTGTTATATCACATTTGAACTCTGCACGTTTTGGCAGCATTGGCCCATTGTCTCGGTTTTGTGCCCACCCTATTGGCTTAGCTGAAAATGGTAAGGTGTGATGAATCTAGGCAGAAAAAGAAAGGTGAGAGATATTGACCATGTCCCTACTCCTATTCCCCAGCTTAAAGGGCGAGTGCCAATATTTATGCAGCCAAAAGAGCACCGTCCATGCACAAGAGGGTGGTAAAAGCATGCTTGGGGGAAAACCTCAAGATTTGCAGAACAAAGGGAAAAAATAACTGGGGAGGCAAAAAGCTCCCAAAACCTGGAAGGGGAAGCAAGGACTGTGGGACAGGGGGAAAGGGGAGAGGAAAGAAGTAGGAGAGAACAAAGATACAGCTGCCCCTGAATACTCAGCCTTGGTAACTTGTATTTCTCCAAATATTAAGCTGCAGTTCCTGTATCTATATGGTGTGCAGTAGGGAGAGGCATTCTGTATATATAGAAGCTGGGTGTTTCTCACAGCAAGTTCTCTCACAATAAGCAGTGATTGAACTTTTCTTTCTTGGTGGCCCAAAGCCCTGGACCCACAAATAACTTTACCTGGCTGTTTCACCACAATGGTTGTCAGCCCAGACAGGTCCTCTGCCCGTTTGTACCATGCATTTGTGGGACCCAGTATCCACTCCTCCACCCGGCAGTCGTAGGTCCCGCTGTCCTGCACAGTCATGTTCTGGATGGTGAGCAGGTAGAGGCCCGGAGAGGGGCTTTCCAAGCGCAGCCGGCTCTTCAGATCGTTCAGGGCTGACAGCTCTCCGTATAACAGGGTGGCCTGGCGAGTCAGCTTGAGCACTGCTTCTTTCTCCGGGTGGCCCGATTTCCACACATACCATTCCACAGACAACTGGGAAGCCTGGCTGCTCCGGTTGGTGACCAGACACTCTAAGGTCACCCATTCATTCTCCAGGATCGTGATGTTCTTCTGAGTCTGGTTCACTTCCAAAAGGTTATCTGGTTGTTGGTTTTTAGGGGGTGGGTGGGGGGAAGAGGAAAAGCAACAACATAAAATTAAAAAGAAAACCAGTTGATGACACAACAGGACTTAAGCAGTAGTCTTTGTTTTATACTGGTTCAGCTCAGCATTATATATTTGCTTTTAATGGTATTAATTTAAAGAGGCAAACAAGAGATCCCTCCACAGGGGAAGGCCATCGGGTTCCTTTGTGTTCCACACACTGTTCAGGGTGGCCCTGAAATCATAAGAACAATAAGGCATTTTTGTCCTCCATGCAATCTGCAGACACAATACCTACTAATAAGATTTAGGGATTGCAAATGTACCAACCAGACTATTTGGAATATCAGCAGCAGGTCATCACCAGGGATTAGGAACTTCCTTTACAGCTGGCCTTAATTGGACACAACTTCCTCCAGACTGGCTGCCTGGAGCTCTTTTATACCGATTTAGTGTGATTTGCTCTACAGTGCCAACCACATGACAATGTGATTTCTTGAATAGCATGGGCTCTGATTTTTCTTGCAGGCTTCTCGCCTCTTTCTACAGAACTGAGGTTCAGAGGACTTTCTTCAACAAATGCAAGGACTGAAATGCAAAATGCCACAATGTACTCCACCACAGTGAAAGCATTAAACACCACTCATTAAACACCACTTGAAGCTCTCCAAATGCAGCGTCAGCTAGTTACTGAGGACTAGCCACACTTTGGGCCAGTTACTGAATCTCCTGGCACACACAGAAACCCAGATATTGTACGGCCTGGAAATTCAGGTCTCAGCCTAACTTGTGAGAAACTCCCCTATGTGCTTTTGTAATATTGAGGTTTATTTCTCAATGCTGAGAAAGCAAACGGCCCTGGCTCCTTCCTCTTTGCTTCCTGTGTCAAAACTGTGACCTGTTCTTCTTTCCCAACTCTGCTGCGCCTGATATTAAAAAGCAGGTTGCCCTTCAAGGACAAAATGTTTAGATGCCAACACAAAGCTTTCTGGAGCAATGCTTAACTGCTGGGAATTGCCAGCCCTCCCAGGCTCTGCTCTATAATAGACCTCACCTTTCTGCCTTTCTATTTGTTGGCTGGCAGTTCATTGATTTATTCAATACTTCTTTACTTCCTTCACTTTCCATTCCTGTCAAGGAAAGGATCGCCCCTTAGCAGCCAACTTTCCTCTTCATGAAGCTCTCATTTCTAAGAGCTCAATACATGAGAACAGAAACCATCACTCCACATCTCCACTGGGGCCCAGGCAATAAATAAAATTAAAGTGTACAGGAGGGGAGGAATTTGACACAGAGCTTTCCCAAGCAAACAGATACCTCTCCATCTGATCACTATCAATGAGATACCATCTCAGAGGCATAAGAAGGCCGTCTCCTTCCATTAAAGCCTGTTTGAGCAAACAGGGAAGGAAAACACTTCCTTGCTCATGCACCAGGACCATGAAAATCTAGACTCCTGTAGTCAGAGGCATTCTCAAAGCCACAGGTTTTATAACAGCCTTCCCCAACCTAGTGCCCTCCAAATGTTTTGGATTACCGTGTTTCTCATATTATAAGTCATGTCTTATAATCTTTTTTTCTCAAGAAAATAAGCCTATGGCTTATTTTCGGGGGGTGTCTTATTATTTTTTTTAAAAAATACAGTATGGTACCTCCCCTGTCCGGCGCCCGGAACTGGCTGCTGCTGCGCTGCTGGGCGCGTTGTCGGCGCTTCAGCAGGGCACGCTGCTGGGTCCCGCCGGGTCGGGGCTTCACGCGGCGCGCGCTGAGGCTCTTGCCGGATCCCGGCTCGGAGCAGCGCGCGCTGCGGCTCTTGCTGCGTCCCGCAGCGCCAGCGCCAAGCGCCAACCCAGCAGCGAGACCGGCGGGGACCTGCAGCGCGCGCGACAGGAAGAGGAGGGACCAGCGAGTGGCAGCCGCGGCGGCCAATGAAGGCTCGGCCGGGTGTTTTTTGTCGTTGTAGCTGCGTCCCGCTGCGTCCCTCCTCTTCCTGTCGCGGCTCGGCGCCCGGAACTGGCGGCTGCTGCGCGCGTTGTCGGCGCTTCAGCAGGGCACGCTGCTGGGTCCCGCCGGGTCGGGGCTCCACACGCCCCCGGGTCGGGGCTCCACACGCTCTTGCCGGGTCTCGCCGCCGGGTCGGGGCTCGGAGCAGCGCGCGCTGCGGCTCTTGCCGGGTCAGCGCTTGGCACGGTGCATGCTGCTGGACATTTTGGAGGGGCAGCAGCAGCCAATTCCGGGCGCTTACAGGCATCTTCCTCTTCCATGGCGCCATCCAGACCTGCTCCCACCACTACGGCTTATTTTTGGGGTATGTCTTATATTTCTTCAACTCAGGAAAATCCTGCCATGGCTTATTTTGTAGGGATGACTTAAAATATGAGAAACACGGTACAACTTCCATCTTCCCAGGCTATTCGTCCATGCTGGCTCAAGGCTGATGGCAGCTGGAGTCTAAAACATCCAGGTCAGGAGTTAGGCTGGAGAAGGCTGTTTATAGGCTTTCCCCATGAACAAACAGTATTATCAGTTGTGTCCTGAAAGACTTTCAAATAGCAAAAGCAGCAGTCAGCAGAGTGGTGCAGGCAGGGCAGGGTGGCGTTGCTCACTTGCCTTCCCCACCCCAAGCGTCAATGCCAGTTCCTGAGAGGGAGAGGGGGAAAGTGTGGGGAGCTCAGCACAGTGTGGGTATGGTAGTGGGGCTATTTGGATGCTCCTGCTGGCAAGCCCGCACTGCGCTGAGCCTCTCTTTCAGGAACTGGCATGGATGCTTGCACTGGGAAGGCAAAAGAGCAACACCACCCTGTCTGTGACGCCCCACTGACTGCTATCGAGAAGCAGGAGATCCTGACCTACACATAGCAGAGTGCGAATATGCAGGAGAACATAATTTTGCTGCGAGAATTTACTGAAGGCATATTGCCCTTTCTTTCTCTCAGATTTGCTCTCCTAAATTTCCTGCGACGTGCGGAAGAATGGAAATGGGGCTATAGTGACACTGCCGCACGGATGTGTCCGTACAGCAAACGTGCAGTGGGGCGAAGACACGTTTATGGTGGGAACTTTCCTTTGGGAATTTGCCAGGCAGTGTGCGCAGACAGGAAGTTGCTGCGGTTCATGAAGCTATAGGCATGAAGTTTTGGGCAAGCTTCAGACATGGCAAGTGGTCCGTGTGAGATATTACCTGGCAACTTGACAGTGACTTCCGTCCGGCCAGACACTTCCTCAGCCAGCTTATACCAGGCATGGTTGGGATTGAGCAGCCACTCTTCCACGTGGCAGTAATAGCTTCCGCTGTCGCTGACCTGGGCTCTCTGGACTGTGAGGCTGAAGAGCCCCCCGGACAAGGACCTCTCAAACTGCAGCCTCCACCTCAGCCCCTCTTCCTCAGCATAGGTGCCGTACTCAAACACAGAGTTGTGGGTGGTCTTCAGGATGAGCTTCCCGTCTGTGTCCGATGGCCTGTGGACATACCACAGGACGGCAAAGTGAGAGTCTGGGCTGGTCTGAGACTTCACAGAGCAGTTCAGGGGTATGGGCTTGTTCTCCACAAGGGTGATGCTCCGCTTGGATTTGCTGACCTGCAGCTTTGTCACTGGGGGAAGGGTATGGGGGCGGGGGAAAGAAAGACGGAAAGGTTAGGGCAAACAACCACCACAACCATTCAATTATTTTTATTTGTTTACTTGTTCATTCCAACCTATGTATAGGATGCCTCTGCACATGTGACGAGTGCCTTTCTTTCACCAAAGCCAGGCTATACATGCCTGGGAATTTTCTTTCTTTTTCTATCTGGATCTGTTTATAGAGGTGGGGAACCCCTTTTGGGCCCAAGGCCACCCTACCAGGGGATACATGCCAGTGTTGGGCGAGACCATAAGCAACAGTGGGTGAAGCTATGGATGTGATTCGCCTTCATACAGAGCAGGCATAGGCAAACTCGGCCCTCCAGATGTTTTGGGACTACAACTCCCATCATCCCTAGCTAAGTGGTCCGGGATGATGGGAGTTGTAGTCCCAAAACATCTGGAGGGCCGAGTTTGTCTATGCCTGATACAGAGGGCTACAGTTCAGCCACAAGGTTTCTACAACATACAGGCACACCTTCCCATGTTCCACCAAAGCAAGCAATAGGTTTTGAGGTTCCTCACCCTGGGTTTATACACATCTACCTAAAGGTAAAGGACCTGTGGATGGTTAAGTCCAGTCAAAGGCGACTATGGGGTGCGGTGCTCATCCTGCTTTTCAGGCCGAGGGAGCCAACGTTTTTCCACAGACAGCTTTCTGGGTCATGTGGTCAGCATGACTAAACAGCTTCTGGTGTACAGAGGACCATGACGAGGGCCAGAGCGCACAGAAGCACCATTTACCTTCCTGCCGGAGAGGTACCTATTTATCTCCTTGTGCTGGCGTGCTTTCGAACTGCTAGGTTGGCAGAAGCTGGGACAGAGCAACGGGAGCTCACCCTATCAGGCGGATTTGAACTGCTGACCTTACATCTGCTGACCTTATACCTATAGAGTGCTCTCTTTCTCGTCTTTTATCTTAATTGGACTGGCCTGGCCTAGGCTAAGTCCTTTGAGCATCACCTCCTTAAACTTCACCTCTGCTTTGCTTCTGCATCTTGCTCAGCCAGATGGGCCCACAGACCCATTATTTTCTTCATCCCAGTACAGTGGTGCCTCGACTTACGAATTTAATCCGTTCTGAAGGCACCTTCGTAGGTCGAAAAATTTGTAAGTCGAAAAACGCCATTGGAAACGTGATTTCCCATAGGAATGCATTGGAAACGGAAAAATTCGTAAGTCGAAGCAACCCCATCTAAAAATTTGTAAGTCGAAAAATCCCTATCTAAAACCGCCGCGGTTTCCTTTCGGATGTTGAGACATTCGTAAGCGCGCGGCCATTACCCCCATTCATAAGTTGAAAAATTCGGTTGTTGAGTCGTTCATAAGTCGAGGTACCACTGTATCAGGTTTCCAATTCTGGTTCTGGATTCTGGCAGTTGAGAGATGCTTGCTGCATTTAGCTTAGTTAGTTATATCTGCCTTGTGCTTTGTTTTCTCTCTACTTTTTCATGTAATTTTTAGACTTGCACACCTGGCATTACCTCCGTCCTCATTTTCTTATCTGATCAGCTTTTGTGGATGCAAGTTACTTTAGCATTTTGCACTGTTTCTTTCTTAGGACAAAAAGGTGTGCAACTGTATCCTCTTTTTACCACTGTACTTTTCTTCTGTTTAAGATTGCTTCAGCCTTTGATTAACTTCTCTGAATGTGTCAGCAAACAGAAGCTGGAGTTAGCTGAGGAGTTAATTATTCCAGGATAACTGATCATGTAAACAAACTCTCTTAGCAGACTTTACAGTTAACTGTGAGTTTGAAAGGATAATATTTTGTGTGTATGTGTGTGTGTTTAGAAACCCCTGTGTACCGCACCCATCCATGTCAATATGTAGATCATCCCAAGATTTATAAACAGTTATTCAATGGTCATTAAAAAAATATATCAGAGAATTCCTACAGCAGTGGCAAAACAGGAAATCTATTGCAATTCCCATCTCACTTGTGTCTGTTCCTAAACTGTTCCCTGGAGGAATAGACGCTACAAAAATGGAGCTCACAATTTTCTCTAACTGTAGGTCTGGGATTTCATCATAACGAAACCAAAGACAAAAAACGTTGATATAACACACACACACACACACACACACACACACACACACACACACACACATTGCTACAAGTTTCAAAAGGAGAGAGGGCACCCACCCTGGAGTCTTTCAAAAGCTCCCCAATTCTGTTAACCCTTCCATGCCAGACTGCTTTGGAGGGAATGGAGATTAGGTGAGGCACAAAACATTCTGATAAAAAAAGCACTCTCATGACAATAGAACTTTGCTTTTCCTAATACAGCATGCAAGGTTTATGCATCCTGGCAACACATTAAGAAGTTCCCCTGGAGCCTATATTGCCGCTGGCTTTAATCAGTATGCTAATAAAGACTAGATAGCTGTGCTCTGCAGTGACATGACATATAGAGGAAAGGAGCCCTCATCTCCTCTCTCTAGGGAGCTTCCTTTAATAGGGAGGCTTAGGCTCATACTGCTGAGTAGATACTTTCCACCTTATTAATTTTAGGAGAATAACCTCAGCCACCAAGAGGGGGCAACGTGACCCAGTGCACCTTCCTGGCTGGTGCCAAGAAGAAAAAACATTATTTCATGTCTCTGCCAGTGCTTGGGAGTCCTTGGGATGAAAAAGCAAAAAGGGAAAGGAACCAATTCACAGAAATTCTACTCCTCCCACTGCTGCCCCCCCCAACAGTTTATTTTTAATTGGTACCGGATTATTTTCTGGCACTGTTGCTAAGGAAACCTCAGTTGCTATAGTAACTGTATATGTTAAATGGGCAGCCTATATCTGCTAATAAAGTACCACACACACACACCAGCGGAGCCACGGTGTGTTCACACACATGTGCACATGCTGAGCATGCTATCTGCCCCTCTGTTTTTTTTTGGGGGGGGGGGAGGGGGGCATTTTCTTGTGGCATTCAAGATTTTTGAAGTCCTCCTCCATTTTATTTCCTCTGAGCTCTGAGTTGTGATAAGATGGAAACATGTGGCCGTCTCTGGTTCTGCATTCACATGCTGGGTGTTTGCTCCTTTCCCCGCGGGTGGCTGCTGCTGCGGCGTCCTCATCCTCTCTTTGTGCCCCTTCCTCGACGGGGTGTGGGGGAGGGGTTGTCCCCCCGCCTGCCCCCTCCGCGGCCCGGGCAGCCGTGTCTGTGGGGGTGGCGGCGCGGGGGTGGCGCCGGAAGGATGTTTGGGCACCGGAGGGACCTTCGAGCCACGGCGCCCGATGTCCTTGAGGCGGGCCTGCTGTGAGCTGGGAGGGGTGCGTCCGGGCGGCCGCTGCTCGCCCCGCGGGCCGCGCTGCCTCGGCCGCCTCCTTCCTCCCGGCGGGAGGCTCGTGGGGCGCCTTCGGCGGGGAGTGCAGAGGGAGCGTGCGCTGGGCGGCGCTTTCGGGTGGGGCGCTCTCTCGGAGCCCTCCCCGCAGCCCTCCCGGCGGAGGCTTCCCGCTCCACTGCCTGGCGTTCCAGCGGGGCGACCGCCACGCGGTTTGCGCTGGGGGTGTGCGCGCTTGGGGGGGGCTGTGGCCCCGCTCCTGAGTCGCCCCCCGGGATTGCCACTTGCGGGCCGCGGAGGGCATCGCTGGCGGGGGCGCCGCGGTCGTCGAGGGAGGCTTTGCGGGGCGAGTTGCGCACTCGGCGGCTCCTGCACCAGTGAAGGCTCCGTTTCGGACTTTGGATACCGGGGGATGCCGCGCCCGTCGGGGCGCTCGTCGGCGCCCCTCTCCCGTTTCTCCCGTGCGGGGAGGGGGCGTCGGGGGTGCCTTTGCGCCGCAGCGCTGGATGGGCTTGGGATGGCCCTGGTGGATTGTCTGTTGTCGCCTTGACATCTGTTGTGGCCCCTCCCCTCCCGTGCCTTGGCCCCGCCCCTTGCCCCCCTGGTTTTGATCCTGGCTACGCCCCTGAACAAGCCATGCACCAAGAAATAAAGAACAGGGAGACAATGTGAAGAGCCACTAGCTGCAGATTGCTTTGGGCAGATGTATCTGAAAGGCACAGAGACACCAAGCACACCAAAAGCCATAGCTGCTTCTGTGTTTCAGGTGGCTCAGCTTGTAGCAGCTTCTCGTACACAGCAAACCAATTTCACGTGTGGAGTAACACAGTTAACCAGTGGCTGCTGCTGCTGAGATGTCAGGAGACCAAAGCCTTTCCGCAACACCTGCTCAATAAGCTCTTGGGAAATAAAGCAAGGACCTGAGAGGAAATCATACTTATGCCCGTTCATTCCTAATCCAATTGCTACATGATCACTTGGTAACCTGGAGGAGTTGAGCAAAGGAGTAGTTAAGCAAAAATAGTAAAGGGCATTAGGCACAGCTTATGTGGACATTAGGTTATTCCCAATGCCACCAGCTACTGCACCATTTTAACTATTTCTGGTCTAAGCAGCAAGGTTGCTTAAATTTGGCAAGGCATAACAAGTCAAAACATGTTAAATATGGGATTTAAGATTAGCTGAGAGCAGTTATGGTTCCCTTGGCTCTAGGGCAGAATGCAATTGCTATCTCTACACACAAAAGAGACCGTCTGGGGACCAAGAAGTGAAGAATGACCTTATCGGAAGCTACTGAGGGAATCTGGCAAGGAGAAATGTAATTATCTACTGGAATTTGTCTGCAGGGATTCAGACTCCCTCCTCACACATCCTTGCTCTTGCAACACAGGAGAGGAACTCCGACTTACAAGTGGCCGACACACACAGTTTAGATTTCTTTGGAATCATCTGCAGTTGGCAAGCAGCTCTGTTATGCCTGTACTAGTAGTTTGGGGGCTATATCAGATACATACTTTGGAAAAGACCCTGATGTTGGGAAAGATGGAGGGCACAAGGAGAAGGGGACGGCAGAGGACGAGATGGTTGGACAGTGTTCTCGAAGCTACCAACATGAGTCTGACCAAACTGCGGGAGGCAGTGGAAGACAGGAGTGCCTGGCCAGCTCTGGTCCATGGGGTCACGAAGAGCTAGACATGACTAAACAACAACAACAAAATCAGAGTCACCAGAACAGGCTATGACAGTATTCATGTGGGGTTGTTTTTTTTAAAGTAGCTTTTTCACGTAGATGTTTCTTTTAAAAAAAATGTGCAGGAGACCAGGGCCCTGCGGGACTTGACATCCTTCCGCAGGGCCTGTAAGACGGAGCTGTTCCACCTGGCCTTCAGTCCAGGCCCAGTTTGACCCCCTCTCTATGGGACCCTGTAAGTTACCTCTTTGGCCCTTTTATCGCCTCATGTGGGACCAACATGAACAGCTGGCCCTGATAAATACTTGAGGTTCCCGACCCCTATGGTTTTAATCCTAATTCTAATTTTTAAACTGTATTTTAATCAATTGTTTGATTGTGTTTTAATGTATTTGCTATTTGATGTTAGCTGCCCTGATGTTGGCCAGGGAGGGCAGGGTATAAATAAAAATTTACTTACTTACTTATGAGTTCATGGTCACAAAAAGTTCTACAGTCACCATTCCTGTTTTTAAACAGGCGGAGAATTTCATTATTTTTCCAGAAGGCACCTAAGCAAGCCCACTGCTAGCTAAGATCTGAACCCAAGAACAAAGCAATACTCCCACTTCCACTGTATTTTTATAACCGCAGACACATTGTTCAACTTTGCTTCACCGGTGCAGTTATGGATGGCATGCCATCTGTCTCCTTTATAGTCCCTATTCTATCTGAGAGAATCACAGAATCGTAGAGCTGGAAGGGATCCCAAGGGTCATCTAGTCCAACCCTTTGCAATGTACGAATCTCAACTAAAGCATTCATGACAGATGGCCATCCAACCTCTGCTTGGAAACCTCCAAGGAGGGAGAGTCCACAACCCCCTCAAGGGAGTCCGTTCCACTGTCAAAGAGGAACCAGAGTAAGAGCATTCTATTTTTAATTAATTTACAAATTTAAAACTACACGTTTGTACACCCAGTAGGAAAGGAACACACCTCTTTGTCCTGGATCACTCCCACATGACCTGCAAGGAGCAAATATGAAGGCTATGCAGTCTTTGGTGCAAATTGCATTTTCCTCCCTCAGCCATGTAAACAGCCAAGACACCCTGAACTGCAAGGGGCTAAGCAATGACTCCATCTGTGACTGGATGCATCACCCCTTGGGCAACCAATTCCTAAAATTAGTATGTTGGTGTAGATGCACCCTCAGCTTCCTGCCCCTAGAGTGACCTGGCTCTCATAAAATACTTGGGATCTGTAGGGCAGAAGCGCCAGACATGAAGCACCTCATCTTTTAGGCTTAAAAAACACACACACCCTCCCATGTTATATCGCAAGATTAAAGAAAGAGAAAATCAGATAAAATACCGCAAGCTCTCTACTAGGGATAAACTGCAGAGGCAGGACACAGGCTCCCCTCCCATAATTCAACTATTAAGATGATTAATCTTGCCAAAGACACCCTTGGCAAAACATTCTATTTAAAAAAGGAATGGGAGGGAAGCAGAAGGAACTGGTCAAGAACTGAGGGGGAGCTGGGGTGGGAGAGGGGGAAACAGAATGACGATTCGCAGAGCAGCGCCAAAACCAGCTAAGAGTCCCATGGGTTAACCACATCTGAGCTCGAAGGGGAGGCAGTCAAAGGCTGCTTTGTCCCACTTTGAAGGCACTCTTCCCCAGAGGCTAGCAATCTTCAAAGACAGCCTTCTCCTGGAGAGAACTTATGAAATATTACAAAGTTTCCCAGCGCTTGCCCTAGTTTTCGGAGCCTCTGACAGAATTTGGCCTTTTTGATGTAAGAGAAGGGAGGGCAACAGGCAACAATGAAAAAGATAAGAGGGGTTCTTATGAATCACAGGACAACCTTGCACATACGTGCACACGTATGCCCCAACCCCCATGGCTAGTCCAATTAATCTGATGTGCAGTTACAAGATTTGGGCTATGGTCCTAGCATCACTTACCACAATGAACAGGCTAGGTCAGGCATCCCCAAACTGCGGCCCTCCAGATGTTTTGGCCTACAACTCCCATGATTCCTAGCTGGTCAGGGATGATGGGAATTGTAGTCCAAAACATCTGGAGGGCTGAAGTTTGGGGATGCCTGGGCTAGGTAGGCATACTGTAAGTATTGCACTGTAAGGCCACCAATTTCCACTATAGGTTTAACACTGAAAAGGCATTTGAAAATATGCAGTAAAGCACAGCTGAGGTTTCCAGGAGTATTTATAGCTTGTTTGCAGACATAAGAACACCTTTCAAACACTAAAATGAACCTAAGATCAGTGTAGCTTTCTGTTTTCACAGTGGCCTAAGGCAAGCCCTCGTGCAATAGCCAGAGCTGGCCCCAAACCATCTACCTACCTGCAGCAAATGTGCTTGCACTCAGCTCAAGGTGTATAGTACCCAAGGCTAGTCAATTTATTTTGGCGCCTGAGGCAGAAAAGTCCCACAAGCGTTCCTCTACCACAATGGCAGTAAAAAGACAACAACCACAACCATCGTAAATTAAAATAACTAACCATTTGTTGTCCGTTACTGATACTCATACCAGGGCCGGCCTTAGCAATGGCAGTGTCCCGCTCATGTTCCCCAACAGCTGTCATTCAAAGGTATGTAATATTATTTGTGGTGAACTACATTTCCCACCTCAGTGCCCATTCAGAAGTTTGGAGAGATCTTTTTGGAGGTTGCTGGAATCCCTTTTTGTTTTTACCAATCTGGCCAATTGGGCATCATTCAGCAAACCCAGTCACCACATTACTCACACCCAACTCTTTATGAAAGAGTAAAGAAAGACTAGTCCCAATAAAGTGACTTGACTGCTCCCATGTTTTGCTGTAATGCAAAAAGACAGGCCTTGTTGCAATGCCTTAACCCTTGATAACCTCCAGGCTAGATTACGGCAACATGTTATATGTAGGGCTGCCTCTGAAGATGGTTTGGAAACTTCAGCTGGTGCAGAATTTGGGAGCAAGGTTGCTCACCAGGGCAAGACTGTTTGCACGTATTACACTGATCCTGGCTGGACTGCACTGGCTTGCGAATTAGCTCCTGGGCCCAATTCAAAGTGCTGGTTTGGACCTATGAAGCTTGAAATGGCTCAGGACCACAATACCTCAAAGACCGCCCCTCCCCATATAAACTGACCAGGACACTGCAATCACCCTTTGAGGCCCTTCTTCATGTGCCTTGTCCAAGAGAGTTTTGAGGGTGGCAACACGAGAACAGGCCTTTTCTGCAGTGGCTCCCCATTTGTGGAAGGTCCATCCAGTGCCTTCGTTATATTTCTTTTAGGTGCCAGGTGAAAATGTTCCCCTTTAACCAGGCTTTTGGCTGATTAATATTCTACAGCCTTTTAAAAGTGTTTGGGGAAAGGGTGTTGTTTTGTTTTTGTTTTTAACTAACTCTTTTGTGCTTTTATCCTGTATTTTAATCTTGTGAGCTGCCCTGAGATCTTCGGATGAAGGGTGGTAGATAAATAACAAAACTTTGGAAATATATTGGAATTCCCACAAAATCTGCTGCAAACAGAGAGAGATATATATATATATTGAGAGAGAGAGTAGGAAGTCGTTAAGCCTGTCCTTCATCAAAATAATATCATTATTACAGCTTCACTTCCTGTGGTTTTGTCCCCACAGGGAAAGGAAAGGATAGGAAAATTATGCAGTGGGACTTGACAATGTTGGAGACTTTGTACTAAGCAATGAAGGTGTGCACCTCCACAATATAATCCATTTTGTGATTGTCTGCTTATGAAATGGCATGAAGTCATTATGGTTTATCTTTTTTACGGAAGGAAGTTGGCACATTTAGTTGCGTTAAGGAAGGTGGTGCTTGAGAATAATTAAAGGAAAACAAGGAGAAGTCACTCTGGGGGCAATCCCTTCTATGAAAGGACTATGGAAAAGAACAAGGAGAGGGGGGAGTTAATTCACAACAAGGTTAATGTACTCTCTTGGAGAATCAAGGACAAATAAAAAATAATATAATTACAAGGAAGGGCAGAGGCACAAATAATGTGGCCAGGTCCCTAAGGTACATGGTACCCTGGCTCCTGCATGTGCTATTCTCTTGCAGAGCAGAATAAAATTCCTACTCAAACTGGATTAACAATACTGGAAATTGCATTAGGCAACATGGGCGGCAGGATGGTGCAATGAGAGTATGAGCAAGGGAAACAACATTAGGCTCTGCGACTATTATTACTGCCGTTATTAACTTGTCACTTTGCCGTAGTATTGCCTGAAAGCAGGCCAACATGATTGAATTACTGGAGAGGAGAGTGGAGAACTGTTTCTTGGTAAATATGACAACATTAACTCTTTCCTGAGATTCTCACAACTACTCCCTGCTTCGCCCCGTCCCTATACCCCTTCCCCAACAAGCTGGAGAAAATCACTAGGGCAGATTCTTTGCTGAAAGAATCTTAACAAGAGAAGGACTTATATTGTAACCCCCCCTTTTTTAGCATACAGTACTGCCACAGTAGGTTCAGCTAGGCAAAATACTGCCCCGCCCTTGGATCCAATTTTTTTATTTTATAATTTATTTCGTGCATTTGTATCCCACTTTTTTTTAGGCCTTCTCATTTTTGTGCTCTCAAAAGTCCTGTGACAGCATGGTATGCACATCCCTCACTCTGGGAAGACGACAGTGAGATTCCTATGGTAAATGGTTTGGGATCCAAGTACCTAAAGGAGTGCCTGTCCAAATAACAGCCACCTTGTGCCCTATGATTGCCCAGTGGGGTTTTGGGGGTGGTACTGTCCCATTTCCCTATATTTCTCTGTTTTGTTAATCACAATAACGTATAGCACAATTCAAAGTGTTAGTGCTGACCTTTAAAGCCCTAAACGGCCTCGGTCCAGTATACCTGAAGGAGCGTCTCCACCCCCATTCTTCTGCCTGGACACTAATGGTCAGGGGTCCCTTTACCTTTATTATTATTATTATAGTGATTAACTGAATCCTAAAATGGATCCAGAGCAAGCTGACATGAAGTGATGCTTAATACTTTCATAATTCTCTCTCCCCCCCCCCCCCCCGTCTCTCCACACACCCATGTCTAATCAGTGGCAGGATGGAGAGGAAAGTTCAGGCAGCTAGGCACTACTAGTGAACATCGTTTGTGAGATGAGGAAGAAAACGGTCACTGATTAGAACAAAAGAAGAGCCTGCTGGATCAGGACAGCATCCTGTTCTCACAGTGGTCCATCATATGCCTGTGGGAAACCAACAAGCAGCCTTTGAGCACAAGAGCACTCTTCTGTAGTTTCCAGCAACTGGTATTTAGAAGAATGACTCAAAGCCATTGACAGCCCTCTCCTCCAAGGTCCTTTCTAATCCCCTTTTAAAGCCACCCAGGTTGGTATCCATCACTGCCTCCTTTGGGAGTTCCAGAGTTTAACTACCGTAGGTGCTGCTTGTGATCTTGGCCAAAGCAACTTACATCAAAATAATTTCACAAGAAAGAAGCATGAGCAAGAAAACCCATCTGAACTATTAAAATATATAGATGCTACCAATGTTTTAAAATACCCATTTCCTTAGTTACGGCATTTAATTATCGCATAGCTTTGAGACCCTTTCATATAACAACTGAGGCCAGGCATACATGGTAAAATAATGGGAGAGTGGGAAGAATCCAACAGGTTGGGAGGGCCAATCAAGCCACTTAGAGTCACCTTAGGGGATGTTGTTATTGGCTACACTAAGAACAGTTAGCAATGGTCCTTAAACAGTGCTTTATAAGCACTGATGCATCAGAATCTGTCCATGTGGTTAGTGGAGGAGGAACAGCCTGCTGCAAGTACTAGCTAGGAAGCCACAGGTCACCCAAGACAATGAGATACTCTAGGCTTGAGTTCAAACCTTGACAGAAATTCATGTTTTGAAATCATCAAGGAGATTTAGTGTCAACTCTGATTTTGAAAAGCAAAAGCCAATCTGAATAAAACAGGTGCCATATATATATATGAAGAAGGCAGCTATAAAATTTGGATGGGAAGAAGAAAAAGAACATCTATAACTTTTTCATATATGTACGTTTGTGTCTGTGAAAAATAGTAGACTTCACAGCATGTCAAAATCTGAAGCACACATAAATAAAAAGGCTATGAGGGAAGAATTCCAGTGCAAGATGCATCTGCCGTCAGAAAATGTGTACGCCTCAATGATCACTGGTGAATTAGAATATGGAGATGTGAAAAATGGAAAATAGAACTTGCATCAAGCAGCAGAATCAAAGGGCAAAATCACACACTGCGCTGTTTCATCAATGGCTCATCAAAAAGCCTTCAAAATAAATGGTGCTGGCACAAATAGGAAAACATTTAATTAAACTCTATTCGAATAAGTCATCCTATAAAGAAATATACTTATTTACTCTGCAGGTTATTCGTTAAGAGCCAACATTTGAAAAAAGGCTGTTTAAAAAGTAGATGTGAAGTCTGTGTGATGCCAAACTTTTCAAAATTATCCGTATGCAAGTTCAGAAACAGGTTCTCACTACTTATCACTATATTGTGTACATCTAAGCAATAAAGTTTCAAGCTGGAGAAGTGACTTTTTGCAAAGTGCACGAGCAACGAAGAGCAAAAAAATAAAACCCTTCCAATAAGGTTGGTAGGAGTAACACACGTGAACCAGATGAAATTCAATCACTTTCAGTAAGTCACTGGTGCAATCCTAAGTATGCAGTCTTGAAAACATCTTTATTTGCTGGAAGCCACTCAAGCAAACTGTCATTCAGAGGTCTATAGTGGGTAGAACAGATAGTAGCAACAAAACCCAAGGGCCAGTGGGAAAAAGAAAAGCAAGGTATTAATCAAATGAATCATATGATAAAGAAAAAAAGCCTCTCCCTTCACTAGCATGGAAGAAAAATATGTAAACTTTTTCTCTCTCTCTTCTCCAGGAAGCTAAGTATGTACTGTGTTTAACAGCTGCATTTGCAACATAGCTCAATAATAAAACCTTGCGCTCGTTATGATGCTGGACTGAGTGGTAATCCCTGCTGTGGTGAGCCTTCCTTTCCAACTTGCTTGCAAACATACTGCCTTGTTCTGACAAGGTGTTAGAAAGTGAGAATCAAGCTTCTGACCTCACATGCCCCTTTCATGAAAAGCATTCCCATCACCAGAAGCACCTGATATCTCTCATTCAGTCAAATTTAGGCAAATAGAACTACTGGGCTTCAAAACACCTCACTAAGGTCATGGCTTATGGTTATCCAAATGGCAGAGGAGGATCTGCAGTAGGTAGATGGACAGTCGTCCTCTGGTCCAGAGGATTTGATTAGGGAGCCTTCTATTAAACCATTTTATTAAAATTATGCTTCAGTCCCATCAAAGCATCCTTCCGATGAGCTGAAACTCTGGCTATGATACTCTGCTCTAGCCCCAAACCCTAGAAATCCTTATTCAAATAAGAGTTGGAATACTTGCAATAAACAAAAGCAGGGCATGGACTAAAACGACCTTGCTCGTGCACAAAGTGTATTTTGCTTTCTCCAGCCAAAACATTTCTAAGTCACACAAATATACCAGAGCATTTCTCGAGGGTTCCTTGCTTCATGCTCCCCCTGTTGGACTTGTTGAAGTCAGTCGGCCCATAACCTCTTATACTGGGCCCACTATCTGCTGTTGATAGTACACCGAACATTGACTGGTGTGACCAGCAGAGTATGCACAACTCCAGCAGAGTCACCCAGCAAATATCTGTTTCTGCTTCCCAGCAGCCAGCTTTTCCCAAGAGTTCCTGGTTAAGAAAACTCCTTACCCACTCAGTTCAGTTCAAAGTTTTTATTGTCTCATGGCACAAGATAAGCATAAACACACTATCAACATAAACTTAAAACATAAACATAAAAAATGCTAGTACATCACGAACTAATCTACCATAATGCAGTTCTCTGGTCTTAGAAATAAAACCTTGTCCAGATACAAGTTTACGGAGAGATCCACTAGTACTTACCATGCTAGCTTCCCATGTTGCACTATCACCATAAAGCACTGAGCAAAAACCTCATAATCACGCCAATACTGGTGACTCTTAACCCAACCCCTGCACCTACACCCATTCCGTAGAGAAAGGGAGGGTGGGTGAGTCATACAAACATGCAATGGGCTAGCACAGAAATACAATAGGAGATAGCTGGGCTATGGCAAAGTACATTTCACCCCCTTGATATGTGTATTGGGAGACAGTTGCTGCACTTACCACTAGCTCTGCAAGTGTCCCTCTTAAGAGGTAAGGCAAACAACTTTCAAAGGAGAGTTGCAGTAGCAGCTAATTGTAGAGCATGGATTGCCTTGAGCAATCCTGGATAGATGGGATATAAAGGTAAAGGTAAAGGGACCCCTGATCGTTAGGTCCAGTCGCGGATGATTCTGGGGTTGCGGCACTCATCTCGCTTTACTGGCCGAGGGAGCCGGCTTACAGCTTCCGGGTCGTGTGGCCAGCATGACTAAGACGCTTCTGGCGAACCAGAGCGACACACGGAAACGCCGTTTACCTTCCCACCGGAGCGGTACCTATTTATCTACTTGCACTGCGTGCTTTCAAACTTTCTTTTCAGCCCCTTGGAATTAGGAAATGGGTTTTGGTCCCTGCCAGCCGCTCACCGTCAATTAGAGGCTCAACCAGCATACTGAAAGCGAGGTTGTAGGCCCCACTGCTGAAGTTAAATAATATTTCATAGTCCTTTCCTTTTCCACAGTTGAGCACAGTTATACAAACTTATAATCCCATAGCAATAAGGACTGTACAATGGCAGACTTTGGTACCACTGACTTTGGTACCGTCAGGTGATGGCCGCTGATGCAGGGAAGCGCTTGACCGGCAGGGCTTCTTAAATTAATTGGCCAAAGAGTTGAACTGGCTGAGAAAATGAAATTGCTCTTTGAACCAGTAGTTCAATGATAGACCACCACCATGTTGCTGACCTTTTCTAACCCTTAGCTTCTGACTGTTCTACTCTTTACTGCAGTTCCAATCAATTTGCCTGTTCAGTGGCCTGCAGTTTTCAGAGACACCTTAACAGACTGAACTGTCTTTACATTAACCGCAATCCATATCCCTAGCACAGAGGCTGATTTTCGTTAAATGCCGCTATTAGCTGCTCCATTATATGGGGCTTCCTTTGATAACCCAATGCCCCTGCCTGGCCAATCTCTAAACCTGAAAGCCAGCAGATGTCTGTCCAATCAGAAGTGTTGCCACATCTATATTGACCCTTAAATTTTGATACCAACAGGGCTTTGCAGTAGTTTTTGTTAAAGCAATTCCAGAAGCACTTAGGTTTTATGGTTTGAGTATAAACTATTGCTACGGTTAAAAAGACACTGAGAAACAGGATGTTCCATTGTCAACTCTATACTCAAACACACAGTGACAATGGGCATTGCTCCAGAGCCAATTCCCCAGTTTACTGAAACATTTTTTAATCCTTATCTATCCCAAAGGTTGAGACAATGTGTCAAAGGAATAAACTTTAAACTCATTACTTATAGTCAAGAATGGTAGATATGTTTTTATTAAAGGGACAATTGACGGCAATTAAAAAATAACTGTTAGATCTGCATGTGCACCAAACTCAAAGCAACTTGACTTTATTCATAAGGTATTATGTAAATTCAATAAATTGGCTGAAGGAGAAGCTAGACTAGGGGGCAACTTCAACTTTAATGTACAAGGAGTGTCTCTAAAAGCCTTGAACAAGGTCACCACCTGGAGGAACCTTTTAAAAGGCTTCAAAAAATGGGGCTTATACAAGATATGGAGAAAATCCAAAAGATTTCAGTTTGACATTTCCTTCACCCCAACATGACTCCTGATCCCTATTAGACTTTTTATTGCTTACTCTACAGTTAATTCCATTCACACAGTGAACATTGATAACATCACCGATCATGCTCCAGTAGAAGTGGCCATATGACCGAGCAATGAAATCCAAACCTCAACATCACGGTCATTTAACTAGTCAACTATCTAAAGGAAAAGATAGCAGAAACCCTACAATTCTATTTCAAGGAAAACAACAATGACAACACCAATTCTACCAACCTTTGGGAGGCTATGAAAGCAGTGACAAGAGGTATCTGTATCAAAGAAAAAGCATATATTAAAAACAAGTCTCTACAACAATAACCAAACTAGAAATGGAAATCGCTGAGCTACTAACTAAATACAAAGTTCAGGTTCAAAACACCTCCTTAGAGGAACTGAACAAAAGAGGCAAGAAATAGACTCCTTAGAAATTAATAACTCTAGACTTTTGGCAGATGTAAAAAGAAAAAATCTAAGTCGGGGTACACAGTATGCAAAAAAAAAACCAATTGCATTAAAACATTTTCTCCTGACTTCTGCTCAGAATTTGCCTTTGATTCTAAATTATATAGTACCTCACGATGCCCTAATTTTAAAAAGATACCCACAATTTCTTAGAAAACTTACCCATACCATTATTAACTCATCATGAAAAAACCTTTTTAGATAGCCCCATCTCCATAAAAGAAATTGACAAGAACCGAAACCACATAAAGCTCAAGGACCTGCTGCTTTCACTTCTGAGTTTTATAAAAGATTCAAAGAAATATTATTACCATATATGGTCTGCCTATTTCATGACCTAATGAGAGGAGCACCTCTCCCCCAAACAGATATGAAAATGGCAGAAAAATAATTACCCCAGCAAAAGACCCAGAATAAATGCCAAATAAAGGAGGCTGGGGTATCCCAAACCCTGATCTATATTTTATTGCTAACCAAGTAAGACATGCTGTCCCTTTTATTTTAAATGACACCTCAAAGCAATGGCTCCAGTTGGAAAAAGAACTTATCGAAGGAATACCAACCTCAGCAAACCACTTCTTGGGACTGGGCTAAACATTCAAAACAGATTCACACAAACTATACTAAATGCATGGAAAGAGAAGGCAGGAATCCTAACTCCAGCACCGTCTCCACTGACACCCCTTGCCTTCCACTCACTATTTCACAACACTTCACGACAATTTTAAGCGGCAAAAGGTCTATACTGGTTATCTGACTTTTATAACAGAAATATAGCACTATCAGACCAAGAAATATGGACTAAACTAGGAAAATTAAAAACCCCTTGGCTACTACTCCACCAAATCCACACTTTTCCTGGCTAACCCAGTTTAACAGTAAGGCAGTCACAAGACCATTAACCCCATCTGAAAGACTTGTCATATCCATAGAAGGACATGGGCCCAGGTATAAAATCTGCAATCTATAAAATTCTACTCAGTGCATTGGTGGGTTCACTTGATCCTATTGAACACCAATGGGAATGAGATTTCAACTATGAACTTGACCCAGGTCAATGGCTTAGACAAAAAAACATTTAAATCCATTTTGGTGAGCAAGAGGGAATTAATTCCTAATCCCTAGGAACCTGGTAATGGCACCTCACCATGTTACTAGAGGGGTGCCCCACACCCGGTACATATCTCCACATGTGGTGGGAATGTACAAAAATCCAGCCTTTCTGGAATTCCATATTCCAATAAATTAATAAAATATCAAAATAACAATTGGAAGTCAAACCATAATTAGTTTCATTAAATATATTTCAAGAGTATATGGACTTACATAATAAATAATTAATAGGCCATTTATTACAAGTTGCAAGACAGAACGTAACCAGACACTGTATTTTTCTGGCACAATGGTAGACAATTGGTACAATACAGTTTGGGAAATAGCCCTCCCTGAGAGATTAACAAAAAGAAAAACTTCAGTTGATGTGGACAGATCGAGAAAGATGGCTTTACCCCATTGTGGTTTAATTTCATAACATATGTCAGTATCCCAGAAAATGAACAATCTCCCCCATCAGCATTTGGCTCAAACTGGTTGATCTAAATTTAAATTTAAACATAAATTATTACCTTCACTTCCACACACATACACACCGGTTTCATTGGTAGCATAATAGGAAAAATGACTGTTACTCATACTTAGCCTAAGCACAATCACAAGGGCTATGTGATGTTGAATGCTATTTGTTAACTCTCATTGTTGCTGTTATTGTTTAAACCAATTCACAAACCAAGAACTTGAACATTGACCACTCATGATGAGGCATATATCATATAGATATTACAGCAAATTTATTATGCTATTTTTTGGATATGCAAATGAGGAGACTTGGTCTACTTATTTCTATCATTTATCATTCCTATGATCCTTGTTTATGACCCCCCCTCCCAAGTTATTTAAAAAAGCAAGCAAGCAAGCAAGCAGCTACAGCATGATGCTGCGTGTAAACTAGGGATTAGGCGATTGGTTAAGTTAATGGGCCATATTGTTCATGGTGCTAAAATGGCCTGTGGGCATCTTGTTGCACATTACTAGCAAACAAGCCTCCTGTGAACCCTGTCAGCAGTAGTCTTCGGTGGCCTTCAAGATATTTAAAAGCAGCAAACTTGGAAAAGCCAAGCAGGGCAAATTAAGCCACTCAAACCAGATCAGAGTTCTAACAGCTTAAGAGTGAACCCAGATTTCAGACATGATCACTTCTTACACCAGGCATGTCCAAAGTCCATTTCGGGGGCCTATAAAAGCTCAACAACTTTGGGGTAAAAGCATAAAGAAAGCTCAACAACTTCAAACCTAAAAAAAGGTTAACAACTTAGGTTGGCCCTTCACTTCACCTGTCTTACAGGAACATGTGAGAAATGGTTCTAACATGGGGTTTTGTATTTTCTCCTACACAAATATTATCTGGGCAGGTAACTCATAAGTATGAAGCAGTCTTGTGGTTTTCCTCAGTTTATAGAAAGGAACCAGAGTGCCCTTTTTAGATGAGGCAAAACAGCAGCTTACATTACTTCCCAAATAATTTCCCTTAATTATTCAAGTATAAAAGAAGAACAACAAAGGTTACTGCCTGCTCTGGATGGGGACATTGCTGATTTGCATGTATATGCAGCATCCTTTCACCCTTGGTCCTTTCCAAGCCTTAATGCTGCTCATGTTTGAAAACGTAAGTGCACTAATGATTATGAGGTCAGCAGCATTTGATACAGGCACAAATCATCTGACAAAATTCCCTGTTGGGGGTCATATATAAATATATCTGTTGTCTGCAACACAGCCAGCTGTCATGTGCTCAGTTCCCCAAGTGGGTCTGTTGTCCTTGTCTGAGTCCCTCAGACGTCTGTGCTTCAGCGTGTGGCACTGATCACATCTTGAAATATTTTGCAAGAGGATGGGGTAATCAATAAGCATCAAGCAAAAATGGAATAGGACATTCCACTGGATTCAACCAAAGTCTTCAAGCCTTAGCCTGAACTCTACCCCAGATCTACACAGCCTAAGTGCAACCATCTTTGGCTCCCTCAAACAAATTTAGACATTGCAGTCATCTGAAGGAGAATGCTTCTGAGATGGCTAATTTGACATGTCCAGTGGAGGCACCATTTGGGGGCAATCAGCCAAGCTTGTAAAGAAGCCGGTTCTAATTGGAATAACATTAAAGGTTTAATTTCCATTGCTATCAACAAATGATTGCCACCATCTAGGATGGCTTGCATTTGCATGAAGGCAATGGTCTTATTTGGATGCCATAGTTTCATTTCACGTTATGGTAATGATCCTTCAAACTCCTGGCCCCTTTCTTTCTCCTCGATGCTTTCTTCCCAAGCACCAACAGTCAGATGGTTTTTGGCGTTTGAGGCATGCTTACATAGGGCTTGCTAAGCCCTTTATGTAGTGCTTCCCAAGCACTTCATAGGCAGTGTGGAAGAGGCTTTGTAGGCACTGCCAATCAGCTGATCAGTGGTGCCTGCAAAGCCTCTTTCATCCAAGCCCTGTCTTTACCAGCTCTCCACCTGATGTTACCCTGTTTTCCCGAAAACAATACATACCCATAAAATAAGCCGTAGCACGATTTCTAAGCATTTGCTTAGAAATATAAGCCATACCCCAAAAATAAGACGTTGTGATAGGCATAGTTCTGGAGGACACCAAGGAAGAGGCGAGGCTGGACGCATAATAAAAAAATAAGACATCCCCTGAAAATAAGCCATAGTGTATCTTCTTGAGGAAAAATAAATATAAGACAGTGTCTTATTTTTGGGAAAACATGGTAGGTGTAAGGCAGATGGTTTTGGCTTGGATGAAATGGCCTGGTGGATCAAATGGGGAAGTGTGTTGGTCCTAATTAGGACCGCAAGCCAGAGGTTATGCCAGAATCTACTGATAGATCTATATGTGGTTGCGGAAAATCAGCAAGAGTTTCTGTCTTCCAGCTTTTTAACAATAACAATAGACAGGTACGTTTTATCCTGCTCATTCCTAAATTGGGCTGCTAAAAAAAAAGAACCGTGTGAAAGAACTGTGTCCAGAATGAAAACTAAATTTGGGGAGTTAGTGGTATTCAGAGGCAATGTATTAGTTAATCCTAATTTCATGATTGCCCCCTGCCCCATTATTTTGTATCTAGCTCTGGTTGGTTGACTTTAGGATTCTGTTGCTACTGCCACTACTGTTTGTTGCATAGTTCAATAGATGTGGACACTCAGCACAGGGTTTTAAAGGTTTCAGAAGTCTGCAGACTAAAAAACACTGTCTCTGGTTGTGCACTGGATAGGTTACAGTCCTGAACAAGATATGGTGCTGAGTCCTTTTGTCCAGCTACTATTCACTATTAGCAGTGGAATCTGAGAACACAGAATTGGAAGCGACCCCGAGGGTCATCTAGTCCAATCCCCTGCAATGCAGGGATCTTAACACATGGTCCGCCATGAAGTTTGAGATCATACAGGACCCTACTTAGCTTTGCAGATGTGCTAGCAGTTTTATTGTTGCACCACTAGATGTGAGGAAGGAATTGCTATCTACATTTTAATAGGCATCATTCATTTTATATAATTATTTGTAAAGCGATTTCAACATGCAAAACTTGATACTCTTGAGAAGGCTCAAATATGTCGTCTGTCTGGAGGACAGGAAGCATCAAGAGATCCCACACTTACAAATGCAAAGGAACACATTTGATAAAGGAGCAGTTGCAAGAATGCAACTGAAGGGCAAAAACAACATGTCCTAGACACACGTACTTGTCTGATTTGTATGAGACACAGAATGAGACTTGCATAATAGATGCCATACACAAAAATAGTATCTAGCTGAAATCAGACTGAATGAGTTGGATAAACAGAATTACTGGTTGATGTTGGAGCGGAGCCACAATATTGTGCCTGACGTCATCTCTCCTTTAAACGGCACTTCCTTGAATTCTTACTGACCACATTCATTAGAAGTCTGTCTTAAAGGTAAAGGTACCCCTGACCATTAGGTCCAGTCGCAGACAACTCTGGGGTTGCGGCGCTCATCCCGCTCCATAGGCTGAGGGAGCCGGCATTTGACCGCAGACAGCTTCCGGGTCATGTGGCCAGCATGGCGAACAGAGCAGCACACAGAAACGCTGTTTACCTTCCCGCTGGAGCGATACCTATTTATCTACTTGCACTTTAATGTGTTTCGAACTGCTAGGTGGGCAGGAGCTGGGACCGAGCAACAGGAACTCACCCCGTCGCGGGGATTCGAACCACCGACCTTCTGATTGGCAAGCCCAAGGCTCAATGGTTTAGACCACAGTGCCACCCGCGTCCCAAAGTCTGTCCTATTGACCGTAATAGTACATATCCCTCATCAATGTGAATGGACCACCAATCTCAAACCAGAGCTCCTCTTAAAATATATTTTTCTCAACTGATTAGTTTCATGATTGCTCAAATGAGCCAAGACATCTATGGGTTAATCTACACACAGAGAGAAAGACACACATGGCGAAGCACTCCTGTGACAGTGCTTCTTCAGAATGCAAATCTGAGGCTGCATGTTTCATTGCTAGCCCCAAACCAGCTGACTGTGGAAATCTAGCTTTGTCTTTTCTCCAGCATGTTGATTTTCAGTGGGCAGGGAGCTTTTCGTTTTACACATGCGATCCTGCATGTACATTTTGTACCACAAGAACAGATGCACCATGGTGTTTTCTGGACATGTAAGATTGGTCATTAATCCTCATAGGCATTTCACAAGTGCTATGAACTATGATTTGGATGTTTTCGGGGGGGGGGGGGACCTACACAACTTAACTAATAGGCAGACAAGCTTTTGAAACCATTATGTAATTTGCATTAGATCCGAAGGTAAGATGTGTGGGAGAGGATGGCTTGTCTAAGCTTAAAACTGAGTCCCTGTCAGGAAATGAGGAATGAAATCAGTCCTGTAGACACATTTCATAGGTACCACAAAGTTGTTCATACTAAGAACACATCTTAAACAGCCTTTTAACAGACGTTTACACTTGCCTCATGGAGTTGGGAACAAGCACAGTTGGCACTACACTTCTCTATAGTGAAAACTTCAGGGAGGTTGAAACAGATTTCTCTTTTGTTTCTGTAGTTAAAAACAACCCCTGACAATTCCTGCTCTGAAACCAACACAAAGCAAACAAAAACTGCATGTCCAAAAAAAGTACCAAAGCAAAAAAAAAAAAAAGCCCTCTAACCCTAAACACAATATAAAAAAGGATGAGTAATTCCAAGCAGCTGGAACGGCAAGCTTTCGTACCGAAGTCTCTGCACTAGTCTTGGCAGCATTGCCAATAGGATACTTACCAGGCCGTAAGACCCTGATTTCCAGCAGGTTAGAGGTTCTGTCTGCCAGTCGTGTCCAGCTACTGTTGTAGTTCTTCCGCCAGAGCTCTGCCACACACTGGTACTTTCCCGCTTCTGTGTCACTGGCCCTGCTGATGCTCAGGCGCACGTTGTTGCTGGACTCCGATTTTTCAATGGCTGTCCTGGTTCGGAAGCCAGCGTACCTATCTCCCCACTGGACACCTCCATCCCGAGTGAAGGTGACCAGATCGTGAAACTCAGTGCTGCCTGCTGGCTGAAAACGCCACGTCACAGACACTGGCACCCAGGATGGGTAATGTGGTTTGATGATGCACTGTAAATCAAACGACTCGTTGTAGGTCACGCCAGGGGTGCGGGAGATGGCTGTAACTGCAAAGCCAGCATCTACCAAAAAGCAAAAGACAGACAGACACACAAGGTGAATATTTCAACAGTTAACTGTAATGACATTGGCACGTCCATTTCTGCAACTACAGTAAGAAGTGCTTTCCTAACTGCAGCTCACAGGAGGTGGGTCTGGTAAACTCTTATTCTCAGTAAATAAACACATACATTAAAACAGGGACGGGCAAAGCTGCCCCCCGGAATTCTACAAAACAACCCAATCCCTGAATTTTGGAGTTAGAAATTCAGCAGGCAACATACAAAAATCTACTGACAAACCTCAGTGTCACCAGCAATCTCCTTTTGCATTCTATATAGGGCAAACAGGACAACCTCCGCACAATAGAAAAAATGCTCGCAAAACTGGCAATACTAAGAGACATTTCAGCCTGTAACACACTCCAAGTGACCTTAAGGTGAGAAATGACCATCAGAGGAAGCCCAAAAAGCAATGAAAATCTATAAAAAGTTATTTTTGAGTTAATAGTTTAAGATTACGGTACTTGTAAAATGTACATGCATATATTAAAAAGATTCATCAGACATAAAATTGATTGTTTTGCAGTTGGCAGCTGTAGATCCCCTCTGGTTTGAGTTTTCCAACTTTTATCAATCTTATTCACCTTAATGTATTATAATAAATAATGTCTATTAAGTCACCCCACTTGAATGGAATCAAACATTTAAGAGAGAATAATATACCATTAGAAATTAAATACTTGGCATAGTTGCTGCCAAAGACTGCAGTGTAAACCCCTTTTTTTGGAAATTCCTATTATGCAGCACTTGAGAGGGCAATATTTCTGATGAAGCGGGCTTTAGTCCCTGAAAGCTCTTGCCATAATAAATGTGCTGAATTGCTAAGGTACTGCAAAAATCTTTGATGGTTTTGCTGCAAGAGGCGAACATGGCTATCCCTCCTGAAATAAAAATCCTCTGCAACTTTTGCAATGCTCACACCAGATATATTCACCAAATGTTGCTGCTGGCTAGCTTTAATCCACAATGTTATCCAACATGCAACACATGCCTGTGAATTCAATGAAACTTTTAACACCGCTCTCTGAACTAGGTGATAAGCTTGCACAAACCATAATTATTACAGTATGACTTTCCAGCCAGAATATGCACTGTTCAGAAGGCTAGCACAGGAAGGTTTTCTATGTGCTAGCAAATTCCATTTGTTTGGCCATACAGGACAGTGTGAAGGCAGTAGCCTTTGACTCTGTGCTGTTCAGGAAGCCTGTACCTCTTGACCCAAAGGCTACAAGATATTAATTAACAATGGCCAGGCAGCTGGGACATTAATTGCTGCAAGCAGATTAATTTTAGCCTGCCAACCTTTCTCCAGAGCTGCTACAGAGATCTCTGCACACTTTCAGCAAAGGGCTCAGGGATTCTAATCATCAAAGGACGTCACTATGGCACAGCTCCGGCCCATGTAATTACAGCAAAAACAGGTCAATCTTTGGGATTAAAGCCTTTTGAAAATGTGTTTAATGGTTATCCAGGAGAAGAGGAAGAGGCCAGGGGAGGGAGAGAGTTAAGCACTCTCTCACACATACACACTGCACTGCAAGTGAAATCCAGGCACCTTGTGGCAATTGTCTCACCTGCCTAGGTATTTCAGACACAGCTGCAAGAGATTGGGAATGCAGAAAACACGAGTCCCCTCAGGCAGCACTATACTTGATGATTTCAAGCCTAAATTATATTCTGAAGAACTCTGTGTGCGCAATATACACACTGCTCTAGCTGAGGAGTGGCAGTCAGTTTTGAAGTGCATCAGATGAACCACCTGATGTTTAAGCACCAGGGGCCTCCTGCAAAAAAGATGGACAAAGTGGCAGCTCCTCTTGCTGAGGAAGCTACTCCTGCAATCTTGTAACAATTCTAGCATTTAAAACTTCCCCACATCTTATTCTAGACTTCTGGCACCAGTCAACTGAACTGTCCTTGCTGGTTTTCCTGGGGAAAGTGTGGCTGACCTAGACAAGCTTTTAGAATTGGTAAAAATCTTGCTTCCTTTTTCACCTAATTACACTTACATTCTTGCTCTTCTAGCAAAGAGCTCAGCAAAGCCTACATATGTTTCCAGGTAGCCTTCCAAACAGGTAGTTTTATAGGACCAGAGCTACTTGGAACCTACCTTTTAACTGCATAGCATTTCTTCAGATCATTACTTCTGGACCCTTGCTCCATAGACATTTGAAGTGGAGCTCAATGCAGACTGAACTCAACCATTTAACCTGACTCTTCCATAAACTTTTCTGAAAAGCTCAGCGACATACATACAAACCAGTCAATCCTGCCAGCCACTTCTTGCCCCCAACACTTCACTAGAAATTCTTTAAATCTGCATCATGCAGCCTTCCTACACTCCAGCTGCCCCACTGAGCCTTAGTTCTGCAAATCTCACAAAATTGGATTTTCCTTCTCTGCTCATCCTCCTCTTTTCTGTGCTGTTATTTCAAGGGGACTACAAATTAGTGGATACTATAGATAGTTGATGAGGGACCCTGTGTGAGAGGCAGGGAAGGGAATATCTCCTGGGGTAGGAAGATGGGAGAATAAAGGGAAGCTCCTAGTTGAGACCCAGGAGGGTTCACCTATCTCTGTGTGGGACAAGTTAAGATTTACCTGTGAAAGAGGACTTTGTATTCTTTTCTTTGTTTTTTATTGTAACGTATTATGAAAAGTCTTAATAAAATCTTATTAAATAAACCATGTGTATTATGATGCCATGGTGCTATGGCTCCCCGCTGCCACGTATTGCCAGGAAGGAGGAAGTTGAGGGGGCAGGCCGAGTATGTTTCAATAACAACTAGTTTCATCCTCGGGTTTCCAGGGGAACACTCGAGGAAAGGAGTGTGCAAGCTGTGAATAGGACAACAGGCTCCTTTATCCACAGTCATCAATCACTGAGCTTAATTTTTTCTCTTACCAGGACATTTGTGGTATCTAAATAACCGAAAACGGGGAAATGGATACACCAAACACTTAACCAGCATTGCATATATTTAATAGCACTTTTAATACCCACCCAAGGCAGTGATGGATACTGCAGAGCCATTATGTCGCTCCCCGATCATCTGCCACTCCCCATCCAGCCTACGTGTCCACTCTGTGATGCGACACTCATAGTGGCCCTCATCTGCCTTGAGGCTGTTGAAAATTTCGAGCGTGAAGGACCCAGGACGTATCTGCTCCATCTGGATCCCACCATAGCTGCTTCGCTCAGCGTAAGACGGGCCAGGGCGCAGGGTGCCATCCCGGTCAAGTTGCACAATGTCACTGCGCCGGTTCTGCTTGTCCACAAGTTGCCAGGTGACAGAGAGCCGGTTTTGGGGTCTAAATCCTGTGCGGATACTGCAGCCAAATCGCAGGCTCTCTCCTTCTAAAACACTGCTGGCATTGTTGGTCACCTCCACAGAAATATTGGTCTCTGCAGTTAAAGGAGAGCGCATGCAATTATAGTTAGGGCTGCCTGGGGCCCATTACATATATTCACTTGCCACTTTTCTGAACAAAACGGCTCCCAAGGGACTGCATGGAAAAATACAACATGTGATCTAGCAGTAAATGGATGCTCGGTAGCTGATTTCTATGAATGTGGCAGGTCTACAAAGTGCTATTGGTATTGGTAATGCTGGGATTATGTACCTGGAAATGTTCAGAGGCAATCATGTGGACAAATGTGGAAGGTGATATAAACATCTGAACCACTTTTGTGTCGTCTACAGTTCTGCAATTGGAACAGAACAATGTACGAAATGCAGCTATGGGGGCCAATTCTGATAGCTACCGCAGATTCTAAAGAATCTCTGCTTTCATTTCAGATTCAAATCATGAAACGTAAACATTCATGGCTAAATAGAGATATGTCTGAAAACACAAGTTAAGCTGCCAGCCCTAGATGAATGCTAGCCAGGGCTAAAAATGGCTGAATTGTTGACCAGAACAGGCTGAACAGCACATCTACCACGAGTTCTTGAACAACTTCACAGGCTGCTAGTGAATTCACAACTCATAGTGTTGTGATGTCTTACCTTTAAAACCCTATGCAGTTTGTGATCCAGCCTTAATTAATGTGGGGTGGACAATTTTCTGAAATAGAACATTTCCACTTCTATATTTTTCTCCCCCCCCCCTTTTTTATTTGTTCACTTCTATATTTTTCTGCAAATAATTTTATAATTTTGCATACTATTAATTAGAAATGTAATGAATGTACAAAATACAAGTTATATTGGCCAACTGGAATGGATTCAACACCAGTCAAACCTAAAATAAAACTTGTAATTAGCTTCCTTCAGCTAACTATCCTTGGAAACAAATATATTTACATGAACAGCTCTTCAGGGATGCTAAATTTAGTATGCGAAATACTTTTCAGCACCTTTGTTTTTTGCTTCTCTGGGCTGCAAACATAAGCATAGTTAGTAGAGAGTAAGCCCCAATGAGTCTTCATTCTGAATAAACATAAATAGGATTGTGCTGTTAAAATATACATAACATAGGGAAAATATAACCTATTGCTTCCAATAAAAATAATTTCCAAGAAAAGGTTGGGGTTTGTTGTAATATGACATTTACAACACAAATATTACACATTATTGATTTCCCCCTTTATCGAAGGGAAATGTGGTTTGTATTTCTGCTGGCACTGCTTATTTTTATAATGTTTATGAATTTATCACGTGTTGAGCTTTTTGGGGAAAGTGGCATGGATAACTAACCAGTCAAATGAGCCTGAACTTCCTATGCTCATTATGTTCAACAACAGCTAAGGGGGGCAGCCCCATGAGTTGCTTTGTCTCATAACCATGTCTGATGGCCAGTAACTCCTACAAATGCACACACACAACAGAAACAACGAACATCTCTGCTTACTGAGGGGAAGGACGGTGATGGGTGTGTTCTTTGGTCGTTTGCTCTCCCCATCAATAAATTCACCAGTCGACGTCTTCAAGCGCTCCGTCACCCGACAGTTGTACTTGCCACTGTCCTCCAGGCGGAGTCGGTAAATTTTTAAGACGTAGATGCTGTCACTTTCTTTGGCCACTTTCAGTTGTCCCAGAGCTTCTCGTTGGGCAAACTCATTGTTAAGGACCGGCACGGCATTTGCCCCAAAACTAGCAATCAGGGAACTGTTGAAGGCCCACGAGATGGAAAAGTATCTCTTGGCAACATTCTGTACCTCCAGAATGCACCTGAACTCCACTGGTTCCCCCACGGTGTAAGTCCTCTTCTCTGTCTCTAGCCGGACATTGATATCCATATCTACAAAGGAATAGAACACACACACACACAAGCACACACACACACACACTCCAAATGAAACTGTGTCACAGCACTGAAGACACATAAAAAACCAACAAGAACTTGGAAACGAAGACAGTTCATACTCCGCCCACCCACCCTGATTTTATCCACCTCTTTAAATGCTATTCTTCTAACTGTGTCATCTGTATAATGCTCAAGGCGGCACAGGTTAAAAACAATGCTTAGTAGAAGTTAATTTGGCATGATTGCCTATTAAATATATACCAATTTTCTGCAAAGAAAGAAAAGGCAGCAATAGATCTGATCTTTCTTTCCTAGTATCTTACTCTCTGCTGTTTTGAGAGATTATTCCAACCTCTAGGTACACTATATCCATATTTGGAGCACATGGCGTCCTCCAAAGAATCACTGGAAGCCTCTCAAAGGGCTACAATTTCCAGCACCCTTAACAAACTACCTAGGATTATTTGGGGGAAACCATATGCCTTAAATGTATGGTTTTGATGTGCCTCAGTTTACAAATTTTGATTCAAATGTTGAACTGTGTACCAAGTTAGCAACAGACCTTTTACGGGTCGTGCACTTTATCAAGAGGTATTGGTTCGTAAAATGTCAAGTAAGATTTCACACGCTGAAAGTATCAAGATACAGGAAATAAGTTTTATTTATAAATCAGGAAAACCTACCAGAACTAGAGCGAGTACTGACTGATAGGGCAAAAGGACATCACCATGAGCACAACAAAGGACGACAACAACAACAACAAAAGGTAAAACACTGCTTAGTAAGACCCTCAAAATAATTATCTCATCTAGATTTTGCATTAAGGAAAACAGGGTACTAAATGTTCAATATAGACAAATATTAATTGAGCAGAAAGGCATTAAATTAATGCTTCATTTACTGGAAATTTCCTTTCTTACCACCTATGCTCAAAAGCCATGACCTGCTGTAGTGGCTGAGGATTGCTCGTGGTCCAATATATACAATGCATCACTTCCAAACATTACCTGTTTTTAATCTCACAAGAATGACTGTGGACTGTACTAAACACCTTAAAGCAGTATTTCTCAACCTGCTACCCTCCAGATGTTTTAGACTCCAACTCCAATCAGTCCCAGCCAAGTTGGCCAATGCACAGGGATGATGGTAACTGTAGTCCAGGCATCCCCAAACTTCGCCCCTCCAGATGTTTTGGACTACAATTCCTATCTTCCCCGACCACTGGTCCTGTTAGCTAGGGATCATGGGAGTTGTAGGCCAAAACATCTGGAGGGCTGCAGTTTGGGGATGCCTGCTGTAGTCCAAATCAGTTGGAGGGGACTAGGTTAATGAAGGCTGTTAACGCAAAAAGGTACACTTTACAATTGTTGGAAATCTTGGTTCCGCCTTTCAGGAAAATATTATTCCACCCATTCAAGAACACATTCATACTTGAAACCTGAAGTCTTAGTTACCTGGAAGAAATTTGCACTAAACCAAATGGGGTTTACTCTTGAGTGGACAAGTAGAATGAAAATCAGAGTTGTACACTGCCAAACCACTTATTTTCACTACACTTTCCCCCCCCAAGATCCAAATTTGCTTCTCAAACAGCAACTGAAGTTCCCCGCAAAAACTCCAGGTGACTGCCAACATACCTTTATTTTGCAATGATGCAATCAGAATATGTCTGCTCTAAAATACATGTGGGCTGTTCAACCGTTTCATTTTCCTTGTGATCTTTTCAAATACACTTTCAAAAGCAGACATTAGAGTTACTAACACCTGAAATATCTAGGGCATGTCCGTCCAATGTATTGTTAATTGAGCAGGCCCTTTTGATACATCGAAAATGTAGTGCCACGTCTTCCTTACTGACAGCAACACTCCTTGGTAGCTCCTTCCAACCAGAGGGAGGAACAACAATAACGTTCAAGTTGAATGTCTCATTCCAAAATCTTTTTCAAAAGCAGTATCAGAAAGGAGCCTGAGTTCTGAGTTAACGAGAAGAGACTAACAGGCCAGATACAGAATGAAAAGGTAAATGAAATAAGATGAATTAAAGGAAGGAAGAAAAATGAGACAAGCGAAAGGGAGAAGAAAGCAAATCTGTAGGGACTGGGACTGCCAAAACAGTACTTCTGATCTAAGAAATAAGAGCCATAACACCACCATGCTGAAATATCACTTAGTGTGTGTTAGTTACTCCTCCAGTGCCTTTTAACTAGTGTGATGTACCCACAACCCTGGTGGCTAAATAGCGGTAATCAAGTGGATGTTATTAACTCAAGGAAAATATGCTTAGGGTCATGCTATTGTATATGAGCAATTATGATTAGAGGACCAACAGCAGATGGGATGGCTCTTATCCCACTGTTTCTCTTCTCTTTCACTAATAAAAACAGACTGACTCCTCATACAGCTCCTCAAATATCTTTGTATGAAAGGAGGGAGAGAAAAGTCATGTGAAGGTATTGTCCAATAAAAGTGCTTGTGTAAACTCACCCCAGATGGCCTAACTTAGCAAACTCAAACCAATTATGGCTCAGAAAATGGTCAATGGAGAGAAAGAGAGATTTTGGTGTGCGAAAGCTTTAGCTTACTCATGCACCACCAGTTTAAAAATAAAAATGAATGATTATGGCTTCAGGGCTCCACTCACATTTCCTGGAGAAATTATTCAGCCAATAATCAAATGCTCTCAGTATCTGTTGGCAGATAATGACATCCAGGAATTTAAGTCATTTGCTAGGCAGTCCCAGACTATCACACATTTCCTTGTAAATGAGTCTTTACCACAAAACTGTGTTCACTAGCTTCATTGTCATGGACTGGCTGGCTGTAGAGCAGTGGTAGGAGCCACCAGCCAGAGAACCCTCTAGGGAAACCCCAGGGGAAGAAGGCTCAGAGCCGAGGGATTGGTGGTGGGATGAAGATGAGTGGTCAGAGGGAGCAGACTGGTGATCATAGGGAGATGGAGCAAACTGGGAGGAGGAAGTGTCGGAAGCAGAAGGCATGGTTTAGTGAACAGGAAGAGGCTGAGGAAGAGCACAGTTTTTAGACTCTGTGGCAGAAGTAGGGGCTGGAGAGGAGTGGAGCCAGGAGAGGCAAGATGCTGAAGAAGCCAGGGAGTCTCCTGCTCCTGCTGCAACCACCTCCCCTCTCCCAGAGCAAAGCAGCAGGTGGTTGTGTGAAGACGCGGCCTGAAACTGTGTGGGAAAGACCCTGGAGAGGAGAAGTCCTATTGGTCTCCTGGGAAGGTGGAGACCTTCAGTCGTCACAACTCCTTCATAGGAGCAAGACCTCCTAGAAAGAGTTGCTGAGACCACTAGGCTGGAGCTGTGGTTTGCTTCCTCGAATAAAGAATTAACTTCACTGGCCTCAGGTGAATATTGCTTTTGTTGCTGACCTACACCTGACTCCAGCCCCAACATCCATTCAAACATTAATGCTGAGTCATGGCTTAGTGCAGCCTTCCCTAAACTTGTATCCTCAGCTGTTTTGGACTAGAACTCCCATCATCCCTGACCTGCTGGGGATGATGGGGGTTGCAATAACTCTGGACCGAAGACCAGGAGAGGCAGGTTTAGTGATACATGGATGGGCCTCCCTCCAAGGTAGAGTGAAGGACCAGGCTGCTGCATCCCCACCTCCCCTTTCCTCGTCGAGCACAGCCAGGAAGAGGTATGCAGAGTTAAGTTTCAATTTCAAAAAACCAAGGATCTTGGTTTAAAACCAACAGATCCATTTCACAATAAGCCAACTTCAAACCGTTGAGTTATAAAACTGTGTAGTTTAGCAGGTGTTTTGTTATAAACCACAACACCTAGCACATAGGTAATGCTAAACCAAAACCCTTTGAAATCAAAATTCTCAGAAGAAATCCCCCTTCCAACTGTAAAGAAGGTGATGATGTGGGAGCCGGATGTTTTACTCATCCACACAATACTAGATCACAGTTCAGTATTGCATGTGAACTGGACTACTCTAAGACACAATGATTAGAGCATCCTCTCCTTCCACTTCCCTCCTTCCCAACACTGCCGCAAAAACACGAAGAATATTACAGTCTATGAGAGAGGTAACAAAAAAGAAGCTTGGCACACTAACCAGTTCCTTCCACATAGACCATGGTGCCCTCCGAGCGCTTGCGGGTCATTGCGTACCAAGTGCCGTCAGGGTCCTGAATCCACTCGGCTGCCTCGCAGTAAAACTCGCCTTCATCAGAAGACTGCAGGTTGTAGATTGTAAGCTTGGACTGAGTCTCCCCTACTTTATCCAGGCGGATATCTCCACTGGCGTGCCGTTGGGTGTAATCACTTCCCGCATGCAATACGAAATCCCGGCTGAGGGAGATCACCTCGACGGCAGGCTCATCTGCTTTCCGTCGATACCAGGCGATAGAAATATGGCTGTGCTGCACGGTACTCTTGGATACATCACACTTTAGCTCCAGAGAATCATGTTGCACTTTGTTTAGGGTCTGGGCTTCTGAGGTCACTCTCAGGGAGTCAGGGATAACTGCAGTAGAGAGACAGAGAAAGGACAAAAGTTAACATTTGGTGCTTAATGGGTCTTATAGAGGATTATGTGCAGCAAATAAAAGTTAAGGCTTTACAAAGCAATATGAAGATATTTTCACCTTTAGAACTCTAAAGGGAAAGCCCTCAGTGGGACTGTAGCTCAAATAGGAGAGTCCGTTATCACCTCAGATCGGGGAGGTGGAATCCATGATCATTCAGATGTTGTGGGATTCCAACTTCCATCACTTCCAGCCATGGACGATGGCAATTGCAGCCAAACAACATCTGAACAGTGAGAGGTTCCCCATCCCTGGGGAAGTCCTGGGTTCAATACCCAACATCTCCAATTACAAGCATCTGTGGCAGCGACAGGAAAGGTTCTCCTTGTAGATTTTCCATGGACATCTGGTTGGCTACTGTGAGAACAGAATACAGGCCTGGATCCAGACTTGATCCAGGAGGCTCTGATATTCTCTTCCTGAGGCTCTGAATACCAGAGTTGGCATTATTGGATATGATGGAAAGCTTGTCTGAGGCAATCTTATATCAAGCCACATTTAATCCTCAAGTCTGCTTCTCCAAAGCTGTTAGCAAATACAGAACACTGTCTGCATATCTCCACTGGCATATGATTCAATATACTAAACCAGTGTGCGCACACAGCACCTCATTGCTACTGCAGAACTTAAGAGAGCCCACTTACTCTTACGAGATTTATTTTATGATTTTATGAAACTTAACTGTAATTTTTAAAATTCCAATTATGTTCTCAAACCTTCAAAAGGAACTCTTTCCAGAATTTTCTTTTTAACATTTATACTACCTTAGCTAGGTTTCCTTTCTTTCATCTTTCTCCAAAAAAGCCACGAGATCAAATCTCTCTCCTTTTTGCTTATGTCCTTTCATTATTTAACAATGCCTGTGAGCAAAATTAAGATGCTGCGCTCACAGGGGAATTATCTACTGCAAAGAGAGCAAATTACAAAATCAAGTACATATTCCTGCAATTTATGGGATTGGCTGTACAAGATATGCAAGCACCCTCCAGATGCTGTGTCTTGCATGCAGGGATTTTGAGGCCATCACTATTTCCTTGTTGATCAGCAAACACTCCTCTTGCTGGAAGACCTGAGTGGCAACTGAGGATTACACTTCATGCATCTTATGAAGTAAACTGTGGTCACAGAAAGCTTAGGCCATGGGGATACTTTTTTACACATTCAAAATCCACCTTGAGTCAGTGGAACATTAGAGTATCTTTTAATTTTGTAACTGAACAGCAAACACTAGCAATATGCTGCTTGGGGACTAATTCTGGTGTGCAAAAATATATTTATATTTTCAAACAGAATATAATGTATTTGGGTTTTCTTTTCTCCTTACACTTTGCAGGATATGTCATGTGCACCCATTTCCCCTATCCGGGTTATTAATAAATTCATCAGGCTGCAACTCAATATTTTACCCATAATTCTCACATAATATTTAAAGCCAACTATGAATAATTTCAAAAGCAGATTAGATCTCTTCTGCCCTGCAGCCATGACACTCGCTTCGAACTTAAAGAAAATAAATAAATCAATTAAGTCGGATGCAAAATCTGTACAGCAGCATATGGCGTTACTTCACTGATCTCTCGACTGATACATTAAAAGGACAGTAAAACTGAACAACATGTGGCTTTCCATAACCCACGAGACACTTCCATCCTGGAATACAGAACTGCTTTGAACACAACCCTTTGCTTCGCCTTTGTGAAGATAACCTATATGCAGAAACTTTCTACTGGAACTTGTGAATAGGTTCCTAGATTCCTGGTGAGTCTTAAACTGCACAGAAACCAAGTATTGTTACGTCTAACAGCAAACTCTGATTCTAAGTACCAACAAGTTTGGATAAAATAAGTAAACAAGCAGGATTCCACCAAAAATGGAGCTACCAAGACATGCTTTGGGGAAACCATGGCATTTACAGAAAGACATTCAAAAAATAAGAATGAACTTAAGGGGAACCTGTCCCCGGGCAAAAAAAACCCCAGCCCAGCGAGAATGGTTGTGGATCAAAGATAAATGGAAAACCAGTGAGAATGGGGTGACCAGCTTAAAAAGAATGGCAGATCAGAAGCCTAAACAGGAAAATTCCCATTAGGATTGAAGACACTGCAAAATTTTGGTTTCGGGTCTCACTCATACATATCTATATTTGATGGTATTTACGGAAGGCTCAGATCTAGTCCAACAAGTTGTCTACTAAATAGTGATCACCTGGTTAGTGTATAAATGGGTCAAAAGCTACATACAGGAGGTACATTAGGCATAGAGGGAGGGGGAAAAGGGAGGTCATCTGGTTTCAATGAAATAAACTGAAAAACCTTTAACCAGCTGATAAATCATATGACCAACAAAGGACCTTTCACATCCAGAACACAGTATTGTGTGGCCCAATTCTGTAGAACACCCTCAAGGCTGAGATCATACAGCCTTGCTGAACTTTTAAAGTATGATTTTCTGATTCTGTGGTTATTGTTAAATGATTTTTTCCCTTATGTATTTATTTCATAGCCTCAGAAGCTACAGTGTTAAGCGATATGTAAAATGTTGAATTTTTTTTAATGAACATGACACAAACCCCTCTGAAGTGAATGAGACTGGCTGAGCTGAGGAATCTTTTTGCACAGCTCTCATTCATTTGAATGGGTTTTCAGTGGAAGATGTCCCCACTTTATTAAGCCACCAGAGAAGGTGGAACATGGGCAGCACGCAAGCTTTTGATGGGAAAGGGAGAGCAGAGCAGATTGGAAGCCCCCTTTAACCAGGAGCTTCAAAAGAGCTAAACCAGACAGCACTTTAACACTTGAGATATTAAGGAAAGCTGAAAATACAGATGCTGCTGCTATTTTCAGTCTGATTAGGCGAAAGGAGGATTAGTACTTTTGTGGAGACAAGACAAGGGGAGGGAGACGGGCCATGCTGTTCTATTAAAGACCCGAGTCCACATTAAGAATGTTTGACAGCTTTTGCAACGCTTGAGGTTACCACTAGGTGGAGTCAAGGTAGAAAAGATTGTAATTAAGCAAATATATTAAACTAAAACAGTAAAACTGCAAGAAGGAATTAACACAAATGAAAGAAATGGCCTTTTTTTGAATACAGCTAACCACTTTTATTTTCCTTAGAAAAATCTCTTTAAAAAGTAGCACCCAGGAAAGAAAACCTGTGTGCACTCTGAAAATACAGTATGTGAATTATTAGCCTCATTTTAGAGCCAGATAAATAAAATTATGCCATGGTATATATATTTCTGCATTTGCATGGAGAAAATGCAGTCCAAATATTGATAATGATTAAAAAGAATTGGGAATATAGAGGAAGAGGATAAAAAGGGAAGCTGTTATACAAGGAAGTGGAGTGAATCTAAAAGGAGCACAGAGAAAGGATAAAAGACAGGAATAGAATGTAAGTTAAGTGTGAAAGGAGAGGAAAGAATAGAAGGAGGAACAAAAGTACTTTGAGAGGCATGTGTGTGGGGGGGAATTAAAATAAATAGGCACCCCCCCCCAACAGAGCAGCAAATTCTGCCCCAAATGAGGCTTAAGTCACAATACCTCCAAGAGCCAATGTTTATACTTAGCATTAAGAAAGCTGGACTCCCTGCCAGAGGGAAATTACAAAAGAATCTAGCAATTTTGAAATAAATATTAGACATCGAAGAAAATGTCAATAATTGCCAGCTGAGTATGCTAACTTCAACCTCTATTCCCCTTTATAAACATTTTGCAGTTGGTGGACCTCAGGAAATTTTCGCCATCGGCACTTTGGTTACCACTGAGCCTAGGGCTTGCTGATCGGAAGGTTGGTGGTTCGAATCCCCACGACGGGGTGAGCTCCCGTTGCTCAGTCCCAGCTCCTGCCAACTTGGCAGTTCGAAAGCACGTCAAAGTGCAAGTAGATAAATAGGTACCACTCTGGCGGGAAGGTAAACAGCGTTTCCGTATGCTGCTCTGGTTTCGCCAGAAGCGGCTTAGTCATGCTGGCCACATGACCCAGAAAAACTGTCTGCAGACAAACGCCAGCTCCCTCGGCCAGTAAAGCGAGATGAGCGCCGCAACTCCAGAGACGTTTGTGACTGGACTTAACTGTTAGGGGTCCTTTACCTTTTACTATATGGGCGCTTGGACAGATATTGAGAACCCCCTGGGTCATGGCTTACTGTTGCACCAGAATTTGGCTGATGAGAAATCAAACCATAAGGGGGGGAAGTGATGGTTACCTTGCCTCTCTGCATTGCCCCCCTCTCTGCCAATCATGGCTGAGTTGCAGAAGAGCGGTGAGAGGGGGGGAGGAATGAGATAAATTAGTGAGAAGCACACATTCATTCATGCAAACAAAACAAGAGAAACACCAAATAAGAGCCCAGTGGAATATCATCCCAGACAGGTCACATGAAAATCAGTGTTACGTAGTACTCATGGTGCAGGAAGAGACCATTCAGAAAGGATACCTTGCATGCATATGCATACACAGGAGAAGCAAGAGCTAAAGAAGTAATGATGTTTCCACCTTAAAAAAACGATTAAAGGAATTTCCTAGAGTCACTACACATTAGGAAAGTGCAACTTGTTAAAGGTAATTAACACATATTCTCATTAACCTTACATTTCTTTGTGCTCCGGTGAATTATAAATGATATGGAAGTTCATTCTGCTTTTAGTTGCAATAAAATACACCTATGAATTCTTTCAACATATAGATGACTAATGCACTTTTTATACCAGAGATTAAAGCATCCTTTAAATGTCTAAAGAGAGTCAGAGAGACGTAAGTGTGTGGGGGCTGAGGGAGGGGGAGAAATAATTAGTATAAGTTGCTTTAACTTGTTTTTAATCCCCCCAGTGATTTTTTTTTTAAAAAAACACATTGGTAATCCTGTAATTTTGCTGTGTATCATTTGCTGACAAGTTTTCCAATTGGAGATTAACCTTTTCAACAGGAATGTTTACTGTTGTGGCTTCTCCTCAGGAAACATGAAAAAACTATAGTCCTATACAGGAGAAATGCAGTACAATCCTCTACTTGGCTACTCAGAAGTAAGCCCCACTGAATTCAATGGGACTTGCTCTAGCAAAGTGTGTATAGTATTGCAGCCTTATATCCCTAATATACATTCTTTTGGGCCGTCAATAAAGCCACATTTTCCAGTGCTCTATGAGGAAGCATATAGTGTGTGTGTGTGTGTGTGTGTGTGTGTGTGTGTGTGTGTGTGCGCGCGCGCACATTTATTTATAAATACACAAAGGTAAATCTATAAATTACACTATTAAAGCAGAGATTGAGAATGAAGATAGGCTCCTGAAAGAATGTATAGTTTGAAGGTTGCCCAGAGGACAGCAGCAGCTGTGATAAAGCCTATGGGACTTTTGGAACTGCAGGCATGACCTGTCAGTAAAAGAAGGGCAGCTTTTCAAAGGCAGCAAGGTGATGATTCCAAGGACCCTCTGGCATGAAATGCTCAGAAAAGTTCATGAAGATCGTCTAAGAATTGAGGAGGGCACAGTAAGTCGTGTATTGGCCACAGATCAAGTGGAATATTGCTAGTAACCTCTCCTCTACAGAATTTAGTTTATAGTTGGCTGTTGGTGTCTGCTAAGTTTTGCTGAGGATAAAAGACGTAGTGGGAGTAGTTTAGAGACATTTCCTAACAAGAAACATTGGGATGTTTTTTTAAAAAAAGAAAAGAAAAGAAAGAAATTATCCCTGGAGAATGTTCTGACGGGGTGGAGCCTGACTAGCAGAAGAAGCTCTCAGTTAGTCAGATGGGCAAGGTACAAATAAATTGTTGTTGAATGTTGAATGTGTATCTCTAGAGGAAATGGGTAAAACAAACAGCATTAGATGTACTGCTGGATAAGTGTTTAATGGTTATCATATTTGTACTGTATTTGTTTAAAAACTAATACAAATTTGTTTTGTTTTTAAGAAAACAATTTATTGTTGTAACTATTTAATGCAAACACTATGATCATCTTTGCCTCAAGTTATTGAACCTAAACTTACTACACAGATTCTTTTGTAGCACAAACATTTAACTGGCACATTTAAGAGCAAGATAGTGCATCTTTCACTTATTAGCAACTGTTTTAGCTCTTTAAAAAAACAGCAGCCCAAGAACTCTACTCTTTTATGTTTACAGAGTTTCTTTTTTTTCCCCAAACAGAAGTAAACTTTGCAGTTTGTTATAAATTTCTACTGTCCTGCTACAGCAGAATACTTTGTAGTTTATTAGATTTCCAGAAGGGGATAAAAATTAATTGGCTGCTCCTGTACAGCAGTACTGCTGATAAAGCCGTCTGATCACAATAGCATCCTTGTTTGTGCTTTAATGATTGTGTCAAATGATTAGATTTAAAGAAATGCATCTGGATGTGGTCAAATGGCTGAGGAAAAGGGGGATGGGCAATTGACTGAACCTTTCTTTTCAGACAGGAAATTAGGTCAGCTTTCTGACTCAAGGCCTTGGAAGGAGTTACTCCTCCCGTGATGTTACAATCCGTTAGTCATGCACTATACCTGATCCACATGCTCATTTAACACAATTAAATCAACCATATCCAGCATTTACAAGAGTGCATTATAATCTGATGCTGCTAAAAAACATTATGGCACCAGAATACAGCAGATGCTTGAAGCAGGCCCTAATCTGCATAAGACCCTTGTTGGTGGAAGCTTGGGGAAACAGTATGAACACAATAAGAAGGGACTATGGATCAGCATCTGTTGCAAGACTGGCTGGACTTTGCGGGATTCACGCAGCAAACCTCTGCTTTCTGCGAACCTGTATAAGGCACAGGGGAATCACTTTCTATGAATAAACACAGCTTACTTAGAAGCTATAACGCAACTGCTCCACTGGGAAACCGAGGCTACAAACAAACAGGAAGCAACACCAAGAAAGAGGGCAGTTAGCTTGGCATCAATACCACCAGCAATAAATAATCATCTTTGTAACAAGATTTGGAACTTTTTCACAGCACTGTTTATGGTGAATACAAATATGTGTTTGGCATGCTCCCACTAAAGGAGCAAGATCTTGGGCACTATATCTTTTGAAGCTGGGCATGTTTGTGTGCGTACCTGCCTTTGCCAACCTGGCTCTTTCCAGATGTTTTGGACTACAACTCCCATCAGCATACCTGCCAAGTCCTGGACGAAAAGATCCGGGATCGGCAGCGTGCGCACACCGGAAGTTGCGTGAACGCAACTTCCGGTGGCGCTTTGCCCTTCTATGGGCACCAGAAAATGGTGGCGCCAGCGCCGGAAGTCGCTTCCACGCATGACCGGAAACACGTAAAAGCGACTTCCGGCGCCGCCATTTTCTGATGCCCATAGAAGGGCAAAGCGCCACCGGAAGTCACTTTTACGCGTTTCCGGTCATGCGCGGTAGCGACTTCCGGCACAGGCGCCGCCATTTTCTGGTGCCCATAGAAGGGCAAAGCGGCGGCAGAAGCCAATTTAAGGGAGAATATCGGGATTAAAAACTAAACGGGAGACCGCCGGGAAACGGTAGGAAAAAAGGGGTTTTCCCGGCGGAAACGGGATACTTGGCAGCTATGGCTCAGTGGCAGACAGAAAATCCATGGGAGTTGTAGCCCAAAACATCTGGAATGTACCAGGATTGCAAAGACTGGTATATATACAATGGACAGCACATATTTTGAGATAGCTATCAGGCCTTCTTGGATAAAAGATTAAAAGATAAATTTATAGCTAATGTTTGCTATCTCAGTGGTAGCCACGAATGACATACGTGGGCCTAGACTGGATCATAAACTGGCAACACCTCCTCTGGAGTTAAGATGATTATCTCTGATGTGGACACTCACGAATCACACTGGCAACTTGCCAAGAGCCCAAGGGCTCCAGCTAAGCATGTTTAATGAGAAAATAAATACATGTAGCTTGAATTCTAGCTTTTTCCAGTGCCTACCTTGATATACAAATAGAAGTCTCTCAGCTAGGAAATGTGGGGTGGGGTGGGGGAGAATCCTCACAGTTCATTAGTTAATGCTGAAAGGAACAGTTACATGATAAAAGTACCTTGCTAATGATCTATGGCCTAGTTTCTTGTGTAATGTACTGGACATATAGTTAAATGTGCCACACCCAGGAGATTATGCTGTTTTCCCCCTCATCAGTGTCTGTACCTCTGAGGCACATTAAGATCTCCTGCCATCTGTCAAGTCCATAACCAACATTCTTGGGCCAAAGTTTGCCTATTATCCTGCTGATGAGCAATATCTGTGCTTTACACTCCAGCCCATTTTCCAGGCAGCTTCTGAAATGGGTATCGGAAAGCGCTGGGAGGCAGAGTATCAACACTTAAGTTTTACCTGTTCCCAACTCAATATAACCTTTGATACTCGATCCTAAATAGGGCTGTCAGTCGATTAAAGAAACCTTAGTGGATTAGTTGTATGAATTTTAGTTGGTTAATCAATCTAATTAATTTAATTAACCAGTTGCTGGGGCAGACAAGTGGAAGAGTGCTATTGTGAGCTCATATTCTGCCTTTGGGCTTCCCATATGCCTATGGTCTGTTACCAAGAGAGAAGAATACTGGAGTAGATAAGCCTTTGGTCTGATCCAGCAAAGCTTATCTTTATGGTCTCAAATTTGCATATGAAACAACTCTGAAACAAAAAAAGCTCACCTTTGGTTACACGTGCATTTTCTAAAAATAGATATTCCTTCCTACAAAGGAAAAGGGAATACTACCTCTTTTAAGATAGTGGTCAGCATATGTAAGATTTTTAAAAAACATTATTACTATTTTAAAAAATTAATCAAGGCATTGTTAATTGACTAATAAAAGTTTGGAAAAACAACCTTTGAATAATGTGGGTGCTACTCTGAAAACAATCTTCTCAGGGTAAAGGTATCTGCTTATATTGGTATGGAATGAGTTTGGTCACCACAGGTTAAGTCCTCAATAACAAAACTGGAGAAAAGAATATGTGGGATGGCAGTGGGAATATGTGGGAACTTGGCCCTTAAGTAAAAGTGTCCAAATATTTTTTAAATGGACAGAAGTACACCATGAACAAATGGAGACAAAGGCTCTCAAGGGGGGGAAATTAAGCAGCAGCCTAGGAGCCTACTCCTAAGGGGTGGTCTCTTCAGAGTCTTCGCCCCCCAATAAAGTATTTGACGGGGACAGGCCCCCTAAAAAGGTGATGGGCATTGCCATTCAAATGGCATGTACACCCCACATCTTGTAATTGATTATCTAGGGTGGTACTCTCCCCCCCCCCCAATATTTTATTCAAGTTGGCACTCCTGAGTGGCGGGCGACCACTCCAGAAACAACTTATAGACTTTTATCACAGAGGAACACCCCTTTAACAAGGAAACTGGCTTTCAAGCCTACATACACTTTCACAAGATCTGTCCATTCTGAAAGAGGAAAGATTAGTGCAAATGTGGCACTAATGGCTGACTCTAATAAGAAACATGGCTAGCTAGTTAGCTTTTCTAGAAGGTTTGTGTCCTTAAAGTCTCCTTTGTGTGGGAAAGAGGAGAAGATGGAGTGGAAATCACGCTGAGAATACTGGGGGTGGGGGAAACCGAAGAGTGCATATACACTTAACGTAAGCTTGTTAAAATATTTTAGTTCTAATATTTTAGTTTAAAACCTGAATATTTTAACGCAACATATAATGATACGAACATATGTTATCTCAATTACAGTTTTCTGACTCACAAATTCAGTGCTTGGAGGGTTCTTCCTTCATGCCCACTGCCAATTTGGGCGGCTCAGAAAAGAAAAGAAAAATTTCTTTCTATACCGATTACATAATTTGTTATTCTCCTCCTTGATGAGAGAATGTGGAATGTTGTTGTTGTTGTTGTTGTTATTATTATTATTATTATTAATTATTTATTACAAGCTTGCAATCAAAATTTAGACTGTAGCAGGGCAGAGAGGAATGTAAGAAGCAAGGCTATGAATATGAATCAGGGCTAAGACAGGGGTGGAGAACCTGCGGCCACCCGGATGTTGCTGGAATACAACTCCCACCATGGCTCACTGGACTTGCTGGTACTAATGGGGCTTGGAGTCCAGCAACATCTTGGGAGCCACAAACTCCCCATTCCTGGACTAAGGGGCTTTATGAAATGATTCAGTTGGGGGGGGGGGAGGTTGAAGCGAATTGAAAGGTCACATCATATAGGTGTTCTGGGAGGCAGTTTTAGTGAAAAGGGGCAGGAAATGAGTGGAGTACAATGAGTGGTGTACAAGGCACCATCCAACCAATCTAGGGACTCTACTCTGGTTTTGTGCAGGGTTTACTCCTTAGCCTTTTCTTCTCCCAAAGATATCCCACAAGGCAGCAGAGGTTTAGGTTCAGAGTTTTCCTTTTCCTAGATGGGCTACAGTCCCAGGTTGATGAGCCCCATCTGCCCCTCACTTCCCTCTACAGCAGGTACAGAAACCGCTTTCTTGACCTTTGGGCATATCTAACCTGGCCATTTCTTTATTTTGTGTATATAGATCTTCCTTTCTCAACTTCTAGCTGATTTGGACTACAGCTCCCAATATCTGGAACTGTTGGCCATGTGGCTGGAGCAGATGGCCAATAAAACATGAGAGGCATCAAGTTGGGGGAGGAGCATCAAATCAATTGTCCATCTTGTGCAGGCAGAAATCTTCCCAGGGACTGAGCCTGAAAATGCCACCTCCATCCGTGTGTGTGTGTGTTTAAATCTTCTAGGTGGAAGAAATATAATCATAGTGACAGCGGATCAACACTGTTGGAGAGGTGCAACAGAGCCGCTACCCAATATACACTTCATTTTATAAGCCACCTAGACTATGATTCCTAGAGGATTCATTGCAGTGGCACAGCCCACACTAGCTTTTGTGTACCATAAAATAAAAAGTTTGGGAAATGATGCATCAGAAATAGTTATGGTACTGAAAATTGGTTTCTGGAGGTGCATTAAATAAAATGAAGCCAACGCCTCTGCCTTTTCTTTCCCTAATTGATTGAAAAAAAATGTTCTTGGAAATAACAGCAGCATACACAAGCCTTTTACAATAGCTAGTTTTAGGGCTTTCTCAGCCTCCACAAACATTTTTATTTTATTGTGTAACAGTGAGATTCCTTCATTATCATTATTTTTGTTGAACCACCAGGACGGGTAAAAAAATTCCATGGTGAGTACGAGGATTCTGCTATTTTCTGCTATGATTTTTAAATAAGCACAGCTGAGTATCCTAAACTCTTTCCTGCTTCTCCCACCTTAGGCAGTCAACCTTTGTTGATAATACTCCCTACATTCTCTCAAGCTGTACCACTCAACCAATCTTAGTAATAAAGATAAAAAGTTATATTAATTTAAAAACAATGGATGAAGTTAGCCTTAACAGGCCAATTGTCCTAAGCCTTAGCTCTAGTCCTGCAAGGCGGGAAAACCACTTTTGTACACAGTCTACAATTTTATTCCTGTAAAATGCCAATTAATGCTAGCATTCTGCAGATCTGCAGCTTAGCAATTTCCTGGTCTAAGTGTAATTTTTCCCCACCCCCTTGCAGTAAGTTATAAAAGCCCTCTTGCACATGAGTCTAATGAGATTTATCAGTTATGTTTTTAAGCACCTCTACTACAGGAACATAGTAAGCTGCCTTACACTAAGTCCATCTAGCTCTGAATTGTCTACACTGACTGGCAATGGGGACATTCCCAGCCCTACTTGGAGATGCTGAACCTGGAACCTTCTGCAGGCAAAGCAAATGATCTACCATTGGGCTATGGTCCTTCCACAAATGCTTTCTTTGGATGTACTGCCTGAAGGTTGCAATTTCCATTCTTGACTGTGCAAGCAAAAAGTGGAATCAGGGTACAGGTTGTGCACGGCCCATAATAATAGTGCAACTCAACTGTAAGAGAGTACAGATTTATCTATTCCAGAATGTTGGTTTTTGACTTGGAACATCTGCAACCACGTAGAAATAATTTGTGAAGGTATCATTCGTCATCCTTCCAGAATTCGATACGCAGAATTTCAGCCCTCCCCATTGCCCCTGCATGCATGTTAAAAATGAAATGCCACGCTTTTGTGCAAAACACAGCAGGCCTTTGTTTTATACAATCTGTCCACCAGCGACTTCAATCTGATACAAAACATGTGGCTGAAGAGATCATTCACACAGCTACTCATTTAGCTGGAATTTCTAGAGCTGCTTCCTTAAAAGGTAGCGCAGCATATGTTAACCCAAAATGGTCTGGCAGGCTAAGAGATGACAGAAGCAAATTCCCACTGAAACTACTTGTGAAGAGCTTCATCTGCTGTTTCTCCCACACCCCTTCCCCCACATGAACATCACATTCCACAAACTTACTAACCAAGGCATACAGTCAACAAGACAACAATTTCTAATTTGTTATCCTGCCAGGATAATGCAAGCCAGATATTCTTTCAAGCTTTTTTAACATTTATACCTACCGTAAGTTCCCTAAGATAGCATTTGGCTTACTTATTTAAAGAATGAACTGATGACAGATTACTATTGCTGCTTTTGACTTTGGCCAACTAAACTCAGTGTTGTGGAGTATTGATGCATGTATCTACCCACTCATGCATACAGCAAGGTCTTTATATATTATTTAATATAGATGAGGGTGTGGAGATGGACCTGCTTTATTGGATAAGGAGGGGCTAAACACCCTGGACGTGACCTCCATTGTAGCACCTAAGAACATAAAATCAGCATGTTGGATCAGGCCAGGGGCCCATCTAGTCCAGCATCCTGTTCTCAGAGTGGCAAACCAAACGTTTATGTGACGCCCATAAAGCAGGACCAGAACGCAACAGCTCTCACCTCTCCTACAGTTTTCCTGCAAGCATAATGCCTCCCACAGAAGGTACTTCTCTCAGTCCAGCACTGCTACTAGAAGTGAATCAGGGTGCAGAGAGCAGGGAGAAAGGTGGAAACAAGATTAGCTCTCATCCATTTGCTCCTTTTTATGTAAGAAGATAAATCCCTTGTTTTATCTGTGAATGGGCCAGTCATGGACATAAATACTTGTGGATCCCCCCCCCCCCCAAAAATCTCATCTTTCTTGGCACTTACCTACAGTCCGCTTTGCTGGCTTGGCTCCTAAATAACACAGTCTTAACTCTTGCCTGTTTGCAATCTGCTCTCTTGCTTTTGCTGCTGGCTACCTGAGGCCTGCCATCCATCTGTTGCCCTACAGACTTCAGACATGAGTCAGAGCAGGACATGTGCCAAGTCTTAGCATGCTTAATGGGTGTCACTCTCGCAACCACTCAATCACTCTTGATTAAGGATGACTGACTTTCCAGGGGAAATTGTATTGTGGCTATTTGAAGCAGAAAGTCAGTCAAGAGAACAAGAAGTCCAAACAAAAGGAATGCTGTCAGCTTTGTGATTAATTAAAGTACTTGAGTGATTATCTCATTACAGAAAGCAGAATGCCAGACTTGTAAAAGGTACAACGTTAACAAATAGCTTAAGAAGATTAATTACAACACATGGTAAATACTGTGACATTTTGCCATACCTTACTACACATGCACACTCAGCACACAAAAAACACCACTTGCATAGCTGCCAAGTTTTCCCTTTTCTCGCGAGGAAGCCTATTCAGCATAAGGGAAAATCCCTTTAAAAAAGGGATAACTTGGCAGCTATGCACTTGCTGCACACGGAGCACACTAAATATCACTTCTGCACAGAATGTTCCAAATTCATAATATGGTGTTACTTCTTTCTCTCTTACTACATACCCCTAGTCGTATCTGACTTCTTTCATGAAAGCTTTGATTTTAAAAATATTACTACTTGGTTAAAACAAGCAAGTTCTTGGTTTAAAAAATGTTCAGGTGTTTAGCGGAATTTGTGTGTGTGTGTGTGTGTGTGTGTGTGTGTGTGTGTGTGTATTTATTATTTATTATTTATTGCAGTCCATAGAGCCACAAAACAGTTTCAAAACAAAGATACAGTTAAGACAACCAAACAACAGGCGAAAGAGACCAGGGTAGTAATTTTGTTATGTCTCAAGCATGATGGTCTTTGTTTCTTATGACCTCCGAAAGAAACTTTGCCATGTGTAATATCATTTGTGTCAGTGTAATATCATTTGACCTATCCTCCAGAAGGTATTTAATAAGGGAGGCTTCACATTTTCCTGGCAAATTTGCTAGTAAGAGCTTGATCAGTTGATCCCTTGCTTTCTCATACTGCCCACAATGCAGTAGGATGTGGTTCATGCAACTGATGTCCTGAGAACATAAACAAAGCCTATTTGGTAGGGGATGCCTCTCAGTCTACCATTTAAAACTTCCGAAGGAAATACATTTAATCTAGCTTTGGTAAATAAATGCCGATACAGTGGCACCTCTACTTATGAATAACTCTACTTACGAATGTTTCTACTTACGAACGGAGCTCTGTCCGCCATCTTGGATGCGGTTTAGATAGGATTTTTTCTACTTACGAATTTTTAGATAGGGTTGCTTCAACTTACAAATTTTTTCTCCCAATGCATTCCTATGAGATTCGACACAAATTTCGACTTACGAATGTGTGTTCGGAACGCATTAAATTCGTAAGTAGAGGTACCACTGTAGGTGGGTACAGACAAATTCCTAAGATGTGAGGCTATTCCATTAGCGGAATTGTTGATCTTCTAACAAAAATACTAAAATGAGGCTCACTAAAAGTGTACAAATTTTGGCTCCCTTGGCCTGTAAAGCGAGATGAGGAGATCCAGAGAATTACAATCCCATTGGCTTCAGGTTTGTCCAAGTTAAATGGCTTTATACCTGGTACCTATATATGATAACACTATGCCAGCAATGAACGGTACATACTGGTTATTCAATGTTTCTGAGCCAAATTCAACACGCTGGTTTTAACGTTTGAAGTGCCAAACAGCTTGGGGCCAGGCTATCTGAAGGAGCACCTTCTAAACATACCACTGTTTTATCATAAATGATTAGGGCTCAAGAATTAGGAGTTTGCAGATGGCCTCCAATAATTCTAGTGAAACCGCAGCAGGATCTCCCCAAATTGGGTGAGTGGGCAACCAAATGGAAAATGTGGCTCAATATAAGTAACTTATCATGCATACTGATGTGATCTCAACTGGCAGTGACTAACGAAGAAAACTATATTGGTGGTTGCGTGGGATACCTCGGAAATAAAACAGTCAGTTTCTTGATGCCTTAATATAAATTTATAATGTAGCTACATATGGAACACTGTATACAGTCCTGGGCACCAAAACGCTAGAAAATGTACAAAAAAGGCATTCAAAACATTTGGGTGCCTTAAGAAAGGCTAAACTCAGTTGGAGTGGGTATGGGGGAAAACACTGGTAGCACAATCCTTTACATGTTTGTCACTGGAATGTGCTACATAAGGTTTACACCCTAGTAAGTGTGCTTAGGATTGCAAGTTGAAGGGCATCATTAGAGGCCCTTATAAAATTTGCATGGTATGTACTATGGATAGATTGATTTTTTCCTTTCTTTCTTTCTTTCTTTCTGTATCTTATTATACTGAAACTTAGGATCAATCTATCTTCTCGAACTCTCAAGGCATCATTTTGAGAGAAAGGTGCTATTTAAAGATGTACCACCCCCCACAAAAAATTGCTGACATGAAACAAGTGCTTCTGTGAAAATTCTCCCAAGCTTGTTTGCAAAGACAGCATAATTTTAGCTGAGATTTCCAACTTCCAAATATGATTATATAACAGGGGTCAAGACCCTGTGGCCTTTTAAGATGTTTGCTAAATCATGACTCTCATCATCCCTGAACATGATGATGGCCATACTGGTGGGAAAATGGGATCTGGAGTCCAGCAAAATCTGGAGGGGCATGGGTTCCACACTCTTGGCACTACAGAAAACACAACCACCCAAACCACAATATGTTGAGGAATATCAAAGGACAAAAGTTAAGACAGAGACGATCAAGCTTAGCTGTAGGATATTTAAAGTCTGAGTTTTCATAGCTAGCAGCCAGTTCTGGCAGCTGAAGCACAGAAAGGGAAAGCTAAACTTGCACCATAATTAAGTGTCTTCTAGTGATCTATATCCAGCTAAACAAATTGGCTCCGTTTCCTCCTCCTCACTTTGCATGACCAAATTTAGCAACACACAGGAGGACCTCTAACACAGATTTCAACAGAAAAGCCATCAAAGTATGAGTTGGGTAGGGAGAGAATCTTTCACATACACATCCTGTTCTTCCTTTAAAGGATCTCATTATACCTTAATATAGGGATTCTAGGAACAAGGCTGAATATGAAGCAACATCCAAAAGGACAGCATAGGGATACAGGTTGCTTTTAAAGGGACAGCAACCACGGTACTAATAAGCTAATATATACCAAGCCAAAGCAAATGTCCAAACTGAAAGAAAACGGCCAAGTAAGAATGGACCATCATTTTCAAATGGAATGTTAGCACCCGTTCAGTGGAATGAGAGTACTGTACAGTATCAGTGATCACTCCAGGGCCCACAGCTGCTTGTCTTTAGGCTGCCTAGAACAATAATTTTCTCATTAGTCTTTCTTTTGCAATGTAGGAACACAGATTTGCATCAAATGCTGCACAAGTAGACTCCCTTTTTCTGTCCTTTTCCTACTTTGAGAAAAAATTGGGAGAATGTGGGTGGCTTCAAGGAGGAGAAGAGGAAGGGGATGTCCCACTACATGAGCCAAAATCTGTTCCATTCACACAACAGCTGTGTTGGATATAACCATAGAAACCAAGTACAGAAGGCTGGGGTGGCGAGAGAGAGGGAATGAGGGCAGGAGAAAACTCCAGGTATTGGTCGTCTAAGATATTGATGTGGACTTTCAGGACTCTTGAAATATTGTTGAGGTTTCAGGATGGCAATCATTGAATGTGCTTTCAATAAAAACACACTCAAAACCACCCACATATGAGGATTGTTTACAAGAACTGCAACAGTAGTTGCCATTCCTTTAAAGAACAACCTGTATTACCCAACACTATTATTTTAGACATTTCCTAGAAGGAACCAGTGCTATGTGACCACATCAATTAGGATTCAGCCTGAAAGGAATCTAAGCTGGCAGGTGGCACAAGAATATCTGTAGCTTGCAGAATATCTGTAGCATGCCAACGGAAGAAAAGGAAAAAAGGTACCACCAATCCAATATAGCCTCATAGCCAGTGAAAACTAGAGTGATTTGAAAGGATATTCATGCTCTTCATAGCTTTATCCGCCCCCACTATAGTTTCTCCATAGAGTCACTTCTTTAAAATTATTTTGCTGAAACATATAACTGATACACTTGAAACTTCTTCAAAATATACCTGTCTGCACTCCTAGAAATATGAAGTGTTCAAAGCAAACATGCTGCCTTTACCAATATGTTTCTGGTTCCGCCACTGTCTGCCACAAATGTCCATGGTAAAGGAGGAAATCACAAAGGGGGGTGGGGGAGAGACTGAAGAAACTCACAGGCACAGATGGTCATGACAGTGAAGGACTTCTGGCGCATGGTGTGTAGACTTCCTTGCTCTCTCAAGCCATCAGAGGCCACCCTTAATTTTAGTCATTTATTTCATTTTTGTTTTTTTAAAAAGTATTTTTTATTAAAGATTTCTTGAATTACAAAGGTTTGTGCCTCTCACCCCCAAAAGAACACAAGCGAATAAAGGAGAACCTGCACCAGGCATCCCCAAACTGCGGCCCTCCAGATGTTTTGGCCTACAACTCCCGTGATCCCTAGCTAACAGGACCAGTGGTCGGGGAACATGGGAATTGTAGTCCAAAACATCTGGAGGGCCGAAGTTTGGGGATGCCTGACCTATACAAACAAAGCTGACATCAAGCCCTACATATATTAAGCAAAACAGAAACATCGTCACCTAATTCATTTTTCCTTTTTTCTTCTCACCTTTCCTCCAAGGAACTCAAGGTGGCATACAAGGTGGCCCTCTCACAACGACCAAGGTCACCCAATGAGCTTCAGGTATGAGTGGGGATTTGAAACCTGGTATCCCAGGTCTTAATCCAAATCTTCAACCACCACACTGGTTCTCAATGTTCTGACACATGGAACTGTGCACAGAGCTTTGCTGGTGCCAACGATCAGCTGATTGGTGGTGTGTATAAACTCCCTTTGGATCAGTAAAGTATCTGCCTGCTCCACACCTGTCTCCATACATATAGGTATGGGGCAAGTAGGTGTGGCTTGGCCAAAACAGTCTCATGGGACAAATGGGGAGGCCTAATTAGTCCCGTGGGGCAATGATCCCTCACTATGGTATTATCAGGTTCCACAAAAATGATCCAAATGCACACACCCCTGCCAAAAAGACGCACATACCCCAACAATAATTGCTGGATGAACAACTCAAATTGACATCCTTCTGGTGGGGGGCGGATTTTAACCCATGGAAAACATCCAGGTTTACAAGAGTAACTATTTGAAGGAACATCAGCTGCAAAGCCACAATCACATTGTGGGGCTTCTCTACAAGAGCTTAAGCAGCTGCTAGTCCAATGGGGATCTTACGGATCTTACAGAGCACACAATTCTCCAGATCTCTATAAGAAATCTCTATAAGAATTTTCAAAATTCTAGTATTTATTCTGTGGAATACTGTATTGCCTCAAATGCTAGCTGATGAAAGAGCAGAGGAAGTTGCCTTCTATCAAGTCAAACCATTTAGTTCACTGACTTGCAGTGGCTTCTCCAGGGTTCCAGACAGGGCTCTCTCCTAGACCAACCTGAAGATGTCAGGGACTGAACCCGGGGCCTTCTGCTTGCAAAGCAGGTGCACTACCACTGAGATATGGCCTTTCCAGTAAGAAAGAAGAATTATTTTCAAAAGACTCTTCCTAGACAATACAACTAAGAACCAGAAGTACAAGCTGACAGCCCTGTTTGAACATACAGATCATGTCACCAACTATGAGAATGTTAGAGGGGAAAGAATGCATCTTACTCTTTTTCTAACCAACTGGGCAAGTTGGGTCCCAGTCCTCTTATTCAGGAGACAGAGAAAATGCCGATCTCCAACAGACAAATGTATTTACACAATGACAAACCCTTTTTAACGCTATAGTTGTAGTGGGAATGGCTTCTAGTGAAATGGCCTGCAGCAACATTGCTGTAGGCTGCTATCCTGTCGGATCTGATAAGCTTTTAGGTCAGGAACTGCGCTCTAGGTTTTCCTGCAGATCCATTACCAACGTATTCTAGAAAGTGAGATAGCAGGGTCATGAAAGCAGTCATCTAATAACTATGCTTATCTGGCTATTCTTTCAGCTGAAAAAAGTATGAAAAACCGGTTGGCTTAAGAGACTATTGGAAGCATTGGTTAAAGGCTAAATTCTCTTTGGCTTGTTTTTATTGGATAGGCAGGCATACCGGTAATTACAAACAGTAATAATTGCTAATATTTCAAACCAATGGGCAAAGATGCCAAGCCTAACATTAGGGGATTAGATGCCTTGCAGGGAAGTTGTTCAAAAAGTTCTCTTCTTTTCAAAAAGTTCTCTTCTTGTGTGCTTCCACGCTGCAAGCAAAGAATTCTCATCATATTCTCAGACACTGGGGAGCCATGCTGCCTATTCACCGGGCCGGGGGAGGGGAAGCTTCACCAGCTGTGCACCTTTATCTGCATCCTCCCCTTCACCCTGACTCCTGGATCAGTCATAACCTTATATGTACAAACCAAAGCATTTTCATCAACCACTGAATCAAGGCTTGGACTCTTGTTCATTGTTGCCACCAGTTGTTGTTTTAACATTGCATCTACCCAGAACCTGTATTCTGTATAGATTTTTGTTTCATCCTACAAGTTGTTCACCTTAAGACAGAGTAGTCTGAGAAACAAAGAATGACTCTGAGAGGTTCCGACATTATTGCTACAGCATCTGCTAATCTTTATTTCCAAAAACTGCTAAGTTAGAGAAACTTTTTGAAGTCGCTTGCAACTGCTGAAAACCAACTTGTGTTGCATCTGTAAAGAACTAAACAACACCAATCCCTTTTTAGCACACACTCTCTCAAACATAACCCAACTTCTAGAGGTTATATATGGTGTACTGAACCTGTATTCAAAATTCCCCAGACACCAGGCACATTTTGCGATTGGCACGGGTCCAGTTGAGACCAAGTGAATATATTTTGTCACCAGGTATGGTGATTGACATCTCCACCATCTGGCTGGTGCAACAGCGTTTTTTGTTGTTGTGCATCCCCCCACCCCATCAAAAGATGCTGCTATGTGCCAGCCAGCCAGGTAATCTGTGGGGATGTCTTATCACTGTTTTATTCTGGATTGTTTTATTTGATATTTTAATGTGTTGTAAACCACTTTGAAACTTGTTTCTATAAAATATAAAGTGATGTAGAAATGAAATGAATAACAATCACCATCATCCTCTTCTAAAAAACCCCAACAACCTGTAACCTAGGTTTAAGGTGCCATTTGACAGATAGTTTCTAACACTGTACCCAACACAGACAGCAACAGAGAAAACCAATTTAGTCAAGTTTCCCTAGCACTGCAGGACAGATTCTGGTAATCAGCCAAGTGGACAAAAGTAAAAAAGGTAAAGGACCCCTGGATGGTTAAGTGCAGTCAAAATTGATTATTGGGTGTGGTGTTTTCAGGCTGAGGAAGCTGGCGTTTGTCTGCAGACAGCTTTCCAGATCATGTGGTCAGCATGACTAAACCACTTATGGCACAACAGGACACCATGATGGAACCCAGAGCGCATGGAAATAAGATACCTATTTATCTACTTGCACTGGTATGTTTTCGAACTGCTAGATTGGCAGAAGCTGGGACAAAGCAACAGGAGCTCCCCGTTGTGCGGTTTCGAACTGCCGACCTTACGACAAAAGTTTTGAGAGAGCAAATTCATATTATCACTGAATGCTTATGGCACACAAAGCTAGACAAAGAAAGCTAGACAAAGACTTAACTCTCTCAAAGAAGAAAAGAACAGTACAAGAAAACATCCAGCACCATCCAGATACGTACAACAAAGTCCACTGCCACCTAGTGAATAAACCAAATAATGACACTATCCACATCAGATACCGGTAATAGGATTCATTCTATTGCAGTCATATTTCAAGCACTCCCTTAAAAGCAAATTTGAAGCACATTTACAGACAACAATAATCTCTCTTCACCCCAACTGAAAACCCTGTCTTCCTGAAGCTGTTTGAAGAAGAATTTAGTCCAAAGAACATGTTGCATCCTGGTAACCCTGGTCTCCAAGCAACAAGAAACCTACCACAGATGGTATGTCCTGCTACAGAGTTTTCCATCTCTAAATCTGCATTTGAGTTTTTAACTGTTTCCCTGGGTCCCTTTGCAACAAAACATTTTGTATTATATGCACTGCTTCTATGGCTACCCATCCATTTTAGGTAAAATTAGGAGATTTGACTGGGCATTTATTCCCCATATCATACCAATCACAGTCCTTCAGAATGGCAGGCCCCTGAAAATATCTGCCTTTTTCTATTGCTCTTTCTCCAAGGATTTTGGGGTGAGACATCTAGTCCTTCCTTTACCTTCACATCCACTTTGGGAAGTAGGTTGGGCTGAATGACAGAAAGCAACTGAACCAATGTGATGCAATAAGCAGCGTTGCAGAATAGAAGTGGCTTCAAAAATAGGGTTGGGAAGGCAAAAGGAGCCTTACTGGTTGAATGAGATAGAAAGGCAAAGCTCTAGGGAGTTAATACTTGGGGAGTAGTGGGGAGTTGGAGTTGGTAGGGGAACAACCAGGGGGATAGAGCTCCCCCAATAGCAATAAGCGTAAGAACCTCTGTCCATTCTTTTTATAGACAAAAACAAGAGAATTAATCAACTACCCCGTATATACTCGAGTATAAGCCGACCCAAATATAAGCCGAGGCACCTAATTTTACCACAAAAAAATTGGGAAGCCTTATTGACTTGAGGATAAGCTGGTTCACCACACCACAAACCGATGGAGGAAGAAGGAGCAGCCTGAAAGGGCTGCTTTCGGGCTGCTCGTTCCTCCTCCTCCACCTTTGCCGCTGTCGGAAATGCACTTGGGTGGGACCCTCACTCGAGTATAAGCCGACGGGGGCTTCTTCAGCATTAAAAATGTGCTGAAAAAGTCGGCTTATACAAGAGTATATACGGTAATTCTCTGATACATCACGGTGTGAAAGCCTCCTAGATAGACTATTTCCAGTTCATTGTAAGCAAATAGCTATACTTTTTACCACAGAGGATAGTCAAAGGGCCACATTGCAAATATGTGAAACTCAATCACGCATGAAGATCCAGCTGCAAGCAATGAGACCACAGAGAACCAGGAAGGGAGTATATGAGTCTTTCAGTCTCCTCTGGACCCCCGTTTGGTTAACAGCTCCTCTTCAAGTTCATAAAGTGTCTTAGCTCTGAAGCTCCCTGGCTCAACTCCTCCTCCAGCTCTGACTCCAATGCCCACACCAAGTCATAGAAATGAAAGCTGTCTGCAGAAAGAACAGCTGTGAAGTGTCCAGCATGTTATTGTATTACAGCAGGGACGTCCCACTCCCAATAGATTGTGATCTACTCAAAGTATAAAAGGACTGGCAGTGATTTACCCATTGTCGTTGAATGGACCAAAGTTGTTAGGAAGCCAAAACTGTTGAGCTTTTTTGGGAAAGGCAAAGTTGTTGAGCTTTTTTTTAGGAAGCCACAGTTGTATGTGTCCCCTTTTTGGGGAGACGGGAGACGAACACCCTCTGATCTACCAGTAGATCACGATCTACCTGTTGGACATGCCTGCATTACAGGACTGTTTGGACTGGCTGACCAAAAAGTTTGCAAGTAAGAATTATCAAATTTCCCCTTTGGACTTAGGGAGACTATTGGTTGTATTATTCTTGTTCAAACCAATTCCTTATGCAATTATTTCTACATGGGCAATTGCTGTACAATACTGGCTTGTACAATTGTGGTTAACTTTCACATCTTTGCAGGTCTTGTTGGAGCAAAGCCTTGCAGGACTCATACAAACAAAACTTGCACAACACACAAAGCAACACACCACACATGGAAGCGGGCCTTCATCTCTCTATTAATACACACCACTGTGGCTGTTTCTAGTGGTGGCCATTTTTCCTTAGGGTAGCAAATTCTACCCAGTGTGTGTAGTGATTAAGAGTGGTAGACTCGTAATCTGGGGAACCGGGTTCGAGTCTCCGCTCCTCCACATGCAGCTGCTGGGTGACCTTGGGCTAGTCACACTTCTTTGAAGTCTTTCAACTCCACTCACCTCGCAGAGTGTTTGTTGTGGGGGAGGAAGGGAAAGGAGAATTTTAGCTGCTTTGAGACTCCTTCCGGTAGTGATAAAGCGGGATATCAAATCCAAACTCCTCCTCCTCTTCTTCTTATGAGTGAAGCATCATTCTGCCACACACACAAGCTAGCTGCAATACTGCCCTTGATAAAATGACTAATTACAATAATAACTCTGAGATATAACTTTAGGAATTCATAATTTATCTATTTATCTACTTGTACTGCGTGCTTTCAAACTGCTAGGTTGACAGGAGCAGGGACCGAGCAATGGGAGCTCACCCTGTCACGGGGATTCGAACCGCCAACCTTCTGATTGGCAAGCCCTAGGTGCCATGTCCCTTAAGATGTGTTTTAAGGTAAAGGTAAAGGGACCCCTGACCATTTGATCCAGTCGTGACCGACTCTGGGGTTGCACGCTCACCTCGCATTATTGGCCGAGCGGTGTACAGCTTCCGGGTCATGTGGCCAACATGACAAAGCCGCTTCTGGTGAACCAGAGCAGCACACGGAAACACCGTTTACCTTCCCGCTGTAGCGGTACCTATTTATCTACTTGCCCTTTGACGTGCTTTCGAACTGCTAGGTTGGCAGGAGCTGGGACCGAGCAATGGGAGCTCACCCCATCACAGGGATTCGAACCGCCGACCTTCTGATCGGCAAGCTCTAGGGTCTGTGGTTTAACCCACAGCACCACCTGCGTCCCAGCACAAGATGTGTTTTAAGGGACTATAAAAATTGCTGCAAACATGGCATCCATGCCTTCCATTACAGAATAGTTAAATTGCTATAAACCAGTCATTTCCTGAAATTTGACCCAATAATGCATAGGTACAATCTGAACATATTACTCCAAAAAAAGTTTGAATGAGTTCATACTCTAATACATGTGCTGCAATACTCTACGTGGGTATTGCTTCATATTTAACCTTTGCCACCCGTGCCCAACAGAAAGGACTCCTCTTAATAGCCAGAGTAATGTTTACCTGTAATGTGAAAATGGAACGCTATGTACTAATGCATGTACATAAGGCTCTGAACACTTATCAGACAGTACTTTCATATTTTAAAAAACTTTTCTTTGCAACTATTAATTCTACAAATGTATCTCTGAGATATTCAACAGCGTGAGAGATCAAAAAACTTCCATCACTTATTGAAGTCTGACACAGATCCTTTTATTATATCTGTTGGAGGTCCTTTTGATGTAGTGGAAGAAACTTCATGGCACATGAGTCATGCCATACAGTCTTCTAGTACATCAAAAGGGCTTGCCTCAGGGATGGGGAACATCTTCAAGATGCTGTTGGACTCCAAAATTTCATCAGACCCAGGTAGCTTAGCCAAGGATACAGGGGGTTGTAGTCCAATGATGTCTGGGGGTTGTAGTCCAATGATGTCTTTCTCTTGCTAAAGAAAAAAAGATCCAAGATCTCTTATCCTCCTCTCTCAGATGATGTTTCCTTCACCCTCAATGTTTTACTTATCCTGAAATTGGACTCCCCATAAACAATTCAATGATAGCCATTGCAGAAAAAATTAAACACAGTTAAGCTCATTTTAAAATAATCTCTGAAGGAATATTATCAGCTGGAGGCTGCTTGTTGACTTATAGTAATTCCCCATGGCCCTGAAAAATCCTCTTAAACCCATATCAGATAAAGACTGTAAAACTGTTATCATCCTAAGCTCACTGGACAGCTACAGCAAGTTGGAAAGCATCTTCCATTTGTTTCTCAACACCAAAAGGGCAGCTTACTGCTAATAATTCAGGCCACAATTCCTGAACATCCCTTTCCAAAACTTGTCCAAAATTGTTTCTGACTAAATGTATTTGTCGTAGTCATAAAGGAAAGGTAAAGAACAGGGTGAAGTAAAGAATAGTACAGTAGTAGTAAATTTATTTTATAACAGGAGCTGTTTTTTGTCACTTGTTAAGGAGCCATCACTTAGTACCGGAATAGCCAGCATAGTTCTCTCCAGTTGCTTTTGAACTACAACTCCCATCAGCCCCAGCCTGCATGGCCAATGGCAAGGGATTATGAGAGCTGTAGTACAACAACATCTGGAGGAGCCCACACTGGCTACCGCTGTCTTAGGGGCATGGCGCCATGTTTGTATGTAGCAAATTCCAGGTTCAACCCCAAACAATTCCAATTCATGGATCTCAGGGTCCAGGACTGATACATGATGCTAGGCTAAATGGATCTATGAAGGCACACTGTATAGAACAGCTACATAGGTTAAGATGGCTAGATTGGTTCTTAACCTTTCATTCACTACCTCCCACCAAGTATGTAAGATCAAGTAAAAGGGGGGTGGCATAAAAACAGAACTCCAGGCAAGACAAATTTATTATATCTATGACACTTGATATTATATATGTATATATTTATGATATATGTATCCATCTCAGACACACACTCAATGAGATCCTTGTGCCTGATGGCTGTCAGCCAACTCCTTAATATTAGGATCAATATTAGTAGACAGCTTGAGCCTCGAGTCTTCATGATCTGGCCTTGTTCCTTGCCAAACACATTAGCAATGGGTACACTTGACTAGGTACAATGAGAGCAATAGCAAAAACAGGTCCTCTCACGGTTTGAGGATAACTGACAGGAATTTCAGTCCTCATTGCTGTGTACCAATTCAAGGTGGGGCACATATTCTACAACTCACCTCTGCCGACTGTCACAAGCTGCCATGGGAGGAGAAGAGGCTGCCAGAATACCAAATGCCCCAAATTTCCCTGTAAAAGTTCTGAATGTGTACCACCCCAGTGTAATTGCTCCGGGGTGGGGGTGGGGTGACCACATATGGCCACAGTTACAAATAACTAGGCTAGTAGACCTTTGTTCTTGCCTGCAACCCCTTTGGGAGCCAAAGCAGTCTCGCTCAGTACATCAATCACAGTTGCCAAAATAAAACTCTGGCATCAGCTGCAGTAACAGCTGCCCCCGCTCCCCCGTCCTCAAATGCAACAGGCAAACTAATGCAAAATGACTGAGGTGACAAGAAAGTGGAGGCAGAGCAAGAGAGTGAGCCAGCCTCAGGGGGGGGAATGAATTTTGAAGAGAGTGTTGGGTGGGGGAATAGAGATGAGGGAAGTAAAGTATACTAAAGCCTCCTCAGAGAAACAGCAGGAGAATGGCAAAGTTGTGAAATGGGAAATTTTCACTGGTAATAGAATAATGGCCTCTTTCCATTATAGGGTTTCTCAGAGCTGCATCTGGCTGAAGCTACAGGGACCACATTCTGCTTTCAGAGTTCACTGAGCAATTGCTAAGGCAGGGGATGGGTGCCATATGTTACCAGCTGCACTTACGGTTATCACTTTCCCCACTTAATGCTGAGAGACTGTTCTGAGGCACAGAGGCAGAGAAACCTGACCAGCTCTGGCCTCTCTTCTTGCTCAGACAACCCATTATTCTTACATATCTGCCAAGAACTGCAACAGGACCTGTCAGCAAGCTGAAAGAGATCCCCGAGCAGCCTCAAGTACCAGAGGGCTGCCAAACCATTGCAACCACTCATCAAGAGAAAGGGAGGCAAGAAGGAAGGGTGGAAGAGACAAGAGTTTCTTGGCTCTCCTTTGACAATGCTGCTACAGTCATCAAGGAAGCACAGTGCATGCTGCAAAGTGCCACCCTGCCAACTTTACGGCAGTGCCTGTGTAGACAAAAAGGGTGCATTCTGCAAGAAGTATAATTGGATTCTGCAACCTGTGAACATTATTGTACCAGACAAGTTCACATTCATTTGCCCATTTTGCAGGCAATAGAGGGAGAAAAACATGGCACCAGGACCACCCCACCTCCCCATACAGCCATTTACCACCAGCTGTCACGTGGGAAGGATCATTTTGACTTGCTGCATGTTTATATCCACCAGTGTGCATGTTTTAATGTGCATTAGTTTTACTTACTTTAAGCCACCTTTCAGGGATTTGTATCCTGCAAAGGATGGTTGTAATTAATTATAAAAGTTAGTTGTGCCACCACTAGTTATTTGGAGAGACATCAAGCTATGTGTGAAACTGAAGCATCACATCCCACATATTAGAAATTTTTCTAAGCCCATCTGCAAACCCCAAGTATCTGATTTGAAACACACAGTTAAGAAATCAAGCCGCAAAGTGGTAGTCCTAGAAAGAAGAAAGACAGGGCCAGCAGCTTTCAAGGATCCAGTTTACATCTCCCAACTCCATAGCTGAGCTCTTCAATATACTGGTAGCTCTGGTTATTTAGGAATGACAATGGATATCCTTGGCAGGCAGTTCATAATTCATCCTACTGTGAGCAGACACCCCACACAAAGGGATGTGCATACATAACCGTATGTTATCGTACTATAACTTTTAAGATAAGTTTCTATAGTATTACAATACTGAATTTAAAGAAAGTACTGTAAAATTCAGTTGACAAAGCAGAAAATTTAAAATGGAAGAACCACCTGTTGATGTGCTTATCTTTTAAGGCCATGATCAAATGTTGTACATTTGTATCCCCCTGACCTGTTGTTTTGGTAGAAGCTAAGATGACAGACTCCCTGGAAAAGACCCTGATGTTGGGAAAGATTGAGGGCACTAGGAGAAGGGGACGACAGAGGACGAGATGGTTGGACAGTGTTCTCGAAGCTACGAACATGAGTTTGACCAAACTGCGGGAGGCAGTGCAAGACAGGAGTGCCTGGCGTGCTATGGTCCATGGGGTCACGAAGAGTCGGACACGACTAAACGACTAAACAACAACAAGATGACAGCATCAATCATTGCAAATAACAGAAGACAAGAAACCAGAGTGGTACAAACCACAGGAGGTTATAAGGAAACAGCAAAATCAGCAGATCTAGTAGTTCAGAGCCACCTTTAGCATGCGGCATCTTTGGGCAGCTGCTGAGGCCCCAGCACTCCAACAGACCCACCTATCACACACATACGCAAAGCAGCAGCACTAAGTAGCTGGGAGCTACTATTTAAATATTTCCCATGATGCCCCAAATGATGCTACACTAGGGACATAATGAAAACTAAAATGGCTTTCCACTGCCCAGCATTCATTTACAGTGCTTCCAGAACCCATCAACGCAAGAGGAGCTCCCCCAAAATGCCACTCAGTAAGAACCCCCACCACTAGTGACACAGGCAGAGTTCAGGTTCTGCTGCTTTCAAAAACAGGGCCTCACATCAAGGTACTTTTCAGGCTACAATAAGTAGTTTTCAGATTTAAATACTGTAGTTTTAAAAAGTAAGGGGGAGATTCCCCCTCGGGTTGGATTAGAGGGTGAAAAGAGAACTGTGGCACCAGAACTATTCAGGGGAAATAGCATTATTCTGCTCCGAGAGCACAATTTATTTCACAATATTTAAATGTACCACTTGATTGTAACAAAACCTCATGGCTCCTTGCTTAAAGGAGGATCTCCATTTTGTCTATTTAAACTAATTTATTTTTCAATTTTATATCCCACTTTTTCTCCAAAGAGCTCAAGGCAATTGACTTGAAGTCCTCTTCTCACTGACTCCCACCGCATTTTACCCTCACCACATTGTATCTTCAAAGGCCTGGCCCAGGATATTTTGCTGTCTGAGACTAAGGAAATGATGGTGCACTCTCTTTCCACATACAGAAACCACATGGAGAGAGGCAGGTGAATCTTCCTTCCACACTGGTATGGGATAGCTTCCTCCATCAAATCTGATGACAGCTCGCTAAATCCAGGGGACATTGGGCAGGCCACATAGTACACAAACAGCTCTGTCCTCTTAACACCTCATGGCTACCCATAATTCACAGCCTGAAGCAGCTGCTTCACTCTACCAAAGGGTAAGGTCCGGCTGAATGATGATTGCCCCATGGCCACCTAATGAACTTCAAGGTTCAGTGGGGATTTAATCCTTGGTCTCCTCAGTCCCCACCAGACATTCTAACCACAATGCAGGACATGCTTGACTTGTAAACACTGAATAATAATCGGCAATCTCTTGATTCTTTGAAGACTCAGGTTTGAAAGGATGTCACCCACAAATGCTACCGGAAGTATTACAGTTCTACAGCATTACAGATTCCCCATCCCAGTTCAGTTGTATGCTATTTATATTATTTGGTTACTGCATTTAGTTAACATTGCAGTTGACACCTTGGTTAATAAGAGACTGAAATGCCTGTGATACTTATCAAGTTCTGGCAACGTTCTCTTTTTAGGGTAAATGGCTTCTTAAGGCACCTGCTGCTACAGGTTCTGAATGTAATTTTAAAAAGCAAAGGAGGAGGAGTGAAAAATATTGCCAAATTACACGGTAAAAATCAAGCATATAATTGCATATCTGATAAAATATCAGATATCATACTTTATCAAAAGGTGAATAACTGGGTGCGTTTTGCTTAGAGCAGCAGAGCAACAAGCGCACTGAATAAGCCATGCAAACTAATGAGCGGAACAGAGAATGCAGCCTGGGGTCAGTCTTTTCCTCCACAGAGCAGCGTCAAAGCATCTTTCCATAAATTGAACAGTATATCATTTAAGCAGAAACAGCAGCTCTCCACCCTCCTCCTCAGTCCTCTTGTTCACAATGTACCATTAGCCTGCAAATTCATGGTTACCAGACAAATCAAGAGCAGAGGAGAATCTAAAAACAAACCAACATAAAAGTTTGGCAGGATCACAAAACATGTCAGTTCCAAGACAGAACATATCCCTTAACTGATGGGAATTAAAAAAGGCGCTTCCTCTGTTATGAGGCAATTTCATGCACTTCCGCTTGGAGCATCCAATATCCACCAACGTCAGCGAAAATGCTAAGCTAGATGGATTGCGGCTTGAAGCTGCTGTAGCAATCCCTGTGCTCCCAACAGAATGCCTACTGCACTTAAGTGCTGTGCATTGTCTCAAGAAAGCTAGAAACAAAGCAAGGGAGCGTAGGTGAAGTAAATCTCCATTTAGCTGGCTCCATTTAGCTGGGTCCCATTTAGCCATAACAGCTGCACATTATTTGAAGAACTTCTGCTGTTACCGTAACATTGCTATTTAAGATGGCAACGTACTATATCCCACTAGTGAGCAGGAAAACAACAGGGGTGATGGACTCCAGCTTTTGCCAACAAAAAGTCATAGCACCACACCTAAAAATTTGAGTGCAGAAGACTCTCAATGCCAGCACTCCATGCAAGCCCAATAGGCTGGTTCCCATGACTAGAGTTGAGTTGACAAGATTTAACACACACCTCTCTTTTTTTTAACTTTTCCTTAAACAGCATGAAAGGGGAAAAGTGAAATAATAGGCTCTGGCATGTGCCAGGTGTACATTCAAGTTTGCTCAAACAGAAACAGAGATGGAAAAGTAGGCTGCACAAATGCAAAAATAGCTAGGAAGAGCAGTGTGGTGAAAAGTAGGGTCTATCCCAGTTATTTCAGGTCAGGAGATGCAAAAGTACCCTAGATCTGCCTACCTCTCCCTCCCTGACCCCTAAGTTTCTTTATAGCTAGGAAAACAGCAGTGGCAGTAGTAGAACAGCTGCTCAGTTGCGCTCTCTTCTGCCTTTAAAAGTAGGAAGAAATGAAAAACAAAGAGAAATAATGCCTCTGCAAAGAGAGCTGTGTTCCAGGCTGTCTCCAGTCACCACCAGTTTACTTGTAATCCAGCAGCACGGCTGTGGCTAAATTTGTTCTTCCTCAAAAATCATGGGAGTCCCATGCCTGCTGCCATGGGCTGATGGGAGCTGCAATCCAAAACATCTGGAGGGCACCAGTCCGGCCAAATCCAGTTTAGGTGATCATGAATGCGAAAGAGTGAGCCTTGGGCTCGTGTGCTCTCCCTTCACTCTCTTCATGTGTCCATGAAAGGAGGTGAATGCATTCACAAACAAGAAAGTGAAACATTTCACTCTCCTCTTGCACACAGAAGGGGTGAATGCAAGGCCAAGGCTCCTCACACCTCATTTGCAACCACCAAAAACCAAGGTCTGAACCAGACCCTAGTCCGCTCAATGTGTATTTTGCGAGGATATTAAGCCAAGGAAACTCTTAGTTACCAGAGAATGAAGAGGAGGGTGTGTAAGACAACAGAGAACTATCATCTGGCTGATTGGTGTCTCAGAGGTATTGTATTTTTCCATCTACTGTATAAGACGCCCCCATGTATAAGACACCCCTCCTTGCTCGCGGCAACAACCAATCGCCAGTCCACCCTCAGCACTATCCGTGTATAATACACCCCCTAATTTTTGACATTATTTTTAGGGGGGAAACCTAGTCTTGAAAAATATGGTACTTTGAGTTAAGTCTCACCAAGTTCAAGAGGATTTACTCTGATGTTCATTGCAGACTTAGATAATGCAAGACCTTCTAAATAAATGAAGGGGAATTTTGTGTGTGTGTGTGTGTGTGTGTGTGTGAAAGAGAGGTCCATCAGTCAAACCTTAGTTATTCAAAACTTCTATTAATTCTTTGACTATATCAGAGCATACCTGTGTTAATATCATTTGGGTTGAAGTGTATTGCTCACAAATGTTGAGGTAAGTAAAGTTCCATGAGTGTTTATGGCAGGGGTCCCCAAACTACGGCCCCCGGGCCGGATGCGGCCCAATCGGCCTTCCAATCCGGCCCGCGACGACCCCCGCCGCCCGCTGCCGCCGCCCGCTCTCACGGCGCGCAGCGCAGCGGCGATCTGAAAAATCGGCAAAAAATTGCCGAAAATCCTTTGTGCGCATGCGTACGGGCCTCTCCCGACCCGGAAGAGGTCATTTCTGGTGCACTTCCGGGTCGGGGGAGGCCCATACGCATGCGCACAAGCGATTTTCGCCGATTTTTTTTCCGCCCGTGTGCGTGTGCGCATGCGCACGGGCGCGCACTCCCCCGCCCTCCGGCCCGCTGCGCGCGCACTCCCCTGCAGTCCGGCCCACCGCGCGGTCGGCGCGGCGGGCACCGGCCCGCCGCTCGGTAAGTCTGGGGACCCCTGGTTTATGGGATTAAGCTACTACTTCCCCATTGACCGTGATCTGTATCTCTGAATCAACAGCACTGTTGACATTAACAGCAATAATAACAGTAATACATTGATTTTATCATTTATGACTGCTCTTTTAACAACATAGTTAATAGAGCAAGATATGATGTGCACAACATATAGGTCAAAGTTCCTGATCTGTTAAACACTGCAGCTGCAGCAGACAGCTGTCACCTATATTCTACTGACAGTAAATTATCATCATACCAGATTTCCAGTTTTTAAGCTTCATACGAAGAAAAAAACATATCTTCTAGCAGGGATGGAACACTTCAAGAATACATAAGATCAGTTACAATCCAAAATGATACAGAAGGATCTCTGAATTATAGCATCATCTTTCCACCAATTTTCCATTGAGTGAAGCCACCTGTGTCCTGGCCGACAACCCAAATAAAATAAAGAGCTATTCATGGCCACAGGTCCCATTAAAACATAGATCAGGTCCAAATGGCAGCATGATGTTAATGAGAAACCAGGAGATATAAAGCCAAGGAGCACAATGCAGCATGATTTATTCCTTCTGCTCAAAGTGGTTGCCAAGTAGAATCAGCCCATGGCAAATCTTCAAACAGGAGGAGGAGAATTTGCATTTAGCAATGCAAATTCTCCTCACTTTCTTTTTAGCCTTCTGAAGACCCCTGCTTACTGGGGTAGAGAAATATTTTTTCCTGGTTAAAACTGCTTTAAAAATTGCTAAGAAAGGGAGGGAAAATGACAATATTGTACTGTTGTACTATTGTCCAGCTGTTCTTCTTATGCACCAATCCAGGAAGGGGAAAGACCCCAACAACAGGCTTCAGCAAAAACTTCAGTACACATTTCTAAAACAAATCACTAGAATGCTTCTCCTGTGGTTCTTTAGTCAAATGCCCCTCATAATGTACCTCAGGAATGATCGGTCTGATAAGCAATGCCTCAGATGTGGTTGATGCTGAACATCTGTCATATCCAATAATCATCCAATGAAGATGAATAATAAGTTCCTGAAAGGTAGTTTGGGTTTCACAATCAACCATAAATCTCTTCTGGGTTTTGGCTCAATATTTGTGGAGACATTTTCCAATAAAAATACTACCAATTTCTACAGTAAAAAATAGCTGTCGGGCTGTGCTTGCCCCACAATAAAACCATAAAATTTGATAATCATGTAAATCATCCTTCGTAATCCTTTGTTCCAAAAGCCTTAACGAAGGAGTTTGAAGCAGGGAAACTATTTGGATAATTAAAAGTCACATGGAGGAAGGTTGTGTGAAAAATTACTTCAGGCAGAGAGAGATTATGCCCCCTCCAAAATGGTCTCTCAGCCTTCAAGTGGAGGTGTTCTCGTGATTGATTTAAACATCTTTTTTTTCTACTTGTGACTTTAAGATGCGTTCAGAGAAAATGGAGAGATTGGGCAAATGTGAGAGAAAGAGACCTTCATCTGATCACAGACAACCCAATCTGGCAAAGCTCACCTGAGAATTAACTGAAAGTAGCTTGCCAGGAGCTGAGGCTCCAATACTTTGGCCACCTCATGAGAAGAGAAGAATCCTTGGAAAAGACCCTGATGTTGGGAAAGATTGAGGGCACAAGGAGAAGGGGGCGACAGAGGACGAGATGGTTGGACAGTGTTCTCGAAGCTACGAACATGAGTTTGACCAAACTGCGGGAGGCAGTGGAAGACAGGAGTGCCTGGCGTGCTATGGTCCATGGGGTCACAAAGAGTCGGACACGACTAAACGACTAAACAACAACAGCTTGCCAGGTTTGTTGGACCGTGGTCATTAAAGACTTGTGCCTTCAGCCATTTCCTACCCATCTTAGGGCTGTTTACTTGTTACAATCAGTATATGGAAGCAGTTTAGAACAGCATTCCCCAGCCTGTCTTCCTCCAGGTGTTTTGGGATACAATTCCCATCAGCCCTTGCCAGTATGGAATTCTGAGAGATGTAGCTCAAAACATCTTGAGGAAACCAGGTTGGGGGGGAAATGACATAGAGCAACATTCACATGGAAGCTGCTTTATGATAACATGTGATAACATGGCGAGTGCCTCGCTTAGTCTATTTGTATGAGCACCACAGGGTAAAAGCTGGATGCTTTCTCAAGCTGTTTTTTCATGGCAAGCAGACTGCTCTTTGCTTTAGCATTTCTGAGGCTTCACTGGATCAGTCCCCATCTTTAAATAACAGCAAACAAAGACAAAATAATCATTTAATGTTTACCACAAACTACCAGGGCACTAAGTGGTATAATGAACCAGCAGCGAGTGCAAGGTTTTTTTTTAAGTCCTTTTTACTCACCCTTCCCCCACACACTTCAGAGCACTCAGAAAAACTAAAACTCCCATCTCCCCCACAGTCCCTTGGGCAAGTCTGCTGCCAAATAAAAGCTGCTGAACCTAATGAGGGAATTAAAAATTCATAACTTGATGAAAGAAGAAAGTTTGGTTCCACTTCTGAGAAAATGAAAAGCAGTAATTCACTCATAGTTCAGAAGTGCTTCTTGAGTGGGTATATCTAGCTAACCCACATATGCTAGAGGAAAAGGATATTCCAAGGTTTTTCAGAAATAATTAGCAATGTGGTCAAAGTCTACGATTACCAGGTTTGGAATAAGAATTTGCCCAGTTCATAATGGTGAAATGGATTACAAACTAAGCAACGATCTCCCCAGATGTTCTTTGCCAGCTCAGAATGTAAAATGTGTTTTTTTTCTGAGCACGTGTGGTAAGGATTCAGCAGACCACACACCCTAAGACAGCTACTTTAAAGGACCAAGCCCCAAAGTCCTTTAATGTTAAATCTCTTGCTTTCATTGTAACTCACAATTTACTGGTAGTTACTGTGAACTATAGAACTTTACCAAGTAGGTTTTTCTATTAGGCAAGTATCTTCTTTGGGGGCAATCCGCTTGATTTTTTTCTTGTGAGTGTTGCCCACCCCAGCCCCAATCATACCTAAAATTCCGACACATCTCTCTCTCCCTCCCTTCTCCCCCCCCCTTTCTGGATTGCCAGGCAACCTTCAACCCATGACTATAATGCTATAATGATTAGGTGACGCATGCAGCACCTTCTGTGAGCATTGCAACCACTCTAAGCTCAGACTGAACTCTGAAAACAGGTAAGCTTTTCCACTGACAAAATTCATAATTACCAGATCAAGCTAAGGGGGATTCTTCTATTGCCTTCAAAGCAAATGGCATCATTCTCAAGGACATGAAAATCCCATGAGATGGGATTTTCAAAATAAAACTGCTTAAATTTTCTCTCCTTGTCACTTTTCTTACCAAAACAGAAAACAGAAAAGAAAAAAAAGGTCACGGTCTTTCCCCCTCCCTTAGACAAACCCTTACTAGGCTTGTATCATTCACATGAGATTCATTCTCTTTTCTATATGGGCCATGTCACCAGCCCATATGGACAGCTGAGAACTGCCTCTCAGGAAGATCACCCATGTGGTAATTTTCAACAGATATGAAATGCAGAGGGAATCTCCAAAAGGTGACTATGGAAATCCCTTTCTGCAAGTCATCCAAAGATCAAGGCTATAGGCTGTTCAGATGCCATGATGGTACTGAGTACTAGAGAAGAACACACTTTGCATCACCTACAGCCTTGTAAAAACGTTAGCAAATTCATTCTTGTAATATATAATTTTCTGTTTGGTATTAGTTATACAGCTTGAGCTTTGAGGCTAAACTAATTAATGTTATACATTAAAATAAGTTTTGTCCTGCATGGCTGGCAATACCCCCAAAAGCGTTTCTGTACATTCAAATCACTAGTTTTCAAAGGCTGCAGGAGCTCAAAGGGTTTGGTGCCTCCAAGTGTGGGTCATGATGCTTTTGCTATTCTACTGCTTTCTCTCTATAACAACTGCATGCGTGCCTTCTCCTTCAATTACCTCCCAAGTGTAAATATCTACTGGTGCATCAATCCTTCACTTTATCTAGAACCATTATATTATTCAACACCTCTCTTCTACACTAATTTCAGAGGCTCTTCTTTTCCCCTGTCATGTACTGGCACTATTTTGCTCCCATTCACGAGTATTTAATTAAACCAATCTGGATTTATACTGAATTATTAAACACTCTGAGACACAGTTCTGCACAAAGAGTCACATTTGCACAGATGCGGGGGGGGGGGTCCTAAACAGCTATTTTAATACTACTGTCTATATCATCTGTATTCTCTTTATTACTGCACATTTCTGGGGATTACTAGTAATTCTCCATTAAAAGCCAGAGTGCTTTCTTGAGAACCCCATCTGTGCCTGCTTGAAAAATTATAACTGATTGGTAGATATTACTGACATAAAAAAGCTACTACTGCTTTAGGAGTGAATTCTGGGGTTGGGACAGTCAACAAAGCATTAATAGGAGGCACTCATGAAGGTACCTGGAACCCCCCCCCCCAGTCCTTTAGGGCTTTAAATGTAATCATTATTCAAACAGACAAACAAACAACTAGCACTTTGAATCTGGGCTGCAAGCAGACAGGTAGCTAGCAAAACTGCTGTGAAATTGGCAATATATGATCAGAGCAAGCTATCCTAGTTAAAAACCTTGCAATTGTGTTTATTTTCCTGAATTCACACTTCACTGTTCAATATAATTCCCTGGACCTCTGTACTTACTGTTTAGCCAACATTATGCAAACAACTTATACTGTTATTGTGCAAGCAGGAAAAAAGTTACAGGAGAGACTTTCCAGCAGCCCATCATATTCTATGGTGACAGTGAACTGACCTTTGGAATTACAATATGTTTTTGTCAACTGTAGCTCCTGGTATTGCTCTCCCTAGTCGCAATTGGTTCAGTTTAATTTCTCCTAAAATTTATTCACCTTAATTTATAGTCATTATAATACTATTTGCCATCTTAATTTAAACAAGAGAAAACAAGGTAATGTTTTCATGCAGGCTAACATCAACCTGAAAAGTAAAACAACTTACCCATTAGCTTCATCTTGGCACTGTAGCTCCCAAAGTATCTGTCATCAGTGGTGGGTGTGTGACACTCATACTCGCCAGCATCCCTGTCTTGGAGCTCCTTGATATGCAACAGAGCAGAATCCCCTTGGACCCTCTCTACATAGATTTCTCCGCTCCGGACACGTTGGGTGTAGATCGCATAAGGGAAGGATGGGTCCATGGTGCTAACAATTTGTACCTCCCTTTCTGGGGCAGATGGGAGATATATGGACCACTGGAAATTCTGTTCTGATGGTCCTTGGTAGCCACTGACTTTGCACGAGATAGTGATGTGGGAATTTTCAGTGCGGTATAGAGGTCCGTCTTGAACGGTGACTTGACGTTGTGCAAATGCCAATCCTGAGGGGAAGAAAACGACAATAGAGTTCAGATACACCTACTCATTAAATAAAATAAACTCATATACTACTTTTTAATTAACGGTTCCAAAGTAGTGTCTTTCGTTGCACAACTCACTCAGATTTTTTTTTAAAAAAGGCCAATTTTAGAAAGCAGGTGAAATAGGTCCATTTAAGAAGAAAAAGAGGGGATGTTGTTTGTATAATAATTTAAGTTTATTGTTCTAGCCAAAGGCCATGACAAACTGGCAGCAACGGTACCAAATAAAATAATACAGATCATGTATCCATAACAGGAGCCAACATCCATGATGCAAGAGAAAAGCTGTTTGTTTCTCAAGGTCATGAGGGGATCTGTGATCAAGCTACAAACATTTACACTTCTACTGAAACATTTTTACTTCTATTTCCACTTAAGTCAATAAATAAACCTGCTTCCTAGCAAAGAAGGCTCTTGTGCAGAAATGAATATCAAAAACATATTCAGAATTTATTGTGGGGGTTTTTTAATACAGTACTGAAGTTCATGGGCAAATCCTCAAAAGGTAGCTTCCAACACATAAAAATACAATCAATACTCAAATTTAACCATAATCTTCTTTTGCTCCACTCCACAGAGGAAATTGCATGAATGTGTGGGAATTTTTTTATTTCAGAAAGAACCAATTTAACAGAATACCCACCAAGCAAGTGACAAGGTCCTTGCAGATTTCTCCATGCACAACTGCTGACTAACCATATATGCAACCTTAGGGGCCATCCATATCTTGGCTTAATGTGGATTGTGAAGCCCTTGTGCCCAGGGGTGGCCTGCCTCATTTTGCCTCAACCTGCAGCTGCCACTTCCTCTGCTTCCACACACTCAATGCTGAAGCTGGGATCACACAGTTTCATTGTTGGCTTCCAGGTTCCAGCAAGATATCGCTGGAACCCATAACTGCTTCTCCTCAGTTCTCTGGTGATAGGGTGGGGTGGGAGGCAACTGCGGTTGAGTTGAAGAACTTATCCAACACCACCAAAGACACCTCCCTCCCACCCACTCACCCTGCTGCTGGAGAAATGGTGGCACCAACCAGAGTCACAAGAGCTCATCTGTGGTGGCGACGCCCATGGCAACTCCCTCATGGGCGGGCAGGCCCTGCCATTTCTTTAATTCTCCATCATCCATGCAGGATTCTTCTACAACAGGCTTCCTCAAACTCAGCCCTCCCGATGTTTTTGGCCCACAACTCCCATGATCCCTAGCTAGCAGGAGCAGTGGTCAGGGATGACGGGAACTGTAGTCTCAAAACATCTGGAGGGCCGAGTTTGAGGAAGCCTGGTCTACAACTACTGCTATCCCACACACTTTCTACTCCCTAAATATCTCCATATTTAGGGAGTAGAAAGTGCAATCAATGTAGGTTTCCTATTAGGATTTACAAAGCACAGGGATTTTATTAAGTTCTCCTTTATCCTTATTCACCTACATACATCAATAAATGAAAGTTTCTACATGCCCTCTTAATTCGTCTTACAAGGTACTATTCAAAAGTTCCTCAGGGGACTGACTGCAAGTAACTTTTGTCACCAATAGCTTTCCTCTTAGTGCAATCCAGCATCTCTCCCAATTCTCAAATCTCTTGGGAAACATTCAATTAGAACTGGAGAACTGGATGTGTCATCTAAATGCCTTGCTAGCATACATTATAAACATTATACAAACACCAAGACAGAATTCTATGTATGGATGTAGTTAAATGCTCCCAAATTATATAGCAATTGAGAAAAGAGCCAAGTTACAGTAATATATATGCAATAGCAGTCAAATTGGAGAGTGTTTGGAATGGAAACTACTGGACTAACAGTATTCTAATTTTTAGTCAACTGCCTTTAATTGAGTGATTTTAATATTTAAAACAAATCAATGAAATCTACTAGCCTACAAAACATATACTACCTTGCTAGTGGGTGGGTGGCTAAGGAAGGGTTGAAGACGTGCGTTCCTCTTCCAGCAGAGGGATTCCCTCCTATCACAACCCACTCTTCTGTGCTGAACACATAAGGGCCAAATGTTGTTGTTTAGTCGTTTAGTCGTGTCCGACTCTTCGTGACCCCATGGACCATAGCACGCCAGGCACTCCTGTCTTGCACTGCCTCCCGCAGTGCAAGGGCCAAATAGTGCTCTGCAAAATCCTATGCAGATTTATATATGTAATACTACCTGGCAAACGTATACAAGAACACACTGAACAGCTTTTATTTTTTAATCAGCCAAGTGAAGCTATATGCCTCTGAACAATAGCATATGATATCTGAGAATAAAGAGGCAAAACTTGACCTTCAGAGTATGGAACTCCGCATTGGAGGTGCAAATGACTCCAAGTGCTTCAAATTTTAAGTAGGGCTTAATACACAATGCTTATAATTTTTAAAAACAGCAACACCATGGGCTGTTATTTTGAAAATCTATTCTTGAATGGACAGCATTTCTGTTCGCTGTTTGATTTAAAACCGCTCGTGTTTTGAAATACTAGTTGTACTACTGCTTTTAAAGTATTAGTTTCTGGGTGTTATTGAATTTTGTGGGCTATAAGTCACCTTAGGTGGACTATGCCCCAAAAGGTGGTCCATAAACCATGAACAAATGAACTCAAGGCCCATTTAATACATGATGTACCCTGGTTGATGTTGCTAAGCAATATCAAATAAAGATGCCTAAAATTGCATTTTTTAAAAAAACCTGACTTCTTAATGTTATCTTCATTTTAACCAATTGTAAATAAGTTTCTATATATTTACAATTTCCATATTTAACATACAATTGCCAGTAAAATGTTTTTGCTTCAAGCTTCTACCGTAAAAGTGATATTATATGAAGGATCATATTCCGTGGTGACAAGTGAAAGACGCCAGGGTTTTAGCCAGCTAGTCATGCCTCTTCTGGGATACTTGCTGCATTCCATTAAACGTCCCCCCACCCTCAAAACTTAATGTGCAGTCTGCATCCACTGAGCATGCTGAATCCACAATGGGCTACCTACCGGTATGCCTTATGTGTGTGAAAGGTGCAATTTGGGCTAGAACAACATTGAGAATTCAAACTCAATTCAAAGAACATTCCCCAAGGCCATGGGGGCGTAAACAAGAGGCAAGCATGTCAGTTTCATTTCTAACAAATCTGTTAAGCAGCAATTAATTCCTCTAGGATGCTTGCAAAACCGTGACAGAGAGAAGAGTTGTGATGAAGATTACTTATGAATGTTCAGCTGATCCAGTAGATGAACATCCAGTCCACATTATCTTAGAAAAAAACCCAAAAAAAACCCACCTATGAGGCTGGACTTGAAAGAGCATTCATGTGCATTGAAAATAGACACCGGAAGCAACATGTTAAGTAATAAATATAGGACAGGGATGGATACTGACAGTGGAAGAGGTTTCAAAAGGTGGCTGCATATCCATGCCAAAAGGTTAAATTTGCATGTCCTAAACATTTGTGTATATAGTTGGGGAGCTCTGGATATGTTGCGGTAACTTTATTACGTTAAAAGAAACAAACTCAATTAGCTGTACTGCTGGATAAGTGTTCAATGTCTATTGTATTTATATCTGATTAAAAACCAATAAAATTTTATGTTTGTTTTTTTAAAGTTGTATCTACTACTACCCATTTTATTACACTACTGGTACGTGGGGGTTACATTCTGTGGATCCCACCTAAAGCCAAAATTGTGTATAGTCAAAGCACGTTGGGTTCAATAGTGAGTCGGGTTGCCAAGGTTCTTTTCCCCAGACTCACTCCCCCCCCCTTTACATTTTTAGAATCATAGAATCGGAAGAGACCACAAGGGCCATCCAGTCCAACCCCCTGCCAAGCATATAAAACTGAATGTGCACAAGTTAAATGCGCTTAAGTTGCGGCCTTACTGTACATCTTTTCTCTCCCTCCCCCCCCCCCCACACAATAGTTCCTGCATTTGCTCAACATGCCAATGGATGCTTAAAGGCAACAAATTATGGATACAGTACGTTCATTTGTTCAATTTGTATGCCGCTCTTCCCCCAGAGCACTCAAGCATAGTGGGTTTAACCAGTTTGAAAATTGCTTAAACAAAAGGCTCAAACACAACAAAAGCAGAACAAAAACCCCCACCAATCTTTGGTGTTTGGCTCAACAGTTAAGTATTGTGTGTTGGGACATGAGATTATCAGCAAGCTGCAACACTGGCAGAAAAGGAAAGAATAAGACAGCTGCTATCTGCTTCATTGTATAGCAATTATAGCCTGAAGTTTCTACCACACTGGCAGTAAAGCCAGCAACTTATGCTATTGCAGAGACCCTGGGATTTGGATCTCATAAAGATCTCTCCTCAGCTACTGAATTACTTGCAACACAGAACCCAGGTGAAGCCAATCAGCATTGCTCTCTCTCTTTGAGGTTTTAACAAAGAAATAAGCCATTTGCAATAATTATAGTGTAATCATGCAAAAAAATGTTTAAAAAACAATTATGGAATGTAATTTTTTTTTAATCAATGCATCTGAGCTACTGAAAGAAACAGGGGTAGTTTGCCATTTGAGGATTATTAGCTAAATTGTCTTCTCCTACTGGACTATAGGCTCCAGATATTAGGTTTTCCCACCAGAAGCCTTGGAATAGGTCCAGGAAAGAGTGTTCTTACCAACTCTAAAATAAATTGTGAAAAATGGCTCAGCAGATCCATCAGACCATGCAGTTGAACAGATGGAGTGCAATTCAAACTATTATGCTGGGTAGAACACATTGCTGCTCCAAATTATATTTCCCCTCATTATAAAAGAATGTGGTTTTAAGAGGAAGACAAGGAAAAAAGTTAATAAATTTTTAGCTAATGGGTATTGGAAAGGGAGTCTAAGAGGCTACTTTGAAGCCTATTATGCTAGATTGACTAATACTCCAAGTCCCCATTTACAAGAAATAAAGCCAATTTAATGCACACTGAATTAGGATCTTTGCACTCAGGATTAATAGTGCCTTTTAACAGGTCACTACAGACAGAGTTAGATATGCGTATCTAGCAACAGGGAAACATACAAGTAGTACATTTCACAAGCAGAAAATAAACCCCATGGAATGAAAACATATCATTAGGGACAGTGTTTCAATACATTTTCCAAATTAAATCACTTCTTAGTCTTACCGTATGGAGGTTTGGATGTTTGCGCCCATGCATATTCTTTTGAATAAGGGGTCTTTTTGGCAGATAATTTTAAATCTCCAATGAAAAGAGGAGGGAAGAGCTCAAGGAGAGAGTGAGTTTGAATAGCCTGGGTTACAATTAAGGGTGACATCTGGCTAATATGCCAGTGACACAGCTGGCATCCCACTGCAAACCCTTGAACAATATACCAACAATACAATAACTGCTATAAAAAATAGAAGGCTACCAGAGAACAGAATGAGAAGGGGGGAATTGTGGTCTTTTTCTTTTTTTCCTTTTAAAGCAAACCAGAGAACTGGTAAACTATTTTATAGCAATATTTAATTTTGTCATATTGAGGGTTTTTATTATTATTATTATTACATCTGTGTTGATTTAGGCTTTAAACCACTTGTTCTGAAGTGTTGTCTGTGAAGGTATCCAATTCATACAATTCGCTTCTGAGCATGCTCCGCCCAGTTCCAAAATGGCCGCCGCGCCAGAATAAACCGGGGGAAAACAAAAAAATCCGTTTTTTCAGCTAGGAACAGCTGGAAAAACAGGGATTTCCTGGGGAAAACTGGAGACTTGGCAGCTATGATCCAATTACTGTACATGTAAGAACACAACCTTGACAGGCCCATATCCAATTCATGCAAATGCACACCAGCATCACCTGCTGTCTGCCATGAGAATGCTGCATACATATGTCCTGGATGAGATCATTTTAATCCTTACACAACTGTGTGAAAAGCCTATACAGCAATTGCTTCTATGCTTTCCTAAGTGATCTCTGTTACATTTAAGTTTCTGGTGGGCAGGTGAAAGGGGCAAGAGAAGAAAGCACAATACAGGACAGCCACAATCTTGATTATAATACAGGACAGCCATAGTCTTGCTCCAAGAAACTCAGACCAGCATACATGAGGGTTATTCCATATATTATTCTCACAGCAGCCACAGCAGAACTACTATGAACTGATAAACTGTGGCACATCAGCTATAGGGATAAGCAGGCATCTGACCCCCCAGGTCTTCCTAGTCGAAGCCCAACCATCTATCAGATATACTACTTAAGATCTATCACAAGTTAATGTAGTGACCAATCTGAATCCCCCACCCCACCCCAGCCTAGGAGTCTACAGGTATCAGATAGCTTTGCAAGCAAAGCAAAAAACTGGTTGCCTTGCTCTCCTGCTGGTGTTCCTTGAACACAAAGGAAGCCCTCCCTGTCAACCTTTTGTGCAAAAAAGGCAAGCAGGTAGCATGCTTGGCAGCTACTTGAAGCACTGAAACCAAGCAGAAGTCCATCCTCCCAGCTGAATTTCCCTGCCTTGGTTTGACCCACCTGGCAAACAACCGCCAGGGAGGGAGCGTCTCTACCCCCATCGTTCTGCCCGGACACTGAGGTCCAGTGCCGAGGGCCTTCTGACGGTTCCCTCACTGCGAGAAGCCAAGTTACAGGGAACCAGGCAGAGGGCCTTCTCGGTAGTGGCACCCGCCCTGTGGAACGCCCTCTCACCAGATGTCAAAGAGAAAAACAACTACCAGACTTTTAGAAGACACCTGAAGGCAGCCTTGATTGGGGAAGCTTTAAATCAGGCATCCCCAAACTTCGGCCCTCCAGATGTTTTGGACTACAATTCCCATCATCCCTGACCACTGGTCCTGTTAGCTAGGGATCATGGGAGTTGTAGGCCAAAACATCTGGAGGGCCGCAGTTTGGGGATGCCTGCTTTAAATGTTTGATAGTTTACTGTATTTTAATATTCTGTTGGAAGCCACCCAGAGTGGCTGGGGAAACCCAGCCAGATGGGCGGGGTATAAATAATAAATTACAGTCATACCTCGGTTTAAGTACGCTTCGGTTTGAGTACTTTCAGTTTAAGTACTCCGTGGACCTGTCTGGAACAGATTAATCCACTTTCCATTGCTTTCAATGGGAAAGTTCGCTTCAGGTTAAGTACGCTTCAGTTTAAGTACTCCGTGGACCCTATGGAACGGATTTATCCACTTTCCAGTACTTTCAATGGGAAAGTTCGCTTCAGGTTAAGTACGCTTCAGGTTAATTACAGACTTCCGGAACCAACTGTGTACTTAAACCAAGGTACCACTGTATTATTATTATTATTATTATTATTATTATTATTATTATTATTATTATGCAGATCTCTGTTCAGCAGCTGGGACCATCTTTCTTGCCAGCTTCAGGTGGAACGCTTGGCTTCTTGGGCTCATCAGAGGCCAGTGAGAACGCTTGCCATGCTGAGTGAAAACAAAGCCTGACAAATCAATTTGCCATAAATCAGACCCATAATACTGAAACACTTAAGAGAAGGGAGGCCATAAAGGGAGCACAGCCGAGTGGTTTTGTAGCCTTTACTTGAGAACATCACTGTACAGACTGCTTTATCATATTCAAGGTATATATTTAATCAAAAAGCACATACATCTTTCACCTAGGCTATGAAAACAAAGAGGACCTTCAGTGTATAGCCCACTACTGCATTAGAGACTCTTATTCCTCCCCCTGCAACTGGAGACCAATACTTTAAAACTTTTTCAGCAGGGGGCTGGTCGACTGTCCCTCAGACCTTGTCGGGGGCAGGACTATATTTTGAAAAAATATATATGAACGAATTTCTATGCCCCACAAATAACCCAGATATGCATTTTAAATAAAAGCACACATTCTACTCATGTAAAAACATGCTGATTCCCGGACTGTCCGTGGGCTGGATTTAGAAGGCGATTGGGCCGGATCCAGCCCCCGGGCCTTAGTTTGCCTACCCATGTTCTAGATCAGGCATAGGCAACCTTGGCTCTCCAGATGTTTTGGAACGACAACACCCATGATCCCTGACCACTGGCCCTGTTAGTAGCTAGGGATCATGGGAGTTGTAGTTCCAAAACATCTGGAGAGCCAAGGTTGCCTATGCCTGTTCAGATAGACTTGAAGAAGGCTTTGAATAATGGTGACACAACCTCTCTCACATACAGTACTACCGGTAAGTAGAAGAATAGAAGCATAGCCACCCAACCCCACCCCACGCACCCCTCCCCCTTATTCCTTTTCCTCTTCTTCTTCCTCCTAATTGTTTAAACCAACTCATAAACTAAGAACTTATACACTGACCACTAATAATGAAACATATGTTGTAGATATTTTTCCACATTTATTATGCTGTTTTTGTGATATACAAATGACATGAGAAAATTTGGTATACTTGTTTGTATAACGTTATTCTCGTTTATAAAGTCCAATTTAAAAAAGCAACAACCCCAAAAACTAACCATTCTGAATCCTGGCACAGAACTAGGATGGGGGAGAGATCCAGAACTGCAGTACCTCACACACCTCATTTGCAGTGTTAGAAACTCAGATATATAATCTAATTGCCAAATGGGACCTTAAACCACAATGGCATGAACATCCTAAATTGGGCCAGGAAACCAACTAGCAGCCAATGCAGTTTTTTTAGAACAGGGGTTTATAGGATTTCTAAAGACAAACCCAGCCAGCAATCTGCCTGCTGCATTCTGCATGTTGAAAAGCCTTCAAATTAATGTATGAGGGTCAAGGAGTACTGTGAGCCACTTTTCCTACCTGCACTGAAAGGAGATCTGTGCAGACCTAATGAAAGAGGCTGCTTCAAAAAGCAATGATAATACGTCTTGCTGTATTGTTAGAATTTTCTACTGTTTTCTAAGATGCCCTCATGGTATTAAAACCATCTCACACTATCACTGCTTGTTCCACATTTGATTCACTGCACCAGGCAGACTGTATATCCTTGACAGTAGGTCTCCCAAATAAAATCCTTCACAGAAACATCAGAATAACATTGCTTTTGTATTTTCAAAACACAATCGCTGTTTGCCCAAGCCGCACATTGTACACAGCAGCTTAAGGTTCAACACTAAATCTAGGGCTAGAGCTACAATCACAGAAGCTTTACTATAAACTGATTTTGCAATGAACGGCCAAGCCTCAGCTACTAAAACGATTTGCATAAACTTTGTTAGTTTGCATAGCTGCCATTGAGTGTGGCAGGCCATATCTTTGTGCCAACTGAGCTCCCAGTCTTACTTTCAAGTCATCCTCCACTTCCTCCCCCCCAAAAAAGGGACAGTATCAGGGATGGTTTGCATGTAATCAGAAGGGAAAAGAGATGCACTGCTATAATCTGTCAAGGAGGATATTAAAAATACAGAAATGGCTCTGGGTACTAACCCACAAGTGTTTCATTCTCGGAAACAAGCTACGGTCAGTTTAACACAAATAGGAGGAAACCAACCAGATTCCACATAGACACAAAATTTAAAAGCACAGTAGCTAGTACAACACACACACCCCACCACACTTGCCATTTTGAGAAAGCCAGGTCCTAGCATTTAATCCTGCTCAGATTATTAAGGATTTAATTACTGTTATTTGCAATGCATACAGCAGCATCAGTGCGCATGATACATAAACAGAGTACATGATGAAAGGTTCCTACCACAAGGAGCTTACAAACCTAAAATGTGGACTGCAATTCCTCCAGCTCCCTCTACAACTTTATGACAAGTTCCATCTGCTAGATCTGTCCATTGATGAAACAGCTGAAATAACATCCTAATAAGTGCTTGCGTTCTTCTTCTTCTTTTTTTATCAAACATGACTATATTTTGTAAACAAGTCCACAAAAGTTACTAGCCTGGTGGGGAATGGTGGAGGAAGGATGGAGAGTTCTGTTGCTCTTGCAGCATCCAATCACTTGCCTGTATGCAATTCCTTATCAGCTATGACCTATACCAGGCGAATGCTGAAATACAATGTCGAGTTTTCTATATGTAGCACCAATAGGGTACTACTACAAACTTGATACTTTCTCGGGGGCGTCTTGCCCATAGAGGCAAGTGGTGCGGGGCGCCAGGGTGCGAAGTTCTGGAGGGCACCAGGGAAGATGCAGAGACTGGATGCGGCGCCTCCCGGCATCAGCTTGCTGCCCTCTCCCACCTCTGCCGTGCTGTGCCTCCGCCATGCCGTGCCCGGAGCCTCTGTCTGCCGTGGCCACCGCGGCATGGGTTTCAGGGAAGAGGCGGAGGCTGGGCGCGGCACCTCCTGGCATCAGCTCACCGCCCTCGCCCGCCTCCGCCCAGAGCAGTGAAACAGTGGCGCGCCTGGAGCCTGTGCCTCTTTCCCCACCAGAGGAGCCGCCCTCCAGCTGCTGCCCGCCTCCTCCAGCCCTGCAAAGGTGTTGGCAGCGCGGTAAAAAGGGGGGGGTGCCAGAGGGATCTTTGCATCACGGCACTGGATATACTTAGATGGCCCTGTACTTTCTTTCCTTGAATGAAGAGATCTCGATCCATTATCATCATCATCATCATCATCTCATGCTCTGGACATGTCCAGTTCCTTTTCCAATCACGTTTGCCTGTAGTTAGGGGAAGGGATGTAGCTCTGTGACAAGAGCATCTGCTTTGCATTCAGAAAGTCTCAGGTTCAGTTCCTGGATTTCCAGGAAGGACTGGGAGAGACTCCTGTCTGAAATCACAGAGCCACTGCTAGTCAACAGAGACAATACTGAGCAACGTGGACCAATGATTTGACTCTGTATAAGGCAGCTTCCTACAATCCCAATTGATTTTCACAAATGGCTATTTTTTAATTCTAACTGGGGGGAAATAGACACTCTCCTTTGCATTTAGACACGTAAAGTCATCTCTTTATCAAGCTGAAATGGATGGTATATATAGTGCTTGTTTGTGAAGCCTATCCTATAAAAATTTGCAGATGTAACAAAGGACTAGAGAGATGTCAAAACATGGCCTCAGCCTCCAACAACCATTATTTTATAGCTCAAAAAAACAATTTCTGAACTGCTCCTGTCAACACAAAGCCGAATTCTGCCATAACTTAATTAGGCTGGTTCCAATCCTCTGCAATATTTCAGACATACCCCTCAAGGTTAGGCTTACTGAATTAAAAGAAAAGAAAAGAAAAACACTGATTGAGTATACACTTGACAGCAAGGATATATGTTTTTAATTGATAAGGAGAGCACACAGACAAAACCAAGGCAGAAACTATCCACAACAACAGGATGACTGCTCCAGTCTAAATTCCCTAGTTATATCAAGAACACAAGAAGCTTTGATCTTCCTCTGTTCCTTTACATATTTGGTCCCTTCTGATTAGAAACTGGAGGCAAGGCTTACATAGCTAACAAGAAGAGAGGATTTTTATTTATCTGATTTCAGTGTATCTAATATAGCAGACTCAGGAGGGATTTATTAATGAATAAAAACACTTGAATGATTCAAGACAGAAAGGTACTTTCTTGTTGTAAACATCTATAGAGATGTTAGACTGAACCAATGCCTGTTAAAACACAGCTACTAAACAAGGAGGTTGAAAGCCAAACTCGATTCTCTGCTGTGATCTTGTCACCTGGAATTTCCCGAGATGGACAAGTGAACCCATCTTGTTCCTTATTTCGAACTTAAGAAAGTCATGTAGGTTCCAATAAAATGTCAGCCATCTACAGGATAGGGCAACTGTTTTCAAGTTTCCTTCCTTCAAAGAGCACTTTCCACATCAACTCACCAATTAAAGAAGTCATGAACATCTGTCATAGATCTCGTGCACATATTAGGACACACCCCAGAACACTTGAAGCACCTGCAGAGGAGGTTCAGTAATGGTAGAAAAGCCATCTTGTGGGCCACCATTCGTCCACCATTATGGATTTTCTGATGCATGAATGAATCCTAGTTAGGTTCCATGGTGATTACTCATCTAACAATTGACCCATTTAGCTATAAGGAAGTATAAGTACACTATCGACCATAACATTCTTCTGGACCATCTATTGCAGGCATGTCAAACCTGCGGCCCTCCAGATGTTTTGGCCTACAACTCCCATGATCCCTAGCTAGCAGGACCAGTGGTTGGGGAAGATGAGAATTGTAGTCCAAAACATCTGGAGGGCCGCAGGTTTGACATGCCTGATCTAGAGGGTTTGGGAGCTGGGGGCACTGTTATACAGTGGTTCCGCTCCTTCCTCCTGGGCCGTGTCCAGAAAGTGGTGGTGGGGGATGAGTGTTCAGACCCCTGGGCTCTCACTTGTGGGGTGCCTCAGGGTTCTGTCCTCTCCCCCATGCTTTTCAACATCTACATGCAGCCGCTGGGAGAGATCATCAGGGGATTTGGGCTGGATGTTCATCAGTATGCGGATGATACCCAGCTCTACCTCTCTTTCAAATCAGAACCAGTGAAGGCTGTGAAGGTCCTGTGTGAGTGCCTGGAGGCAATTGGAGGATGGATGGTGGTTAACGGATTGAGGTTGAATCCTGACAAGGCAGAAGTACTGTTCATGGGGGACAGGAGGCAGGCAGGTGTGGAGGACTCCCTGGTCCTGAATGGGGTAACTGTGCCCCTGAAGGTGCGCAGCCTGGGAGTCATTTTGGACTCGCAGCTGTCCATGGAGGTGCAGGTTAATTCTGTGTCCAGGGCAGCTGTCTATCAGCTCCATCTGGTACGCAGGCTGAGACCCTACCTGCCTGCGGACTGTCTCGCCAGAGTGGTGCATGCTCTGGTTATCTCCAGCTTGGATTACTGCAATGCGCTCTATGTGGGGCTACCTTTGAAGGTGACCCGGAAACTGCAACTAATTCAGAATGCGGCAGCTAGACTGGTGACTGGGAGCAGCTGCCAGGACCACATAACACCGGTCCTGAGAAATCTACACTGGCTCCCAGTACGTTTCCGAGCACAATTCAAAGTGTTTGTGTTGACCTTTAAAGCCCTAATTGGCCTTGGTCCTGTATACCTGAAGGAGCGTCTCCACCCTCACCGTTCAGCCCGGACACTGAGATCCAGTGCCGAGGGCCTTCTGGCGGTTCCCTCATTGCGAGAAGTGAGGTTACAGGGAACCAGACAGAGGGCCTTCTCAGTAGCAGCAGCCGCCCTGTGGAAGCCCTTTCATCAGATGTCAAGGAAAGAAGCAGCTATCCTAATTTTAAAAGACATCTGAAGGCAGCCCTGTTTAGGGAAGCTTTTAATATTGTATTGTTTCAATATTCAATTGGGAGCCGCCCAGAGTGGCTGGGGAGACTCAGCCAGGTGGGCAGGGTACAAAGAATAAATTATTATTATTATTATTATTATTATTATTATTATTATTCGATCCAATATGAAAACGTACGCCAGATGGAGACATGCATGCCCCTTCTCCACCCACTGGTGCTGATGGGCGGTGAGTGACTCGAAAACACATCCAACCTTACAGATGTGTATATGGATTTGGAACTGGGAACGTGTGCATACCCAGCGCGGGGCCGGCGCAGCCGTGGGCGAGAGCGACGCTGCCGGCGGGGCTGGTGGGCAGAGGCGGAGCACAGCCCGGCGGAGCGCGAGTTCGGCGTTTCCCACCCGCCGCGCCCTCCCTCCAGCTCCCCGTCGCACCCTCCGGCAATATTATTATTATTATTATTATTTCAAGTAATGCTTCCTCCAAATATTTCCTTCTGGAAAGGCTTTGGGGTTGGAGCCACGTAGCCATTAGCTTGTAAGTGAGAACCAAGAATTTCATATATCTCAGAGCTAGTCAAATCCTTTGCTGTCCCGAGGCAACGTAGAGCGGAAACTTTCCCAAATGGGATTCCCCCCCCAATCCTTAATTTCTCCATGGAACGTTTCCCATTTTGTAAGTTCATCATTAATGAAATGGATGACAATTTCAAACACAATATTAGGCACAGCAAGCATGGCTTTTAGCTTTGTTTACAAAATGCGAGTAAAACAATTGTGACAAATTATTTTGCTCTCTAAAACATCAGAAAATTTTCTGAGGCCAATTGTAAGTTTTCACATGTAAAGTAAACTAATTTGAATTGGTAAAAAAAAATCCAATTCAAATTTCCCCCTGGAAACCCAAATCACTGCTCCCCAGCAATAGCACATTTGAGGTGCACTGGAGGGAAAATACTTAAGTTCAACTCCAAACAAATAAAGTTAAAAAGATGCACAGCACTGATTAACAGACACTTTTAAGAGGAATCTATGCTAAGGGCCATAAGTGTATAGACTGGTAAGAAAATTGCAGAGGAAATTACTCACAAGAGCACAATCACAAAGTCAGACAACAAGACCTGGGATACAGGGAAAGCAAGACAAAAACAGAATTTAAGAACCTTCTTTAAAAGGGGACACACATTTGCCTCACCAAAAGGCTGTAAACAAACAAACCTGTTACAAACCACCACCAGGTCTCCAGAACAAGCATTAAACAAAAGCAGAACGATTTTTAAATACCCAACAGGTTTGCAGTTATGAGATGCAGAGTGCAAAGGTTATCCAACAGTACTCTCTCAATAGATATATCCAAAGCAATTGAGAAAATTAATTCTATCTCTTCCAGTCTTTTTCAAAAGCAACCAAGTCTTAATTTTTTAAAAAAAGAAATAGCCTAAGAACATTTTTAAAATGAAGCTGCTCACCTCATAATAAACATATGCAACTGTTTGAAGGAGATGTGGATGGTCCCCTAATCAAAGCAGCTACATAAAAAAATCCAAAAATAAATCCAAAAATACATGAATGCAGGTATCAAAGCATGTCTTTATGGTAGCTTCAATGGATTTTATGTTGCTATGTTTGTATTAAGATGCTGTTCTGTGCTGTTTGTTTTTTGGCTGCTATTTTTTAAACTTTTTTAAAAAAAACAACCAATGTTTGTAAACTACCCATAGGACTGAGATAATGTAGTACTGTATCTTAAAGCAATAAAGAAATATTATAATGATTTTTCTCTCCCCTACTCTTTTCTCTCCCCTACTCTACACTGAAGAGCCTAGCTGAAAGATTTATCCATGAAATGTGGGCTGTGGTCCCTACCATAATGACCTCCAGGATTAATGACAAGTGCCCATCTTCCATAACTTTAGAAGACTCCTTTGGAGAAGGTGATTTTAAACACACAGAGACCATATAATAAACAAAACTGGCTACATGACAGGACAACACACATACACATGCCTGAGGTATGTTTCTTAATATCTAAGCTTGCAGAAAGTATTTCACACTGTATAACATCATTCATCTATCCAGCTATTTGGATGTACTATAATAAATTTAATTTCAGCAACCAAAAGCAATGTTGTGGAAATCCCTCCAAGTGGATTTCCAAAGCTCAAATCTATTACATCAGTATCATCCCTATGCTTTTAGCAGCATCTCTATGGAATTTCTAAAGTAGCTATTATGCCTTACAAGCTTGTTGCATAGTAACTTATGAGCATCACCACCAACCTTGCTAACCTCAAGGGCCATGGAGGAGAAAGCCAAATTTAGCATCACCGTCAGGTTATTCCAGATCCATTTGTATGACAGTTTGAGGAAGTGTTAATAGGAAGGCCTAAGATGCAAGAGGAAGTAGCATTCTATGAAAGTCATATACTGAACCACAGTCTCAACCAGGTACTGAAATTAATACAAGCCAGGGGAGCAAATCTCCACTACGTGCTTGACAGCTCCTTCATGCACCCTGGTAAACCTGGTAACCCAGTTGTTTACTGGAAAAATTAAATCTGTATTGCATTTCCCCTTACTATTTAAAAACAGTATTTTCAATGTGCTGCTTTTAATATGTAACCCCCCCAAATTTAAAAAATAAAGAAAAATACAATAAAGACCTTTTCTTTTTGCTTAGTCAGCAACAGTGCATAGGCTGCAATATAGCTCAGTTGGTAGAGCATGAGACTCTCAACCTCGGGATCGTGGGTTTGAGCCCCACACAGTGTTAAAATTTCCTGCATTGCAGGGGGTTGGACTAGATTAGCCTTGTGGCCCCTTCCTACTTCACGATTCAAGAGTCACCATGAGGCTAAACTGGGGTTCTGGTACTCTCAAAACAGTTGTGTGCATATTAAGTATAGGACACCCTGCCTTAATGCAAGCCAAAGGGACTAGATCAGGGGTCCCCAAACTAAGGCCCGGGGGCCGGATGCGGCCCAATCGCCTTCTGAATCCGGCCCGCGGACGGTCCGGTAATCAGCATGTTTTTACATGAGTAGAATGTGTCCTTTTATTTAAAATGCATCTCTGGGTTATTTATGGGGCCTGCCTGGTGTTTTTACATGAGTAGAATGTGTCCTTTTATTTAATATGCATCTCTGGGTTATTTGTGGGGCATAGGAATTCATTCATATTTTTTAAAAAAATATAGTCCGGCCCCCCACAAGGTCTGAGGGACAGTGGACCGGCCCCCTGCTGAAAAAGTTTGCTGACCTCTGGACTACATAGTCCATGTGTAAGTTTCCCAACTTTATAGTTCTAGGCAACATCTATGCAAACACATTTTGTGCTTTTTCCTCCCAAAAATATTGGGAATGTATTTGCAGTATCTGATGCCGGTCTGTGTAGGATATACACAAGATGCAAGTAGGAGTAGAAACAGAGAAGAGGAATGGTGGCAGTAGGAGGAAACAGGAGCAAGCTCTGCAGGAATGAACAGAAGTATGAGCACTTTCCACCCACATAGTGCTGTAGAATAAGAGAGCATCATTAGGCAGAAATAGATTACAAGAACAGTAGCAAACTGTTATAGTAGTCCAGAGTCTCTTGCTACCCTATCATCGCAAATCAAAGCAAATTTTACCAATAGCAGCTAGAGTGAGCTTTTGGCAGTTTGGTGCAATATTCTCACTAATACATGCCTCAGTTAAACCAGTCACTCTTCTAATATTTACAATATGAATATATGTCTATATATAATCAGAGAAACACATTATATGGAAAGTACTCCCAAACTTATGCTGCCTTTTGTATATTCTTCCTCCTACATTTTAATGGATACTACTGCATATACATGCTGAACAATTCTTTCCAATCTTGGAAATGCAATTTCTCCTGTTTTAAACCAAGAAGAGAGTAGTCCTTAGGATAGGTATCTCTCTGCTTGCATTGTACCAAGTACTGCACAGAAGAAGCTTCTTTTCAGGGTTCACAATGGCTTGGTGTGCACTTCACACTAAGCCAAACCATGGCTCTGTGCATGTGTGGCAGGCTCCAGAAGAATAGATCACGGCCACTTTGCTCCTCCCCAGTCATTCTGCTGTTTCACTAAACCATGGTTTGGCTTAATATGCCTTTCAAACCAAAAATCATAGTTCTCTGAAGACTAACTGCAAGCTGCAGCCAAGGTTTGTCCTATGGTGTACAGCTCATGATTTGTCTGGGAGAGCTAAACCATGATCCTGCGTTCAGACAATTTGTTCAGCCACACCATGGCTTGGTTCAGTGCAACAGCAGAACAATCTCCGGAAGTCCACACATTTGCACATTCATGTTAAGCTGTAGTTTTGCTAAGCATAACATGCGGACCAGGCCTAATCCTCTAAGAAAACCTTCAGTTTTTCACACACACCTCCATACATTACTTATACTGTACATTACTAAGGATTTAACTCGTTTTTATGCTCCTGAAGCACACAAAAGCAAGTTAAAGGCTTGTTTAACACAAAAGAATATGCATGACCAAACCTACACAGAATGTCATTGACACCCATGCTGCAGTTGGTCTAGCAACAGCTGTTCAAACTACTAGTGCCTCAGCTGCTCAGATGAAGTCTTAATTAGTGGATAAATTATCACCCCTGAGAGGACAGACAAGTTGGTAGCATATTCCACCTTAGGAGTAATCCAGGCTACTTATTTCCTGTCAGCTTTGGTCAATTTCTGAAGGACATGATGGGGTACCACAGTTTGCAGATCTTTTTTCTATGCCTACTTGCACCTCGGCTTCATGTCTCCTCTCCTGACCACACTTCTTGTCAACCACAGTCTCTCACGCAAGAGAAGGGCCCAGGCTTCATCTTACAACTCTTTGTGCTACCTTGACACTTCTCCGATTTTGATTCCATTTAGGTCACAAGATCCAACCTTCATCATTATCTTGCCTGGATAGATTCTATTTGATTGCAAGGGCAACACACCTTCTGTTTGCCTGGAATCAGCCACAGCTTCCTTTGCTTGCATCTAGTGGCCACTCACGTCCAGCCTCCAAGAAAGACCTGAGATTGCAAAACTACAATACAGCGAATAACGGAGCTAAACCTTGTGTATTACTGGGATTTGTTGTCACCTCCTTATTCACTGTACAGTTCTGCTCAGTACACATATTGGAGGAGGTCCTGTGTGGCAGACCTCTTAAAAAAAATACTATGCAATTACATACTGTAACTGTAAACCTGAATACAGTGGTACCTCCGTTTACGAAATTAATTCCTTCTGGAAATCCGTTCTTAAACAGAGGCCGGTGCCCTTCCACTGGTCGGCTTCCATTCATCTTCCGGGGCAAAGTTCGCTAGCCGAAACACCTACTTCCGGTTTTGCGGAGTGCATTGCCTGAATCGTTCGTTAACAGGACAGTTCTTAAACAGTCCGAGGTACCACTGTAGTTACTAGACAAAAATGTAGACCATGGAATCCTAAAAAACTTCCCAGTGGCATTTATCTGAAAGACCCTTGTTCTTGATTGATGAGGGCAGAATATTTTGCCAGAGTTAGGGCCAGACATGATAGCAGATACATGTTCAGGGAAGATGAAAAGCGTTTTTTAAACTTTCCATTCCCCTTAAGAATGGAGAAATCTCAAGTTTGCCTGGGGAAACAAACTATTCTGCTTCCCTACATCAGATAACCAACAGCTAATAAAAACTTTTCCAGAACAGTTATCCAGCAAGTATGGAGAGAGAGGAAATGGATGCAAATACAAATATGGAGTCCATATACACACTAGATTACAAAAGGATATCTAGCCATTTAAAAGGCAAAGACAGTCATACTATTGCAATTCATGTCAGACAATGGCTTGAGGCCCTATATGCCCTTGATGGACACAGGCAGGTCAATCAGTGGTGTCTGGGAAGCTTATTCTCCTACCAGAGAATGTAAACGTCTGGCACAAGAAGCAGGAGAAAAAGATCTGCAGCCTAGAAATTGGGCAACATCGGAGTTTGCATTGCACCACAGAAGGCATGTCAGAATGAGTTATGCTTCATTAACTTATTGTTAGGCTGAGTATCCTTGTGTTCTACCCTTCCCAGGCAACTGTTTGTATAGACTTTGCAGTTTACTTTGCTGCAGAAGCAACAGCGGTAAATACAAAACCCCTCTTCTGAAACTTATGCTTCAGAGCCTTCTTAGTTCTGAGAATTCATCAGCTTCTCATGTACAGAACAGAGCCTCTTTTTTCTATACCAGTACTAACTCCTATCCCAATACTTCTCTATGAGTTGGATCCAGTCATGCTTTGAGTAGATCCACTGAAATAATTGAGAATTTTGTCATGACTAACATTAGTTAATGTATTTCAGGCTTACTACAACATGACTGCTAAACATATCACTGAAAATAGAAATAGGAAAGGACCAAAAATTGAAATCTCCAGAATTAGTCTGTGATTTGTTGTTGGCCATCAAACAAATTTGTTGTTGGCTTAGAAACAAATTAATAAAGTTAAAAGTAATCTCACAGAAAGCAAGACATCTCACAAAAGTTTTCCTACTGATCTGGAATCATTTACGTCAATAAACAGTATACCAACGTACACTCTTCCAGTTTAGAACAAAGGTATTATCTCAATGATCTCTATAGCAAGATCAAAGCTCACCACTAAGGCTCCAGAACCAAAATTCAATGCTTTGTCTTGGAAAATTTCTAGCAAAAACATTTGTATACGCACAAAGTGCGTATTTTCTCAGCATTGAGTAAACAAACCCAGGTAGAGGGGTTCCAGGACAAATGATATGACTTCTTAGTTAGTGGTGCTAAGACTCAAGTCTGGTTTTACTTTGATTTGCATTATTTTCAGAAAATTGCACACACTTTCGAGAAACAAAGATAACCCATATCCAACAAAACCAATAAAATTTCTCCACAGACCCCGAAGATACATTACAAAAACCTGTATTTCTATCTATACAACACAACTTATAACAGCATAGGCCTACATCTGTAAAACGCATTCCTATTACATGATTCACACATTAGTATAAATCTTTGGTATTGGCCTTCGGTTTTCTGGGGTACTTGTGAACAAAATAAAGCTCCACCATTCTCCTGAAAAGGTGTAGTTGTTCTTTGTCCCTCTTGCTAGTCTCAATTTGTCCATCAATTTTTCAGTAATGGCAATACGCCATACTCTCTTGTAACAAGTGCTCACGTTTGCACCGTTTAAGTCCTTCCAGAATGTGGTTACAACCATACATGCTGCCATTAAGAGAAATCCAATTAGTGGTTTATCCACCAAGTCTTAATTCTCATTTAAATACAGATTCAGTAATGCAAGCTCTGGAGACTCCGATATGCTGAAGAGCGATTTTACTTATCTCATTGAACACCCTCAAATATGCCACCTTCGGGCATGTCCACCACAAGTGCCTATAGCTGCCTCTGCCCCCACAACCTCGCCAGCACATAGATGAAGTATGCTTATGCTATGCATACATGAAAGTTTAACTGGGTTTATAGTCTGGTTTCATAGATTAAAGCACTGGCAGAAATGCAGAGGGGATCTTGCACTGGAAGCAGAAATATCTCATTGTGTTTCTTCATTGCACCTTCTTATACAAAGAAAAGTGGACTATCATTGCTTGCTACCAGTGCCATTCTAGAACAGGTTAGTGCCCACTGAAGAGTTATGTGCTTTGCTTTTCATGGGCTATGGTCTCATGCACATAGCAAGAAACATAAAATATCAAGAGTCTGGCCTAGGTGAAATCAAACTGCAGTGCTGAGGGACTGGAGTATATGTCTGCCCTGTTTGAGTAGCTCCGTTAACAAAAGGCAATTAATGTGAAGATTCTCATATTTCACAAAACGACGATTTAAGCCATTCCCTGCCTTTCAGAATTATGATGACCAATAGTTACTAGAGCACTTTTAGTGCAACAGAGTGCTCAGTCTCCAAAGATCCTTATGAAGTAATTAATTTCATTAAGGGAAGGCCAACAGTGCATTGGCTCAAACAATTGTGTCCCTAATTAAAGGATTATATGCAACAAGGCTAGAAATGTGTCTTTTGCATGAGGGCCAACAAGAGGGATCTATTATGGCATCTTCCGTAACTTTATAAATTATAGCAAAGAGCTCCCTGGGGGATGCTATTTTCCCAATTTAAAAAATCCCCCCATCTGCTATTTGCACCTTTAAGGGAAACCTACACACACAGCCCCTGTGCATGCCTAGTATTCTCTAATGGGCAAAACAACAACTGGAGGGAACAGTTTTCACTGGGAACATAACATGAGTGGAAAAAAATTTGCATTCAACTTTTACTCAACGTACACTCATTTTTTAAAAATAAAATGTCAATGTCTAACTTAGCTTGATTAATTTTAATGGATCATCTCTGAATAAAACTTGGTTGGATATAAATCAAAGTCTTAATAAACTTTCCACACCTGCCCATCAGCTGCTTTAAAACAAAATGAAACACTTTCTTACAAATTTAATTTTTTTAAAAAAAGACCCACTATGGCCGTCCTGTCATCTCAGCTTCTTAGGCAGTAGATTAATGGCCTGACTCAGCATAAGGTAGTGTCCTGTCTCCATTCTACAATAGCAATTTGCTCATGGCTGGAATGGCATTTAAATCCATAAGTCTAAATTCCAAGTCCACCAGCATCCACTGGACCACAATATGTGTCAAGGGGCAGTTAAGCAGCTATTAATACACCCATCCTATTTTATGCCTACTTTAAAAACAACAACCCCAAAACAAATTAACCTTATAATGCAAGCGAACACAGAGGGAACAGAAGAAGAGCTTACATAGAAATTCAGAGAATCCCTTTTGTTCACAGCACACAATTTACAGTCCTTCGGTGTTCAGTCACTGGTGGGAGTCTAGCTATTATGAAAGAAAGAGGGAAACTATTCATAAGCCAGCCAGGGGAAAATGAGTTCCATAACTTTCTCTAAGCCTATTATGTTTTGTTTCCTATACAGTATATTACACTGCTGATATTTGTATCAGACTTTGCATCTTTGGAGAAAGCAAGTAAATATCGGAAGTACACACAGGCCCAGCAGCGCCTGACAGAGGCATTAGTAGTCTCATTACTGCGCAAGGGTTATTTACAATACTTTACCCTATTTCGCCCCATTATATACTCAGCATGATGAAATGCCACTTGCTCGAAGCCTTGTAACTGAAGCACTGCTGTGCAAGGAAAAGAAACTCAGCAGTACCCTCTGTCCGACACCCACATGCCAGATGAGACTTTTCAACCCATGGCTCTGCAGGGCATCCCCCCCCCTCCTGACTTCTCCCATGGTTACACCAGTGTTCCGTTTCATCCTCCATCCCTCTTAAAATCCCCAATTTCTTCCTTCCCTGCCATTCTAACGCTAAATGAAACGGTAAAAGAAACATGAACTACACTGAGATCTGACATCGCAAGTTGCTGCAAGTTCCAAGCCACACGATGAGCGCCTTCAACAAAAATGGGCTTTCCAAACCGTTCAGTTAGAAAAATTGAGTTATAGAACAAGATAAAGCTTTTGACCTTACATTACCCCCCCTCTTTGGAGAAGCAAATCAAGTTTAGCCTACGGATGCACACACCACCACCACCCCCCAGAAAACTTGCATGTAGTCTCCAAGTATCACAAGACCTTCAAGGCATCGCCAGGTCTGTTGTGTATAATTTAAAACATCAGTTTAGACTACCTAACAAAAGTGCCTGAAGAAACAGAAACAGCCTTGTGTGTTTCAAATCTACCCCACATAGACCACCAGCAGCATTCATTATTTTTGTCAAGGGTGGATACGAGACAGGAATCTTGACATCTGAACAAAAATACGAGATACAGCTGCACTGGTTGAGATAAAAGTTGTAAGAACAGGAGCTTTGCAGAGCATTTTGTTTTTTTTAACTGAAGCTGTCAGAGAAAGACTGTTAAGAGGTTGGCACTGAACCAGGACACTGGGGCCAATGTTTAAATTATTTGAAAACTCTGTTGTCAGATCCTTGCTTGCTTCTATATCATCATAGAAGACAGCTCCTCTAGTAACACAGAGCCCTCTACTGTTGGGCTGGGACACTGACATTAAAAGGAGAACAGGGAAGCATTCACACCATATTAGGAATACGTTACTCACAATGATATTGTCCTTAAGCCAAAGGGATTTAGTGCTCAAGCTAGTCATGTTTTCTGAATAAGCAATTCCAGTTCATCCATGTCAGCTATCAGAAAACAATAGAATCACTTGATAGATTATGCCTTAGGCTGCAACCGTACACACCAGTTACATGGGAGCAAGTCCCACTGATTTCAGTGGGGTTTACCTCCAAGCAAACATGCATAGTACTGGAACATTAAGGGTTCCCCAAAAACTTTGTTATTTAATAAGGTCTAAGGAGTTGCAGATAAACAGAACAGTTTTGCAAACGTATCTTGCTCAGAAGACTACTGGGGTTTTTTAAATCACCATTGCAAATAAGCACAAGATTTATTCACAAAACACCAGCAGACCCACCTGAGTGTATCCTTATGTCTGAGTAGCAGGTCTGGAAAGCTACTCACTACTAATAAACAGGCAAGTGACTAACTGCAAGGCTGTTTTAAAACTAACATTATAAAATCCACATAAGCTGCTTGGCTCATTTTCCTTCAAGTATTCAGAACTGCCTTTTAAAAAAGTCATAGTGGATAGTGGGGGTGGGGAAAGAGAGATCTTATCAACAAAGCAGAAACATTTTTGCTCATCTTCATCAACCTCACATCCCATTCCACCCATGTCTTCTGCTGCATTTTCCCTATCCCTGGTTTTATTCAAGAAGCATAATTGCCAGACTAACCATGTGAACCTTGCCAGAGACACATGGGATTCTTTCCCTGCCTTGCATTCAGTCCCTCTTAAACATGTACAAGAACAATTACAGCTTTGTAGCATCTCTCATCCAGAAAAATCACAATGCACTTTACGGAACTACATATACAGTTTCGCTTCATCTACCCATAGTCACTTCTGGGATATGAACAGCAGCTGTTTAAGAACACAGGCAAGCATTGCAACAAATCACCTGATAGCAGACAGCGAAGTATATTGTACCGAGAGCGTCCCTTGTTCCCAGAGTTGGAATTTAGCCAAATCACTACTTCTACTGTTGGGGGGGGATTCCCAGAGGGCAGCTATCTTTGTTGCTTTACTTTTAAAAGCCTAGACGGCTTGTGGTGCTTTAGAAATCAATAGAATTATTGTAGCATACGTTTTTATGGACTAGAGCCCACTTCATGCACAGGTAGAGTTATCCTGGGGTCAGGACCCACCATCATACCCCAAGTCCTGCTGTCTCATGCTGTCTAGCGCAGGATGGGTGGGGAAGGTTTAGACATATTCTCTATGTCAGCTCTAGGCTGGTATAGCTGGCTGGTACCCTCAGGGGATCCACAGGGTACATTATCTGGAAAACCGGGGTTATAACTCTCCACCAACTGGGGCCCCACTAGCAGTACTACTCTTCTCTTCTGGCAGAGGCCAGGAGGCACCAATCTTAATGCCCCCCTCCAGTCATCAATATAGGGGGAGTAGCATTCCACTCCTAGTCCACCCAAGCTTATGTCACATGCCACAATCAACCTGTTAAGTCTTTGCGGTACCACCGTGTTGCTTTCCTTGCAAAACATACATCAACTGGCAACCTCCCGTCTTCTGTTACCCGCTGACTCCGTGCTTGTCCTCGAAACTCAAAATACTTCCTTCAGCATGAAAGCCCTGCTAACTGAATTCAATTCAGCATGTGGCATCTCAAAACCAGACACAATTCTATTTAAAGCACAACAGAAAAAGGACTAGAAACTACAATATAAATTAAGCAAGTTCATGATGAGAAGTCCACTGCCTTAAATTGCAAAAACATCAACAACCCTGGTTTTGGAGGAGAAACAACACCAGAAGGAACTGCCCAGAAGACTATGATGAAAAGGCAGACTTGCTATAAGAAAGCACTGCTAGATTTGGGGGGGGAGGGGGGAAGCTAATGGTGAGTTAAAAACTTGCCAGGGACTATTGACAGAGAATGGCAGGCTCTTACCCAGTAGCAGAAGAGATGTCAGCTCCAGCAGAAAGCACCTCATCTTTGTAGAAGAGGGAAGATAAAAGGGCATCACTCTCATTCCCAGTTCACCTCTTGCTTATTCTTTTATCTTCAGCTGTCAACTGCCACCTGGTTTTATATTTCCAGAAAAAAGTGTTTTGGTAGAGTGGAGAGGGGGTATGGAAGATAACCAGCAGGGGGAAGGAATAATAATAAAAAGACAAAGTGAAGGACAAGCTTAGTGGGAGGCGTGAATGTGTCTTCAGATGCTAAATGATTATTCCAAACAGACACCACTGCTTTTCCAACACATGGTGTTTTGCAGCATCTACTTTGATTTCTCCTCCTGATTGTCTCCCACAGCACAGTAAAGAAGTACACAGTTCCTTGCTTGATCAACCCTCTCCGGAAAGAGAAAGGTGCAGGAAGATCCGTTCAACTACTCAAGTCTCTCAGCTCGAGAAGCGGCTATGTGTCCGAGGATTAACAACCTGGGCTATTTTGCAAGCACAAAAAAAGAGCCCGAAGGATGTCTGCCCACATCCGAACCAGTTTTGCAGGTGTCTCTTGCTAGTTTTCCTGGACGAAAGAGAAAACGAGGCTGAGATCGTCCTCTTGCACGGACTGCATCGACAGTTCGGGAGGGGCTTCGTCTCTTCTGCTTGCTGAACTGTAAGGATGGGGCTGATCAGCAACCCGAGCTGGGATGGCCCCGTTCAGCAGCTGCTCGCGCTCAGTTTCGCTCGCTCGCTCGGGTGCCTACAGCTCAGGTCTGCTCCTCCCTAGAAAAGAAAAAAAAAGAGGCAGGGAAACTTATAAAGCCAGGGCATAAATTGTTGCTCCTTGCTGCAAACTGCCTCTCCAAACGCGGGCGGTGTGTGTGTGTGTGTGTTTTTTTTGGGGGGGGGGTACATACAGAGACGAAGGGGCGGGAAGAAGTGGGGGCAGACCGAGCACCAGTTCCCGCCCCGCCGCCCCTCCAAGACCCCCATCTGCGCGCGGGGAAGGAGACCAGCCCGCTATTGTTTCAGCCTCACGCACAAGACGGCCGCCTCCCCTTTCCCCAAACTGGAGAAAAGGCTCGAGCAGGGCGCCCTCGAGAAGGGAGACTGGCGGCAGGCAACTGCCCGGAGCTTAGCCGCTCTCTTTCTCTCCCCTTTCCCCGCCCTCCGGTCATAAAGCGAAGCGTAGCCCACTTTCCACGCGCCACAAACACCCCTCGAAGACGCGCGCCCCGCGGGTCCGGGAGACCAGGGCGCGCTCCTCAAGGGGGTCCCCCTCCACCCGCGCGCTCTTCCTGCCGCTGACCCACCCTAGCCACTCCCTTGCCCGGCTTGCTCGGCTTCGCGGCTCCACGTGCCGCGGCGACACCGGCAACCCCTCGGACTCTTTCCTCGGTATGGCTACTCGCCGCTCGCCTCAGTTTTGCTCTCCGTCCGGCGAGGCGCCACCTCAGCCTACCTGGCCGCTCTGGCTGCTTCCCTCAGCCCGCCGCCGCTGCTGCTGCCGCCGCCTCTCCTCCGGCGTCTCCGCTCGGGCTTCATTCTCTGCTCAGAAGCTCCTGCTGCTGCTGCTGCTGCTGCTGCTGCAGGGGGTGCCAAGCGCTTCCTCCCGGCCGGGAAGCTCCGCCTTCTCCCCCCCTGCGTTCCTCCTGGTCGGACTCGTCGTCCTCCGCCTCGCTGCCTCGTTTCCTCGCCGCGTCCCTCCCCGCTTCTTTCCCGGCTCACCTTCAGCTCCAGGCAGGCGCTGGCCGGTGTGCGAGAGAAAAGAAACCGGGCAGGGAAAAGAGTGCGCGCGCGCGCTTGCTTCTATCTCTTTCTCTCTACAATGGCCCAGAAGCGAAGGAGGCTTGGGGAGTGCGCCGCTGAACCTGGAATGGGATCATATTTCACCCCAGGCTGTTGTGAGCCTTTGCTTCCAGCTGGCAGCGAGGTATAGAGCAGGGCGGGAGAGAAGGATAAGCCTCCCTTTCAATCATTAACCGTTGCGGGCCAGTAAAAGCAATCACTGCACGTATGTCAGGCTAGACCGGTAGAAGGCCGGGCTGGCACCTTTTTCTCTAGTGCTGCTTCTTGTGTTGTCGCTTAACAGGACAGTTTCGAGGATCGCAATATGGTGAGTATAATCAATAAAACACACACACCATTAGGTTATAGGGCTTGTACCTTCTGGGGTGCTTTGAACTGAAAATTTACAGTTTTATAATTAGGAAGACGGTGGGAGCAAAGGAGCCACCACATTCCAGTCCTCCCTGTCCCGTTTCCGCAGTTCTGACAACCAACGCAAAATGCTGCAGCTCCAATGACTTAAAACTGCTTTGTATTTGGAGTAGTCCCACTGGGAGTTGCTCCAAGCTAAGTGGTTTGAAGAAAACAGCTGTCAAACGGCCAACAAGTCCCACCCACTCAATAACCCGTTAACAACCCTTGTGTGTTGAAGCACAGTGTGAAACAATAAAAGCGAACCTGGTCAACAAAAGCTAGCCAGACTTCACAGAGTGGAATGTTAAGAGCTACGATAATGGGACAAGTTCTATCCCTAGATACCTGTTTTAGCAGTGCAGTAGTGTGCCTTGGGTGTACTGCTGCATCATGCATGCCGCAAGAGCAAAGGTGACTGTGCATTTACGCATGAAACGCAAGTTCCAGCATGACCTGGCACAGCACAAAAGACTCGTTACCGGTTCTTACCTGTGGGACCAAATATGTTGGAAGTGAAAACGGATGCTTCCAACAGAGTAGCATAGGCAAATTAACTATGTTGAAATTCCATATGCTGACTTGGCCAGAACCAAAGTTCTTTTGAGTCATGATGTTATAACGCAAGATGTGTCTAATGTGGGAAAGAGTGAAACAGCAGGTTTAGAGCAAGTTCGTGCAAATAAAGTGGGCCTTTCCTTTTCCTAGGAAATAGGCAGAGGAAGTTCTGTGCTGAATTGGCTGAATGGATAACACAGTGACGCAACATGGATAAGGGATGGAGGGGGTGGGTTGGGCAGGGTGGTACAGAACTGGTACGGTACATGAGTCAACCTGGCCCAATGCTAAATTTCCAGTTCCAAGTTTTAGGATTCAGCCAACTCACTCTGAACATGTATATAAACATAAATTTATTCTAAGGGAAGTGTACTTAAAGGAGGTTAAATGGAAGGATTGCACATTTACCTACCCAGAGGCTTCGAACATCTTCTGATATCCTTCTCAGGTTGCCACTGTCAAACAAGGAATTGTAGGTGTCTACAAGAGGAAGGGGCAGGATGTGGTCTAAACCACTGAGCCTAGGGCTTCCCGATTAGAAAGTTGGCGGTTCAAATCCCCACGACGGAGTGAGCTCCCGTTGTTCAGTCCCAGCTTTTGCCAACCTAGCGGTTCAAAAGCATACAGTGCAAGTAGATAAATAGGTAGCGCTCCATCAGGAAGGTAAGCGGCATTTCCATGCGTTGCTCTGGTTCGCCAGAAGTGGCTTAGTCATGCTGGCCACATGACCCGGAAGCTGGCTGTGGACAAACGCCGGCTCCCTCGGCCTATAGAGTGAGATGAGCGCCACAACCCCAGAGTCGTCTGTGACTGGACCTAATGGTCAGGGGTACCTTTACCAGAGGAAGGGACTTTTTGGTGGTGGTGCTCCTGTTGTGGAATGCACTCCCCAGAAAAACTTGCCGTTGTATATTTTCAGTAGCAAATGAAAACTTTTTTTATTTTCCCAGATATTTAAAGATAATTTAAGATCTTCAGAGTTTTTAGCTGTGCTAAGGTATGTTTTGCTGTTTGTTTTTTAGTTTCATACTGTGAGGTAACCATCACTCAGGATTCTTTCATTGTTTCAGATAGTGTAACCTGGGAGCAGAAGAGATGGAAGTGATCACAGGTTCTGGGCAGACATGTATAACTGAGTTATTACAGAACCTCCCATGTCTTTAATCTTGTATAAATCTTGTACAGCTTATAGACCAGGCATAGGCAAACTTCGGCCCTCCAGATGTTTTGGACTACAATTCCCATCATCCCTGACCTTGGTCTTGTTAGCTAGGGATCATGGGAGTTGTAGGCCAAAACATCTGGAGGGCCGAAGTTTGCCTATGCCTGTTATAGACAGTAATATCAACTGATTGATAGGATGCCTTGTCTTAGAAAGAACTGTGGAGAGAAAGAAATGTTTTTGTGATGTTAGGAAACAAGTGACAGTGTCAAAAAGAATCAGGTCTCCAGTGGGTTGTATATATTTTATGTACCGTAGCATACCCCTATACTATTTTAATTGAGCATTTGATATTTTTAACCAGGGGTAACCATAGAAATATGTATTATAGGATATTTGGAAGAAGCAGAAAATTAGCAAGTGCTGTCAGAAAGCTTATTTAGCTGTTACACGCTGCTCAGTCTTCTTTCAGACTATTGCATTCATGCATAGTAACAATAGTATATATAAAGAGACCATGGAAATGACTTTATAGCATTATAATATTAAGCCCATTTCAGTTAAATTAGATTATTATAATAAGCACAGTCTGTTAAAGACTGTTAATAGGCACCTGTGTGCTCCGTCTGGATCCCCTTAATCTCTTTGTCAGCTCTTTCCTGACCTCAGTAATAACATAAAAATAGCTTAGCTCTCATTCTTCTTCTTTTTGCCTTCAGAATTCTTTAAAAGTAGGCATTAATTTTTCAGAAGCATTTTTTAAAGCCAAACTTCTTGTTTATTCCCATTGCACAGAAGGATCAAACGAGGTAAGGCAAATTCACTCCTCTTCATGGCCATTCCAAAATGGAGTTGTGACAATTCAGAAATCCTTCTTTTGCTGCTTGGTGGCCCCCTTGCCTCCCTCTCAAAGCATTCCTCGGCCTATGCCTCATCTGTCAATTTTCCATTGTACCGCATACAAAATGACTATGATCCTAAACACAAACATAAACTGATGTAGTTTCAAATTGTTTTTAAAAAAATATTTTTTATTGAAAAGAAACTTTTAAACAATACAAATTGCCAATAACATAACCAATTACACCCCCCTTTTTCCTCCCATCCCTCCCTCTCCCACCCTCTAAGGACTTCCCTCGGCTTCCCTCTCTGGTTTGTACATATTGTTCTCTGCATGTTGTAAAATTGTACATATCATTGCTTTATCTATCATGTGTTCTACTAATAAATTGTGGATACTAATAAATTTGGATGCCAAGGAGTCTAAATCCTTTTGTTGTCTTTTTAAACAGTCTGTAAAAAGTTCCCATTCTTCTTTGAAGTCACGGTTGTCCTTCTCACGTAGTTTACATGTCAACTTTGCTAACTCCGCATAGCTCATCAGTTTTTATTGCCCTTGTTCTTTTGTTGGGATTTCCTCATTCTTCCATCTTTGTGCTAACAAGACTCTTGCCGCTGTTGTAGCATACATAAATAAGTTCTTTGTTTTCCTTGGCAGGTCTTGTCCTAGAATCCCTAACAGAAATGCTTCTGGTTTTTTCACAAATGTCATTTTGAACATCTTTTTCAATTCATTATATATCATCTCCCAAAATTTCTTGACTTCTCTGCATTCCCACCACATATGATATAAAGTACCTTCTTTTTCTTTACATTTCCAACATATGTTCGACCCAGTTTTGTACATTTTTTTACCATCTGTACATCATTTTCGTGTAATTTTCCTTCAAAAGAGAACAGCCTGTAAATTTCAAATCTGCTTTCCACAACTTTTTCCAATCTTCAAATTGTATATTATGTCCTATATCTTGCGCCCATTTTATCATAACCAATTTGACCTCGTCTTTTGTTTCCCATTCTAGCAGAACGCTATACGCTTTCTTCAGTAGCTTCACGTCTTTTCTTCTATCACCAGTGGTCGTTTGGTAAGGAGTTTCCTCTAAATCAAGTGTGAATAACCTTTGACCCTCAAGATATTGCTGAACTACAAATCCCATCAGCCCCAACAAGCATGGCTTTGGATGATGGTGGTTGTATGCAGTTTAGCAAATCCAGAGGGACAAAGGTGTCCCACATCTAGTCTACTTTTTCAAACAACCAGAGGCTTAAGTAGAATGTAGATACATGGAAGACTCAGAATTACTCCCAGGGAAAGACAGGTTGAGATATCCTTATCCGAAGCCATATCCTTTCATTTTAGCTGTAAAGAATAATGGGGCAGTCATTATCGGCATACAGTACTTTTTGGAAAGAGAGAATCTAGTACAAATTGAGAGTAATCTGATCAAAAATAATTACATTGTGCAATCACAATTAGAATACAGTAGTTATGTGTAGCCGTAATAGAAACATGATTAGTCTGGGAGAACAGAATGCATGTTCATTTAAGATAGGCTTGTGTCGATATGACTTTGACATAAAGGTCCCGCTTGTTTGAAACATTAATTCAAGAGCTTGTTTGTTTTTCTAAAATGCCAATGGATGCAGGCAATGCTTTGAAATAAATGGAACTAGATACCTATATAATTAAGGAAGCTTCTACTTTGATCCTTCCTCACTAAGACTTTGTGAAAGAGGATTAGTTGGGAGTAAAGTGTTTGGTGCTTGTACTATGTGGGTTAATGGTGGTAGCCTTCTCTTACCTTTGTAAGCCCTCGTCAACATTCACCCAATTTACATGAAGGCCTCTTGCTGGTTTGACACTGAAGGAGCCACCTTCCCTATCTTTCAGTAAACTGCAAGTTCATCTATCCCTTTCATTATAAAGCATTGAATTGCTTTACTTTATTCAAACTGCTATCTTACAGTCATACAAGTGCTTAAACTTTACCTTGAGCAAGCATAATACGCTTCAGTTTCTCAGTATTATGCACCAAAACATTACCTAATCCATTGTTGCAAAAAGGTGATCCACTGAAAACTGGGTACATTGATACTTAAGTGAGCATCTGCAAATAGCCAAGTTTAAATCGTCCTTTGCTTACAGTGTTGTGCTTCAGTATCATCAAGTGATTTTTTTTTAAAAAAAAAAATACTGATCTTTAAGTTCATAGAAATGCAAGCAGCTCATAATCTCAGTGACTGTAGCTGTGCAGTAGCAGCACCACTGTGATGGCATAAATGTGGGCATTTATAATTAGAGTGTCTGAGTTATTTATGTTTGCGGTACACAGTGATGGGTCTGGAATTCGACCTGTAGTAGCAGACAGACAATGGTTCTCCTATGGCACGGTTGACACCAGGGAAATTCTTTCTGCAAAGCACCATATGAAATAGGGGAGGGGGGGACTATTTTAAGATAAATCAACATGTTTCCAGATTTTCAGGGCATCTGTCACCAGGCACTACACTGTATGCTGGCTAATCCCACTGCAAATTTTATTTTAACCATTTCTTGACAGGAAAGTCTGTCAATATGTGTCTGTACCCATCATTAATCATGCCTGCGCCAGTGCCATTCTTGGGCTATGAACTGTAATCTGATTGGAAAGAATGATGCTTATCCTCGGTTTATACTAGTGACTGAGGTAAGAAATCCTATCACCCAGGAGCAGGTCAGGAGTCGGTGGTTCATTATAGGGATATTCTCGAGCAGATGTTCAGAACTGCTTGTTCAGAACTGACTGCCACACTGAAAAGTTATACCATGCTGTAGGAATGTGGCTAATTTGTTTATTTCACTTCATGTCATTAACGTAATATTTTAATGAACGTGACAGATGCCAAACCACACATGTTGAAATATTTCTGATGTTACCGATTTGAAAAGTGGCATAACTAGGTTTCAGACGATGGGCTGGGGCTCTCAGCTCAATCATACCAGTGGCTACATCAATGTTTTCGCTGTCTTCTGTCTGTCACTGTCTTCAGTTTTTGAGGGGTTACTGTCTTTTAAGAGAGTGAGAGTTGGAAAAGAGAGTAGGAAAAGGTAGAAACAGGGAGAAAAAGAAAAACACAGAAATGGATGGTGAAACATTTAAAAGTGGTCCCACGTTGTAGGCTGAAGTTCAAGGTCGACCCATGGTCTGAAAAATTTGGACTAGTTAAAAATAGCAATAGGCCAGAGGCAAAGGAAGAAAGACTGGGAAGAAAGATTCAATCTTAGGTATAGTATGGGATAACCCTATATACGGTATGTCCCCTGAAGATTGGGATACTGTACAAACATTATGGATAAATGTGCTACATCTGAGGTAACTCATCTAAAATGTTTACAACTAGAGTTGAGATAAGTAAATTATTTGATTTTGTGGTGGAAGCCTCCTCTAAAGTGAATAGGCTCAAGCTTATGAGCCTCTTCACTAGCATTTACAGTATCTGAGGCAGTGTCATCCAGATCTGTCTCCTGTCTAAGAGCTGACTTAAGCATTACCACTCTGCTGCTTTCTTCCCCCAGTCCCTAGCCTAGAAATCACCCGTGACCCCCAATGTACCCACCCTTACTTCCTGTGGTGCCCACAAAATATCTCAGTAAATATCCCTTTCAAAGTCCACCATACACGATGGATGGTTTGCTTTCCCTGCTCAATTTCTGTTTGCACAGGCTCAGCCTCTTTTACCTTGAACACACTGCTTATGTATGTCCACATTTCAATGAAAGCCAGAATTGAACACTCTCTCATCTATTCTGAACAGAGGAGAGGTGCAAAGAATGAGAGCCTTTTTGCCATTGATGGGTGGCCATGTCCACACAATTTAGTGGTCCTTTTCTGCTTTTTTACACGTGACAGCCATCTTGTTGGACAAAAGATTCCTGCATTGCAGGGGGTTGGACTGGACTGGACTTGCAGTCCCTCCCAACTCTACAGTTCTATGATTCTATGATCCTTTGAGTGTCTATAGTTCATAGGAGATACAGAGGCCAGCACAAACTTCTGAAGCCTTTTGTGCTGGCTCAGCTAACATGCATCCTTGCCTTTTGGTCCTTCTGGTCCTATGGATTGTGATGGCATCTACTGTATTTGGTGGTTCCATTATATTCACCAGATAAGTAAGGCTAAGTGATTTATTGCTAGATAGTCCAAAGCCAGTTTGAAGTCCATATTGTGATACTGGTTTCATAATTTTTCCCCTGGCAATATATAGCAAATCATGGTGTGTATGTGTGTGTGGTATGCAAAAAACACAATGTGGGGAAAACTGTGAAGCCAGCCAGTGCCTCTACATAGCTCCATCCTTATTTCAGTATATTGCGCTGTTTAGCTGGTGATATATCACAAAGTTGAAAACCAGATATTTCCCAGCCCTACACTTGAGTAGGCATATTGTTTTGGGCTTAAGGCAGTATATGTAACATTAAGATAACTGGAACTGGATGTTACTCAGTTTCTTCATAACCAAAGGAATAAGGGTTTTTGTTGTTTTTTAAACTGCAGCAAGAGGTGGAATCTGTAGCTGCTATCAAAAAAATCATAGAGTCGTGCGTATAGGGAACATATTTTCTTTGATCAACAATATGTTCTTCCTCTCAAACAGCTTGCTCCTCATGAGGTCAGAAAGTGTTTGGCTAGAGATTTTCCCTCTTGCTGTTTCATCTTCCCATTCTGTCTTTCCTGTCAAAGGCTGAAAGGAGTCGAGTGAAATTGAAACAGGCACTTCCTTGACACTGAGAACATTCATGCTTCACCCCCAATATAGATGATCCGTGTGCTGCAGAAACATCTGCTTCTGACCAGGCTGGCTCCGGCTTTCCATATTGTATGGTAAGGAACCACTGATAAAGTAAATCACATGTCAAAGATGAGACACAAAGGTGTAGCAAGGGTAACAATATCTGACATGCAGTGTAAAACTCAAACACTATTTTCTTTGGTGCAGCCAAGTGGTGCCTGATTACTAAAGGGAAGAACTGGATGAGAGACCTGCCTGATTCACACCTTACACTGAAAGCACATTCATTGCTCATGTAAAGCCCATGACTTATGGGAGAATGCTGGCAACTGTAGTTTCCCAGAGTTGCAATTCCCATCATGCTCAGAGATTTACAATTCCCATCATGCTTAATAAACTACAGTTCCCATGATTGGGGGGGTGGGGCAAAACCATGTGCTCTAAATGTGCTTTAAATGTATGGCGTGGGTCCGCCCACACAGTTAATGGTTGTTTCTCTTCCTCACAAGTTGTGCTTAATTTAATATCGTCACACTGTGCATTGTCCAACTCTATCAGTGGCTGCCAGTAGAAATGGCGGCAGTGTTCATCACACAGCAGCAGGTTGTTGCATCATATATTGTACTAATTTCAATGAGGCAATTGGATGTGGTGTACAGGCAATACAGAGTAGCTTAGCTCCATGTCTCTTCAAAAATCTGGTTCTTCAAGTATGTACAATTCCCTAGTTTCCCATCTCTCACCATCCTTACACATTTATGCCCATTTGCCTTAATTTGCATCTAGTACTTTATCTTTACAATCTGAATTCTTCAGTCTATATAAACTATGCACTCTTAAACAAATTTGCACCTTTTGTTTTGTTTTTCATACTTTATTTTAATTCTGCTTGTTAGGAGGAGCAGTAAGGAACTCTACAACAGTCTCTGAGCCCTAGAAATCTTATTCAGCAACTCCCAAAGCTTCTAAAATTTCAGTTGGCGATGTCTGCACACTTTCAATCAATTAGAATAAATCCACTTTCGAGTATATCTTTGCAAGCTAAGTTTTCTTAGAAAACTGAATTTTGTGGCTATCACACAGGACCTTAGACCATTCCTCTAAGTCAAGCTGTCATGTATCTTATGCCCATTCTCTTTCAATGTTTCACTTATTGAGTTTTCTGAGATAGAGAGAAACCTGAAATAAATGTTTTAAATAAATGTTGTTTTTAAAATGTTTGGTCTGTTGATGACATTGTTGTGTGGAGGTTAAAAAAATGAGCATGAGCAGCACTAATTCCACAATAACTTTCTATCTAGAAGTGTCCAAGGTAAAAATAAATAAAAAAGCCTTCCATCTACAAAACTAATTCTAAATTGGACTTTAGTTCATCTTCTTTGGATTCTACCCCTTGAAAATATATTCTGTTCTTTGTAAGTAGCTGACAGACCTAGGCAACTCTTTGTCATTGTTGCTTGATGTTTCATATCTGACAAGGTGAACATAAAACTGGCAGTGCTGGGCTTTTGTCTGAAACAGTCAGAGAGGATTTTACTCGGGGACATTCCTTATGAAACTTATTACTTCTGGGCTCTTCGCAATCCTTTTAATAAGCAACACATCTTTGGGTGTAAACCCCTGCTGTTTGTATTGGAGTGTAGGTTTAAAGAGACTGGAAAGAGATGGGAGGGTTTGTTTATATTGTTATTTGTTTGTATATCTCAGAGCCTTTGGGCAATATGATGCATTAGAAATCTGTGAATAAATACAATTAAATTTTAAGCAGTGGGAAAAATTACCCAGGCAAGAGCTCCAATCCCATACCTATTATTTATTCACAGGGCAGAGGATGTTATATTCATTCCTTGCAGAGTGGCACACTGATCTGGGCACTTTTCCACATTTGTCGCAGGTGTAGTTGATACTCATTAGATACCATAGAGGGGATGGCAAGTGTATGTCACAAATTCACAAAGGTAGTAAAGATGCCAGAGGCTGATGGCAGTCTTAGCAGATAAATGACAATACAAAAACTGCTTTGACCTGAGGAAGACTACTGACCTATCTTGCCCTGAGCAGTCTACTTTGAATGACAACAGTTCCTCAGATTCTCAAGCAGAAGTATTTTCCAGCCATTCTGCTTGATTTAAAAAAAAAAAACCCTGGAGAGATTAGGGAACCAGGAACCTTCTACAGGCAAAGCATATGTTCTGCCCTTAAGCTATATGCCCACTCCTAAGAAATAAAACAATTGATCAGAAATTTCCTCACCTGATCAGAAAGTTCTTCCATTACAGAATGGGATCTTGTTTGCGGACAACTTCAAGGTGAGCTACAAGGATGGTGAAGAGTTCAAAAACATAGAAGGAAATCCATTTTCGGATGTTTTAATGGATTAGTCAAAATAAAAATAAAAAATCCTTCCAGTAGCACCTTAGAGACCAACTAAGTTTGTCCATTAAAACATCTGAAAATGGATTTCCTTCTATGTTTTATTTTGACTGCATCAGACCAACACGGCTACCTACCTGTAACTTAATGGATTAGATCAGTGTTTCCCAGCCTTGTGCCTCCAGCTGTTTTTGGACTACAATTCCCATCATTCCTGACCACTGGTCTTGCTAGCTAGGGATGATGGGAGTTGTAGTCCCAAAACATCTGGAGGCACAAGGTTGGGAAACACTGGATTAGATTTAGGCAAGGTGTTGTTTGAAGTGGCTACCTGCAAGATCCATTTGTAGTGAAGAAGACAACTTTGTGTATGGAAAATTATATACTTTGGTTCATCGTGGTGCACTCTGGGAGCACCAGAAGGATCAGCTAAAGCCCAGCACTCATGGGAAGATGCCTCTTTGCCCTTTAAAATGAATGCTTTGTTAACTGAATTACCTCCTGACTGTATTTCCCCCCACCTGATTTATATGTTAATGTAGAATGTGCTTCAGTTGTGAAGAGCATGTTTATTTGGGAAGTGGTAAGATCACAGACGGTTATCTGCCTAATTGGCTTAGTGTCTCCAGATGTGGCAAGAAGGGGTCTGAGAACTATTGGGGAGTCTCCCTGGTCTATGCTCTGAAGTGCTAAATGAGGGGCAGCTGGTTTGACTTTTCAGCTGAAAGATAGATGTACGTTGATTTGTTATTGGCCAGTTCATATTTACACCTTTGTTTTAACTGGTTACTTCTAGGGACCCCCACGAGGTTTTGCTTTAAAAAGGGATTTTGGGGAATGTTAATTTGCTCTATGCCATATCTACCCCACAAGGTAGATTTTGCTTAAAAAAGGGAAGGAGGGGAATGATAATTTGCTTTATGCCATTATCCTGGAGTGGATGCCATCATGCGCTCATCTAATCCTTGCCGGAGGGAAAGGGATTTGGACTTTGTTAATTTCGCTACTTGTGTGTAAGTTAGTGAGACTTTATAATGTTTTTATTTTCCTATTCGTAACCTTTTGTTGAGAACTGTATTTCTGTAGTTTATTACTTATCCCTGTTTCTTTAATAAATTCTAAAAAGGGACAATTTGTCTGAGTTTTGAATGTTTTCAGTTGCAAAGATAATTCTGGTACCTGGCTGCTCGACCCTACCAGTAAATCTTTGTCTGAGTTCCTGAGGGTAACTCAGTGGTGGCAGTGAACTACCTGATTAAGTTTTGTGTAAAACGTGATTGAGTGAGAGAGCACCTCGGCTTGCCCTTGCGGTGTCCAGTGACTCCCCAGAGAGGGGGGCAGGAGCAAAGGGGGTCCAAGAGGGGTGTCTCTTGCTCAATCACTACACCATTCTAACAAAGATTCTGTTATCTGTGTCCAAATACTGTGCCCACTTCTCTGGGGTCTTAATAATCATGCTGCAGCTATAAAACAGAATGAGCTCCATTTCCAGTAACTTCCAGAAAAAATGCAATTCAGTATGCATCTAAAAACAAATCTATCAGACTGGCATGGATGTCCTTCCAGATGTTTTTGGATCATAGCTCTCATAATTCCTGATCAGTCCACCATGTTGTCTTGGAATTATGGGAGTTATAGTCCAAAACACCTGGAGGGCATCATGTTGAGGAAGACTACAGTTATAGACACTAAAACTTATAGACACTAAAACTAAAACTCTCTCTAATCCTAAGGCTAGAACTCAGAGTCACCCACTGACATTGATTGGCGGCAAATTTGAGACAGACAAAAGGAAGCACTTCACATATTTATCCTACTACTGCAGTGTGGGGGGATAATCATTAAGGTAGGCAACTTTTTAAAAAAGGATTAGAAAAAGTAATGAGGGGAAGTATCAGCTGCCCTTAGCCAGGATAGCAATACAGAGCTTCCTATTCAAGGGCTATATACCTTTGAATATCAAATACTGGACATAAACAATGGGGAAGGCCAGTAATTTATGTGCTTCTAAAGATGGTTAGAGTTTTTGGACTAGATGGAGCATGATCTGATCCTGCAAGCTAGTTCTAATGTGTGTGCATTGAGGTTTATTTATTCAACAATATATAGATATAGATATATATTGTCTTTAGGCCTTTTGAGGCAGTTTATTAACAATTAAAACCTCAACACTATTAAAACCAGGAAACATTAAGAACAAGCCCAAGATCAAACATATAAAACAAATCCACAAACAGGCAAGACTACTGGCTTTTCTTTGTTTTCTTTGAGCCAATACATTTCTAAAAAAATAACGGGAGAGAAGGTGCATGGGAAGGGGAAGGAGTAAAAAACATATTCAAGTGTATTTTGATTTGTTTTAAGCTGTCAAGACCTGCCTCACAGCATCTGCAGAAGTATGAAACCCAGTGGGTAGCTAATTTCCTACCCACTCTAGTCCAAGATCAGGTCATTTCACACAGGTGTTTGCAATAGTCAGATTCCTCAAGCATCCCAAGATCACCATGCAATAAGTTTTGCCAGCATAGCGGGGTTTATGAACACCCCACTTCAAATACCCCACCTCTGCAAATCCTTGACAAGCTGGTTTGGGTACTCAGGGGAGTTCTGGAACTCTGGTGTTACATTCAGAATTCCTTTTGAAAAATGTTAATGTTGAGGAGAAACACGATAGGCCTCTCGTGTCGGTGCTGCAATCATAATTGGCATCTCTGGATCACTAAAACTGAAAACGAGACCCATATGCAAATGCAAAGCCTCATAAAGCCCCAAGAAATCAAACCAAAAGAAGAAGATCACATCATGTGTTGTAAACTCCTTTGCTTTTGAAGACATGCGTAATGCTCTGTTTACCTTACCAATGATCATTAAATGCCATTGCTGAGGATAGAGCTCAAAACTGCCCTGTTAGAGGCAGGAAGGAACATTTAAGAGCAGAAAGAGCATTCCAGGTTCAAATATTATTTCTTCTGGGCTGAACTGTTGCCTGAACAGAAATTATTTAAAATATTTTTTGGGAGGAGCCCATATTCTCTCTCTCTCTCTCTCTCTCTCTCTCTCTCTCTCTCACACACACACACACGAGGTGGGGCATGGGGAGAGAGCAAGAGAGAGACAGGATGCAATGTTAGATATATGAATAAAACTCTTGGCACATTTCCAGGGTACCAGGGTTATATATGTCATAGGTTCTCTGATGTGATTTGAAAGCAGCATTCTCAATATGGAATGGTGCCTGATTTGCTTTTCTTTCAGCATTTTCATCTGTTTCCTTCACCTGCAGCCTTAAGGGGCAAGGGGGAAATGATATCCAGTGTGCTGAAGAGGAAGCAGATTTCCTTCCCCCTTGCAGGTTTTAGTGCTCTTGGCTCATTCTCTGCTCATCATGTTTCATAGTAGGGTTTCCTTTAGGTTGCTATCCTTTCATTCCCTCTCGCTAATAGGAAGCTCAGCTGGTGAGAAGATCTTAGCCATGGAGAAGTCAGGCGGTATCAGCGTGCTCAGGCGAGTCCCAAGGTTTGTAGAAGTACAACAAATCTTTAGGGGCAGAATCCTAAAGGGGCAACGCACCCCACAAAGCAATCCAATAAAGACTGAGCATGGCCACTTTCCACAGGGTGCTGAATGTATGTTTCTGGGGGTTTGGTGAGTGGAGAACAAAATGGAGTATCTCGGAGGAGACTATGGCTGGTATGAACATGAAACAGGAGCACTTCGCACTGCAACATTTTGTGGTAGGACCTGCTTGTTCCCTCTGATTGGTTAAAACATACAATGGTAAAGAATCTATTCAAAAGTCAAAGAAAAGTATAATTCCCTAAGGAAGCTACTCTAGATTCTCAATTCACCATAAAATTACTACTGGATGGCCCAACAGTACAAGGGAGTTAATAGTGTGTTTGGACTTTGAAAAACTTTTTGACAAAGTACCTCACCAAAGTTTCCTGAATAAGCTTAGCAGTCAAGGAATAAATGGAAAATCTGTCAAAAGTGGGAAAATCCCATGTCTCCATCTCTTAATTCCTGGGAATGAGGGTGTTTTGTTATGGCTCCTATGGTGAAACAGAATTAGAGAAGGCAAGCAAAAAGACTATAAATTCATTGAATAATGGAGTTTATTTGTATTTTATTGGAATAGTAAAGCACAAGTTCAAATTATCATTCTTGGAGGCATACACAAGATGCAGCTACAGAATAATATAACAAAATTTAGTCAACTTTGTTCTTGTAAAATCTTTCTATAAACTTTGAGTAACTAAATATAAACATAAGTTTTTATAGTTTCTTTGGAGTCATTATAGAGCAGAACAATTGTATTATTCTATAAAAATTAAGATTTTTATGTTTAGTTTGCCCATATATACCATGTTTTTTTTATCTATGAATCCAGTGTATAGTTTTATATTCTATATTTTGCAAAAAACATTAAGAAAAATAAAAGGCCAGATTTCTCTTTGTTCCTCTTTGTCTGTCCGTCTGCCTGCTATACAGAGCCCCTGTCAATTCCAACGCATTTTCCCCTCTGCAGCTTTTGCTATTTGGGGATATTTCTTTCTGTGAGTTTTTTCCTGGTGGGTGCTCTGTTGTTTAGAGAACAAATACTGAACAGCATCCTAAAGCGAGAAATCCAATTTTTCTATTCTGCAAAAATGCTGTATAAAATGAAAACTTTTGGAAAGCCACTTGATTGCATTTTGACCTCTTGGCCTTTTTTAGTTTCTCCCTTTTTCTTCTTCTTCTTCTTCGGTGTATTGTGTAGATTTAAGCAGACCACTGAACAATTCCTAAGGGGATAGTGGTGTTCTGCTCTTTGTAATAACCTCTGAGCAGCACCCTATAGAGAAGAAAGCAGTTTTCTGGAGAAACCTTTTACCCTAATCCAGTTTGGTGGAGCCCTCTGCGGCTAGAAGCATCCAGATGTCCACAGATGGGCGACAGACCGGGTGAGCAAAACAGGTCCTGTCTGTGTAAATCCCCTTTTTTAACTAACCAGTAGATCTGCATAGGTTAGCTCTCTGGGAGGTGGTCTTGGGGGGTTTGGATTCTGGCTCCTGCTCCCTTTCCCCAACAAACACCAGACTGGTAGAATTCAAGCATCTCCAAAAGATCTCTGTGCATGCTCCTTTGCACCATGCTCTATAGCTGAAAGGAGAAGAGTTAATCATGGGCTAAAATCTCCTATTGAAATCATACCTTAAAGATATTGTCTGAAGAGAGTATTGGTTGTTAAATACTTTCGTAATAGTAAGTTGTATTCAATGTAGTGTTGAGCATACAGCTCCACCAGAATACCTCTAAATCTGTTCTGGAGCTTCTCCCAATCCTCCAAAGCAGATTTGGGGGTGATGCAGGGCATATGTGGGGTGTGTATGTGTGTGTATTTGTGTGGTGGAGAAAGGAGAGGAAATCTTGCACTAATGCTAAGGAGCAGGACAAGGAGAAAACCACTCAAACCCATGCCTAAAAATCTGTGGGTCAAGCAGAAAATGGCTCAGACCCATGCTTTCTAGGCACTACCGTACACAGGCAAAAGTATGGACAAGCCCTAAATACCCTTCTTGGGGATAAATGCCATTGAATTCAATGTAACTTTTGATTCAGCATGCTTGGGATTGTGTTGTCAGTGTTGAAAAGTATCAGGTGATTTATTTTGAAATCTGTTAGACAGACTACCCAATTAGATAGTTGTATCTTGTTTTCGTATCTGCAGATCTCTTAGAATTATATGGAGAAATTCTTTCAAAAAATGACTAACTCCACTGGGAACAGACTAGAGAGGAGACAAAACTTCACTGATGCTAAAAACTAGGGATGAAATTAAAGGGGAGGACTGGTTTCTTGTTTTTGTTTTGCAAAAGCTTTTAGCAACTGTAAAAAGTGATCCTTTTTTCACTGATTTTTTTTTTGAAGGGTGCTGTGAAAGTCAGACAAGGAATTCACCTTCAGAGTGAAGGGCAGGAATTGTTTTCTTTGCTCTAAGTTGGCTTTGTGATATCATGTAGCTGTATATAGTATTGTGATGTCTACATGATTCCTGGCCATATTTGCATTATGAGGAATAAAATGCCGTTTAAAAATAAACAAAACAAAATGGACCAAGGCAAATGTTAATTGGACAATGAACAGTAAGTAAAAAAGACAAACATGGTGGGTTTCGATGAAAATTCCCTGCCCCACCCCCAAATAGCATCTTTTACCCAGAGAATATTCCTGAGAGAATATTCAGCAGAGACTTCTGACTTTTTGCTGATACTGTATAATTGTGGTTATCAGAACATAGCTTATTTGGGTGTTTTACTCATATGAGAAGGAAATGCCAAATCCTTTCAGACTGCTAAGAACAGAAGGTCATGACATATACTATTTAGAAAGGCAAATTCTGCTGAGCATGGAATAATGGTTTATAATAGGCACTATTATATCAATGTCGTAAGTTATTCATGAGCTCCATTCATGTAATATATTGAACGGGGAAATGAATGTATAACATGTATTTATTGCCCCTGGGTATATAAATTGGTTGTGATAACTGCAATTTAAATTTTAACTTAGTGCAATTGCTAGCTTTCAAAAAATGATGCTAACTAACAAAGGGACCCTAAAGTTATCTTTCTCATGGACTTCCCCAATAATAATAAAAAAAACCACATGCATTTGCAGCTGATTTAATATTTTCAATGCATATTGTTTGATTCAGAGGAATAATTCCAAAATGAATCCAATGGAGGAAAATGGTACATTGGAGTGGGCCAATAGAGGATTGCAGGGGTTGGCATTTTTGAGCACATTGAGCTCTTCTGTTCTAGCTTCGTGAGAACAGATGTGGTTCCTTGGCAGCAAATGCAGAAAGTACATTGTGTCCCTTATGAGACTGTAGAGCTTCAGTAATGTCTCTGTTTTACACTAAGAATCTATTCAGACAATGGTTTTAGCCCATGGTAGCCATGGTTTTCAATCGGTCTGTTGCAAAGAGATTGTGCACATGTTTCCTACCATACTTTGAATTCAGCTTGGATCAAGCTTTGGCACTCTGCTGTCAATGACTACATATGCATCAATGTTCCAAAGGGTGCACAACTAACCCCATTATTAAAACATTGAAGATGGTGTAAAAATGCCTTAATTTTCATAAGGCTATGAGATGAAGTTGCAACAAGCAACACACTTTCCAGCTGCTGTGAACTTGGCAAGAATAGAACAACAACAACAACAACAACAACAACAACAACAACAACAACAACAACAAAGCAAACAGTTCCACCAACAGGGAAATCATTTTGTTCTGCTATCCCAACATGAACGGTGAAGTTTTGCAGATAGGATTAAATTTCATTATTGATACATTGGGTGAGTGCAGTCACCAGGAGCATGGAGCAAGTTTAGCCTCACCCTGGTCTGTATCCTGTGTGTACAGCTTTACTTTTCCCAACTGAATCTTATAAAATATTTTTTGAAATAGAAGACTTGACAGATGGTTAGAAAGTCTAGAGTGCAGAAGTATATACTTTATTTATTCAGAGATTACTGTTGCACTTGTTGGTATGATTGGGTTCTTGTTTGTTGGGGTTTAGTGTTAATTTGATTGCATTTTGATAATTTCTGTTTTAATTTGTTATTTATATCTGCTCATTGCTCAGAGAACATTTATTATATAGCAGCTCACACATGCAATGAAAAAAGAAATCTGGAAATTGAGAGGCTGACCTGGAATTCAATATAGGTAAAACACTAGAAGCAACCATTTGTTGTTGTTGTTGTTTAGTTGTTTAGTCGTGTCCGACTCTTCGTGACCTTATGGACCAGAAGCAATCATACAATATCTTAAATGCCCAGGAAAGTCAAGTAGGCATACAAAGGTTGTAAAATGGTTTATTGCAAATCTATAATGGCAGTATATAAGCTGTTCTATGTCTTGTTCCAGATAGTATCCTTCATGTATATTGGACTGTGGCAGTCCTCACTGAAGCTACTGCTAGTTCAGATGACAGACTAGCATGATCAGCAAGAACAACACAGTAGAAAATAGGGCTTATCCACACTTAACTTTTCTCAGCGCTTTCCAAGCGTGGTTCATGCTTTAAAGCTCCAAGCACTCTTATTTTTTCCTCCAAAGCTTTCCCTGTGAAAGCTCACTCTTTAAAGCTGAACTGAAGCAAACAGCAATCTGTGGGAAACCTGAATTGCTATTTGCTCTGATTTAGTGCTAAAGAGTGGGGTTTTGAAAAGACAGCTCCAGCGCAAAAAAACCCCACAAAAACATGGAGCTTTAAAGCACAAGTAATTAAGTATATTAAGTATAATGTGATGTTTTGATGCAACACATAATATGAGTGGTGTTTTATTGTTTAATGTTTATGCTTACTTGTTTAGTACACCGTTTGTTTAATTGTTCCATATAATTTGTTCAAAACCATTGGTTTTTTATGTAAATTATCAACATGTTTTATCTTAAATAAATAAATATTGCAGAAAATAATAGTATGCAACTATTATTGCTCTACATAAGATCTAAAATTTATGTTTATTAGTTCACAATTTAACATACTGAGAATAAATGAGTCAAATTCCTATGTTTTCATCACTCGTAGTGAGGCAAAATTTCAATCTGTAGGAGCAGGGTCTAAATATTAACTGATTTGTCCCAAATTTGAAATTTGAGTATGTTTATACCATACACCTGATATAAGATCAAGGGAGGAAACATTTTCCAAAAAAAGTTTTTTATGACCCACCCTAGTGAACAATCCTTTTAAGATTCCAAAATATGTTACCAAAGCAGAAAAAAGAGAAATGTTGATAAGATTCTTTAATTGAAGCAAAGCACTGAAGAAGTAAAGCAAATAGACTTTTTTTTTTTAAAGGTCAAATAACATTGGAAAACTGTATGGACAAAGCATGGGGTAGGATGGGTGCCAAACTAAAGGATGTGTAATGGAGCCCCAATAAAATATGGCAGAGTTCTGTTACAAGTTTCTTTTAGGCAGATGACTCCAAAATGAAACAGCGTTCCAATCCAACACCTTTGCACCATATTGGTCCAAATACTTGCAAGCAGAAAGAAGTTTTCAACTACCCTTGAATACCATGATACTCTACCACCAAGCATTTCATTTCCCTTTTGTGCCTTGCATTCACTATTTACTCATTTTGGTTCATAACAGCTGTGACAAAATAAAAGCCTCTTTCACAACAGAGAAAATTGCTCGAAAATGGAGACGTCAAACTTCACAAGTTTCTTGTGTAGCGTCAAGCCAAATGAGGGCAAGTGATTTTGGCCTGATTCTGTAGATGGATATTATTTCTGATAGGCAAAAGCAACCAGTACTAAACTCAAGAACACAAAACACTTCTATAGAATGTATTATCTATATTAAAAAGGGATTCTCAAAAGCTTGCAACACAGCTGTGAAAGCTTTCTCATGTTCTGGCTACACTGTGCTGCACACAGACATTTCTCCTAACCGAAAACTGGAAAGGTTTTGCACAATTATTTAACTTAGGTAAGAAATGCTTTTTCTTAAATACTCAAGGCACAATCCAGTCAAATTTGCAGCATAACCCCATGCATGTCCACTCAAACCCCTCTGAATTCAATGGGACTTTTTCTTGGGTAAGTGTGTATATTGTAGCTTTATGTATTCCTAGAGTATGTCTCACTGATTTCACTGGGAGAGTTAAGCATATGCTATTGTTGAAATCAATACTGATAAAGAGTGCTTCAATTTGGCTGGATGTTGTAGGTAATTACTTTGTGCCAGTCATAAACTATGTTCAGTGCAGGGAACATAAAACTTGCACAATTTAAGTCTAATGAATGGGTACATGAAGCAACCGTTAATTAATATTAAATGTACAGTCGAAGAAGCTTCAGTTTTCTGAAAAGTGAGTTCTCATATGGTCTGACCACCTTTTCTCCCATTTTCCAATGGATTTTTACTGTGCTAAGTCCTCAGTCTCTGGGACCTTGCTGCTAGTGAGCTTAGTGTGTAAGTCCAATAGTGGTTTGTTTGTGGTTTCATGCAATCTCACCTTTGCAATTGCATTGACTAACGTGACACCAGAATCCAACCCAAGTTGAGTTGACAGTTCTGTACCTTTTACGCCCACAATTACAGAATTCTGTCCCTTATAAGCTGCTCTTTCAGTGTTCCATAGTTACAATGTTCAGCAGCAGTGATAAAAACTTGTACAGCTTCCCCTCGTTCCTGGCACCTCCTGTTCCATTTTGCTTTTTCATATTTGATATTTTGTCTCCCTATAAAATGGTTATCAAAAGCTGCTTTCGAAATTTAATAAACCTTTTGGTTCCTAGCAATGAGAGGTAGGTCACAGAGAATATCATCGGCTGCATCCCCCATTGCAAAAATCTCTTAAATTGCCTAATTAAGCTGGCCCAATTACTTCAGTTTTGAAAATCAAATTTTCTGAAGTTGAGCCATATGTGTTATAGGATCCATAGCTTGTGCATTTTAATTGTCACTTGGCTCTGGCTATTTCATAATGTCTCCCTTTGTTTTCCCTCACTAGGAACTTCTTTTACTTTCTCTCACATTGCTGTGCTTCTTCCTTGCTTAGTCTCGTCTGATTTAAAACCTTAGAATCATAGAATCATAGAATCATAGAATCATAGAGTTGGAAGAGACCACAAGGGCCATCCAGTCCAACCCCCTGCCAAGCAGGAAACACCATCAAAGCATTCCTGACAGATGGCTGTCAAGCCTCTGCTTAAAGACCTCCAAAGAAGGAGACTCCACCACACTCCTTGGCAGCAAATTCCACTGCCGAACAGCTCTTACTGTCAGGAAGTTCTTCCTAATGTTTAGGTGGAATTTTCTTTCTTGTAGTTTGAATCCGTTGCTCCGTGTCCGCTTCTCTGGAGCAGCAGAAAACAACCTTTCTCCCTCCTTTATATGACATCCTTTTATATATTTGAACATGGTTATCATATCACCCCTTAACCTTCTCTTCTCCAGGCTAAACATACCCAGCTCCCTAAGCCGTTCCTCATAAGGCATCGTTTCCAGGCCTTTGACCATTTTGGTTGCCCTCTTCTGGACACGTTCCAGCTTATCAGTATCCTTCTTGAACTGTGGTGCCCAGAACTGGACACAATACTCCAGGTGAGGTCTGACCAGAGCAGAATACAGTGGTACTATTACTTCCCTTGATCTAGATGCTATACTCCTATTGATGCAGCCCAGAATTGCATTGGCTTTTTTAGCTGCTGCATCACACTGCTGACTCATGTCAAGTTTGTGGTCAACCAAAACTCCTAGATCCTTTTCACATGTACTGCTCTCAAGCCAGGTGTCTCCCATCCTGTATCTGTGCCTTTCATTTTTTTTGCCCAAGTGTAGTACTTTACATTTCTCCTTGTTAAAATTCATCTTGTTTGCTTTGGCCCAGTTGTCTAATCTGTTAAGGTCATTCTGAAGTGTGATCCTGTCCTCTGGGGTGTTAGCCACCCCTCCCAACTTGGTGTCATCTGCAAACTTGCTCAGGATTCCCTCAAGCCCATCATCCAAGTCATTGATAAAGATGTTGAACAAGACTGGGCCCAAGACAGAACCCTGTGGCACCCCACTAGTCACTACTCTCCAGGATGAGGAGGAGCCATTGATGAGCACCCTTTGGGTTCGGTCAGTAATCCAGCTACAAATCCACTGAATGGTAGCATTGTCTAGCCCACATTTCACCAGCTTCTTTACAAGAATATCATGGGGCACCTTGTCAAAGGCCTTGCTGAAATCAAGATAGGCTACATCCACAGTGTTCCCTTCATCTACCAGGCTTGTAATTCTGTCAAAAAATGAGATCAGATTAGTCTGACATGACTTATTTTTCAGGAACCCATGCTGACTTTTAGTGATCACAGAGTTTCTTTCTAGGTGCTCACAGACTGTTTGCTTAATGATCTGCTCTAGAATCTTTCCTGGTATTGATGTCAGGCTGACTGGGCGGTAATTGTTTGGGTCCTCTCTTTTCCCCTTTTTGAAAATAGGGACAACATTTGCCCTCCTCCAGTCTGCTGGAACTTCGCCTGTTCTCCAGGAATTTTCAAAGATTATTGCCAGTGGTTCTGAAATCACCTCTGCCAGTTCTTTTAATACTCTTGGATGTAGTTCATCTGGCCCTGGAGACTTGAATACATCTAAACTAGCCAAGTATTCTTGTACTACCTCCTTACTTATTCTGGGCTGTGTTTCCCCTGCTGAATCATCTGCTCCATATTCTTCAGGTCGGGCGTTGTTTTCTTTCTTGGAGAAGACTGAGGCAAAGAAGGCATTGAGGAGTTCTGCCCTTTCTCTGTCCCCTGTTTGCATTTCACCATCTTCTCCTCTGAGTGACCCCACTGTTTCCTTGTTTTTCCTTTTGCTACGGACATACCCATAAAAGCCCTTTTTGTTGCTTTTAACCTCTCTGGCGAGCCTGAGTTCATTCTGTGCTTTAGCTTTTCTGACTTTGTCTCTACACGTGCTGGCTATATGTTTGAATTCCTCTCTGGAGATTTCCCCCCTTTTCCATTTTTTGTACATATCCCTTTTAAATCTTAACTCAGTCAAAAGTTCTTTAGATAGCCAGCCTGGCTTCTTTAGGCACCTTCCATGTTTCCGTCTCATTGGTATTGCCTGAAGTTGTGCTTTTAATATCTCCCTTTTAACAAACTCCCAACCATCATGAACTCCCTTCCCTTTTAGTATTACTGTCCATGGGATTTCACCCAGCGTTTCCCTAAGTTTTCTGAAGTCGGCTTTCTTAAAGTCTAGAATTTGGACCTTAGTATGCTTGGTTGCTCCTTTCCGCTGGATAATAAACTCCAGAAGAGCATGGTCACTCCCACCTAATGATCCTGCCACTTCTACCCCACTAACCAAGTCATCACTATTGGTTAGGACCAGATCTAAAATGGCTGATCCTCTTGTTGCTTCTCCCACTTTCTGGACAATGAAGTTGTCTGCAAGGCCAGTGAGGAATCTGTTCGACCTTATGCTCTTGGCTGAGTTTGACATCCAACAAATGTTTGACATCCAACCTTGTTCCTGCTGCTGTTCCTTTTATGTCATTTGGGTACATGAAAGAAAGAGCAGCAGCTATGTTGAAGTAGAAAACTGAAGTGTCTCATCTAGAGCAGTGTTTCTCAACCAGTGTGCCTCCAGATGTTTTGGGACTACAACTCCCATCATTCCTGACCACTGGTCTTGCTAGCTAGAGCTAGGGATGATGGGAGTTGTAGTCCCAAAACATCTGGAGGCACATTGGTTGAGAAACACTGATCTAGAGAACATAGGACCTTCTTTATGGAACTCAAGCTCTCCTTCCTAGGGAGTAAATATTGACATCATTTTTTTCTTATAAAAGGAATGAAAGCTGACAGCCATGGTAAACATTTTGGTCCCTGGAAATGCCTACTACCCACCTGTAGCCACAGACTTAGAACTCAATAAGATTCTTCATGTAAGCTCTGAGTCATGCACTGTGCCTTGTTTTGTGTACAGAACCAAAAAGACAATTGCGTTCCAAGGCCCACAGTTCCCTAATGGACAAACAAACACAAATATTTTGGTTTATGGGTTCAATTAGGCCACAGCTTCATTTGTTACAGATGTGAGCAATTTGGCTTAGGCATTGGGTGAAGCCAGGCTATATCACGACTCCAGCCTACCTGCCGGGAGTCCAACTAAGTGTAAACCACCAAGAGGGGGAGCCCTATGACTTACATCAAATAGGGGCACCCCAAGGGGTCCCCATGGGGTTGTGACATGGCCCTAGCCCACGTTGGGGCTTCGGACAGAATCCACACCCCAGATCTCTTTAACTGGAGGGACAGGTGAAGGGCACAACCTTCATACAAACAAAGCCTTACCTCACTCGAGCCCAAGTGGCTCACCGCCAACACCCTCACACCTGCAACCAATCCCTGACACACTCTAAAATATCATTCAACCAGCTATCATTGCCGACATCAGAAAGGTCTACCCCATCATCGCAAAACAAGGCCTCCTGGTCGAAGATGATGGCAGTGTGGTATATCGCACGGCCTCTCAAATGCTGCACTTTATGGTTTGCTTTCTTTCTGGCTCTATTAATGGCAACCGGGTCTGGGCAACCACGCCAACCATGCCTCTCCAGCAGAACCAAAAAGACAATTCACTAGCAATGCTCCCTGTCTGGCATGCAGTCACAAGAGCCACTCAGATACTTCTTTGTAATTGGCTATTTGGAACTGGAATATGGCACCCCAAAGTCAAGTAGTGAGTCCAGAAACAGGTTATATTTGTTTTTCACTCACATCAACTCAAGTAAAAGATAGACACACTTGTGTACGTGTGAATGTCCTCCTTCCAAAATTTTGTTAGGAGGCAATCAGTCTTCCATTACTCTTCTATCTATCCCTGGCTTGCATCATTTCCTGTGAACAAAAACATATCCTCAACTGAAGTGAGCTCCGATATCCAACTTCATGAATACTTGATTAATCAGACTCTCATAAGAATTTGGGAGTGGAAACTCCATCTAAAAAGTCTTGTAGAACAACCTGATCAAGAATGTTGCTGAAGCTAACCAGGTCTGGGTCTGACCAGGGTCCTGATGGCCTGTTAATGACCTTTAAAAATGTACCAAATCTTGCCTAATTTTATTTATTGTTTCATGATATTTGGCTTATTGTCTTATTTATTTGTACAGTACATATTTTGTGCACTGTCCCAATATATTTTTGATGAAGGGGAGTTGAAACCTCTTTTAAATAAATAAAGGCTGCCATTAGCTCTCTGGAAGAAAGTTGGAATTGAAATTAAAGATGCTAGCTGACTAAGTCATATTCAGAGGAAATCCACTGAAATAATAGACTTAGTTGGATATCACCCGAAATAAATAAAATCAGATTGTTACACCCACGCCCAACACTGGGTCAGGAGCAAGGTCGGCTGCATAAATCAGAGGGAAGAAGCTTGATGTGGAACCAAGGGCTTCAAAATGTCTGTTGAGATTAAAACTGACTCTAAAGCAAGGATTTGATGCAGGGAAGACATGCGGTATCTAGAATTCTGCATACAAAATAGTGCCCCAACTTGAGTGTGGGATAATCAGGCATAGACGATGCTGTTTGGACCATCGTTCCTATCATCCCTGATAATTAGTTGTGCTTGCTAGGTGAATTGTAGTCCAGTAAAATTTGAAGGACACCATATGTTGGTTACCGCATCATATACCACAATCTGGGACATAATGATGGTCTCAGTTCAACATGGGAAGAGGTGCCCTCAATCCCTTTGAAATTCAGAGATTTAAGCGGGCCGATATTCTTAAAACAAATCTGCATTTAAACATATAGGAAAATGCTTACTAAGATGTAAAATGCTCTGAGCTAAAAATAACCAAAACCTTGGCACAAGAGCCACAGTGCTGCTTTAAAGTAGGCCTTGTTTACACAATAAGGATCCATTGATTGCTACCCCGAAGCAACAAAGCCTGACTTCATGTTTAATATATTAGATTACTCACAGGTCACTGTATTTCTCTATGGAGCTGTATATGCTCTCCAGCAAACATAATACCATGCTATTATTGATATTAGACCTTATACAAGCATTGAAAGAGATGATTGAAAAGCCTAGCTCAGTGTTCTTCAATCTCCAGTTAAACCCTTGAAAATGTAAAGTTGAAGTGAATTCACAGTTTGTTTTTGCAGCACAATTGCTGACATAAGAAAAGCCCACATTGACTTTCTGTCTTGTGCAGGCATCACCAATGGTGAGACATATCTCATCTCATGTCAGAAGTCTAATAGGTGGCTTCTATTATTATTGGTTATCTTTTGGAATGTAATCTTTCGAATGACCTGCATCTATAGAAGAAATTGTGAGTTAAGGTTGAGTGACCCAATATTCTGTAACCAGACTGCAGTTCTAGTCAAACCTCCTTATACATTTCTGTTAATTTTAAGAGGTAATACTCTTTGCTTTGTGTTCAGAAAGGGATGTGTTTTTTTAGATGCTGTAAGAAATTTTGATTTTTAAAGAAATCCGTAAGGCATATACTGTATCACCTAATCATTGGAAACGACATATTGCAATCAATTCATTTTTCTACTCAGGGCATTTAGATAACACTTATCCAGCCAATTATAATTTTTCATGAATATTGGAAATCATTAAAATTAGGATGCGGTCTAGTGCAGACATATACTGGTACAGTCCATCTAAGACTGCTACCCTAAACATGTTGACTAGGGAGTAAGTCGCCTTGAATTCAGTGGGATTCACTTCTGAGAGCATAATCATAGAACTAGGCATGGATTCAACAAAGCATTAACTACAATTTCTTTACATATGTGATCTGGAATTGTTCAGTTGACATATAATTTAGACAAGAAATGTTCAAAGTTTTGTAACTTGACTTTTTGCACTGTGTGCTCTTTTTCCTTCCTGCAAACTATAGCTAGGGATGCCCCCCCCCCCACCTTGGGATAAATTATAAAAACAAACAACTGCAACATTGGAATTGTGATTTTTGAGCAGCTAAGATATTTATTTTCAGAAACTGGGCAGTCTTCTTAAAGCACAGTTTTATTGCAGTTATAGGTATACCTCAGTGATAGCCTTCTTTTAACTGTGAGGACCAAACTAAGCCTGCAATTCTCGACACACGTGGGAATAAGTCCCATTGAATTCAGTGGTGCTTACTTCTTGTTAAGTATGATATTACAGATAACTGTGTGTCAGAATATGGTTTCTTAAAGCATTAAGTGGGGAGATGAGGAGAGGATGCTGGACCCTTGCCCTTCGCCCACAATAATTTCTTCCCATTTTCTTCCTACTTAGGGACCATAAATACCGTTTCTCCGAAAATAAGACGTAGCCATAAAATAAGCCATAGCAGGATTTTTAAGCATTCAAAGAATATAAGCCATACCCCGAAAATAAGCCATAGTGATAGGCAGTTTAACCTTGTAGGTTAACCTGTACCATACTTAATATATATAAAAAAGACATCCCCTGAAAATAAGCCATAGTGTTTTTTTGTTTTGTTTTTTAAGGAAAAATAAATATAAGACGGTGTCTTATTTTCGGAGAAACATGGTAGCAATCACCATGAGGGGAGAAAAAGGGCCAGGGAGCAGTGTTGGGTAGAGGAGGCATGAGTAACAGAAAGGTTTGGTTTTTTGTTTGTTGCATGTATATCCCATCTTTTTGTCCAATGAGCTCATTTAATCCCCACAATGACCCTGTGAGGTAGGCTAGGCTGAGAGACAGTGGCTGGCCCAAGGTTACTTAGCTTCATGGCAAGTGGTCTCCCAAGTCATAGTATGACACTCTAACCACTGTACCACACTGTCTTTCAATAGTGAAAAGGAGAAGCTTCCAGAAGAGAGAGCCGAACAGCTTTCTGATGCATGTGACATGCAGAGCTGCCTCCAGGGCTAGTATGTCCCAGTGGAGTAGGTGGAAGTCCCAGAAAGGTGGGTCAGTTGCACCCCTCCCCAACATATCATGATTTGGTATGACCCTGGTTGGATCGTTCTGGCATCAAGTCTACCTGGCCTTTAAATGATTTTTTTTCTTCTGTATATATTGGTGCAATAATAGTGATGTTGTAGCCGTTAAAATATTTACGTGCATTTCTTAAACAGCGAGATTATAAACCATACAGAGGGTGATGTATTGCATTTATAGACATTTAATATAATTGGTTGGGGCAGTTTAAATGTATTTTTTGATACATGATACATTGTATGAGCTATTAGTAATTAGACAGTATTCATATATGCATGGGAATGGACTTCGATTCACTTTTGAGGCTAGTGCTGTGTTTTTAGGTTACTTTTCAGTTTTAGAATGTAATTTCTCATCTTCATTTATTTCTGCTTTTTATCACCTTGGAACACACTGTGATGCAGTGAAAACAAATGATGGAAAATCATTTTCATGATGTCAGGAATCCAAGAAGCATATTGTGGGGGTGGGTTTTGCTGTTGTTGTTTCCACTCCTAAATCAGAGGGCGTTCTATTTCTCCCTCCAACTTTTTCACTCGTATCATATAAAGAAATGTAATACCTCTTCATATTTTATGGTGGCACAGGTGTAGTTTAATCATTCCAGGAAGGTTGTCAGGCACTGAAACTGCTCCATAACTTGGCAGCTCCAAATATTTTCCTTCCCTGTTAGAAGAGATTTAGGCAAGAGGAAAGTTTAAAATTTCTATGTACAGCAACAAATCGAACAATGTGAAGCTATAACAAATTGTAGTGAACAAGCTTGTGTTGTGCTGAGGCTGGGTGAAGGGGATGCAAAAAGAATTGCACACAGAAACACTTGCTCTGAATGCAAGCTGGAGAAAAAGAAGATTGTGTGTACTGTACTCGAAGAAGTCAAGTCCGCTTGATTTGGCACGTTTGAAAGATGTCTAGAAACAAAATGACTTTGAACAGACATGACATAAAGCATTCCAACATCTCAGAGTTTGGAACAGCACTGCCCATTGAAAGACTGTCAACAGTGCAATAAAAATTCTGAAAAGGTAACCTCAACCATCAAAGGGTGGCCACAATTTAGCCAAAGTGAGCAGTGACTAAGCCCTCCTGAAATCAGTGGAATTTAAATAAGTCATGATTAACTGCATTTGCAGTTCTTTTTTATCTTTTTATTTCATTTATTTGATTTAGATACTGCCCTTTATCAAAAGATCCCAAGGCAGTGTTCAACATTAAGAATACATTTTACAGAGCATCAATAATAAAAGCATAATCACAGACATCATAATAATAAAATAATCATAATAACAGCTCTCTTCCCCCATCAGGCCATAGATTATTTAACAGGCCATAGATTATTGAATGGCTAATGGCCTGGGTAAAGAGGAATGTCTTTGCCTGGTGCCTAAAGACATTACATGCGGCACCAGACGAGCCTCTCTGGGGAGAACATTCTACAGTTGGGGAGCCACAACACAAAAAGCCTCTTCTCTTGTTGCCGCCCTCCAAAACTTTCGGGGAAGGGGGACATAGAGAAAAGTCTCAGATGACAAATAGGTTGTACTGGAAGAGGCGGTCCTGAAGGTATTGAGGTCCTGAGCCATGTAAGGCTTTCCACAAGACATGATTGTGTTTAGGCTTTGTCTATTACCACAACAAGCCCAGCAGAAGTACAAGCTGTGGTCACGTTGGTGAAGCAATGGTCTTCAGTTCTGCCCTTGGAGGAAGGACAGTGGTAAAGGCAATGCTAGTCATCACACAAAAGACAAGAAGCAATCACCTTCCAGCTTCACGGCCATTTGTGTGTGTCTACCTCATGCAATAAAGGATCGGTGATTAATAATGGTGACTCATCTTGTCATACAGCTGTTTCAGCATGTTCAGATTGTCTAGGGACAACTGTAATGTTTTCCCATGAATAACTCAGGTTGTAGTGTCACCTTAACAGGTCTTTTGACAAAGAGTAAGGACTGCTTCCGGAATGAAGAAGAAAAGAGATAAATATTAATTTAATCTGTGTAAATATTTCTCCATTATTGTGATACTTGGAGGTTTATCATGATTGTGTGTTCATGTGTTCACCTGCATTAAGGAGTTATTGATGCCCGTTGTGTACTTTGCTCCAAAAACGTCCACCTGTTTGAATAGCTGATAGGTGGGGATCCTATTCCATTGTTCCCAACACCAATTAGATTTCATTCCTTTATAATTTCCTTCTTTAATTGATTGACAGTTCTTATCTCTCAGTGGCATGTACTGTCATTGTCACAGTAGGGCTTGGTGTTTGGATTAACATGGATTTACCACGTTTGGGTTAATCCCATAAAATGGGATGTTAGCATTATTTCTATTGGTGGGGTAGAAACCAAGGCAAAAGTCCAGGGGAAAGTGGGGGGGGGGAAGGTGGGGTATTTTCCCCCAAAAGTAAATGTGCTATTACGAGATGAGCCAGTTGGGGCTTTTGAAGGAAGTCTCAGGGTTTCATCCTTCCAAGTATCAGCATTTGCAGAATAAGTTTCAGATGGTCTGGAGGCATTTTTGGAGGATAGAAGTATGATTTTGGTGAAGAGAGCATTCATTTATTCTGTTATTACTATAATGATGGTAGACTATATTACAGAGTACCATATAATTAAGAGATTGTATCAGTTCAAAGCAATCTTGTCTCGGGATAATTGTCTCCCACTGCTACAGACGGGGCAAGTATTAATGGTTATTTGCACAACAGAAGACTCTGATCTTGAGACACATTCTGAGCTGACAAATTGGTCTGGTACAATAACTATAATTAATAAGGCAGCTATAATCTTTTATCAGATGGATATGCATGCAGGAGGGACTGATGGTCGCTCATAGTATAGCACTGCATTCTCAATGGCTTGAAAAACCGAATCTGTATGTGCATCCACTGGGATTCTTTGGAGGAAGAGCTAAAGGCACTCAGAACCACACTGGACAAAATGACACTCACTCACTTAGCAGTTGCGTGGGTGGCTTTTAAACAAGCAAATGGCAGGCATAGGGGACCTGATCCAGATTGGGAAGTAGAAGGGCTTTAAACCATTGATCTGAGCATGGTCCCAATACAGATTGAGAACCACATTTCTACTATTTAGATTCAGTGGGGACAGCTTTTCTTACAATGCAAATAGCAAACATGCATGCCTCTGATCTGGATCAGGATCACAAGGGGGAATTAAAGCCCTTTCTGCCTCCTCACACCAAGATCCAGGATGTAGACCCATGCCTGCTATTTAATTTTTAAAAGGCTAACCTGGCTACCTTTCTGGAAGTGAATATCCTATATCCGGGATTCAAATCCCCACTGAACTATGAAGCCCACCAGGTAACCTCAGACTGCTCACTAGTTCTCCATCTAACCTACCTGACAGGGCTGTTGTGATGATAATATGGAAGGGGGGCAGGAGAGAAATCCATAAATATATTGCACAGTTGCCTCCTTGGAGGGACGGGTGGAATAAAAATGAAACAAATAAATAAATACAATGCAGCTTGAACCAATCATGAACCAATCACTCTATAACTAGGACAGCTCTCACATGGTTTAGATCAGTGCTTTTCTTCTAGGAAAAAAATGTGCCAGTTGTTACAGTGAATGCCACGCTTTTAACCAGTGCTTTTCTTCTTGGGGTGATGCTAGTACTGCGTACCCTTAAGTACCCCCAGGGGGAAGCACTGTTTAGATGATGATGATCTGTGTCCCTGAACACATGACTGCCCCCCATGTCTTGTAGTAGGCGTTGGTTACAGCTTCGGGCTGAGAGATGCACCAAGCAGAGATCAGCAGCTGTCAAACTCTTGCAGCCAGAATGATACATTTGCCGGAGGCAAAGGAAACTTTCTTTTCCCTCTACTTGCCAAGTCTTGCCACCCTCACTCTGCCTCCTCTGCCACAAGTCCCAGGGCGCCACACCCTGTTTGTTTCATATTGCAAAATCATTCTCTGTACCAGCTTCACTGCCTTGGGGATAGTCTGTCTGTGCACCACCATCGCCCGCTTGCATTCCTTCATGCCTAATACATTTTCGCCCAATTACTGCAGCCCATATGAATGTCTTTTATGCTTTAATGTGTTTATCCACACAACAGTGCAGTGAGAGAGAAACCTATTATCCCTCAGTTCCTTCAAGGGGAATAGTGGTATTAAGAGAACAAATGATTGGCCTGAGAACAGCTTAGAAATCTCTGATGACAAAAAATTGCATCCTCCCGACGAGCCCTAGATCAGGACTCTCAAACCTAAGACCCCACTTATGGAATTCTAAATGCGACCTGGAGTGCCTCCTACAGCATCCATGACTGTATGGATGAAGCACATATAACAGGAGCCCGGGATTTGGAGCAGAAAAGCGTGGTGGGGTGTGTATATTTGTTTAATATTTAACTCTTTCACTGCCTGTTGCTTTCTAGCTCCAGTTTGCCCCCAAGCCACTTCTCGCTTCTGCAAGGAACCAATTGGGTGTTTCCATTTCCAAACCTGTTTGGAACCCTTTGGAACCCTTAGGATCATATAATCATAGAGTTGGAAGGGACCCCAAGGGTCATCTTACAGAGGAGTTGTGTGTGTGTGTGTGTGTGTGTGTGAGAGAGAGAGAGAGAGAGAGAGAGAGAGAGAGAGAGAGAGAGAGAGAGAGTGTGTGAGAGAGAGAGAGAGAGAGAGAGAGGTGGCAAGAAATGATTAAGCATCCCTCCTACCTCATGCTGCTACTCTGCTTCAAATTCCTTTCCTGAAGCCACTATGATTTAGTTACACATTTGTGATGTAACATATAATGGAATGACTACTTGGAAATAAGTCCCATTGAGTTTAGTGGGTTTACTCCAAAGTAAAGATACAGCTGTAGGCCTTCAAGAACTAGGAAAATGATGATGATGATGATGATGATGATGATTGTTATTATTATTTATTACTTATACCCTGCCCATCTGGCCAGGCCTCCCCAGCCATTCTGGGTGGCTTCCAACAGAATATTAAAAACACAATAAAACATAAAACATTAAAAACTTCCCTAAACAGGGCTGCCTTCAGATGTCTTCTAAAAGCCAGATAGTTGTTTATTTCCTTGACAAAGAGGATGATTCTAAGAAGTCCCACCATACAGTATGAAAATATTCTGGGTTTCTGAGCCTTTGGAAACCTTTATATTATGGGTTATCTTTTCTGCAATCACCGGATTCCATACATTTTTTATACCACAAGGATATCTGCAGACCCTGAAAAGTCTTCCATTTTTGTGCCATGGATATACCAGCAGCCATATTACCTGTCCTTTAGGTTGCAATCTTTTGAGTGTGACCATTGCATATATTTAGAAGTGAAAATTGCAGGGCCATTTGTATAGTAGTCTTTAAGGTAGCAGATACCTCCTGATGCACATTAGACCAGAACTTTTTTGCCAGTGGGCTCTCCCACCATAAATGAAAAAAAAAGAGTTTCTTGCCCTCCACATTCCCATCAGCATAGTGTTGTTATTCTTGAAGTCACATAGCACAACTGTGTCAGCATGCAATGCCACCTATGTGAAATGTTCAATGAGCATCCCTGCATTTGAAAGGATTTTAGAGGTCAAACAAGCCCCCTGCTATGAAAACTGTTATTATCGCAGCAGCTTCTTTCAGAAGGCAGTTTTGTGTTTTTCCACTTCCAAGGAGTTGGTGACACAGACACTTTGCTCTCTGTCAGTCTGTCTAGATCTGTACTCCATGTTTCAACAATGCTGCCAAAAGTATGTCTACGGGGAGCCTGAAAATCGTAGCTGGTATGATTTGTAAAATGTTATGGCCGCAAACGGTAAAGATCATCAACACTGGTGGGACTTCTGCATGGGTGGGGAATTTATTATCCGCAGGATCATTTAGAGCAGCGTTTCTCAACCACTGTTCCGCGGCACACTAGTGTGCTGCGAGACGCTGGCTGGTGTGCCGCGACGTGCGGCAACGAGAAGGGCGATTTGCATTGTCACGTGCCTGGCGGCCGCCAATACATAACACTAACCCGCCGGAAAGCAATATTTCTCCTCCTCTTTCCCAAAGCTCAGTGCAAACGAGCCTGGCGGCCGCCAATACACAGCACTAACCCGCCGGAAAGCAATATTTGGCAAGTGTTTCTTACAGTCATAATTATAATATAGGGCGGCACAGAGTTAATTTTTTTAACTTTTTTAATGGTGGTGTGCCTCATGATTTTTTTCACGGAACAAGTGTGCCGTGGCCCAAAAAAGGTTGAGAAACACTGATTTAAAGTTGGGGAAGCTGTGGACCTCTGGATGTTGCTGTATTCCCAACTTCTATCAGTCCCTGCCAGCATGGCCCAATGGTCAGTGAGGTTGGGAGTTGAATATGAAGATTTTGAATGATTGAGAACAATTAGTGAATATTTGGAACAAGGGGTCCATCTATGCAAGTTTGGCAAATAAGAAAAGCAAGTTCCTGCAACTGATGGCTTCTCACATGAACAGGACTTAAAGAAAAGTCACATTACATGACAGTTAAGTCCATCTGTCTAGAAACACCCTGACAGGGCCAGAGAAGGAATTGGGCTTACTAATTATATCTTGGTCTGCTAACATATAAAACAAGAACATGTATTTTTTACCTGTCTGCTCTTTGGGGGGTAGTATAGGGTTAACTTGGGTTTCTAGCAAGTGCCCCAAGGCTCATGAAACATATAAGGCATAGATTGCTGAAATTCCTTGAACACATGACTGACAGGGGAGGTTTAAAAAAACAACAACAAGCACATGGGTCTCCCTGCCAAATACCATTGGAAATGTAGTTTACCTCATAGAATTCTCTGTACCCTTAACAAACTAGTTCCCAGGATGTGGATACGATCTAAAGAGGAAGTGTCTCCCCTCTTCCTGCTTTCAGATTGGGTCAGCCTGATGGTAGATAAGGGTGGACGGACCATAACAAGGTTCGTCCACACTTCCCTGAGAAAACCCCACTGTTTACCGCTGAATTGGAACAAAGTCAATCTGCATTGATGTTTATTCTGACTCAGCAGTCAACAGGGGAAAATTGCAGGACAAGAGAGAGAAAGCTCTCTGACCATGCCTAGAAATCACGGGTAAGTGTGGATGAGCCCTCAGGGGTCTGCATGCCGAAGTCCCAGGTTCAATCCCTGGTATCATCAGTTTTATATATATATATAAAAGCAATTCGGTAGCAGGTCACATGGACGTAGTCGGAGGGGGGGGCAGCTGCCTCTTCCCCTAAATCATGTAAATAAATATAAATATAAATACTTAACTGAAGCTCAGTTCTGCCCCCCTCCTCCACATAAATCCTGCCCCCCTAACATGAATCCTGGATATGCCCACTGCAGGTAATTGGAAGGACACTGGAGAGGCTTTGTTCATCCGAGGAAGCTATACAGTGGTACCTCAGTTTAAGAACTTAATTCGTTCCAGAGGTCCGTTCTTAACCTGAAACTGTTCTTAACCTGAGACACCACTTTAGCTAATGGGGGCTCCTGCTGCCGCTGCGCGATTTCTGTTCTCATCCTGAAGCAAAGTTCTTAACCTGAGGTACTATCTCTGGGTTAGCGGAGTCTGTAACCTGAAGCATCTGTAACCTGAAGCATCTGTAACCCAAGGTACCACTGTACTGGGCTAGGGGAGCAAAGCGTCTGACCTGGTCTGAGGCAGCGTCCAATGTACAAAGGTATCCATAAGGAGCTTCTGGTGTTTGTTTGTTTGTTTTCCTCAGTTTAGCAGACCTTTTTGGAAAAAACCAAGTTTCAAGAAAAATTCTGAACAAAGAAATTTGGTGTGTGGGTGGCTGCCGTGTGTCTACATCAAGTGACCTTTACCTCATGTGTTCCAGGAAATGGCATGTGTCGTCTATAGCATTGTTGGCTTAGTCTGGAAGGAGTCACCCGCATGACCAAACTTCCAAGAAGGCTCTTCTCACAGTGGTCAGGTGTGTGTGTGTGTGTGTGTGTGTGTGTGTGTGTGTGTGTATTTATATATACACCCACAGAATATTTGTTGACCACAATATTAACAAGAAACATGGCAAGGAGGTAGAGATTTAGGCAGGGAGAGGAAATGAATCATTACCAGATGTCATACTTTGTCTCTGAACTTCCCTTAACAGTGACTCAGCCACTGGTTCTTTTAAAACTCTTTTTTCTTTTTCTTTTTTGATAGAGACAAAAGGTGTTGCAGGGAGGGAAAGAAAATTGACCTGCTAAGGCCCTAACAGCTTATGCTGAGAATTTTGCAGCAGGCATGAGAATTTGTGGGTGTGTGGGAAATGCATGTTACAAGGTGAAAAACTAACCATTCTGTATTATATAGGGATGTTTGGGGGAGGGATAAGAACTTTTCCCATTCCCCACTTTGCAGAACACCTTTCTCTATATAGTGATAAAATTCCCAGAGATGGGGTTTGCAGCCACCAGCACTGTCTCTCTGAAGCCCAAACCAGAATGCCTCTGTCTCCTACCTTCAGTATAAAAGGAGGGGGGGAAGTGTGATTTGGGAAAAAAAATTAATGGCTGTTGCTTAAAGCACTAGTGACAAAAGGGGTCTGCCTACACGATCGTGCACCTGCATGGTGTAGTAACAAACCTTTGTGAAACATGCATTCATGCACTGCACATGCACGACACTGGAAGGGCTGTGTGGATTTAATTATTTAGTTCTTGTGCATGTGCAGTTATTTCTTGCAACCTCCGTGGTTAGATAGAGGAGGAGAGCCATTGGATGCTGCCTGCTTTTTGACATGTTGCACACCTGGTATAAGTAGCTGCCGGGAACTGAAATATTAATGGAATGATGAGCTTATAGGAAGAACGTAAGTAGATTACAATGAGGGATGGGGCATTGAACAAATAGGAGACCCCTGATCGCTGTTAAAGGAATAGATCTGGTGCTGGAATTTTGCTTTGCAAAATGATCCACAGGGGGGTTTTGTATAGAGATATAATTATACTTGACATAGTATGGATGCTCAAATAAAAGCAGGTGCTGAACCATGATACTTTGAATATATATGTACCATATGCACACACACACACAAAAACCACCCAGCAATGGTGCACAAAGTAATATTGTGTGTGTGTGTGTGTGTGTGTGTGTGTGTGTGTGTAACTGATAAGGCAATGCTTTTTTCTGGGGGGATGCAGGGGTACACATACCCCTAAACATTTTGTGAATCTTTGTACTTTTGTCCATTTACTGTATTTATTTCCCCCGATTTGAACTATAAAATGGTGATTTTATAGTTCTGCAAAATGGTGCTGCAAAATGAGAGTACCCCTAAACATTTTTAACAGGAAAGAAAGAAGCACTGTGATGAGGGATTGGCGAAGTTGAAAAGGCTTTCCCCACACTGTGTCAGAGTTCCAACTCAGAGCCAAGGAGTGGGCATGGTGAAGAAGACTGGGAGGGGGGGGTGGGCAGGTGACTCAGGGAGGGAGAATTCCACACTACCCTAATCAACCACATAACACCCACCCACACCTCCAGACAATAGAGCTGAGAACTTGAAGGTTTTTGTGCTGTAATTGTTTGAGAGAAAAGAAATTACAATAAGCCTGTCAGGAGCCCTGCAGTGCTGTTGCGATGGGGCTTAAGTTGACAGGCCCTGATGCAGGAAGAGGAGAAGGAGGAAGAAGCAGAGGGGAGCCCTGATTGGTGGGAAGCAAGGTTGGAGAAGTGAGCTCTCCTGGCAAGTGCCTTGATGTCAACCACTTCAGAAGGGGGAACAGAGCTTGGTGTGTGTGTGTGGTGAAATAGGTGAAGAGTGTAGCCTGGGCAGAGTTCCGAGGGCCAGATAGAGAGGTCTGGAGGGCCACATTCCATCCCACAGAAGAAGACGATGGCAGGATGTGATCTGCGATTTTAAATATGAAAAGTTGTGCTTCCGTACCAGAGCCCTCATTGAAACCAAGAATTTCCCCACATAGAATTGGATCTCACATTTATCAGCAGTTGCAACGGAATGGCAGAATGTATACAGCGCCATAACGTCTCTCATGAGTGCCCTCACTTGTAGAAAGTCACCATCTTCAATACCTTGCGCATGCCAACAATGTTTAAAAGCCACTGGTGTGCATTGGCCGCACCTAAACAAGAGATTCTTTGCTTCCAGCTTGGTGCTTTTGATAGAAACGTGAGAGGTTCAAGGTACACAAAAGAATAGGCCCCAGATTGCTTAGCATATTTCACATTACTCCACATGGACTGTGACATCTTCATATACGGATAAGGAAACTGTATTGGTTCGGGTGTGGAAATAACCACAATAGGCACAGGCTCAGCTTCTGCCGCTGCAATACAGAGAAGCCGGGAGTCAATGCTTTCTTCTTCCATTGTGGGCAGTGGCAGAAACATGACCTGGCAGTGCAGGTTGATAACACCACTGTGGGCTAATAATTGTCTCTTGCAGCCAGCATGGAGGGGATGGTATAGGGGAAGCTATAGTGAGGAGCCTTTCCCGACCTTCCTTCCAGATTCTGTTGGCTTCCCCCACAGGTGTCTGTTCACAAATCTATGAAGCAAAGAATAGCCCTGCTTGATCAAAAGAAGGGTCCTTCAGGTCCAGCATCCTTTCCCTCATAAAGAAGATAAGAAGGGGATAGCTATCTCCTGTTGTTCTGCAGCAACAACTTGCACTCAGTGACACCCTGCCTGGAAGCTCCATTTAGCCATCCTGACTAGTAGCCACCAATGCAATTCTAGTGGTAGACCTCTGAATGTACTGATTTTGCTTACTTGGACTGTGCAAACATGTTTGCTCCTCCCTGGTCAGTATGGGCAGAATCTAAGCCAGGCATAGGCAAACTCCAGCTTTCCAGTTGTTTGGGACTACAATTCCCATCATCCCTAGCTAACAGTACCAGTGGTCAGAGATGATGGGAATTGTAGTCCCAAACATCTGGAGGGACGGAGTTTGCCTGATCTAAGCCACAAGTTGGCTTAGCATTCTATCTGAGCCCGAGGTCATGGTTAAGGTCTCTTTCTCAACCACAATCTGCAGCCAAGGTTTGTCCCATGAAGCCAGTACAGTTCCCGTAAGCCACAGTTCAGAGGATAATGATGTGTGAATGAGGCTTCTCTGTGGCTTGTGAGGAAAGGTTGCATTGAAGAAGGCTCAATCTCAACTTCTTATGACTCCATCATAAGTGCCATCAGATTTGTCCTCTAGAGGATGGTGTGGTTGGCTTCTAACTCAGCTTGGCTAATGGTCAGTGATAATGGGAATTGTAGTCCAACCAAGTTGGGGGTGGGGTGGGGTGGGGTGGGGTGGCACAAGTTCCCTATTCCTACTCTAGAGGACCATTCTTCATAGGGCAGTCGTTCCATCCCACCAATCATTTTGATTGCCTTTCTCTGAACCTTTTCCAACTCTATGGCATCCTTTCTGAGGTGCGGCATACCATAGATTTGTATAATGGCATTATGATCTGGCAGTTTTTATTTTCAGCTCCTTTCCTAATGATGTATGCATTATGATGTATGCATTATGGAAATGATGTATTATGAGTTTGGCATATTCAATAGGAACTTAGTGCTTTCTACACTGTTTAGCATTTCAGAGACGAAACCTTCTCATTAAAGTGAAGGAGACAGTAAGAAAAACTTGAAATGCATTTTGCAATTTTAAAATACACCTGTGTCTAGAAACAGATTACAAAGAAAGAGTGAGGAGTTAGCTGTGAATGGTTCCATTTATCTAAATGCAAAGTTGCTATAAGATGGTGGTTGTGTTGCCAAGATTTGGAGAATTGATTCCCAACCCCCTTTCCATACACACACACACACAAACAGAATTGCCTGAATAACTCACCACCTCTGTGATAAAACTAGACAGTGTGAATTGCAGTTTAGCAGATGGTTGCCATGGGTTACCTTAGTGCTCCACAGATATTCCCTTCAAAAATAGTAACATGAATTTAAAATGGGGCCCCAGGACTATCACTGCTGGGGTTGCTTCAAACAGATCACACTTGCTGTAAGTGCAATTCCGACGGCAGCAGTGCAGCCACGACCTGGGACACTTATGCAAATTATTTTTAATCTCATCCTCAGCAGGGATGAGATTGTGTCTTTCACACACACTCATACTCTGCCTTTTAAAAGGACAAGGTGGGAAGTGATCATTTAAAAAGGATTCAGCCAGTCTTTTGAAATGATAACATTGTCACAGGACCACAAAAGTGTTGGGTGGACGGAGGAGAGGAAACCAGTAGCAGAATCCATAAATCTACTGTCAGAAAAGTATGCCAATTACAAGTAAATAAAATACAGTTACTGCACACACACACACCCCAATGATATTGATGCCATGTACAAAATGTGGGGAGGCTTAAATTGAGATATCTCCATGCAACAGTGAAAAACGGTAGCCAGAGCTGCTGGTGGTGGTGGTGGTGATGATGATGACAACAATTTATTACCCACCTTTCACACTAAGACACCTGGTTCTCCCTAAAACTGATGATATATATAAGTTGATGTACCCACATGTTTTCATTATCACACTTTCACATACCAAAAACCCTAAACCATGATTCCAAATCATGTATAGCACATATACAAGACCAGTTTTTAAGGGTTATATTCATAACTCAGAGCAGATCCACTAGAGTTAATGGACGATACTAATTTAGGGTCTAATTTAGAGCAGTAATTCATTGAATACACCTTAGTTGCTGGAATAATCATCATCCATGGATATTTGACATGTTTGAATGGTAAACAAAATCTGCCCCCAATTGTATATTTATTAGTAAATCAAATGCTGGTTATGTTTGTTATTTTGCGCCCTCCCGCATGCTTCAGGTATGCTTCAAAGGCGATTGTCATTGGCGTCCGTCTCAAGAGACAATGGACTGTGCCTCTGGGGCCAAAATCAATCTGATGGAGAATCACAGCACCTGCTGTGGCCGCAGATACTGACAACTTGTAACTGCTACCTCTTGCATTGTTTTTGCTGCATTAGGCAAAATGTGGTACCATGAGATCTCCAGGAGTTGCTGGAAGGAGGCGTACAATACGCCATCCAATAGTCTGAGGGGCTCCACTCCGTATTTGTGTAGGGTTTACTCCTTAGCCTTTTCCTCTCCTAAAGATGTGCCACAAGGTGATTGTACATCTGAGTGAAACACAGTGAGTATGCTGTCACAGCTGATTCACTGCTAAAAACTGAACAGAATGCGAACTCTAGCTTTGTCGCAAGCAAAACTACATACAACAAGTTACGCAGGTGAGATCAGATGCAGATCACAACATTAAGGCAAATGTAGGACAACACACACACACACAGAGAGAGAGAGAGAGAGAGAGAGAGAGAGAGAGAGAGAGAGAGAGAGAGAGAGAGAGAGAGAGAGCACATTGTTAAGGAATTAATTTAAAAATTCTAGAAGAGAATGTGCCTATTTTACAGATGGCGAACACCGAAGCTGAGAACGCTAGCTGAAATAACAAACCATGACACAGAACTCAAAACTTAGGTAAAGCAGAACAGTCCAAGAAAGCAAGTCAAGCCACAGATGAACTGATAGCAGAGAACTCAAAAACTACACTTTCCTCCTGTTCAAACAGCTGCAAGCTCCTGTTGATTCCCTGTAAGAGTTCAATTAATCTGTGGACACTGTGTGGAAGCAAAATGATTTGCTGCGTGAAGAGAAACAAAAAGAGGTGACTTCAAAGGTTTCTGGAACCAGCAATCAACACAAAACACAAGGGGAGGCATGCAACCCATTTGCAGTGCAGTATTATAGGTGTCTGATCAAAAAGTGAGTCCTGATGAGTTCAATATGGCTTACTCCCAGATAAAAAGAATATTATTTCATCCTTATACAGTATTTAGATTGGGCAGTGTGTCACTTGAGATCGAGCGCTTGAGAATAATGGCTCTAGTAAAATCTTTAGTCAATGTGTTTTTTCAATGAGCATTAATAGACAGAAAACTGGTATGCAAACAGTAGGTCAAGAAAATTATAGCCAGGAAGGTGTCCCATTAAGAAAAGTGTTGATTGGGGTGATAGGAGGCAACATCTTCAGTGTCACCTTATTTAATTGCTTCATTAACTGTTCCAAGGAGTAAAAAAACAGACCTCTTCATTTAAAATAGGATAACCTTCAGCCACAGACTGAATATATTTATTTTGCTCAGGATTTTCTCTGTCTAACTCACACTGCATAAATTTCTACAAACAAGGAGATTCAATTATCCATACATAAGGAGTTACTTTCTTTGCTGTAGGCCAGGTGCCTAGCTGCCTTTTATTTATTTCTTTATTATTACTATTATAACTGCTTTTTCTGAACCTTACACTCTGCAGAAATCTATACCACACATTTTTAATGGTCAGCATCAATCTCTTGATGCTTACAGAAGAGTAATAGAAGAACATACAAATACTCTATTAGAATATATATATATATATATATATATATATATATATATATATATATATATATATATATATATATAACAAAGACAATACAGGATAAAACAACAACCAACCAAGTCACAGCAGATTAAAATAATTAAGAAATGTTGCTGTCAGCAATGTTTAGAAGCCGAGAAAAGGTATTTGCTTGACACTGAAATAGTAACGAAAGTGGGCAGCAGGTGAGTCTCTTTAAGGAGGATACATAATTTTGGTGGGGTCCCGCCACCAAAAATGATCACATGTTTATCTCAGCTTTCCTCCAAGACACTCAGGGCTGTCTCGGCTATGTTACCTCATTTTCTCACAACAACCTTGTGAAACAGAGATTTCACTGGAAAATAATGTGTGCAAGTCCACCCAGTGGTTGAGTAAGGACTTAAGTGCTCTGTTTGGGGGTTTTGTAGGACGGAGAAGACATTTTGTTCAAGTTTTCAAACAGAATATGTACAAAAATGTGTATATTAAAGGGAATTGTGGGAAATTGCATGTAATTGTGAAAACAACATACAAAACAAGTGCATTTTATTAGGGGGAAATTGCCAGCAAAATAACATACAAAAATGTGTCTGTTCAGGAAAATCCTGGTGAATTTTCACGAGGACTTATTAAAATTGCAAACTTGTATAGAAATGTGGTGAGCTGAATTTAAGAATAGAAAAAAAATGAGAAACCAAAAGTGACAGCTTGAACCATCCGGAGGCATGGTCTCAGGAAAATGGGTAAATGATTGCAGCCTGACACATTTCTCGCTCACACAAATGGTCTACTTATGCAAATTGCCTACTTACATTATTTCACATTTAATGGCCTGTCTCCAACCTTTTTTTGCTTGGAGGCAAGCCTCATCACAAACATAAAACAACTTCAGTACTTATAAGCTTAGCCATCACTTTAACCATCCTGTTAGCCACAATCAGGATGTTTTAATAGTAAAAGGGTACAATTCAGATTTATAAGTAGAACGCGGTAACCCTAGTGGCATTAGTGATTTTGTGCAGACAACCATGGAGTAGCAGCTATTCTAACTAAATTCAGTCAAAGGGTGTGATCTTTATTATGTGAGAAAATTAAATTATGTTTTTATAATTGGGAATTACTGCTGCTGTTCCTCTCCTCCTCCTCCTCCTCCTCCTCCTCCTCCTCCTCCTCCTCCTCCTCCTCCTCCTCCTCCTCCTCCTCCTCCTCCTCCTCGTGTGTGTGTGTGTGTGTGTGTGTGTGTCAAACTCCCTTAACCAGACATAATCATCTTCTGGTACTTATAAAGATACTGCATTTGGTACAAGAGAGGCACCCCCTTCCTCTCCTAAACTTCTCTAATATAACCCTTCCCAATAACAAGAAGTAAAAGAGACCTTTTGGTTATTGGAGTCTTTCTGAGCCTCTACTTTGGCTTGGATCCTAAAATATGGAGGGGGGGCAGGTAATCAATCACAAGATGTGGTGCATACACACCATTTGAATGACAATGTCCATCAGCTGGGGGGGCTGGGCCTCTCAAATATTTTACTGAAGGGGCCAAAGGGACCTCAGCCCCTAGGAGTTGGCTCCTATGCCCCACACCCAGCAGCTCCTGTGTGCCCATGTCCCATTCCACAATATTCATGATGGCCCCTGACTTTCAAGAGAGGCTTTTTTTTTTTGAGATCTCAGATGTCTACAAGGGTAGGGTGGGAGGAAAGGATGGGAAACATCCCCTTTGTAAACTTGACAACAAATCTTAGGATCCACGTCTTAGTTGTTGCCGGAGAAAATCAAGCCCTTGCCAATCAGTTATTGCAAGGGTATCTCCTACTGGAACCACTCTGTGATCCAAATGGGATAGTAGGGGGACAATGAGGAGACATGCACCCTTCCCTTGAGGGAAAGAAGATAAACTTAGACTGACAGGGCGGAAGTACAACGAAGATAAGGAAAGAGCAGCTGTTAACCGAGTTGTATCCAGCTCTCTGGCAGGGCTTCAAAACACAGTCCAAGAAGCAGACTGGACACTGGGCTGCGCCTAAACAGGCCATGTACAGTTAATCCACTGTTCCTGAATACATTTGCAATTGTTTATTGGAGAGAAAGCTAGCTTTCCCACAGGAGCCCTTTGAAGTAGAAAAAAGACCCGTCTCCTTATGCCCCTGTAGAGTGTAGTGTCTGTGTTTTGCCCAGCATTTCTCCTTCCTGTCCAAATTGGTGCCTGACCTAGAATGCACAAATAGACAAATCCATCATTTTTTGTTTCTCTCAGGCTTTCATTCAAAGTGTTGGTGTTGACCTTTAAAGCCCTAAATGGCTTTTGCCCCTGAAGGAGCATCTCCACCCCCATTGTTCAGCCCAGATGCTGACGTCCAGCTCCGAGGGCTTTCTGGCAGTTCCCTCATTGCGAGAAGTAAAGTTACAGGGAACCAGGCAAAGGGCCTTCTTGGTTGTCACGCTCACTCTGTGGCACGCCCTCCCATCAGATGTTAAGGGAAAAGCAACTATATTGGACTTTTAGAAGACATCTGAAGGCAGCCCTGTATAGAGAAGTTTTAAACATGTGAAGTTTTACTGTGGTTTAAATTTGTTGGGCGCTGCCCAGAGTGGCTATGGCAACACAGTCAGATGGGTGGGATATAAATTATTATTATTATTATTATTATTATTATTATTATTATTATTATTATCATCATCCTTATCCTCATCCTCATTATCATCATTACTATTACAAACTTCAGTTGTTCACTGCATTTCAGCATCAGTTTGCATTTTTTTAAAGTCCTCGTGAAAATTGGTCCGCATCTTAGTGCACATTTGTCCGGATATACCTATTTTTGTATGTTTTTTCCCTATATATGTATTTATAGGTGTATTTCCCACTACTGTAATGCATTTTGCTATTTTATGCTTTTTCATGCACCCCCCTCTCCCCCCAAAAAGCTCATTTCTGTACACTTCCTTTGGTTGCAGAACAGCAGTGCAAAATTCAGAGAAGAGCAAATTCCGAAGGACTGCTGCATTTTGGTTTAAGAACTGTGTCAGGAGGCAAGAATTCATCAGGTTCTAAACAAACCAAATTTCTCCCCATTCATACTAGACTGTCAATTGATTTAAGCTGGTTGAACCAGATCCATTCCATACAAACCAAAACCCCTTTCTCCCTGTCCATTCTTCCATAAATGTATTTGTATGACAAATGCATGTCCTGTTGTGGTTTGCACAGATTTATGTTCGTCATGCATCTGAGAGGTGCTTAACAGATTTGAAGAGGCCACATCCAGCCTTTGTGGGTGTTGAAATGGGAAGTGAAAATCAATGACCCTTGGATGCCACAGACCCAGTTTTCAGCTGCAAGGGAAAGCTGCCTTGCTTTTCCTGCTGGTTGGCTTGCTGAGAGAGCTAGCCTTATTAACAAGGATTCATCAGGGATGCTTTTAAATAATGCAAGAAGCCTTTGTCTTCGGGGATGATCCTCAGCAAAAATGTGCACTGCCTTTGTACTTCAAATATAGCCTTGATTTGATAGATGAGTTTCCACTGATTGTGACTCGGATATTACAAACAGCACCAAATGCAGCTTCCATCTCAGACTCTCCCCTGAAACCTGTCTAGGGAAAAATACCTTTGGAGAGCCAGTTACGCTCTAATCTGCATGCAGAAATCATTTACATTGATACAAATTTCTAATTAGCACATTGCCAGCTTTGAGCCTACGCATTTAAAAAACAAAAAGCCATGTAAAGCTCTTTGACATGCAATCCAGGCTTGCAGGTTGTGTGTGTGTGTTTGTCCTCCCTTAAAGGCATGAAAGTCCCCTAATTACAAGACCTGGGAATTTTTGTGGAAGCTTCAAAGGGACCTGGATGCCCCAGAGAAGAGATGGCATTCAGGTCTGTCATTGCTGTATGAGAAGATTGCCCAAGGCAGGGCATCCTAAACGATGCAAAAGCTTTCTGCCACAGCGAATTTTTCTAGAGCATAGGTACCTAGCATGGTGTTTTCCACATGGCATTGCACTACAATTCCTATAATCCCTGACCATTCAGTATGATGGCAGGACTGATGGGAGTTTTAGTCCACGCTGGCTATCCCTGTTCTAGAATGATTGTCAACAGCATCACACAAACACTTGAACAAGGGTTGCTTCTGTGTCTAGTCATTTTCTCTAGAGTTGCCATTCTTTGTTCTCACTTTTTAAAATGCAGAATCAAGGTGACCTCTTTGGTACCTCCACTTCACTACTGGGTTGCTGAGGGGCAGTGCCCATAAAGGAGTAACAAAGCATGAGAGACATTGGGTGCCTCTGGAAATGCTGCCTCAAATAGCCAACTCAGGGTGTGAGTGTTAATAGCAATGGAGCAAAAAGAGGGACACTGAATAACAAGAGAGCACATATTCACATGCTTAGGGGAACCCCATTGTTTTTCGGAAGTACAAATAACTGTGTGCCCATTTTTTTAAATAGTTAATCCAGCCATGATTTACACAAGGGGTGACCAACCTGTGACCCTCTATATGTTGCTGGATTCCAACTCCTATCTCCCATATTTGCCATGATGTCTGAGGCTAATGGAAGTTGGACTCCAATAACATCTGGAGGACTAATCCAAGGGCAGCAACAACAGGGACACCACCACACACAAATGAATCTGCAAAGCTGGGGGCAGAATAATGGCTATAACTCTAGACTCCAATTAATGTTACCTATATGCAGCTAAAAAGCGGGAAGCCACAAGCACTGTCGCAAATTCCTTCACGGCGCTTTAGCAGAGATGTTAAGAGTTCCAGTTTCTTTAGTGCAGTATATTTATTGTGAGCTATATACAAATATCTACAGGCAGTTCATACACAAGCAGTTCATACACTCTCTAAACCTCTCACTGACCACACCCTTCTACAACACCACCACCATTGCAGGAAAGGTTTTCCTTTTAAACCACTGACAGCCAATCAACTGACAGCACATTATTGCTGAGTCATTCTGACCCAGCACTCCCATAGAAAGTATTGCATCAGCCAGTTTCACTTTACTAGTACACTCAGGCCTGCAGACTTACTATTTCACACAGCATTCTGTGGATCCCAACAAGCACATGATGGGTAGACTGACCAAAGGGATTATATAAACAACTGGTTTTGCAGGCAAGAGCAGTGGAAAGCTATGTCAACCCCTTTCCACCTGTCCCAGTTTCTCCATGTTCTACAGAATCCAAGCAGAACCTGCAAGCCCAGGCATCCCCAAACTTCGGCTCTCCAGATGTTTTGGACTACATTTCCCATCTTCCCCAACCACTGGTCCTCTTAGCTAGGGATCATGGGAGTTGTAGGCCAAAACATCTGGAGGGCCGCAGTTTGGGGATGCCTGTACAAGACTAAGAGGTGAGGCTTTTTATTCCATCGCAGCCTTGTTTTTAGCTGCTGTTCTGAAAGGATTTCAATTATCTAAATAGGGAGCAGAGGTCCCCACTTTTGTAGCTTTAGGGACAGTTTGCCAAAAGATTATAAATGGAGGACCTGAGTTTGTAATCTGTTATAATTAATCCTGGGACCTCCACCTCTTGAAATCTATCCTCTTGGCTGCGGTTTATAATGCCCTGTCCATATAGTTGCAGCTGATTATTTAACAGCTTCCGCCACAGGAAACTAACTTTCACCATCTGGACAAATGGCTTCAGTATTGGAACATAAAATCATGTGAATATTTGCCTATAGGACAATTAGGGAGAAATCCATCAGCCACTTAGAGCTGGTCTGCACAATATGCCCACAGTGGAGATGCCGCTGGAAATAGATCTTCCCCATCCCTGATGTCAAGTCTAGATTCACTTTCCCTGAATGCCACAACATATTTTGAGTTCCCTCAACTATGCCCATCAGCAGCCAATGGTGTGGAATAGGTTCAATAGGAACTTAGGAAGCTGCCTAGTACCAAATCAGACCATTGGTCCATCTAGCTCAGTTTTGTCTGCACTGATTGGTAGAGCCTCTCCATGGTTTGAAACAGAGGACTTTCAAACTCCTACCTGGAGATATACCAGGGATAGAAACCGAGATGTTCTGCATATGATGATCTGGGGAAGGAGCTTGGAAGTCTGCGCTTGGTTAAATTATTATTATTTATTAATGAGGGAAGGAACAACTTCTCTCCAGAATATAATACCCTGTAAAATAAACCAATTCTGCATTCTCTGCGCCCCCACCAGTTTTTGATGTTCCTGTGAGGCAGGCATAGGCAACCTTTGGCTCCCAGATGTTTTGGAACTACGACTCCCATGATCCCTAGCTAACAGGGCCAGTGGTCAGGGATCATGGGAGTTGTAGTTCCAAAACATCTGGGAGCCAAAGGTTGCCTATGCCTGCTGTGAGGTGACCCTCTCACACTGCTCTTACACCTTACATCTGACCCTCTACACCTTACATCTGTTCTCTCCTCCTTTTTCTGTTTTCTTCTGTCTTTACCTGCCTCAGCCACTCCCAGCCCTTGATCACCATCTCCCTTCACCAGATGCACTTCACAAATTCTCAACGGGACTTACTTCTACCATTAGCTTGACATTCATGCTCTTCTCCCTCTCCCTGGACTAACTGCCCCAACTGTCACTTTCCCAACATGGCAATTCCTATGGTGACAGTTGCCAGGACTGCCAAGAACAGCCTCACCCTTACCTAACCTAGCTACAATTTTACTTATCCCCTGTTTTCCAAGGCAACTGGCTTTTTTTGAAATAAAACAGGAACATTAAACAAACGTCTCATCACAAAGCTTGCATGCATCATCTGCCGCCATGAAAAGCAGTTTGCAGTGCTTCCATAGCTCATGAGGAGGGCCTTGCATTTGCTTGTGAGTATGCCTAGGCCACATTCACAACATACATTTAAAGCACTAGGATACCACAACATTAATGGCTCCCCCGAAAAATTCAGGGAGCTGTAGTTTGCTAAGGGCCTGAGAGTTGTTAGGAGACCCCTGTTCACCTTGCAGAGCTACAATTCCTGAAGTGGTTTAACAGCCAATCCCTCTTTCCAGGAACTCTGGGAATTGTAGCTCTGTGAAAGGAATAGGGGCATTCAAGCAACTAACTCTCTGTACCCTTAACAAACTACAGTACATCTCTCTTTTTGTGTGGAGGGGACTGAATAAAGTGGTGCCATAGTTATTTAAATATATGGTGTGAATGTAGCCCTAGGTGCCACAATAAGGAGGGGAGAGATATTGCTTTGAGAATACTGTTTTTGGATACACCCCTATTTGGTGCAAGTAATGTGTAGCGTTATGCTGGGGGTCATAAACAGGAGAAGACTTGTGGGTACAGAATGTTGGACTAGATGGATCTTGGGAGGACTCTGGCATACTGTTGAATCTTTTAATTGGGGGTGGAGAGCAGTGCTGTTTTGGTTATCACTCAACTGACCCTGCCATTTTGGGATGTGGAGGAGAAGAAAGTGACCTACTCAATCATGGGAGATCTTGTTGCCTTTTCATCTCCTGAATTTACTCTCTTTTAGGGAGAGTCATTTAACTGTCAGTAGCCACTGGCCTCTTTGATAAGTTGGTTTTACTCTGCGCTTCCATTCACCCTTGCATTAGGTGGAACAAATTGTGAATTCTTTTTTCTGCCAGGAGTGTGGAGGCTTGATTAATGAATGTATTAAGCGAGGCGCTTTATAAATCTAGCATATCATGACTATCTTAATCTTTGGAGCTTTCATATCTCCCAGGGTTGTTAATTAGCTATCTCCAGAGACCCCATCAAAAGTTAAGAAATTTTATGCAGGGCACCACTGTGTGGCAGCAAGATGACTGTGGAGGCAAATCAATCCTGACAAGACATTGATCAAAGGAAAGCGAAACTCTTCTCTAAGGAGAAGAGCAATGTGTTGGGTGTTGTAGCAGTCCGTGTTTAAGCAAGAAAGGGGGGAAATCATTTGTCTTTTTATCTGCATCTTACTTGACATATGAATCAGGGCAAAGACTGCCAGAAAGCTAATTACAGCTCCTGGTTTTCTGCCACTGGAAAACAGATATAATGCCACAACATGCTCCATACCTTTCTTCCCTCCCAGAAACAGTAGGCAAAGGTGTAACAGAATCTGTGCACGTGAAAACAACTGGCAACCACTAATTGGAACAATTCAGTCTTCTGGGAATATCCAGTAGTGCTACTAGCTCAACCATTGGACCTGGCACAGCATTGGATGAACACTGGTTCAGATTGGCTGTTAACTGCTTCCCTATCTGTTGTCAAAAGTGTTCAGAGCTGTTCCTTTTAACCTACCAAATAATAAAAAAGACCAGAGAAAACAAAAGGGGTGGCAGCAATGATCCACTCCCTTGTTGACTAGCATTGCAGCTAGAACAGGGGAGGGCAGGCTTGTAGGATCTACCCTGAGACCCACTAACTTGGGCCAGATGCAAAAGTCATGCGCTTAGGCTGAAATAGTGGGGTGCTCCTGAGCATCTGCTGTACAATGGGGTCTTGTTTCAAGTCCCAGAACTGAGCTGAGCCCACAATCATTCCACACAAAAATATATTTCTGGTCGCTCACAGGCTTCCTTCATTCCATCAGTCCAGTTGGTGTGTGTGATGACAAAAGGGGATTTAGGGGAGTGCAGCCGGTTCAGTTGCCCTGGGTGCAGAGCCTTGGGGGTGCCACAGTATGGAGCGCAAGAGGCGGAGGGGCACTGAATTTTGGCACTGCACAGGCCCTGCTGAAATCTGAGACCCCAAGGTCTGCAGCTGGTGGTGGGGAGAGTCATCTTGCTGTTGATGCTGTTGAACAATGGGGATTCAGAACACCTTTCTGTTCTACTGCAAATCACTCAGAGATCTACCAGAAGATCCCAGTCTACTTTGCCCCACCCCCTGATTTTGAAGACCCCATTAAGCTGCATCACACATGGAAGGTGATCTGTGCCTGCCTTAAAGTCATGTCTGCCTTAGGTGTTCCCTTTATTGTTAGTTAACCTGTTATTATTGCCTCTTTAAATTAAAAACCGATCAGAATTCTGGGGAAAGAGAGGGAAGTGTGGACTTCTGGGGAAGCTGAAGAGTCCTAGGACTGTTGAGTCCTGTTTTAGGCCTTTGCTAAACTGTAAAAGTAGTTCTGTAAAAAACGGGGGGGGGGGAATATTCACATCTTGAATTGAGTGTAACACACCCAGCTTCACCTGTGTTACAACCCCCATACCATTGCATTAGAAGCAGCTGCTCATATGGGTCACTGTATGGGACTCATGTGTTCTTCTAAAACCACAATGGCTCCAAATTTATCCCAATTAAAAATGAAATGGAAATTCACAGACACTAGCCGGTACATACTTGGTAGCCCTCAAAGATTTAGCATCAAGAAAAAATAGCTCACAACAGTGGACTGAAATAAAGGATGCTGTAAATGTTTGTTCCTAAGCACCCTACTTCTTTCCAGGTAATTATTTCATGAGTTGCTATATCACAATGCCACTTCAGAAAGTACTAAGTGGCACTCACCCTTTCAGCTGCTAATTGCAATGGTGTAAGGACCTCTCAGTATCTTTACGTGTTTATTAGCTCAGATTTACAAGCTTCTTTCTCTGAGAATAAAATGAGCAGCACACATCATAGCAAGTGGTCCCTCCTGCAGGGAACAGACACCACTAAAATGGGAGGAATTTAAAAATGCAACATGATGTACTGTACCAGAAGAATTCAGAATGATACAACTAGGAAAAAAACAAGCTCTGGGTTTTTAAAGAGGAAGGCAACTGAATTAACTCCAAAACCCTATTTCAGCTCCCCTCCTCCTCTAACCTCTTTAACTGTTGAATGAAGGGGAAAGCGGCCACACCACATGTCTCAGCCAACACCATCTCTCTGCTACCCATATAATATATCAAAAGGATAGTTCTTCGAGATTTGGGAAGAACCTCCACTGACACACTGCATTTCTGAGATCAAAGAACATTCATATAACCTACTGATATACTATCTCAGAAATCGGATAACCATCTCATAAAATAATCATAAAAATAGTATTATCAAATAAAATATTGCTGCCTGTCTATGATGGAAGGATCTATCCCCAAATGTTATGCTCGATTCTCCTTTGCTGCCTACAAGTATTTGCCAAATGAGCAAAGATGGCAATCATTCTGATATGTTTTTTATCCCATGAGATAAGCTATCTTTGAGGAAGAATTAGGAAACAAGATATTTTCTGTTTCAGAGAGAATCCATTTATCCCTCTCCCTCTATAAAATTCACTCTCCAGGAAATAACATTCTAGATTTTTTATTACCTTTTGAGTGCAAAGCCAGACAGCATATGAGGATGGAAGACCTCTCTGCTTGTAGCACATTAGGTTGGTAAAGAGAATAGAAAATCTTAGTCTGATCTATATTTAAGAGTTTGAATAGATGGATAGGGTGCTTTTTCAAAAACTGAATTAAATAATTTCATCTGCGTGAGGATGTTGTTGTTGTTGTTGTTTAGTCGTGTCCGACTCTTCGTGACCCCATGGACCATAGCATGCCAGGCACTCCTGTCTTGCACTGCCTCCCGCAGTTTGGTCAAACTCATGTTCGTAGCTTCGAGAACACTGTCCAACCATCTCGTCCTCTGTCGTCCCCTTCTCCTAGTGCCCTCCATCTTTCCCAACATCAGGGTCTTTTCCAAGGATTCTTCTCTTCTCATGAGGTGGCCAAAGTATTGGAGCCTCAGCTTCACGATCTGTCCTTCCAGGGAGCACTCAGGGCTGATTTCCTTAAGAATGGATAGGTTTGATCTTCTAGCAGTCCATGGGACTCTCAAGAGTCTCCTCCAGCACCATAATTCAAAAGCATCAATTCTTCGACGATCAGCCTTCTTTATGGTCCAGCTCTCACTTCCATACATCACTACTGGGAAAACCATAGCTTTAACTATACGGACCTTTGTCGGCAAAGTGATGTCTCTGCTTTTTAAGATGCTGTCTAGGTTTGTCATTGCTTTTCTCCCAAGAAGCAGGCGTCTTTTAATTTCGTGACTGCTGTCACCATCTGCAGTGATCAAGGAGCCCAAGAAAGTAAAATCTCTCACTGCCTCCATTTCTTCCCCTTCTATTTGCCAGGAGGTGATGGGACCAGTGGCCATGATCTTGGTTTTTTTGATGTTGAGCTTCAGACCATATTTTGCGCTCTCCTCTTTCACCCTCATTAAAAGGTTCTTTAATTCCTCCTCGCTTTCTGCCATCAAGGTTGTGTCATCTGCATATCTGAGGTTGTTGATATTTCTTCCGGCAATCTTAATTCCGGCTTGGGATTCATCTAGTCCAGCCTTTCGCATGATGAATTCTGCATATAAGTTAAATAAGCAGGGAGACAATATACAACCTTGTCGTACTCCTTTCCCAATTTTGAACCAATCAGTTGTTCCATATCCAGTTCTAACTGTAGCTTCTTGTCCCACATAGAGATTTCTCAGGAGACAGATGAGGTGATCAGGCACTCCCATTTCTTTAAGAACTTGCCATAGTTTGCTGTGGTCGACACAGTCAAAGGCTTTTGCATAGTCAATGAAGCAGAAGTAGACGTTTTTCTGGAACTCTCTAGCTTTCTCCATAATCCAGCGCATGTTTGCTATTTGGTCTCTGGTTCCTCTGCCCTTTCGAAATCCAGCTTGCACTTCTGGGAGTTCTCGGTCCACATACTGCCTAAGCCTGCCTTGTAGAATTTTAAGCATAACCTTGCTAGCGTGTGAAATGAGCGCAATTGTGCGGTAGTTGGAGCATTCTTTGGCACTGCCCTTCTTTGGAATTGGGATGTAGACTGATCTTCTCCAATCCTCTGGCCATTGCTGAGTTTTCCAAACTTGCTGGCATATTGGGTGTAGCACCTTAACAGCATCATCTTTTAAAATTTTAAATAGTTCAGCTGGAATATCATCACTTCCACTGGCCTTGTTATTAGCAGTGCTTTCTAAGGCCCATTTGACTTCTCTCTCCAAGATGTCTGGCTCAAGGTCAGCAACCACACTACCTGGGGTGTACGAGACCTCCATATCTTTCTGGTATAATTCCTCTGTGTATTCCTGCCACCTCTTCTTGATGTCTTCTGCTTCTGTTAGGTCCTTACCACTTTTGTCCTTGATTATGGTAATCTTTGTACGAAATGTTCCTTTCATATCTCCAATTTTCTTGAACAGATCTCTGGTTTTCCCCATTCTATTGTTTTCCTCTATTTCTTTGCATTGCTCATTTAAGAAGACCCTCTTGTCTCTTGTCTCTGCGTGAGGATAATTCAGACATATAATTAATTATAAGCAAGGTCCTCCTGAATGTCTATGTTCCTGATATGCTTCGTAACCACATAATTAACATTTAGATGTTGAAAGACAGAGCAAAAGTTACCATATATCAGGATTTGGTTGGAGTCCATGAAAGAATTTGACAATTAGCCAAAATCTTGTATTTTGTAAATTCACAGCAGAGCAGCTAAGAGTAGTCATAAGTTAACTAGTTATTTGGATTTGTGCGGAGGCCAACGGCATGGAGTGGCGGCACCACTACTGCCACCTGAAATCAAGATACACTATGTCCACTGCATTCCCCTGATCCACAGAGCTTGTAGCTCTATAAAAAAAAAGGAAAAGAGATTAGTCTGGCATGAATAGTCTTAGTAATCACAACCTTCTTTTCTAAGTGCTTGCAGACTGACTGTTTGATTATGTGTTCTAGGATCTTTCCTGGTATCAACATCAAGGTCCCCGTCCCCCCCGCCTCCCGCTTTGAAGTTGTGGACAACATTTGCCCACCTCCAGTCTGCAGGAAGCTCACCTAGTTTCCAAGAATTCTCAAAAGCATATTAAACCATCCAGGCAGTGATTAATCCCCCAAGAAGAATGAGGTTAAAACCCAGGATTTTTTTCCCTTAATCAATAAAGCACTGCTATTAAAATCTATGTTTGTTAGAAGCTCAAGGACTTTTATCTGAATGTAAGACACTGCTTGTTCTCCTTAACTATATGGCTGAAGATAAGATCTACACTGGAGCCTAGTGTGTTTGAAGCCACTGCTGACCACCCTTCCCAGACTTTGGCCTGAAGAAAAAGAGAAAAATGCATTGTGAAACTTCTCAAGTCATCAAGTCTTTTGCACCCAGTAAACTCCATGATTTCTTATTCCACAAACTGAGTCAGGGACACAGGGATGTAAAATATCTAGAGCAAGGTAGTAACATATATTATTTATTAATTTATTAAATTTTTATACCACCACCCTTCATCCGAAGATTACATACTTTCTGGTTTCTGGTATTTGTTATTTCTGTATAAGAGTCACAACATACTATGGCTACATTCACATGGCAGTTTATTCCTTTTCTCTGACATTTCCCTAAGTGGTAATCTCATATTTGAGCTTTCACCTGATGTAAAAGACACTTCCAGAAAACTCATGGAATATAATGCATATTATTTGATTCTAGAAAAAAGCACTCAATTTACAGCCCCTTTAACCTGGAAAACTGCAGGACTAAAATGATGGAATTTGGGGCAGTGTTGGGGCAGTAACATGAGTTACTGATCTCTGCATTTACAGCAAGTGCTTTGATTCTCCAGTGGTTTGACTTCACCCCCTGAGGTGCACTCCATTTTCTCTAGAGACAGACGAATGGAGCTGCTTTCATGAGGGAATCTTGGGGAAACAGAAGTGGGGGGGGGGAGTAGCAACATTCCCAGTGACGTTCTTTGCTGTGACACACCGCATCCACAGTTGTGAATAAACTTTAGTGTAGTATGCTAGTAAGGTAAAGGTAAAGGGACCCCTGACCATTAGGTCCAGTCGTGACCGACTCTGGGGTTGCGCGCTGTTTTAAGCAAAATCTGCTCTTATTCCCTTATGGGGTACACAAGAGCCTTATTGGGTTCTCCATCGGTCGGAGAATATATAACAGAGGCCAACCAGAGAAGTTTGAGAAGCAAAGCCTTTATTTGCTGTTGCAACAGGGTCCTTCCCCTCACGCAGGAGAACAAGGAAGGAACCCAGAACAAAAGAGAACCTCCACTTTTATCAGTTTCCACATCACCAAGAAACACCCCCAATACATCATTCCTACATCACAGCTATGTAATCAATACCTCACAAAAAAGGAGGGTTCAAGGTAGAAATCTGAGCACTTTTGACACCTCTCCTAGTCCTCCTATCACCCCTCCCAGGTGTGAATTCCTAAACACAAAGAGAAATTAACATTTTCATAAGAGTTGATCACTGTCTTTTGTTCAGAGGAGTCTTCCATTGTGAATGAGATACCATTGACAGGGAATTATGGCTCCCAAGTTGCTAGTCATGTGGAAATGTGTGCATATGCTGATCCTTAAGCCTTCCTTAAGGCAGGGTTGAGTCCAAGCGGGAGGGGTGCGGGTCTCTGGAGTGGAGCAGAGGCGAAGGAGGGGTGCGGGTCTCTGGAGTGGAGCAGAGGCGAAGAAGGTGGTGTTGCGAGGGATTCTGGGTAACTGCAGCTGTCAAATTCGGTCACCCCTCTCTGTTCATTAGTAATGGTGTCCTGCAACCCCCCCCCAATATTATTTTATAACAGTGCTCATCTCGCATTATTGGCCGAGGGAGCCGGCGTACAGCTTCCAGGTCATGTGGCCAGCATGACAAAGCCACTTCTGGCGAACCAGAGCAGCACACGGAAATGCCGTTTACCTTCCCCTATTTATCTACTTGCATTTTTTGACGTGCTTTTGAACTGCTAGGTTGGCAGGAGCTGGGACCGAGCAACGGGAGCTCACCCCGTCACAGGGATTCGAACCGTGACCTTCTGATCAGCAAGCCCTAGGCTCAGTGGTTTAACCCACAGCGCCACCTGGGTCCCCTAGTATGCTAGTATATCAGTCAAAAAGCCACAGTTCCATAACACAACAGGTATTGCAGTGTGAAAGGAATATTAGAAAATGGGGAAAAATGCTAGCATTATAAACGGGAAAACTAACGCAATATTCCCCATGGCTGAATGGGAATAGAACAATATTCTCCACCTTTTTATGCCAATCGTATTGCCTCTTCCATTGCAGCATGGAGCTACATGAAAGCCGAGGTGCAGGGCAGCTTTCATCCAAAGGGTCACATTCCTTCGCAGACAACCTTCCACAAGCCATTTGGGTGGGTGGGACCAGGGGCAAAAGTGGACAGAGCAAAGTGGTTTCTTATCTCTCTACATCAAACAACCAGATCTCTTTGACAGACAAAAGCCAGAGAGGAGTGTTACAGGGCAGGGCTGTTGAGAGGTGTGGCCTGTGAATGGTCCTGAGAGGCTTAGAGAGCCCGCTTTAAAAGATTGCTACGGTATTGTCTCTTGATCTCAGACCCCACTGCTACCTGCAATATGGGAATATTAACACTGGATGTCAATGCAGAGTCCTCATAAACTACTCTCAGTTTCAGTCCCTTGGCAACAGAAAAGCAACTGCTGTGCCTAGAAAGCATGCACCCGAGCGATTTTTCGCTAGACTTGCACTTTCCAGGCATGGGTCCAAGAAGTTTTCCTCATGTCCCTCTCCTTTCGAAGGGAAAAGCTACTCCTTAGCGAGAGATCAGAACAAATGTTAATCCAAGGGAAATCTGAATTGCTATTTGCTCCGATTCAGTGCTAAAGAGCAGTCCCCCTCACTGCCCCGGTGGGAAAGCAGGGGGACAACAGGAAGTGTGGACAAGCCCTACATTGCATGGCTGTTGTACGCAACACTTTGAACCCTCCTTTCCCCAGTCCATGCCGCCTGCCCTGGCAATATTAAGTTAATGATATTAAGAAATAACATTTTTGTCTCCTAGTGCAGAAAACATTTCTGGGCCAGTAAAATAAATAAATCACACCCCTTTCCCCTCCAGAGTTGACCTTCATTTCGTTTGTTTCTTTGCTTCAGCGTCGGACAGCCCAGCCCCAGACTGTGGTGAAATTGCCGCACCGATAAAGTGCAGGAGTTCTACTGGTCTCTTATGAGCACCTGTCATCATTGCCAAGGCTTTAAAAAATAACTAGGAATACCAGTCTGCGGGGCAGGAGGGGGGAAGTGCAAAACAAACAAAAAACCCCTGTCAGTCTGGAACTTTCTTATGTCTGTGGTCAGGACTAACAACAGGCAATTGTCTCTCTCTCACCCCTCCTCCCTTGACTATAGAATTACAAAATGGCTGAGAATTGTAGTAATTAGAGACAGTCTCCGAGGGACCTATACAAATGCAAATGCAGATACAGACTACATTTAGATTTTGCATTGTAAGGTTTCACAGCCCAGCTATCTGAATGAGTCATTATCTCACTCTGTTTATTCCCTCTGCCTTTCTCGACCCCTTTAGGGATCCAGTGAAGGAAGCAAAAGCAGCCCTCGCCTACAAAAACACAAAGGATACGAATCCTGTGAGTCTTTAGGAGTCAAGCGATTGGGTGGCCCAGTCCTATATTGTATTCAGGAGAAATCCCCACTTTGAATAAAACTTATTCTCCCAAAAGGAAGCATATGGATTGCTTTGCATACATCTGACATTATACGGGGGGCGGGGGGGGGGGCGGGAAGGAAACACATAAAAAAGAAGACCAAAAAGGACGTGGATTTCCATAGCATTTGCATATGCTAATTTATACGTATAGAGGCACATTTAGATATGGTTGCTATGATTCAAATAAAGGTATTGCCCCCAATGTATTTTGTTTTAGATAGAAATTCAATGCATTTCATCACAGTGGGGAAGGTTGCCACTTAATTTAAATATTTATCAAACACACTTTCATTTTAAAAATGCAAAAAGATAAGTAAAAGCATTGGTAAATACTGGAAAGAAAGAAATCATATTCCAAAGGCCTGTTTGCACAATGCAGTTTTTCAAAGACATCTAAACCAAGGCATGGAAGACTCCAGGACAGAGTCTGCCTCACTCAAGCCTCAGTCCCTTACAAAGGACCACCACCTCAGGGGCATGGGGGACCACAAGAAGGGTGACATCAAAAGATCTCAGTGACTGAGGTGGAGCATCAAGTGACTTCTGGACCTGCTCAGCCTGCTGTCCAGGTGCTCATCTGGCAGCTTCAAGGCTTCCCCTAATTAATTATTCAATTAATTTATATACCACCCTTCATCACAAAATCTCAGGGCTTCTTGTGATTATTTATCTTTAAACTGGACTTGAACCAGGCAGCCTTTCCAGTAGAGCAGGGTGGTCCAACTTTTCAAGTGGGCTGCAAAAGTACTGTACTTTGACAAGGAACCCGTGGGCCGCAGTGCATTATCGTGCATGGGGAGGGGGAGCAAGGCAAAAATTTGATGCCCAGCCCTTGCACTGCTTACCCAAAGCCAGGTAAGTGAGGTGCCAGGCTTTGGGAAGGAGACACAAGGCTCTAGCAGGGTCCTAGAATCTTTGCACCTCATTCCCAAAGCTGACCAGGGGCTAACTAGGCCTTGGGAAGGCAGTGAGAGGGCTGGCAGGGGCCACCAAATGTTGCTGAGGGCCATAAAAAAAGGCCTCAAGGGCCCTCAGGCTGTGTGTTGGACCACCCTTCGGTAGAGGATGCCTTCAGAGGATAAGAACTGTCCAGTGACAGCCTTTCACTTACAGGGTTTCCTTTCAGAAAGCAGGGCACACAACCACCCTAACCGGATCGGAAGAAACAGATCCACAGGCGACTGTGATTGCTCCGGTCATTTAAAGGCCTCTGTCACAAGGAGGCTTGTGGGTGATGAACCCACAGACTGAACATGCTCTGTAGTGCTGAAGGATGAAGCAAACTGCTTCAAGAAGTTATGGGGTGGGGAATGAGAAGACTTTATGAAAGCAAGAATTAGCATTGAAACTGTGCAGCAAGCCTTTGTAAAGACTTTGGTCTAGTTGGTTGTGGGGCATTTGGGCCCCCAAATGTCTGGAGCCAGCACTTCAGACCCCCAAAAGTCTGGAACGAGTGCAGACCGCAGTATTGATTACCTACAGAATTATACACGGGGGCTTGTTGGCATGGGAAAGAGAGCTGTCGTTACGCCGTGACACCTCTGTGGGAAAGAAATGTGGGTTACCGGGCACCAATGGAACTCGGTAACCGAACAATGAATCATCGAGACCTGAGCCACCTGCCACACATGAGGGATTTCCTCCACAGAAACTGCTTCCATTTTGGTGTGTGCCTAAGGAGATGGTCATACATGATGACCTCCATGCATTGCCCTTTTCAAGCCCCCCCCCACTTTTCCGCAGAGGAAATTCATAATGTTTGAAGCAGTCCGCGGACAATAAACAGCTCTCTCCCCCAGCCCTGCTTGAGCGTGGAATATACAAGCACGTACAGAAACCAGCTGCTGCAAGGCAAACAAAAGGGTTGTAACATTTATTTTAAAGCTTGAGGAACCTCTTGGGATAAACAGTCTAAATTAAAGATCAAAACCATGGCATGTATGCCAGCAGCATCCCCCTCGCTGCCAGATAAGCTCTTGCATGAGATGTACAGATGCCTTGCTCTGGAATTCTAAGCACCCTCCACTTCACCCAGCTGTGAGAGTCTCTGTGTCCCACCCAGGCTGATTCTACCCCCCACAACCTGACTCTGACCTCTGTTTTCTCTCGGCAGAGAGCACCTCGACACCTCCGCGCGTGTGTGATTCCCTCCCCGTGTTTCCAAATGTCCCACTTTCCTTTTTTAGGGCCTCTTGGGAGAATGTTAAATCCAGGCCACTCCTGGATGTATTTAAAGTGATTGTAATTCACATGGATTGGGCCTTGGTTATAAGCTGAATTACATTCTGATTTAGCAGCAGGGATTAAGTCTCTGCATTTTAACTTATTAACCCAAGCCCAAGTTAGAAGAATTCTCTTATCGCCACACTAAGCCGCAGCACAGGAGAGGGCACAGGCGACTCCCAGGGAGGGAGTGGGTGGGGAGTTGATCAGGTGATGCCCTCCTAGCCGCCTGCTGTTTCGTGGAATCCTTTGCCAACAGGTAGCAAGTGCAAAAGCCAGGAACTGACTCTGTTTTAAAGGAGTTTTTGCCAGGGTGAAGACCAATAGCCGGAGCAATGAAATGGGATCTTAGAGCTCTAAATTCCTACTAACTAGGTGACCGCTCTCAGCCCTGATTCCGTATCTGTAATACCTATAAAACAACCAGTGAACAACTTTCAATCTCTTTGGCAGCAATTCTAGCTTAATGAAGACCCAGTTTGTACATTACTTCCCACTGCACTGTTGGGGAAGGGCTATACTTTAAACACAAGAAATTGGAGTAATTAATGGAAGAGACTAGGGGTTTATTTTTTCCCCACATTCATTTTTATTGATTTTCAATTTTGTATATAATGAAATACATTTTCTATTTACAAATTGTATTTCCAGTTGCTCCTTGGAGCTGACTTCCTTTCCTCCATCTTCTGTCTTCTTTGTATCATCACTTCCTTTTGCGTGTTGTTTTACAATTTACATAATAATTGTTATATCTATACACATCATTTCTAGGGGTTTAACAGTTGCCTCTGTGAGATATCAGGACACAGATCTTAAAGTTGCTCTTGTTAAAAATGTTTTTGGGTTATATAACTGCAATTCACTTATTGTATGCTGCCTGCATTTATTAGTCTTCTTCTTCAAGGGTGATCTGCAAATGCCCAGAGGCATTATTTATCATGTGATTGTCCCACCCCCTCCTATTATTATCGCATAATAAATCTGTTAAGTCTTTAAAGGTGCCGCAAAGCCCCTTTGTTGCTTTCGAGGACTCCTAGCATTCAAAGCAGATTTCATCCCCAGCTCTGGCTCCAATTAAGTTGTAGCAGGAAAACCATTTCCTTTACCCTTCCAGCTTTGCTTTGCTTTGAAAGCCTGGCATCGGGGCAGCCTGCAGGCATTATGGAAAGCAGGCCTGCCGATTTGGAACCTTTCCCCCCAGCAAGGCGTCCTCAGAGAAGCTTTTGCTTCGTTAAGAGGCAAGCTGGGTGCAGCAAGATCCTTGGGAGCTCCAATGCTCAGTTGCTTCTTTATTTATTTCATTTCATGTGGTTCCAATTCAACAGCAGCAATTCAATGGGCTTTTAACCTACTGGCATTTTTTTTTTTGTTGGAATCTGACAGCCTACTGAAAGAAGCATTGCCACCGCCTGGAACAAAAAAAAAAAATATCACCATTGTTAATATTTTATAAAATGGTTTGTGTAACTGTCATGTCCTTTCTTGTGCCTTCTTTCTCTGATGTTGCCGACTGCCAGAATATATGTGTGTAAACAGAGCCTTGTTTCCTATCCAGTCTGCTGCATCCACTAGTTTAAGGATCAGGTTCTGATACCTTTATAACAAGAAACACATTTGCTCTCCAACAAATAATATGACAGTAAAGAAAGGGATTGTTTGCCTGGAAGATGGAAAATGACCAGTCAATTAGTTCTTCCAAAGACGATCAGAGGAATCTTATGGAGACTGAGGTGGCAGCTGAGAGTCAATGCCAGAGGATCTGCCTTTTCCAAAGTCCAGCTGGGCTTGCATTGACCAGGGCAGGTGAGTGGGTGGCATTTAACCCATTTTGCTTGGTTTGACTTTTTTCTCACCAGTTCCTCCTTTTACAATGCCTCCCTTTCCATTGGAACCAATGGGATGGAAAATAACTACCTTATTGGCCCAAATAAAAACTGCACTCCCCCTCCCCCCCCAAATAAACGTTAAAGTGTGGCTTATATTTGTGACCTTACAAAAAATTGGCTTTTTGATCGGCTGGGAGGCAGCGCGCTGTTGCGGGGAGCTGTTCAGCTGGCTTGCGGCAGCACCGTTATTGGATCTGGCAGAGCTTGGCCGCAGCGCTTGGGACCACGTGGGCTCTGGGTGAGCTACAGAAGCCTATCAGCTGTGAGGTGGCATTTCCCCAAACTGAGCAGCAGCTGCTGCCCACGCAAGGTTTCTCCTATGCCCTGCAATCTCCGATCAGCTGTGAGGCTGTTCCTTTACAGCTGGGCAGTGGGCGTCCTCCGGTTACTGTATTCAGCTGTAGATGACCGCGTGGGCTTCAGTGGTGAGAGTGTGCTTGTTTTGGATGGGTGCTTGTTGGCCCCCTTTTGATTCCCCCCCCTCAACCCTCCCTGGGCGAGCCTCTTGTGTGTGTTCCTCATTGTGTAATTGCGCTTCATTGGGCAGGTGCCTTTCAGAATTCCTCCCCTCCAATTTTAAGGGAGCGGCTTATATTTGGATGCAGCTTATATTCGGGCCAATACGGAATCCCAGTAGTTTTGTCCCTGTTCTGGAGATGAGTTTGGGAAATCCAAAGCATTCTCCAGTACATCCCCAGCACAAACACCATAAGAACATCAGAAAAGCCCTGTTGGATCAGGCCAAAAGTCCAGCATCTTGTTCTCAGAGGTGTCAACCAGAGGTTTCTGGGAAATCCACACGCAAGACCTCTTTGTCATCTCCTTTTTGGTTTCACACCAACGGCAGACCAGCAGTAGTGGCAGAGCTTTCCAACAAAGAAACAGCAAGCCTCCAACCTTGGAGCCCCTCTTCCCATTGTGGACCTCCTTCTCCCAAATCATTCCTTTGGGAAGAATAAAAATAAGATTCCCAGCATCCAGTGCCCTTCTAACCATCCATTATCCTGGGAACTGCTTAGGTTTACTCCCTTAGTAATGATATTTCTGAAAACATCTTTTACTATAAATACCTAAACACAACACACACACACACACACACACACACACACACACACACACACATTCAGATGTAATTATAACATTGAAAAGGCTGCAAATACATGACTGCAAATTATTTCAAAAACTATTGTTCCAAAGAATAATAAACACAATTCTGAACAAGCTTATCTGTGTGATTCCTACAGTAGTTTCATGAAAAGTAGCTCAATTTGGTATAACAAAGCTTCCCCCCAATTTGATTTTTTTTATACCATTCTGATTTCTTCCTGTAGGAATCAACATGTCTTCAATTTGAACAAACAAAGCTGTAGAGAGACACAGAAATTTATTGGGAATGCCACGAGTAGGTCCATCATGCCAGGAGACCAGAGAAAAGCGAGATAGGCAGAAGAGCCAATGCATCCCTTTAAATTGTCTTTATGCTCCTTTCTGCAAACCATTGTTTGCAAGAAAGAAAAGTGTGAGATGTATGCTTAGCATGGCTGTCTTTAGCCTCTGGTTCTGGAAAAACTGGGAGCTTGTTTGTGTCTTTAAATTGTGGTGTACAAGGAGCATAAACAATCTCCTTCCTGCACAGCACATATAATGAGTCATTAAGAAACCAGTTGAGCATTACTCTCAGCTGATAGGGCAGGGTAACTGCAAGACGAAAGCTTTCCTCTGTGCCTGACAAAGGCCATTTAAAAAGAAACAGAAGCAAAATGAACGTGAAGGGGAAGCCACAACGAACGCAGTGTGGACTAAGTGCTTGCAAGTTTCTGATGCTTCCCTGCCGCTTTTGTTCCCTTGAACTCTATGACGAGGATGCTTTGCATGCCATTCTGACTTAACTCAGCCACAGAATCCTATTAAGGAGAGGGGGAACTCCTTCCAAGCAACTGCAACTCAGAAATGGAGTTTCTTTCACCCGCACAGAAATGATAGGCATCCCCTACTGTTGGAACAATTTGATGCACGGAACTGGATGACTCGGAAAAACGTTGCAACATGTGAGCACCCACATCCTTTTAACTCGAGGTCACCGTTCCTGAACACACCAACTTCCTCACAAAATCCTCCTTCTATTTCAGATTTCAACACGTTTGTGTGTGACAGTGAAGGGTGTTGGTGGTTTGTGCTGCTCCAGTTCTTAGTTCCTCAGGTATTTGTGTCAGAAGGTACAATTAAGCAGCCTTTGGGTGGGTAGGATCAATAGCAGAATGGACTTTCTAGCCTTCCTTCAGGATCCCTCAAACAGAATTGCTGTGAGTGGCATATTGCCACTTGAAGCAGCTGGGTGCATAAAAACTGGCTCCTTTTGGAATAAAACAGGCCCATAAGTATTGTTCAAAACTTGATAAGTTTAAAAAAGATGGGGAATCGTTTATTGTTTATGTGCAAAAATACTGTAAACAAGTTGATACATTGGCAGGATTTTAAGTAAACACTTGCAACTAGCAGAAAATTAGATAAAATTAAGGGAAACAATAATTGGAAAAGTATAAGCAGAACTTTGTTTATATAAGGAACCAAAAGTGGGTATGGGGGGGAAGTCTAGAGATTCAAAGAACCTCAAAGAGAAGGTTTGTGAAAATGTATCTGTATAAATCTAGATCTGGTAGAAATGTGAGTTAACTTTTGTTTTAAATTGTGAAAACGTAACTGTGGAAAATTAATAAAAAATTATTTGCAAGAAACCCAACAACAACAAAACTTTACTTTCAGAACTTTCTTCAAATTCTGCAGAATGATTTGATACATCCAAATAATTCCATACAATAACCTGTGCATGTCCAGCAGAGAGACAGCTTCTTATAAGAAATAACTTTACTTCTTCCAGAAATCAAAACTTTCTCTCCATTCCAGCCTGCATTCGCTACATCCTCCCTAAGGCTATGCAACTCCTGGACAGCCATGGTCACATCCTTTGTGATAGAAAAACTAACAGGCTATTCCCTTCAAGATGGTGATTTGCAATTGAATACCTTAATCATGTGCTCTAAGGTTAAACACTCACGGGTTAAAGCAGAGAACATTCTCAGTTCAGCTAGAGCTCAGTATACTGCTATGGGAAAAAAAACCATGTTAGCTATACACAGGCATTCTATATCTCAGTGTCAATTAAACAATTATACTTAACATGGGTGTGAGACTCAGGGTAGAACCAGAGCCAGCTCTATCTGTCACTGGGCAAAGGGAGACAGCTGTCTTGGGCAGCAGATGCTGGTTCGTAGTGGGAAGTAACTGCAGCCCCTATACCCATTCCCTCTGAATCACTCTCCTCTGTCAGAGACTAGTGTGTGCCCAGTGTGCCCTCTACCAGGGCTGGCACAGGATGTTTTGCTGCTTGAGGCAAAACAGAAAAAGGCTCCTCACTCTACTGTTGCTACCCCTCAACTGCCTGAGGTGACTTGAGGCAGCCTGGGGGTACCTTGGCATGCTGAAGGTGGAGGGAGAGAGAAAAGGAGGCTGAAAAGGAACAGGTGGCATTCAGGGATGTTTGTCTCAGAGGCAGTGAGCAAGTGCAGGAGGGGGTAGATCTGCTGCCCCCAGCTGTCCCCAGCCTGCTGCCTGCCCTTCCCCCTAACCTAGCCTATAGCCCCATAGTAAAGTGGCAGACACTGTCCCATCCCTGGTGCTGAAGGCGCCATCTTGCCCTTTGCTTCAGTCACCAAAAAGTCTTGGGCTGACCACAGTCTGAAAATACTGCCCAGTAGTTTTCAATGTAGTATGGTAGATAAACAGAGGAATGAAGTCTCATAGACTTTCAATCTAGCAGGTTTCTCTGGCACTAAATTTCCTTAGAGAAGGAAGCAAATGACTTAACTAATCTTTGGTTACTTGGCTTAGTTCCACGCCCCCAAACAGCAGGAGGTAGACACAAGCCCAATTGTTTTATTTATTTAAGTGTATTGATTTTTAGCCTAGATTGGAAGGAAGCAAGCGGATCAACGGCACAAAATTCCCCCAGCTGTGAGAACCACATGGGCTACTCGGAATCAGATTTAAGCTAACAGATGAAAATACATTTGCCAAAATAAGGTAATGAAACATTCAGTATTAGTGCAGAGATCAGGCTGAAGGCCAAGGCCTGCCTCTTTTGTGAAAGGAACGATTTGGGGGAATTACTGCCCTTTGAATTATTGTTAATGTAGCTGTAGTCAGGCTTAAGTGTCCCCTAGCTGTATTTACTGTCTGCAGCACAAACACATAGATAAGACATGGAATGAAATGCTGGCTTTACTGGAGGAAATGGGAATTTTGCCAAGGACTTCAGAGGAGCCAAGATCTCACCCATAGTTCTTAGTCACCCAGATCTAGAAATCTATCTAATTTAAAGAAAGGCAAGAAAAGGCACAGATAACTGCCCAGGCTTTTCATATGTATAATTTGATGTTGCCAAATAATCTCACATCTTTGACTAGAGCTAGGGACTGCACATGGTCTCTTGGAGGCATCATTAATGGTGTCGTTCCTTGTAGGCCTGCATTGTAGAGGGTTGGACTAGGTGGCACTTGGGTCCCTTCCAACTCTACAATTCTAAGATTCTATAGGTCACCTCTTAGGTCTGAGTGAGCCCAGGCTTAGTTTTGAGTTCACATGACTGGGGTCATAATTCTTAAATATCAACCACACTGCTTATTTACTTATTATTTCTGTCCTGGCCTTCCACCAAGGAGCTCAGCAGAACATGTTCGTTTCCCATCAGCTCTGTGAGACAAATTAGGCTGAGAGATAGTGACTTTCTCAAGTCCAGCCCATGAGCCTAATAGGCAAGTGCAGATTTGAATCTGCACCTTCCATATCCAAAACTAATCACATTCAAACTTTTGGGTAAACCTCAGGCTGATGCATTCCCCCCTTCCTTCATTTTTTTCTTGTGTGGCCATGAGGAACAATTTGGAAGCATTTGCTTCTATTTTCCATTAACCACGGTTTAGTGTTGCCCTAATCTTAAACTGTGGTTAATGTTAACTGTGATGTTATGATTAAGGGGGGGAAATATCAAATGTTTTAATTGTTTTTTATTGTTTTAATTTTGACTGTATTGTTTTATTAATGCTACATTTGCCACCCTGGGCTCCTTTGGGAAGAAGGGCAAGGGATACATTTTAATTCAATAAATGCATAAATGAATGCAAGTGAATGGTTTGGAACCCCTTCTTATCGTCGTGCAAGAGGAGAAGCTCTTGCTTTAGACTTTATATTATTGGTCCTTGGGCAGCTCTCCAGGATTTTCAGGCAGGATTTCCCAGCTTGACCTGGAAATGCCACAGATTTTTAATTGTTTGATGGTTTAATCTATAAAAAATACACTGCAGAATAAAGTTCCTCCCCAAAATGGATTGGCCCTAGTGACAAATAGTGAGCCTCTGTGTCCTGCTTTACATAGTCCTCTGTTTGCAGGGCTATCTAGTCCTTGCCCAGTTTAAAGATAAAGAACCATAGGAAGGCAGAACAAGAGCCTTGAAGTTGCCTCTCAACTCCTGAACACCAATGTGAGCAGGCACACAGGTTACTTGGCTGTAGTCCTCCCCATTATGAACAGTTTCTATATTATTCTATTTAAATTGCAGTATTTCCCCCCTATATTTGCATATATACATATCAATAAGTATGTGCAAAATTTATGCATTTCATGGGGTGTGTGTGCATTTTCTCTTTTTGGCTACCCTACCCTACTGCTGACAATCCACTGGAGAAAGGGGAGCTAAAATCCCAGCAGACAAGTCAGGGGAGGCTATCTGGTGATGAGTGTATGGAAAGTAGAAATGCACAATAAAAGCTGCTGAAGGCTCTGAATAATATACGCATTTGCAGCACATAATATTGGAAAGAATGAGTGTGCTTGTTGATGCAGAAGCAGAGGATCTCACTAGTTTATCTCTCTCTCTCTCTCTCTCTCTCTCTCTCTCTCTCTCTCTCTCTCTCTCTCTCTCTGTGTGTGTGTGTGTGTGTGTGTGTGTGTGTGTGTGAGAGAGAGAGAGAGAGAGAGAGAAGAAATTTCACCACCAGGCAAGGTCAGGCAGATCATTATCAGCTCCGACTCTCCCATAAGCATTCTTTACCTGAAACTCATTTAAAAGGGTGAGGCTTGTTCCTGCATATGGAAACAAAGAAATAACCTCTAGCTTGATCTTTGCAAATGAGTACCCCAGGGACCAACAATAAGCCTGGGGGCAAACATGCAAGCAAACACACTCTGGGAAAGCGAGATCTGATTTGCAAAGCCATCTGATTGCTTCACATGCAATCCTATACCCACAGTTGTTTAGTCGTTTAGTCGTGTCCAACTCTTCGTGACCCCATGGACCATAGCACACCAGGCACTCCTGTCTTCCACTGCCTCCCACAGTTTGGTCAAACTCATGTTCGTGGCTTCAAGAACACTGTCCAACCATCTCGTCCTCTGTCGTCCCCTTCTCCTTGTGCCCTCCATCTTTCCCAACATCAGGGTCTTTTCCAGGGAGTCTTCTCTTCTCATGAGGTGGCCAAAGTATTGGAGCCTCAGCTTCAGGATCTGTCCTTCCAGTGAGCACTCAGGGCTGATTTCCTTCAGAATGAATAGGTTTGATCTTCTTGCAGTCCATGGGACTCTCAAGAGTCTCCTCCAGCAGCATAATTCAGTACTGTATTTATAGAACTCAGGACTCAGTACTGCATTTATAGAATTGCACAATCAGGGACCAAAATGAAAGACAGGGTCAGAATGTGGGAGAAAGAGAATCACTGCTCATAGGTGAGGGTGGGATTCTGTGTCACAGGGAAGGGATACCCAAAGGAAGAGGCGTAGACTCACACCCTCCATCATCCTGCTGATCAAAATTGGAACACTCATTTTTTTGGTCCCAAGCTATTGTGGGAGCCAGCTGATTTGCAGGAGAGTGCAGGAATGAAAGATGCTCGTTTTTTGGACTCATACAAGAGTGCTGGACCAAATAATGATAATAATAATAATAATAATAATAATAATAATAATAATAATAATAATAATAAATTATTTATGCCCCGCCTATCTGGCTGGGTTTCCCCAGCCACTCTGGGCGGCTTCCAGAAGGATATTAAAATACAATAATCTATTAAGCAGGGACCCAGGTGGCGCTGTGGTTAAACCACTGAGCCTAGGACTTGCTGATCAGAAGGCTGGCGGTTCGAATCCCTGTGATGGGGTGAGCTCCCGTTGCTTTGTCCCAGCTCCTGCCAACCTAGCAGTTCGAAAGCATGTCAAAATGCAAGTAGATAAATAGGAACCGCTACAGCGGGAAGGTAAAGGGCGTTTCCATGTGCTGCTCTGGTTTGCCAGAAGCGGCTTTGTCATGCTGGCCACATGACCTGGAAGCTATACGCCGGCTCCCTCGGCCAATAATGCGAGATGAGCACGCAACCCCAGAGTCGGTCATGACTGGACCTAATGGTCAGGGGTCCCTTTACCTTTACCTTTAATCTATTAAGCATTAAAAGCTTCCGTACATTTTCTTAATTTGGGGTCCCGAAAAATAGGGGGCATCCAATACGTGGGGGCATCCAATACATGGAAAAATACGGTATAAATTATTATTTAGATGTGCTCATCTCCTCTGATTCTACCCCTGCCCCTGGCCTGGCCATTCATCTTCTCTGATGCCTACTACCCACATTAGTGTGCAGTAGTTTCATTTTGAAAAAAGAAAGGAAGCAGAAAAAGAAACAATGACACAATAATTGCTACAATATAGATGGTTTGGTAGGGTTGTGTTTCCTCAACTGTCAGTTGCTGGAGGTGCAGTTTTGGTTCTAGGTAAAAGACATCAGATTCCCAATTTAGAGACCTCTTAAATGTGAAAACAAATGCTAACTGACCACCATAAAATTGGTTTCTGATTCACCCAGCATTTTGCTTATTTCTCTGAGTACCTTTATAAAAGAAGTTTGATTTTAACATTATGTCTCCTTTTTGTCCCCGTCCAACTGTTCTCCATCGCCATTTAAGAGGAGAGCTTGATGGATTGCACAAGGCATCTTTAAATTCAATTACAGACTGTTCTTTTTGGGATGCTCCTCAGCTTCCTCTGCGCAGTACAATGAAGGGCAGCTCTTTGAAGAATTACAGTCGGCAGCTGTCGATGGCTCTCCATAATAGCCAAACAGTGCTTTATCTGATGGAAAGTCATATCCCCAAAGCTGGTTGAAATAAAGAGATATGTACTGGGCCTGATTTGCAAATGTGAAAAACACTGTTTGTTCAATTTCGTGTTGTTCCAGGATGAAAGGCATACACGCCGACTCTTGCATTTGCCTCCCTAGAGTTAAACAAGGGCAACACTTTGCATTGCCTTCCTTCTGTCATAGAATAACAAATCTCCTGAGCGGAAGATCAGGAACAGATGCTGTGTGTAGACTCCCTATTTGGGTTTGCACCAGTTTGCAGGGTGCTCTAACGCCATGACAAAGGCTTTGCTACACGCTATAAAGAGAAAAACAACTGAACAATTGGCTGCAGTTCAGTGTATACATTTACTGTATTTATACAAATCAGATCTAAGGTACATCAGATTGTCTAGCCCAGGGGTCAGCAACCTTTTTCAGCTGTGGGCTGGTCCACCGTCCCCCAGACCATGTGGTGGGCTGGACTATATTTTTTTGGGGGAAATTAACGAATTCCTATGCTCCACAAATAACCCAGAGATGCATTTTAAATAAAAGCACACATTCTACTCATGTAAAAACACCAGGCAGGCCCCACAAATAACCCAGAGGTGCATTTTAAATAAAAGGGCACATTCTACTCATGTAAAAACACGCTGATTTCTGGACTGTCCACGGGCTGGATTGAGAAGGTGATTGAGCCACATCTGGCCCACGGGCCTTAGGTTGCCTATCCCTGGTCTAGCTAATATTGGACCAAACCTATCCTATTCTGCCTTAACTATATGTTGAGTGAAGAACTACTTTATTTAATCTATTCTGAATTTTACTACATTCAGCTTCATTGGAGTTCTAGTGTTATGAGAAAGAGAGAACTTTTCTCTATCCACTTTCTCCAGGCAATGTATAATTTTATAAATGTCTATCACCTCTTACTCTTCTTCTTTTTTCTAAACTAAACAGTCCCAAATGCTGCAACGTTTCCTCAAAAAGAAGTTGCTACATTTGCTTGATCCTTTTGGTGGCCCTTTGCTGAACTTTCCCCATCTCATCCATCAACTATTCTATTCCAGTACTCCCCCTTATTGGTTAGCTTTCACACCATACAATCCTAACAAAATCAGATATAACCAAGTGCCACAGAGCAACTTGCAAGCAAGCTTTGAGGGAGTTTAATAACAGTGTGTGCCTTTGGAAGCAACATGCCCACTGTTTTGTTAAACCGATTCCTTTCCACCTTATAGTAGTCTTATACATGGTCCAACCACTGACCCTTCTAACTTAATATGGTCTATACTGGGGATGGCAAATCTGTAGCCCTCCAGATATTCTTGGACTCCACCTGATGTCAGCTCAAGCTAGCATGGTTGGAAGTTATTTTGTTTTTAAGGGTTTGCACATTTCAAGCAGTTCAGGGCCAAATTAGATGTGTGCGTTAAATGCACCATCTTTGCATTAAAAGGTTTTTCTCCAAAAGCAAATAGCATCAGTGGAAAGGGCTGATAAATATTGGGATTACAGCAGATGGTGGAGGAGAAAGGAGAAATTTAACCTTTTAATTCTCTGCTGTGGTGCTGAGGAAAGTGCTCAGCATTGCAAGGAAATATCCCAATGGTGGAACTCCTTAGTTAACAGGAATTATTTCCTGATTAGTGCTTTGTTAAATCAGCCCAAAAGGGCTGTGGGTGGCGCTGTGGTCTAAACCTAGGGCTTGCCGATTGGAAGGTTGGCAGTTCGAATCCCCACGGCGGGGTGAGCTCCCGTTGTTCGGTCTCAGCTCCTGCCCACCTAGCAACTCAAAAGCATGTCAAGTGCAAGTAGATAAATAGGTACCGCTCTGGCAGGAAGGTAAACAGCATTTCCATGCGCTGCTCTGGTTCACCAGAAGTGGCTTAGTCATGCTGGCCACATGACCCGGAAGCTGTCTGCAGACAAACCCCGGCTCCCTCGGCACTATAAAGCGATATGAGCATGCAACCCCAGAGTCATCCGTGACTGGACCTAACAGTCAGGGGTACCTTTACCTTTACCTTTAAATCAACCCAGCTCTCAACTCACCTTAGCACAGCCACAACAACCCTGCCTTTACACATGTTAGAAATGTTTGAAATGCAATAGCAGGATGTCATAGAATTGTAAATTTGGAAGGGACCACGAACGCCATCTGGTCCAACCCCCTGCAATGAAGCTATCTTTTGCTCAATGTGGGGCTCGAACCCATGACCCTGGGATTAAGAGTCTCATGCTCTAGCAACTGAGCTATCTCATTATTTCCTTTCTGCCTTTGTGACATGGCAAGATTGGCTCCCTGCAGAATACCTTCCAGTGTTTTGTCACATCTGTTCTCATTTGACTGAACAGATGCCACATTAAGACTCACCTGGAACAGATACGTTGAGTAAGGAGTATTATGTTTACACAAGGCAGACTTAACTTCCAGTCACTCATAGTCCCAGTTCAGGTGTATTATTGGATCTGGCATGCTGCTGGGTGATTAATACTGCAGAACCCACTCACTCCAGAGTCACCTACACCATTTGCAATATTCCCTCATTCCTCCAAGGACTGTGACCGCTTTTGACAGAGCAAAAGTGGTCACTGAATCGTCATGAATTAAAATTCATCACTGAACTGTAGAGATTTTCTGATGGATATTTCCAGGAACAATCTTGGATGCCAGGGATGCTCCTTTGTCCTCTCTGTTGATCTTCCTGGAAAAATAACACCAGTGAGCAAAGGTCTTGCAATAGCATTCTGGGTCGTGTGCAAAGTTCTGTTTACTCTGCATTCAGTGTGCTCCAACCACTGTTTTTTGTAGCCATGTACACCCAACATTAGCCGCTGTCTACATCCATCCTTTAATTTCTTGAGAGATACTTTGGTCTGAAGCATTTCAGCTTTGACAGGGAACCAGACAGAGGGCCTTCTCGGTAGTGGCACCCGCCCTGTGGAACGCCCTTTCATCAGATTTCAAGGAAATAAGCAGCTATCCTATTTTTAAAAGACATCTGAAGGCAGCCCTGTTTAGGGAAGTTTTTAATATTTAATGCTGTATTGTTTTAATACTCGATTGGGAGCCGCCCAGAGTGGCTGGGGAGACTCAGCCAGGTGGGCAGGGTACAAATAATAAATTATTATTATTATTATTAGATCCAATATGAAAACGTAAGCCAGATGGAGACATGCATGCCCCTTCTCCACCCACTGGTGCGGATGGGCGGTGAGTGACTCGAAAACACATCCAACCTTACAGGTGTGTATATGGATTTGGAACTGGGAACATGTGCGTACCCAGCGCGGGGCCGGCGCAGCCATGGGCGAGAGCGGCGCTGCCGGCAGGGCTGGTGGGCAGAGGCGGAGGCGGAGCACAGCCCGGCAGAGCACGAGTTCGACGTTCCCACCCACCATGCCGCGCCCTCCCTCCAGCTCCCCGTCGCACCCTCCGGCAAGGCCAAGCGCGGTGGGGAACCAGAGAGCGTGATGGGAAGCTGGAGGGCGTGGCGCGGCAGGCGGGAACGCTGAACTCGGCTCCGCTGGGCTGTGCTCCGCCTCTGCCCACCAGCCCCACCGGCAGCGCCGCTCTCGCCCATGGCTGTGTGCTCCGCCGGGGTCCTGGCCATAGTGCACCGGGGGCAGCCCTGGCTGTGTGCTGTCAGCGGAGCCCTGGCACCTCCGACTGCAAAAAGCTTCGCAGCGCCTAGGTGAGACCGGAGTCAGTTTCACCTGGGCTCCGTAGCCCTGCCCATGTTCCCACTTTGTGGCCCCTCCCCTCCCGTGCCTTGGCCCCCCTTGCCCCCCCTAGTTTTGATCCTGGGTACGCCCCTGACTGGGAAGGACACAGAATAATTGTCAAAGGTAGAATTATACCAGAACAGCAAGGGTGGCATCCTGTTAAGAGAAACACTTGCATGGTAATAGTAATTGCCATGAACATAACTTTCCCTCCTGGTGGTGATTCACAGAGGAAAACCACCTTCTAAAGCAACATCACTTCCTTCAAGGTTGTGATTTACATTCCTCAGGTGAACTCTCTCACAAATAATGCCGGAAATCAGTATGCATAGGTTTTCACCCACGCTAAAAATTTATATTGTTAATCACAGAATCCAAGCCTTTTCAAAATACACCCATTTGAATTTATATTTTTGTCTCTGCATGTCTATAAATGCACTATTTAAGGGCAAGGCTAGTTTTGCAAAAGCAGATGCCTCACAGTGTGAGGTGCTAAGACCCTCGATAGGTTTCAAAACCAGCCCTCAATATTTTATGCTGCAGTAATTTAATATGATTCCTGGACTATGCTGGTGGGTGAGATGGAAGACATAAAGTACAACATGTGGTGCATGTTCGTTGCTACTAGTAATGATGATTTGTGTCCAAGGATGGGTTTGCGCTGGCAGAAAGCGCTTGCGCTCCCACAAGGTGTAGTACTCAATATTTGCTGCTCTTCCTCCCCCCTGTAGACCCACTTAACCCTCCATCCCAGCTGCTCCTGAGTGTTGGGAGACCCCCCCCAAAAAAACAGGGTGCAATATGGTGCAGAGGGATAGCAGCCTTCCACTAGGGCAAAGTCACCACTGGGTATAACCCATAGTGGATGTAGCAACCGAGTAATTTCGTTGTTCCCACAAGGGGACAATGACAATAAAGATATCTTATATCTTATAGCCTATGGCCGCACATCTACACACCAGCTTTCTGGGCAATTCCTTTACTGTTGCAACACTGGACAAAATATTTAAAAAGTGTGTAGGAATTACCTCTTTGTAAAGAAAATATTGCCTCAGATTTTCAAACTGGAAACTCAGAAATGCAGACTGTGCAGCAGGGGCAGAAACCTGGTTTGCTGAAGGGACCTTTAGGAGCAGAACGGCAACACTCTTCTATGTGTACATATGTACTACAGTACAGGATTCCTAAATGCATCAGATGAACTTCAGAATCTTTTCAAAAACCTCTTTGCAGATGCACTGAAGATGCTGATCTGTCCAACATGGTCATCATTTGCTTGTGAACTGGCGATTTCCACCACCTCAGTATGCACAAGATTTTACGAGATGGGACAATTTACCCATACATCCTACGGTAGTTCTGTCTACTCTGGCTGGCAGCAGGTCTTAGAGTCTCAGGAAGAGGTCTGTTGACTCTTCTTTAACTCTTTTAACTGGAAATGCTGGGGACTGAACTTAGGACCTTCAGCATGCAAAACATGAAATTAGCCCCTGAACTATCTGTCCACTCTCACAGCTGCCCACCCTATGGCAAAACCATGCCTCATCCTAGTGGTGCTGGACTGGTGTTTGATCAATGATGTCTAATAGATGGATTTATTTATTTTTGTCTTCTGGAAACCATCCAACGTCATCAAACTTGGAATACAGGAAGTGTGCATGCAAACATGGCCAATTTACTGCATACTGGGATCGACACTTTAAAGGAGTAAATGTATTGATACCATACCTTGAAATGGTGGAATAAGACCAACAGCCATCTATGGGGTTTTTTTTTTGTTCAAAATTTCTTTTTAGCTGGAGGCAATGGCTAATATATATTGCGTAGATCCTGAAGTCCCACTGCTGTGATGGACTTACCGTACGCTGCTCGCAATTCACTATGTGGCTTGAAATTGTTTAATAATGAATTAAATTGTTCAAAACACACCAGGCTTCAGTTGTGCCATGCCTTGCAACCAGTTTCTGATAAATGCATGCCCATGACAATGCTTAAGAAGAGTGGTATTCTGCTGGTATTTATCATCCTAGGAGCACTACAGCTCTCATCCTACAGGTATATACTTGGGGCAGAACACACCTAACTTGCACAGCTCCAAAGTGTTTCAAAGATCATCTGCATCTGGTAGATCAGGTCATTTTCACAACTTCGCTATAAGGCAAGATGCTGCAGTCTTAGCCATGCCTACTCAGACATTAGGACTATTGAATTCAATGGGGCTGCAACTCAATGTCTACTTACCTTGGAGCCTTACCAATGGGCAGTCAGTGTTTTATTTCTGCAGGCCTTAGACCGCTCAGGCTGTTTCTGGAAACTAGAATAGGCCCTGCAAAATCTGAACCTCTCATAACATGTATTTGTTGATGTTGTTTATCTTCCCACCTGCAGGCTAGATGGAGATGAGAGTGCCTCAGAGCATCTGCAAGCACATTTCCCTCACAAATGAGGAATCTCATGTGTCTGGGATTAGGGGACAGCATCTGTTAATTAGTGATATTAGCAGGAGCTGTAAATGCCAGGATTTATATGTCTTTTCAAATTGCTAGCAACTCAGAATATTAGGATTTATTTTTATTTTATTTTTAAAAAAACTTCTTTATCATTGGTCTAAATAGCCAATATATCTTTAAACATATGCAAGAAGAAATTGTTTAATTAGTTGCCACAGAAACTCCATTGCAGATGGTGGGATGGGACTGTAGGATTCAAAGGCTCCTCTTGAAAATATTCATGAGCAAACCTATACAAGCAATCAATAGCCACTAGCCATGATGGCAATGTTCTGCCTCCACTGTTACAGGGGCGCAGCATATCAGTTGCTGAGAATCACAAGTGGGGAGAATGTGGTTGCACTCGGTTCATGCTTGTGGTCTTCCAATAAGGATCTGGCTGGCCATTGTGAATTAGATGGGCCATTGACCTGATCCTGTAGGAAGTCAAAGGGGCTTATTCTCAGGAAAGTGTGACTAGAATGGTAGTCTAAACTGCAAAAAGAAGTGTGTAGCTTTAAGAATGCATGTGATGCTTACTTTCATAATTATACCACTTTAATTATTATTAGAGCAATGTTAGCACAGATCAAGTAGTAAAGCAAAGAATGCATTACATACCCTCCAACATGTTGAGTCCCAAGACTGGCACGCATGTCTTCCTGTCCGTGCTCACGTGCAGAGCCGGATTTACATATAAGCTAAACAAGCTATACTGTAGCTTAGGGCGCCACTCTCTTGGGGGTCCCAAAAAAATTTTAAGGAAAAAAAACACCTGGATGTACATTTCCAAAATATAAGATAAGTTCAACAATTACTTTGATAAAATACATATTTTGTTATGTGCAAATGGCTTTAGATACCTATTAGGTCCATAAATTACCATATAGCATATATTCAATACAAAAACAGCGACAAATTGTTGTTGACAAAGGACAGCTGGACATATACAGGGTCCCATTACCTTCAGTAGCTTAGGGCCTCATGAGACCTAAATCTGGCCCTGCTCACGTGCAAGTCACATGACCTGTGCAAGATCATGGAGCCCCAAAGACATGCTTTTTCAGGACTGTGCTCTTATGGGGTCCAAAAATGGCCCCAAATGGCTGCTGTGCCTGAGGAAGAGCAGCAATTCAGCTTCCCACCCTGTGAGGTCCAGGTATCCAAGGCCAGCAAAGTTATTTGGGCACCTGAAAATTCTGCAAACATTTCCCCACCTCTGGAAGGATGGGAGAGACAGAAACACAGATCAGTATAATGAAGACCCTCATAAAAACAACACCAAACGCTTGGCAACCTTTTAAATGGAAGTCAATTTAATCTTACTAGTTGCATTGATTGGCGTGTATGATTTAGTACTGTTCCATAAGCTGATACACTCTACCTTTCTTATCCAAATGTTACCTTTGTATTGTTCTAAATCTAATGCTTTAAAAATGCAACTGTAAAGTGAGTGCATCTCTATAGTGGTCCACAGCTCCAGCCTTCAGCTGGTTACAGGCACCTGGACTTGGATATTTTCAACAGGACCTTGTATGACTGTTGGAACAATTCTGGAAGTACAAAGTGTGGTGCCAATGCAGATGACTGCGTTCAGGCTGCGCATCTGCCTTTGTGGTGTGAGAAGAGCAGCTGTTTAGAAGTGCATTTAGAATTGTTCCATTGTGATGAGTAACATTGTGATAATGAGCATTGCAGATACCTCCAAGGCCTCAAAATGTGGAATGTGATGTGCTGGCAAATTAGCGAGTCGCCCGCCAACTCAGATGCCTGAAAGCATCAAGCAGCTGACATCAAACAGATGTGCTTAGGAAGTGGACAAATGGAATTGAGACCCACTTGCCAGCCTCAGATGGCGAGTTTGTAGGAAAGTCCTCTAAATAAATGCACACCATCCAAACAAATGGACCTTGTTGGCACCTTGTTTAGGGAACACAGGAAGCTCTCTTATGTAATCAAGCTCAATTCATCTAGCTCAGATTGTCTACACTGACTGGCAGCAACGATTTAGAGCTTCAGAGAGGGGTCTCTCCCAGCTCAACCTGGAGATGCTAGGAATCGAACCTTGAGACATTTTGCATGCTAAACATGTGCTCCATCCCTGAGCCACAGCCCTTCCACTTCATTTGCAGTTTTGTGGTCTACTCTCCAACCCAGTTGTTTATATATGGCATGGGACTCCATGTTGCCAACCCACATGTTCTAGTCTTGTTTGTATACACTATTGAACTGCAGAAGCTAATGAGTAAACACAACAGGTTCCTGCTGTCAGCCAGCTTTAGCCAGGATGTTTATTGAGAGAGTTTCTAAGTGCTTGGTTTTTAAAAGAGTTGAGAGCTCTTGGCTGCTCTGTGCTGCTTGTACATTTCTCATCAGCAGATGAGATGTTCCATCAGGGTGGAGAAAGTGCCGGCTGGCCAGCTGCAAACATACCTAGACCCTTTTCAGTCTGGCTTGAAGCTTGGGTTCAGCAGCAAGGCACAGCCTGGCTTGCCTTGACTGGTGATCCTTTTGGGAACAGAGACGGAGGGAGATATCCGTCTTGTTGGTTTGCCTTGATCTCTCAGAGGCATTCAGCACCATTTACCGTGGTGTCACTCTGGAGCAGTTCTGTGCTGGGAACTGGGGACATCAGGGTCACTGCTGGAGAGTAGCATTGGGGACCTTCTGGCTTGTCCCCATGGCACTTGCACTTTAAGGTCCCGTGTGGTTCTATCTTGTCCCCCATGTTGTTTAACATCTATATGAAACTGCTGGAAGCTGTCATCAGGGGAATTTGGGAGTGGTGTCCTGAATATGCTCCGCTTGGTCACTCTCCTAGTAGTTCTAGTCAGATCTCCTCTGAGGTCTGGGGGGTGGAATGCTTTGCTAAGGCCTGGGGAAAGCTCACCACCTTCTCTTCCTTGTATACCTAACTTACCACATTTTTATCTTGCTTTTCAGACAATTGTCATCTTGCAAAGCAGCTCAGATCAATAATAAAAAGGCCTTGCAGTCAGGCTTACAAATAGAAAGTCAAAACACAAAGGGGGAGTAGAATGAAAAGATTGAGGAGTGAAACCCTCAACCTTTATTCAAGGCCAGAACTGTGTGCTGGTCAAAAAGATTTCTACCCAATTCAGGCCAAGCTGATCATCCCTTGTTGAAGTTTTGGTTTTAGTAGCAGTTGGTGACTCTTGTTTCTTTGACCGATGGATGGGGTCAGAATAGGCTTTCTCCCTGCTTTGCAGTTCCAGTGCAAAAGGCAATTGGAGCAGAATATTTTGTTGTGGGTGCGGGAGAAAGCTCCCATCAGCTCTTTTTGATTTTGGTCCAGGACAGTCTTCCTTTAGCCATGATGGTCTTCTTGATAGGCAGGGGCAGCAGCTGCTCAGCGATCCTTTGTCTCCTAGCCAATGGCAGAGGTCAGAGTGTGCATACCCTCTAACATTTCTCTGATGAAAATAGGGATGTCCCATTCCATCATGATAATTTTACTATTTATACCCCACACAACTTACTGGGTTGCCCCAGCCACTCTAGGTGGCTCCCAACATATATAAAAACATAATAAAACATTAAACATTAAAAAACCTCCCTATACACGATTGCCTTCAATTGGCTTGGAGGTTGGATAACTCCATACCCTCCAACATTTCTCCATTGAAAACAGGGGAAAGTGGGACATTCCAGGATCAAAGGAAAAGTGGAACATTCCAGGAATGAATCAGAAACCAGGATGGCATCCTAAATTAGGGAAAATAGGGACTCTTGGAGGGTCTGAGTGTGCTGCTCTTCAGCTCTGCAGTCCCATCCATAATACTGTAATTTGTTTACAGGTAGGTAGCCGTGTTGGTCTGGATCGAAGTAAAATAAAAAAATTCCTTCAGTAGCACCTTAAAGACCAACTACTTAGTTGGTCTTTAAGGTGCTACTGAAGGAATTTTTTTTACTGTAATTTGTGTTATGCTGGACATTTATATTGCTTGAAACAAGCTAAAGTATGTCTTCGTCTTGTGTCAGCTTTCCCCGACCTGGTTCCTTCTAAGTATTTTCAACTACCATTTCCATCAACCCTGGCCATGCTGGTTAGAACTACAGTGGTGCCTCGCAAGACGAAATTAATTCGTTCCGCGAGTCGCTTCATCTTGCGATAATTTCGTCTTGTGAAGCGTGATTTGCCACGGCAAATAAATAAATGAAACCGCAAAAACCATTCATCTTGCGAAGCGCGGCCATAGAAAACTTCGTCTTGCGAGTCACCAACAACATTGCAAAACGCTTTTGTCTTGCGAGTTTTCCGTTGTGCGAGGCATTCGTCTTGCAAGGTACCACTGTAATAGGAACTGTAGCACAAAACATCTGCAGGGCACCAGGTTGCAGAACATTGATATTGGGCGTATTTTTATGCAGTTTTCTTTTACATAAGGTCAGTGGCATAGCGTGGTGGGCACAGGGGTGGTTGCCCCAGGTGAAAAATTTCAAAACCAGGTGCTGCCTCAAGACAGCTGTGTGCTTCCGTTGCTGGGCTCTGTTGAAAATGACTTCTCCATGCCATGACCTCTCCAGACAATGGGATGACTCTTCTTTTCATACCCTCTGCAGCTGCAATCTCCTGGGTGACATGGATGCCTTTCGGCAGTTAAGTGTGCATGCATAATCTGTCTGTTTCCCTCCATTCCCCTCTGCCCTCCACACAGCCCCAGGACCTGGCAACCCATGCTATGCCACTGTGTAGGGGATTTTTTTGTTTGTTTAATTTTCCAAATGTAGTCTTCATTCAGTGACAACAGTGAAAAAGCTTCAATTTGGACAGGTGTGCAGGTCTAGCTAAGCATAGAAGCAATTTATGTAAACAGCCCAGAGAGGTACTCATTTGCTTGGGTACAAGGTTAAATGTTTCAAAATATGTTCAGGCTCTTGTTTTGCCACAGACTTCTTTCTGACATGAAAATTATGGGCTTTAACGTGAACAATTTCAAATCCATTTATGCACTTAGTAAAGCACTTGGAATTAGTAATGGGTTTTATACTGAAGATACCCTTGGGAGATTTCAAAGTGTAAGGGGTGCTAAATTCTCACTTTACTGTTTTGTACTTGGGGGTGGCATATACCTGAATACAAAATACATATTTGCTCCATCGAGTGAGAAGAGCACATGTGTGTAGAATGGAGGCAGGGGCATAGCTTTTTCAAAAGCCAGAAGTGGTTGCCCTTGACCACGAACAAGAGGGTTAATGGAGGTCTCACAAAGTCAACTTTACTTTATTTTATGCATTCGCTCATATATTTAGATCTTGTGTATTCAAAAGACTTTTGGAGGTGGCTCGAAGCAATAAAACAACAAACATTAAAACGTCAGAACCACCAATAAACAACACAAACCAATGAGAAAAACAAAACATCAAAACTGAACAGTGAAACAACTACAGAGAAAAAGCACTAAAAAAAACCAAAGCAACTGTCAGTAGAATCATAGAATTGTAGAGTTGGATGGGATCACAACTGCAATGCAGGAATCATTTGCCCAATACGGGGCTTGAACCCACAACCCTGAGATTAAGAGTCTCATGCTCTACTGACTGAGCTACCAAGGCAGATAAAACAGTAAGATTTAAAGATCTGGACAAATAAAACCAGTTTTATCTGCACGCTAAGCATCAAGAATACAGACTGTGGCAGGGCATTCAAAGAATGGGGTGCCATTACTGAAAAGGCCCTGTCCACCAACTAGTTACTGCCTGCCTTATTTCAGTATGTGGGAGACACTTGTAGACGAGGTTCTCAGGATGAACTTCAAGCACAGGAAAGGTTGAAGAGACTAAGCCATCCTGGGGTCCCTTCACGACAGGCTTTTTCTTTCTTTTTCTTTTTTTGCGGGTATATTCAGCAACATGTCATTGATGCATTCATGGTGGATATATATACCTAACTACTCCCACACCGTTCCACTTCATGAGTTGTTGTTGTTGTTGTTTTATTTGCTGTCAATGTTACCACATTATTGCTGTCTACAGTGCGACAAAATGACAGGAAATCCAGTATATTTGTAGTAGAGGAGTTATGGGACATGCAGTGACTGGAAACAAAGCAGCATGTCTACCTCAGATCGTTGCAAGCACAAAGCGGCATCACATATAACTCTTCCAATACCATCAAGAGCACAAATAATCATGAATGCACGTTAAAAAATAACGACTGGAGGGGTCATGGTCTCAACCTATATAGGACTTCCTAGGCCTATGTTGGAACTTTGAATCGTCCATAGCAGCCATGGTGCAGAAGTCTGAACGAAATGAAGTACCTGGCAAGACTTCAAAGGCAGCTCCTGTGCATGCATGTCATGAAGTGGCACTACAACAGGGAGGAGGAAGAGGATCCTGGAGAGGGGTGTAGCTGGGACCGGGACACACAGGGGCAAGCAGGGAATGGGGAAGTAAGTACTCACAGGATGATGGAGGATGGCGAGGGGATGGGGGTCAGTGCACAGGAACCAGAGCTGCAGGACCCATCGCCTGAGCCAAAGGGACCCCTGTCTTCATGAACACGGCAGGCTGTGAGGTGTAGGGAGCAGCTGGTGGGGTGCTCCAGGAGGCTGAGGCAGGCAGGGGCTCACAACCCGGCTCACTAGCTGGCTAGGTGGGGCTTGCTAGCTCTGGGAGGAGGGGTGTGATTCCTCAGCTGGAGTAGGCTTGGGAAAGGTGAGGGTCACATGTCACATCAAGCCCAGATGCTGCAATAAGCATGCAATGTCCAAAAGGGAAGCAGAGCGGAGGTGGTAGGTCTGCTCAACTGCCCATGTTGGTGGACCTTGGCTTGGATGCTCCTGAACCTCTACGGGATTGTGCTTCAGAGGTTTAACTCTGGACTGTATCTTGCTTTGGATGACTATGGACTGTGTTTCCTGAGCTTTGGATGTGGACTTTGCTTGTGCGGCTCGACCCCTAGACTTTGGACTTGACATACAGTGGAACCTCGGTTTACGAACACCTCGGTTTATGAATTTTCAGTTTATGAACGCCGCGGACCCATCTGGAATGGATTAATTCACTTTCCATTACTTTCAATGGGAAAGTTCGCTTCAGTTTATGAACGCTTCAGTTTATGAACAGACTTCCGGAACCAATTGTGTTCATAAACCGAGGTACCACTGTACTGACTTGCTGCCGGGTAGGCTAGGGGTTAGGGACAATGCAACACATGGCAGTAGTCAAAATTGGATGTTACCAAAGCACAGGGATAGCTGTGGCCTGGCTACCGACTTCACTGCTCATTCCTTGTTCTTTTCAGCCCTTTGTAGGCCAGGATGTATGGGAAAGCAAGCCAATCTTGCCAAGGCTATAATTGGCAACCTGTTCCCAAGGGTCTAGATTCCGCTCTTTGAGATGCATGAAATGGAGCACACTGGGGCTGGCTTCTCTTCTTGTTCAAGCCACTGAGGATCCAGGCATCAGCATGACTAGCTTTCTCTCTACTGAAGGAGCTTAGCCTCCCTGTGAGCCCAGGACAGCCAGTCCCCATAAAGTGATGGAGTAGCTGCACCCTTAAAGCACCCCCAGGGTCACATTTCAGTGCTCAGCAATGGATGGAGCAGCACATGTCCTAATAGGTTAGCATACGGCCCTATGACTCAACGACCCGCTCCTTTCATCGCTATTGTCAGGATTCTGCGACTTCCTTCTTGACAGTGAAAATGCAGCTTCTGGCAAGCTCTTGTTATTTCAGCTAAGGCTCATCAACCATCCCTCTGTCACTAAATGCCTCATTATGTGCAATTAATGGACTGACTGAGAGGAGCTACAAAGTCGCTCTCTCTATGAACTCACTTTGAGGCAGCTGGGTTACTTCTAGTGACTTTTTAATGTTGTCAGGTTCATTACCAAGTGCAGCTGGGTAAATGGAGGTGGGGGAGAGAGGAGGGGGAAGGAAGGAAACACTTAAAGCAAAGAGAACCCAGAATGTATGCAAATATGGCCAAACAGCTCCAGGCAATGTGATGTACTGAACTCTTTACAGTACTTGCTTGATGGACCCGCTATTCACATTCCTAAAGGAATCTAAAAGGGCATCGTGGAACTTAGTCAGTTTCAAACTATTATGTTGTAGGAGTATACACCTACGGTATATTGTAGGCTTTGCAGGCATAGCTGCCTCTTTTAAAATTGCTAATGTACAACACACACAAACACACTTCTGGCAAGCTGACCTAAGAAGAAAAATAGAAAGAAAACGAAGAACAAGTCTGGATTCTCTCCCTCCCTGCTAACTTCCTTGTCACCGATGTGACATGTGTGTGTGTGTGTGTGTGTGTGTGTCAGGGCCGGATTTAGGTTTGATGAGGCCCTAAGCTACTGAAGGCAATGGGGCCCTTTATATGTCCAGCTGTCCTTTGTCAACAACAAATTGCCGCTGTTTTTTGTGTTGAATATATGCTATATGGTAATTTATGGACCTAACAGGTATCTAAAGCTATTTGTACATGCAGAATGTAGGCACTCTATATATAGAAATGAGCAAACCAGTGATATTTTAGGGAGCAGGATAGCAGGCGGGGTCCATTACTTATCATAGGAGCCTACACAACACAAAGCACTGTTGCTGTATGTAAGTTTTCTTTTATTTGTTTTTTATCTTATATTTTGGAAATGTACATCCAGGTGTTTTCCCCCCCCTTTAATTATTTTGGGGGCCCTCAAGAGAGTGGGGCCCTAAGCTATAGCTTGTTTAGCTTTTATGTAAATCCGGCACTAGTGTATGCGTGTGTGCATGCATGTACACACACACACACACACACACACACAGTGTCCTACACCAAAAACAGTCTGCAATGAGATGTACAAATGTAGACTAGAACACCATGCCTTGGATGCACGCATGCCAGGCTGAAAAGCAATTTTCTTCAGGCTACAATCCTATAGCCAATTAACTGGGAATAAGCTCAACTGAACAGGCTTCCAATTAGACATGAATAGGGCTACATGGTTAGCCACTCAAAATCATTGTATACCTAAAAGCAATATGTCATGTATGCATGTACGTTTCTTTGTTACAATAAACAAGTCCTCTGAGATCTTTCCCATTTGAAAATCCAGAAATATGTGGCAATGGTTCAAAACGGATTCATAGACTTGTCTCTGTTTTTTTTCTAACAGGAGGATCAAACTTGTCTGGAAGACAAATTAATTCATCAGTGGTAAAGGAGATGCATTCTGCATATGCGCAATGGTGCTCTTTTTTTGTTCATTATATCCCCAAGGGTAAACCTTGACTTGAAAACAGATTCCAGAGATCAACTTTGGTGAGCCTCTGTTCCAAATAGGCCCTGAATTTCCTTCCTTTTTCCACCATCTACCTTTGTTCAGTGACACTTATTTTATACAAATTAAATCACTGCACAAATTCCTAGATTATAAATAAACCTAAATATGTTGTGGCGTGCTATGGTCCATGGGGTCACGAAGAGTCGGACACGACTAAACGACTAAACAACAACAACATGTTGTGGATAAGAAGTTCATGCCGGAGCCCATAAGCAATGGCGGCACAAAATGCACAATATTTAGGTCTCTTGACTGCTTGGTTGTTAAAGGCTGAGCAGCATATATTAAATCAAAAGAGCCTAAGTCTGTGGAAGAGGTTCTATTTTTGAATTTTAACCAAATATAAGTTATTTGCAGGGGAGATTAACAGAGGTAATAATATGGAATAAGAAAGCAGGAGCTTAGACTGGATTTTGTGCAAAGTGAGAATGTGAGAGGCTGATACCTGGAGAGGGACGAAGGAGGCTGAAAGAGCGAGGCAATGCTCACAGAGAAAAGTTGCGTTTCTGATGCATGACCTGGATTAGAGGTTTTTCTTTTTCTGCCCACGTCTTTAAAAACTCAGTTGTGATCCCTTATGCACTGTTTTCTGCTAGGGGATTGACACAGTGCGGTGCTGAATGCTCTAACCCTGACCTTGCAAAGCTCTTAAGCATGTGCCTAGCTTTAACCACCAAAGAGTAATCCCATTGTGATTATTAATTTGCCTGAAGTTAAGCATGTGCTTGAATGCTATTGCAAGATGAAAGCAAGGGTGTTCAGAGCCAGAGCCACCTACAATTTCACAGTAATCAAATATTGCCCTGCGTGAAAAGGAATAGGAGTATTTTACCATTTCATGCAAGCTGGCAGCCTCTCATCAGTGGGGAGAAATAAGTGGCGTCATTATCGTGACTACCCTTTATCCAGTTCTCCAGTTCATTTGCAGCATATTTGGTGTCCTACAGTGCTGGGAGGAGCTGCTACCTGCTCGGTAGGAGAAATTTCAGACCGCCATTTCTTGGGACAAACAATTCTGCTGCCTAGGTCTGGGGGAAGAGTGGGTTTGGGAGTGGAGCCCAGTTAATTTGCAAGGTCTGAGACCAGTGTGAAAGCATACAAACCCTGCAGGGGCTGAAAAGCCCAGCTGCAGAAGGATGGTTTGCTCCGTTGTACAGGAATGACCTGGATACAGGAATATCCAGAGGCATATCTAGGGGTTGGCGAAACTGGCCGTCACCTATCAGAATATGGTGTGGGTGTGTGGGTGTGTGGGTGTATGCTGCTGTCACAACAGGATTAAATGTGAGAGAAGCTTCTCATCCTTTTTTGCAATAAATTGTAAACTCTGGGCTGCCATACGTCCAGACATAGCTGGGATTCATCCATTGAAAATGGCATCTGGGCAGAATTTTAGAAAAGCGGCTAAAATGTCCGGGGAAACCCAGGCCTATGGCAGGTCATACCAGAAGTGTAAACATGTGCAGTACAGTCGTACCTTGGTTCTCGGACATAATCTGTTTTGGAAGTCCGGCTGACTTCCGAAACGCTCGAAAACCAAGGTGCAGCTTCCGGAGCTTCCTGCACTCAAGCAGAAGCTGCGTCAGATGTTTGGCTTCCAAAAAACGTTCAAAAACTTACTTCCGGGTTTTTGGCATTCAGGAGCCAAAACATAAGAGTACCAAGGTGTTCAAGAACCGAGGTACGACTGTAACATGATTTATTTGGGGAAGAGTGCTGGTACACTTCCTTACCAAGGCTGCAAAGATATCCATGTAACTATTCTTTGGAGAGATGGATAGTAGAGATACTACCTACTTACTTTACTATGTAGCATCTGTGTTCTTTAACAGGGTGTGAATCAGGAGCAGAATGGAACAGAGCAGAAGAAAAGCGGGAACGAATACCAAGAGGTGAGCACTGAGTTCCATTGCTTCAGGGCCTCTTTCTTCCTCCAATCTGTATCTTTATCTCATTCTTGTCACCAGGAAGTAGAAGGCTCACAGTGTGTTGGTTTCTCATACCTTTTGCCTGTTGAGATGGCAAAAAGGCTCCATGGATCCTGTAGGTATCCGGCATGATTAGATTTGATTAGACTAATCTCTAGGTGAGAGCTTGTTTCTCTCCTCCTCCTCCTCATGGTTTAATGGTGTTGCAAGGACAGTGGAAGGGCTCTGTTACGGCCTCCACTAAATCCTCTCCTTTGGGAGAGAAGGGAAATTATTAAAGAGCTAAGCCCCTCCCACTTCCTCAACAGAACTCCACCCCCTTCACAGCAGACTTTGTCCCTGCATTTATTTGAATGATTAGTTGGCTCACTGTATTGGACTAAGCTAGCATAATGTCTGGGCAGGTATTTTCCCAGGTTACTGTGGGCAGGTAGCTTTCTGGACTCTGGCTGATTGCAGCAATGTAGGTGGAATATACACACATATAAAAATGCAGTGAAAACGTTTTGAAAAATATTGAATTTGCCATAGCTCACCATCGCCATCTAGTGCCACATCTGTATACTGCATTTTACAACATGCCTAAAACATTTTATTTACAGCTGTATAGCTGAGTCTGTTGTCTTAGGTGTGGCAGGTATATGGGAGGCTACTGGGCTGGGGGCTGGCTTGTTTGACTGGGGGTTTCCCAGAATACCAGAACAAATCATCATCATCATCCAGATCATTTTTTTCAGATCAATTTGCAATCTTAGAACGCTTTTACCACTGTTCTTTCATTAGTAATACCCTTTTTATCTGTGAAATGCTGGACATTATTTGATAAGCTTTGGAGGAACCTGCTCCACAATTGCTGTTAAAAATGGCATCTTAAAAAACAACAGCTAGAGGAGGCCAGTATTTAAATTGCTTAAAAAACAAAACAGCTCGGAGCACTGCTTACTAGAATGTTATTATCCTGCTTCTGAGAAGAGTTGACATAATTAGACCGATAAATATGTAGTACCCTCACTGGTCCGAGAAATTTCTCATTGCGTTTTTGATGTTACCATAAATTTCCCTGTAAAACTGAGTTAGCACATCCTGTGAGGGAATCCAAAGAGCTCAATTGTTCAGATTGGCAGTAACACCAGGATAAAAGTTTTAGGATCTGGCATAAAATGTTGCCTCCGGGAGAAGTGTTCCAGAGCAATGGTTTTCAGACAGACTTCTGGGAATCCTGGGGCTTCTCACATAACACCCAACATTTCACAAACAGGGGCAAGCTTGTGTGACCCTACTTGTGTGAAATGCTCCCTCTGCTAATAGCATCTCTACTCTACACAGGGTTCATCTCTACTTTCTCTATGCTGTGTCTATTTATGGTTCCTTTGATTAAGTCTATAATAAATATCCTACAATATTTTAAAAAATCAACACTTCAAACTATATCTTGGTAACTGCAAGATGCAAAATTGCAGGTTGTGAATTGCATAGTGCCTTGGTGATCATGCACATGTATTTACCTATGAGACAGGATGCCTCCACCTCCATTTACAGGGCAATCCTATCATCTTTATTCCAAAGTAAGCCATACTGTGTTCACTGCAGTTTACTCGTAAATAATTGTGCATAGGGAATTGCAATTCTATACTCACTTCCCTGGGATTTAATTCTGATTAGACATGCAAAGCACATGCAAAGCGTTGCAGACTTCTGATCAGACATGCAACGGATTGCAACCTCATACATCTAACTTTCTCATTCTGAAAAATAGCAACTCTAGACATACCCGGGGGGGGGGGGGGAATCAAGAAAGGAATTTCCCAAAGCAAAAATAAGGACAAGGACTAAAAAACAGGGGCTGTCCCTGGTAAATAGGGACAACTGAGTGGCAGAAATTGCATTGGGTAGGATCAACATAGTATGGGGGTGGGGAGGATTGACCACAGCAAACCCAAGCTTGGGTTCAGTATCTGCACCCTGGTCCCCCAGTGAGACCTTGCTTGCTTGGCTTGTACCATGGCAAGGTTCAACACTGGCTGACTCCCATTTTACAGGTTTGGAGCGACTGAAAGCCAGCAGATCCTTTCCATCAACATGGGGCTTGTGGAATGATGAACTGATCCTGGGACCCAATGCTATACCAACCCTTGTCCTGGCTGCTGCTGCCAATAAATAGTTGGCCTGATTTTTCCCCATCACCATTATGCAGTCTAATTATTTTGCTGCTCTCGTGGGTCAAATTACGCACCTGCCTGGACAAATAGGGACAGTTGAAGCATTCTTTGTGAGACTGACACTAGCAGATAAGCTTGTTGTTGTTTAGTCGTTTAGTCGTGTCCGACTCTTCGTGACCCCATGGACCAGAGCACGCCAGGCACTCCTGTCTTGCACTGCCTCCCGCAGTTTGGTCAAACTCATGTTCGTAGCTTCGAGAACACTGTCCAACCATCTTGTCCTCTGTCGTCCCCTTCTCCTAGTGCCCTCAATCTTTCCCAACATCAGGGTCTTTTCCAAGGATTCTTCTCTTCTCATGAGGTGGCCAAAGTATTGGAGCCTCAGCTTCACGATCTGTCCTTCCAGGGAGCACTCAGGGCTGATTTCCTTAAGAATGGATAGGTTTGATCTTCTTGCAGTCCATGGGACTCTCAAGAGTCTCCTCCAGCACCATAATTCAAAAGCATCAATTCTTCGGCGATCAGCCTTCTTTATGGTCCAACTCTCACTTCCATACATCACTACTGGGAAAACCATAGCTTTAACTATACGGACCTTTGTCGGCAAGGTGATGTCTCTGCTTTTTAAGATGCTGTCTAAGTTTGTCATTGCTTTTCTCCCAAGAAGCAGGCGTCTTTTAATTTCGTGACTGCTGTCACCATCTGCAGTGATCAAGGAGCCCAAGAAAGTAAAATCTCTCACTGCCTCCATTTCTTCCCCTTCTATTTGCCAGGAGGTGATGGGACCAGTGGCCATGATCTTGGTTTTTTTGATGTTGAGCTTCAGACCATATTTTGCGCTCTCCTCTTTCACCCTCATTAAAAGGTTCTTTAATTCCTCCTCGCTTTCTGCCATCAAGGTTGTGTCATCTGCATATCTGAGGTTGTTGATATTTCTTCCAGCAATCTTAATTCCGGCTTGGGATTCATCTAGTCCAGCCTTTCGCATGATGAATTCTGCATATAAGTTAAATAAGCAGGGAGACAATATACAACCTTGTCGTACTCCTTTCCCAATTTTGAACCAATCAGTTGTTCCATATCCAGTTCTAACTGTAGCTTCTTGTCCCACATAGAGATTTCTCAGGAGACAGATGAGGTGATCAGGCACTCCCATTTCTTTAAGAACTTGCCATAGTTTGCTGTGGTCGACACAGTCAAAGGCTTTTGCATAGTCAATGAAGCAGAAGTAGACGTTTTTCTGGAACTCTCTAGCTTTCTCCATAATCCAGCGCATGTTTGCTATTTGGTCTCTGGTTCCTCTGCCCTTTCGAAATCCAGCTTGCACTTCTGGGAGTTCTCGGTCCACATACTGCCTAAGCCTGCCTTGTAGAATTTTAAGCATAACCTTGCTAGCGTGTGAAATGAGCGCAATTGTGCGGTAGTTGCAGCATTCTTTGGCACTGCCCTTCTTTGGAATTGGGATGTAGACTGATCTTCTCCAATCCTCTGGCCATTGCTGAGTTTTCCAAACTTGCTGGCATATTGGGTGTAGCACCTTAACAGCATCATCTTTTAAAATTTTAAACAGTTCAGCTGGAATATCATCACTTCCACTGGCCTTGTTATTAGCAATGCTTTCTAAGGCCCATTTGACTTCACTCTCCAAGATGTCTGGCTCAAGGTCAGCAACCACACTACCTGAGGTGTACGAGACCTCCATATCTTTCTGGTATAATTCCTCTGTGTATTCTTGCCACCTCTTCTTGATGTCTTCTGCTTCTGTTAGGTCCTTACCACTTTTGTCCTTGATTATGGTAATCTTTGTACGAAATGTTCCTTTCATATCTCCAATTTTCTTGAACAGATCTCTGGTTTTCCCCATTCTATTGTTTTCCTCTATTTCTTTGCATTGCTCATTTAAGAAGACCCTCTTGTCTCTCCTTGCTGTTTTTTGGAAATCTGCATTCAGTTTCCTGTATCTTTCCCTATCTCCCTTGCATTTTGCTTGCCTCCTCTCCTCCGCTATTTGTAAGGCCTCGTTGGACAGCCATTTTGCTTTCTTGCATTTCCTTTTCCTTGGGATGGTTTTCATTGCTGCCTCCTGTATAATGTTACGAGCCTCCATCCATAGTTCTTCAGGCACTCTGTCCACCAAATCTAAATCCTTAAACCTGTTCCTCACTTCCACTGTGTATTCATAAGGGATTTGATTCAGATTGTATCTTACTGGCCCAGTGGTTTTTCCTACTTTCTTCAGTTTAAGCTGGAATTTTGCTATAAGAAGCTGATGATCTGAGTTACAGTCAGCTCCAGGTCTTGTTTTTGCTGACTGTATAGAGCTCCTCCATCTTTGGCTGCAGAGAATATAATCAATCTGATTTCGATGCTGTCCATTTGGTGATATCCATGTGTAGAGTCGTCTCTTGTGTTGTTGGAATAGAGTGTTTGTGATGACCAGCTTGTTCTCTTGACAGAACTCTATTAGCCTTTGCCCTGCTTCATTTTGAACTCCAAGGCCAAACTTGCCAGTTGTTCCTTTTATCTCTTGATTCCCTACTTTAGCATTCCAGTCCCCTGTAATGAGAAGAACATCCTTCTTTGGTGTCATTTCTAGAAGGTGTTGTAGGTCTTCATAGAATTGGTCAATTTCACTTTCTTCAGCACCGGTAGTTGGTGCATAAACTTGGATTACTGTGATGTTAAAAGGTCTGCCTTGGATTCGTATCGAGATCATTCTGTCATTTTTGAGATTGCATCCCATTACAGCTTTTGCCACTCTTTTGTTGACTATGAGGGCCACTCCATTTCTGCTACAGGATTCTTGCCCACAGTAGTAGATATGATAGTCATCCGAACTGAATTCGCCCATTCCCTTCCATTTTAGTTCACTGATGCCCAGGATGTCGATATTTATTCTTGTCATCTCATTTTTGACCACATCCAGCTTACCTCCACTCATGGTTCTTACATTCCAGGTTCCTATGCAATATTTTTCTTTACAGCATCGGACTTTCCTTTCGCTTCCAGGCATATCCGCAACTGAGCGTCCTTTCGGCTTTGGCCCAGCCGCTTCATCAGCTCTGAATCTACTTGTACTTGTCCTCCGCTCTTCCTCAGTAGCATGTTGGACGCCTTCCGACCTGAGGGGCTCATCTTCCAGCGTCATAACTTTTATATGCCTGTTGTCTTTGTCCATGGAGTTTTCTTGGCAGGGATACTGGAGTGGCTTGCCAGTTCCTTCTCCAGGTGGATCACATTTAGTCAAAACTCTCCACTATGACCTGTCCATCTTGGGTGGCCCTGCATGGCATAGCTCATAGCTTCTCTGAGTTATTCAAGCCCCTTCGCCACGACAAGGCATTGATCCATGAAGGGGGCAGATAAGCTTATCTTAGTGCTTATCCACACTTACATTTTGCCCAGCTCCTTCCAAGCAAAGTTCCATGTTTAAAAGCTCCGAGTCCCAGTATTATTGTTTTTGGTCCTGAAGATTTCCCTGTGAAAAACCACTCTTTAGTTCTCAATCAGAGCAAACGTCAATTTGGGGTTTTCCACAAATTGCTGTTTACTCCAGTTCAGCTTTAAAGAGCTGGTTTTTTGCAAGGAAATCTCTAATAATAATAATAATAATAATAATAATAATAATAATAATAAGTGCTCAAACATGGAGTTTTAAAGCACCTGGAAAGAATGGAGGAAAATTAAGTGTGGATGAGCCCTGAAAGAGAGCTTACTGCTACTGTTTTATCCTGCAATGCACAGGGGAGTGTATTACTATTCATGCAGAATAGCAGTGTAGGTTGCCTAGTCTCATTTGCAAACTGTGTGCATGTGTCTTAGGACACACCCCAGAATCTTCTCTAATGTACGGGGTTTCTTCAGCAGCCAAGCAAATGTTGGAAGGGTCCACTGGATGTAGAAAACTGTTCTAGAGTGATGTAAGAAATCAACAGTTATATGGCTACAGTTCATTTCCAGGCCACTGCAATGCGGACAATCACTCAAGGAGAGCTGTGCCTGCCTGAGATTTCTGGATTTTCTAAAGTTAATCTGGAAGAAATGAAACTGATGTAACTAAGGCTCAGGCAGTTTCTCTCTCTCTCTCTCTCTCTCTCTCTCTCTCTCTCTCTCTCTCTCTCTCTCTCTCTCTTGCACAGATGCAAATTTAGAGCTGTTTCTCTTAAACAAAAATAGCACTAAATTGCAGTGGAGACGAAGTAACAGGAAGCAGAATCTGGCCATAAATTGTATGCCCATGAGGGAAAGTTTGATATCTTGCCCCTCTTACTCAGTGCTGCTTGACTTTCTTCAGCTGAAGGGACTTTTCCCTTCATTGTGCCATATACAAAGGAGGAATGTGGAAGAAGAAGAAGAAACAGCAACTTTCTTCACATTAACCCAAAGGAAAACATGATAGAATTCTTCCCTTCAGCCCTAGCGTCTTTATAATAGTATTCAAGCTAGAAGCATCTTCAGGGCTTTGTTGTCTCTTAGTCAGAGATGGGAGCTCTTAAGGTTGAGTTTTAACGTTAAAAATATTCTTTGAACTCTGAAGGTTTTTTGAGTGTGTACGTGGGGCTCCTGATAGAGATACTCGTTTGAAGGGGAAGAAGAGAAACCTCCTCTATTCCCTCTTGGTTTGTGTCACTGTTTGATTCTGCTGCACTGCAGTTTTATGAAGGAAATTATCGGGGGAAGGGGAAGCAGACAGCACTCTCCTGACAGTGACTTGTCAGCTTTTTGCTTTAGAGTTTGGGAAAGAGCTGCATTTCATTTTTTTTTAAGCTTGCCATTTTGAAACCCCAGAGTAGAAAACCCACAAACACCCTGTTTCCTTCCAAGGATTGGCATTGAGTAAGCAGGCCGCTCTCAAACTGGGAGGGGTGGTGGTCATGTGTCCTTCAGGCCTTCTGAAGGAAGGATGGTGGTGACATTTAGCTGCAGGACATTCTCTCCCCCCGCCATATATTGCTGCTGTTGATGCTGTCGTTGATTGCATTTCCTACCCATCCTTCACCATAAGTTCCCTGGGTGTGTTACAACAACATAAAAATAATTTAAACTGATTGACAGTCAGAAGAACAGGCTGGACACACACACACACACCAGCCAATCACATGTCAAAGGCCAGAGTAAAAAGCATGGATACTGAACATTACTACAACACAGTAATCCTGAGGGCGGCAGATTTTCATAGGGGCTTCAGGGCAGGCTGAATGGCACACATAGTTCTGCCCTTCGGAATATCCTGCTGCTGTAGGACCCTCCCACTGACCAGATCCCCATATCTGCTGTTTGAGGAGACTGCCTTGCTCTGCCTAGGCTGGCTCATATCAGCCTCCAGGTCTCCTCCTTTAATGGGATGTTGACTTGGACAGACCTGTGTGTACCATATCGTCTGCACATTATCCCCTAAACTAGCCTGTGCCTTCAAGGCTCAGTAGGGAATGGCATCCCCTTGCCAGTGTCGAAGGAGGATTCATTTGCCTGCCGTTCTGGTGAGCTTTGCATATGGAATAGAGGAAGGAACCACCTTGTCCTTCACCTCAGGCAGCAAAATGTCATGGGCCAGCCTGGCTCTGCAGCAGATCTGTGGACGTTTACTCTGCTCCATGTGCTGCAGGGTGCTCAGGTTTTACATGGCAATGTGCAAGAGAAGAAGGAAGACCTGAAGACAGAACACAGGCTCATATGGTGAAGGATTCTTAGGGCTGCCATACATCCCAGCTTCATCCGTCGGAAATAGCATCGGTGCGCAATTCTCAAAAATCGCTAAAAATGTTTGGGGAAACCCGGGTGTGTGGCAACTCATGTCAGAAGTGTTGGTTTTTTTGGGGGGGGGTGATTTTCAACAACAACAAAAAACCCTCACCAACTTTGCCTCCTCCCACAAAAAGCTCAACAGGGCGGGGTATAAATAATAAATTATTATTATTATTATTATTATTATTATTATTATTATTATTACTATTCGAAATATGGCAACTGTAGTGGTCGGAGTGCTGCATTTAGGACCTTGGAGGAACACGGGTATAAAATTGTAATAATAAAAAAAGAATTTACATGCATCTTGCCCAAGAGAGCTCAATATAAGGAGATCCATATTCCAAGAGGTCCTGCCCATCATCCCTGGCAGTTCAAGAGCCCTTAAAGAAAGGCATCATTTCCTCTCCCCCCCCCAATGCCCTTAAAAGTACAGATGCATAGCTTTATTAGAAGCATATATGGTCAACTTTAACTTAATTTGGTTGTGAGCTTCTTCTTCCTTTTTTTTTTTTACTTTTCTGCAAATGGTTAACAAAACTTCACAAGAATGACTTTGTTCTCATCCAAAAATGGAGCCTCTGCTGCTTTGCTTCTATGAATGACAGATCAGCATCAACAACACTGTAGGTATTTTTATTAGGACTCCATGGCAACCCCAGTACATGATTTGGTGGTTCCGAGGGAACTGAATTATTTTCAGCTTGCGGTTTGTCCCATAAAATGACAATGTGATAGGGGTTCGTGCATCAATTGACGTCTGAATTTATCAACATTGTCGTCCCCCTGCTCCCCCCAGCAACTAGGGCTGCAGACTCTGGCTTCAGACAGGGCTGCTGTAAAAGTTTCAAGAATCTTCTGCGGTTCCGGTTCCACAGAATGATATCCAAAGTTAGACAAATTTGGAGTAGGCTTAGTGATCTCAATAGCTCTATTCTGGGTATGACTTAGAGATGGATGTTACCCAGAAATCTTATATTTAGCAGTGTGGCATAAAACCACAACTTTATTCATTTCTCCATTTCTGTTAAATTTCTAGGAAACTTATGGAAAACGCTTCATCTTATGGTTAGCATATAACCATCAAATTATTTGCTTCTTGGCAAGAATCTTGACCACAGGATATTGAATAACCCTCACCCAGGGTCCACAACTTTTGCAACCAGCATGACAGAAGGACTTCACTTCTCAGTCTGATACCAGAGGTAGCCAAAATATTTGATTAGTGAGAAACCAGGATAAATGGGAATGCTGTTAACCAATTTTTAAAAGAAGGCAGTACATGCAATGTATTCAGATATCATGTAATTCTGAATTTGTGGGAAATCCCATTGGTTGGTTCTACCTTTCTGGTTGAAATAATTGAGTCCCCAGTCCCCATATCTTGATGAAAGCGTCATGGGTTTCAGGACAAAATGGCTGCCAATGGCAGCCAAAAGAAAGAGAGGTGATGGTATTCTGTACCAGTGAGCATCCTCACAAAAATGCACTGGGTATAGAGGACAGAGTGTCAGACTAGGACCAGAGTAAGGTTGCTGGATTCAAAGGTGGAGAACATCATACTGGTACTATGTGCCTTCAGATTTCCTGAAGTGGTAGGACATAAGATGTGACTTCTCCTGCCTGCTCCCATGCCAGCCCTATCATCTAACCCCTTCTCCTGCTTACTGTGCATGGAGGGGCCCATAATAATAATAATAATAATAATAATAATAATAATAATAATAATAATTTATTATTTGTTTCCCCAGCCACTCTGGGTGGCTTCCAACAAAGATTAAAATACATTAAAATATCACACATTAAAAACTTCCCTAAACAGGGCTGCCTTCAGCTGTTTTCTAAATGTCAGGTAGTTGTTTATCTCTTTGACATCTGATAGGAGGGCATTCCACAGGGCGGGCGCCACAACCAAGAAGGCCCTCTGCCTGGTTCCCTGTAGCTTTGCTTCCCGCAGTGAGGGAACCACCAGAAAGCTCTCACCGCTGGGTGAGAACGATGGAGGTGGAGACACACTGTCATAAAAACGTTCCTCCGCATCCTCCCCGGCAGAACCAAAGTTTGCCAGCACATCATGACACACACCTTCAGGTATACTGGACCGAGGCCAGACCGATTATAGGTGCTGCCACATTTAAATCATCCCTAAACATTGGTGCATTGCTTTCATTCATGGTTTTCATACCTACGCAAAACTATCCTATTTTACGCTCCAAGTTTCATTGAAGATTTTAGAGAAGGGCAAGCCTTTTCACTCAAGCAATATTCCGAATCTATTTTTACAGTGCTTGCTCTGCATCAAGACCCACCCTCTAAACGGTACTACCCACACACTGATATGAGGCTTACTCATTCCATCTTCAGACGGGCACTAACAGATCTAAACAAACCTTTAAAAAGGACAAAACATTTGTAAAACAAACTTTTGGCTACTGAGAGTGCACTGAAGCAGGCAGTCCCATAACAGACTTGAAAGGGGAGGGCTTTGTATATTCTTCTCTCACATTTCCAGTGGAGCCTCTTGTGTACAGGTGGAATAGCTTCTCTCTTCTTCAGGCCAGCCTCTGCTCCTTCTTTAGTACTCATTTCTTCAGTGAAGTCATTCTGAACCATCCCTAGTCTCACCTTACTGGTACCTCCACTGCCACCTGGGTCTCCTCCACTCACTCCATCTCAATTATTCATTTTTCTCTCTTGTAGGTTGTAAGGGCAGGTCATTCCACCTGAAAAAGGATATTATTTAACTGCAAAAGTGTAGAAAAATGCAGCTGAATATCATTAAGTTGACCCTCCTGTTAGGAAAGGGCTGGACAACATTGGTGTTTTTCGTAGTAGCAGTAAGATTTTTCTTTAAAAATTTGGCTTTTGGATCGCACAAACTGGTAGTGGAGGAAAGCCAGTAGATATGGAAACTTTTGAATCAGGACCAGGGCTTGGGGTGGATCGCTTCTCCCCTATATGAATGCATGACAAAATTTCTGAGCAAGGCCTTTCTCCTCACACTAGTACTTAGGTTCACACCCAAAGGCCTACATTCCAGATAAACAAAAGGAAGTGCTTCTGCACAGAAAGCATAATTTACCTTACAAAATTCAAGCGAACAATACAGTGGTGCCTGCCAGTAACTTTGGGAAAAAATCGACAAATCCATGAAGGGTAGGTCGGTCAAAGCCATACAATTAAAGCAAAATTTGAAGTCGTCAGGTAATGCAAAGCAGATACGGGACTGATGCATAACGCAGTGTGGATGCAGCTAGTTGGATGCATGCAACAGTGCTTTTCAATTAGCATGGGCAATACAGAAAGCAAACCCACTTTGGCTTGTATTAATCAATTATTTGTGCCCTGAGTTCCAGTGAGCAAGAGCTACATTTGTAGTCAAAAAGGCAGAGGTGTGTGTGCATTTGTGGAATGTGAGGATGCAAACAGAATCACAGAACCGTAGAATTGTAGATGGTGCACTATGAATATGAAAGCAAAGGGAACATTGTCCCCTTCAAGGTTTTTTTAAACACACGCACACCAGACACCATAACAAGAGCAAAGTGTGAAAGTGTCTGGAATTGATGCTATGTTTTCAATTATTTATTTAGCACAGCATTCTTTTTCTTGTTGACACTTTGTTTGTGTTCTCTCCTTCCAGTTGGACGTGGTACATCTGTGAACACAGCACTTACCTATCACTTGACAACAATTCACAGCATAAGGGGTTTTAGAGCCTGGATAATGAAAGGAAGAGCTTGTCAAGTAGTTCTGGCACTACAATTTAGATGTACACTTCTTGGTTAGTTAGGTGTTGTTTTTTTAAGGAGAGCTTCATACTTGGTTTATGAGGTTCAAAAATCCTCCTGTGTCAAAGTTTAATAACAGCAAAACTTGGTTGGGATGTTCTGTTAATTTAACCCAGCACTAGAAACTTTGAAGAGCAGAAACCCACAGGTGAGCTGAGAAAGAGGCAGGTTTCACTTGCTATCAAGGCTGAACAGAAGCATTTTTGGACATTTGTTAAATCATACTGATCTAGATTCTTCTTATCATTGTTTCTGATGCATAAATATGTGCTCTCCTAAGCTACAGCCATGCCAGAATATATCTTTGTGTATCTTTATTTTAGTTTTTTTTTTTAAGTTTTTTTAAGGCAGATTCAGCTACCATCTGTGAAACCTAATCAATAGATGCTGATGGTATCAAAAGTATTGTTTTGTAAATGCAAGGAAGGGACATATGTGCATCCTATCCAAAGTTGGCATTGACCTAAGTTTTACTTAGAGGAGACCCATTGAAATTAATTTCAACAGGTCTACTTTGAGTAAAACTTAGTAGACCACAAGATCAACATGAGTCAACAGTGTGATGCAGCAGCAAAAAAAGTTTATGCTATTCTAGGCTACATCAAGAAAGTAATAGTACTGCTGTATTCTGCCTTGGTCAGACTGCACCTGGAATATTGTGTCTAGTTCTGGGCACCACAATTTAAGGAGGATATTGACAAGCTGGAAGGCAGAGGAAGGCAACCAAAATGATCAAGGGTCTGAAAACCAAGCCTAATGAGGAACAGTTGAGGGCATTGGGTATGTTTAAACTGGAAAATAGGAGATTGAAAGGAGATATGAGAGCCATCTTCAAATACTTCAAAGGCTGTCACTTGGAAGATGGAGCAAGCTTGTTTTCTCCTGCTCTGGAGGCTAGGACCTGAACCAATGGATTCAAGTTGCAAGAAAGGAGATTCCAAGTAAACATCAGAAAAAACTTTCTGACAGAAAGCTGTTTGACACTGGAATGGACTTCCACGATAGGTGGTGGACTCTCCTTGATTGGAGTTTTTAAAGCAGAGATTGGATAGCCACCTGCCATGTATGATCTAGTTGAGATTCCTATATTGCAGAGGATTGGACTAGATGACCCTTGGGGTCCCTTCCAGCTCTACAATTCTATTATTCGATGTGACTCCCCTGAAGAATCCTGAGCACTGTCATTTCTTATGGGTGCTGGGAATTGTAGCTCTGCAAGGGGTAAACTATTGTTCCCTTGGGGTCCCTTCTAACGTTATAATTCTATGATTCCATGAGTGCCACCCAGAATGAGAAATGAAGGCTTTAAAATACATGGCAGTGGAGAATATCAGTCCAAAAATTAGCCTTCAGTTTTCCACAGTAGCTGTTCAGATGCTTCTTGGAAGTCTACTACTGCAATGCGCTCTACGTGGGGCTACCTTTGAAGGTGACCCGGAAACTACAACTAATCCAGAATGCGGCAGCTAGACTGGTGACTGGGAGCGGCCGCCGAGATCACATAACACCGGTCCTGAAAGACCTACATTGGCTCCCAGTACGTTTCCGAGCACAATTCAAAGTGTTGGTGTTGACCTTTAAAGCCCTAAACGGCCTCGGTCCGGTATACCTGAAGGAGCGTCTCCACCCCCATCGTTCTGCCCGGACACTGAGGTCCAGCTCCGAGGGCCTTCTGGCGGTTCCCTCACTACGAGAAGCCAAGTTACAGGGAACCAGGCAGAGGGCCTTCTCGGTAGTGGCACCCACCCTGTGGAATGCCCTCCCACTAGAGGTCAAAGAGAACAACAATTACCAGACCTTTAGAAGGCATCTCAAGGCAGCCCTGTTTAGGGAAGCTTTTAATGTTTGATGGATTTCTGTATTTTAATGTTTGATGGATTTCTGTATTTTAGAATTTCTGTTTTGTTGGAAGCCGCCCAGAGTAGCTGGGGGAACCCGGCCAGATGGGCGGGGTATAAATAATAAATTATTATTATTATTATTATTATTATTATTATTATTATTATTAAGAGGGCATGAACATACTACTGTTGGTCCCCAGCCGCTGGTATTTACTGTCATACTGACTCTGGACCTGGAGATTTCACACAGCCAACCTGACTGATAGTCATGGATAGACGTATCCTTCATTATACACCTCAAAAGACTCCATCCGTAGATCTTTCCAAGGACAGCTGGCAAACCATCACTGGAATGTTTTATACATGGGATATATTTTCTTAAGGGACAAACATACGAGTATCTACTGTGCCAGGTCCATGCTTACCGAGAAGCTGAAATTACCAGTGTTGTTTGCCTTCTTTTGCTCTATTGAGATAATGAGCACAACTCCAAGGTTTGATTTGGGCTGAGAAAAAGAATAGGAAGAAGAAGACACAGAAATTCACCATTGGCGATGGGTGAGGGTTATGCTGGACATGGGGAAGAAAAGGGATAAAGTTAGAGGCAATTATAATGCAGGACCGGTACTACCGGTACTATAAGGCAGAGTGAGGCAATAGCCCCAGGTGGCAGATACTGGGGGGGGGGGAGCAGTAGCAGCCTCCCGGGCTACTACTCCCGAGCCCTTTGACTAGGCTGAGACCAGAGCTGTGTGTGCAACACAGCCTGAGATCCCCTCCTCCAAGCTACTGGGTGGGATGCCCTAAGCTACACTCAGGTGAAGATATATTCCCATTGCCAGAGCTTAAATCAGATTCAACTGCTAGTCTAGACAGCTTCACCTTCTGTCCATGGAATAAGATGGAGGTGAGCATCATCTTGCCTATTGCCAGAGGGAGAAAAATATCTTGAGTTGGCCCTACTACAGTGTAAGTGTGACATGTGGATTTTTTATGATACCCTTCTCCTTTTTTATCTTTCAGACATAGCTAATTCAAACACTTCTCCCTTTCCTGCCTAGGCCAGTTCTTATGTCGTTCACTTATTTTGCTGCCTGATGTTCCCAGTTGCTAGGAAACGTATTCCTTTTGACCGAGGGATTTTATTTAATTTTTTTTAAATTTTTTGCTATGGCAGCATCTTCTCTTCCAGCCTTGGGCAGCTTGTTGCCATGGCAGCAATCTACCTTCCCTTCTGGTGCCGTTCCCAAACGCTCGTGGTGTGACCCTCAAGATCTGCAGCCATTGTTCAAGAGTTTCCTAGATGTTGTCTCCCTTCTTGTTTTCCAACTCTCTTCGCTTTACTCTTCCCTGAAAATAACAAAAGTACCGAGGAGCCTGGTATTGCAAGGGATACATTTTCCTTCGTTTTCCCATTTTCCGGTTTGAGCCTAGCCACACAAAACAACTTGTCCTAACCAAAATCCAATTAGTGCCTTCAAAAGCAGGGATGTCTCTGCTTCTAAAGCTGCAAAGCAGACTTGGCCCAGCCAACTGGCATGGCGCTGACTTTGTGTCGCATGTGGTCATAGCACAGTGCTATATCATTGCTAACAGCAGGCCAGGCCAGTGAACCTGCCAACAATTTTAATGGAAGCAGAGTGACCTACCTTGGATACTCCAAGACTGGGACATGCAAGCTAGCTCACAGCTTGAGAAAGAAAAGGGAAATTCAGAGCTGGGTTGGGTTTCCCTTTTCACCCCCACCCCACCCCCGGCCATTCATCTGTTTCGAGCAAGCTGATAATCTGCATGTAGGAAGCAGCCTTTGCAAATGTGCTTACTGAGACAAAGAACGAAAGCAATATGGCCACAGTGGGGCAGAAACTGTTTGCATGCTCAAACTACCTACTGTTTCAGGTGCTGCGGCTTTTGATTCCGTAGGAGCAAGCCTCTCCTGTGCATAAGAACATTTTGTGCAAATTGGCAAGAGACAAGTGCCAGGCACAGATGATTATGACCTCACTTTGAAGTTTCGTGCCACAAATCTTCCCAGGAGCCGAATCCATGTGAATATCAACTAACGAGGCATGTTCTCCATGCATCTGCTGACTGGAGTTGCTAACCAGGCAAAGCACAACCAATTTAGGAGCCCTTCTCAAATATCAGATAGATAACAACACAGGCTTTTGTAAAGAATGCAGTACCATGAAACCTTGGTTGCATTGTCTGGTGATGCAAAGAGTACCGAATGGTTTCCTAAGTGCAAAGAACAATGTGCTCGCATAGTGTGGAATCTCATTATTTTTATGGAATCACAACCTTTGACCTGCGGTGCTGTGTCTACGATTAAAAAGAAAGAAAGATTTGGCTTAAATAGTACTTGACACTCTCAAGGAATGTTTGGGGCTTTTTTTAAAACAATCAAAGACATACAAAAGTAGACAATTTACAGATTCTGTATTAAACTTTTGAAAACATACAATATTATTAAGGGGGGGGGGAGAGAGAGAGAGAGAGAGAGAGAGAGAGAGAGAGAGACTGTTATGAGTTTAGGGGGTTAATGTGGATGGAACTCTGGGTCCAAAACCTGTGATCCAGTATCAGTGAGGCTAGAATGTATACAATGGAAACTGGTGGGTTGGCCAAACTAGTCAAGGTAATGGCTTTAGCTGGGCAGTGAAGTGCTCATCAGCATCTCAAACAATGAGCTAAGTGATGGTGCTCTCCAGGAAAGGGGTGGACATCCTGCCCTGCCCTGCTCTTTCTCTCACCTGGCTGGAGACCAGGCGATCCTCGTCCTAATGGAGAAGATAGATCTATGGGAGCCCCTCCATCCTACACTCAGCTTGTAGATATGTGTAAATAAAGCCATACCCTAAATACAGCACATATAAACTCAGAGAAATGCTTTTGTATTGCCTTTGTGCTGTCTCATCATTGGGTTATTGTTGTTTTAAGAGGGAAAGGGGTGCCCAAACAACAAAAAGTTGAAAGAAAATAGGAAGAACAATGACACATTTCATTGGATGTGGCCACGCGCTCAACAACCCTACCCCATCTATAAGAAACTACACTAGTATAATCAAACACACACACCCTTTTAAAGACAAAAAACAGCCTTGGCAAGTTGCTAGCCTCAATAGAGGAAGGGTGGACAGAAAAGGCTGATTAACCCTTTATCCACTGGCCATTTTGAATCTCCAAATCCTCCTTCCACTGCTTTTCACCCATGGGAGGGGAGGAAAACCAGGTTACCCGTGTCTTTGGTGATGATAAAGCCAGGGGTGCAATTTTGAGCTGAAAAATGAAGGAAAGGGAGAGAGGAGGGCCTTTTTCACTTATCCTGGCAGCTTGCCAAAGGTATTTTTGGTTAAAAGAATAAAGCATAATTTGGTCCTGAGAAATGCTGATTAGTATCATTGCTGGTAGTTGTACTATAAAACTCAACTGCTCTGGAAAAAGGGCAAAGAAGAAGATTAAGATGTAATGAGTTATCTCTTATTGATGAATCCTGTGGTTAAACTGCTGAGATACTTGAAACTTAGTAGAAAACAGATATAATGCATATCTTACTTAGTGCCAGAGAAGAGTTGAAATATCTAAATATATTGAACTATTGCTATAACTATGATCTGTAGCTGCATTCACCAAAATAACCTTTCTTGTAATGTGACACCAAGGAAAAATACTTATTAACAACTTTAAGAGGAAATGGGAACCATTTGTTATGTACTGGAATCAATTTGTGGACTATCAATCAACAGCTGTTTGATTCCCTTCATTAGACAACTGATTATTGCTTCATGAAATTCAAATTATAACGATGAATTAATTTAAATTTAAAACTTAAAATTAGAAAACGGGAAATACATGAGTAATTTAGTTTACTTCAAGTTCTTCCATTGTTCATGATTTTGTATTCAGTGGTACTGCACTACAATGTACCATAAAAAACGAAGTGTTTTAGGGATACCTAAAACATTTACAGATTTATTGTGACATAACCTTTTGGGTACTATTGCCGCCTTTAACAGATTCATGAAATGTTATCCTCACTTGGCACCTGCAACAGGAGGGTGGGAAATTACTAACAGCGAGAGCAAATGGCAACAAAATGCAAGAGGTGCAATCTATGATCTAGCTCAAATGTAAATAAGATAAGCACAATATTATTTAGTCTGGGTTTTCTCTTTAGCAGTAGTTTCAATGAAGCCACTTCCTCCTCCAGGAAAAAGGGAAGGCTATGGCAGGTTGGCTCACTAGCCAGCTTTTGCAAGTGATGAGAAGACTCAGCTGATGGGTGGTGGGAGCAACACAAAAACCTGTATTTGATGTGGTGGCTTCCCGTTTGTGGAGAATGCTCTCCCTAGGGAGACTCGCCTTGCCCCTTCACTATACATCTTTAAGCTCCAGGCAAAAACATTCCTTTTCTCCCAAGCCTTTGGCTAATTAGACAATCTACGTTTTTTTTTTTAATAATCTTTATTAACAACACAAAGAAACAAATCAAATATAATCAACTCAGAAAATAGTACAAATCGTTAAAACCAATGAACAAAAATTATAACCCATTGAAATATCATTTTTGCTTTACCCCCTCCCTCCCTCCCTCCCACTTCCCCCCAATCCCCACCCCCCGCACTTTCCATCCTGTTTAGAGCTTATCCTTATATTCCACATATTATTTACATACCTTAATTTATTTAACTATTAAAGAAAAAAAGAGAGAAAAAAAGAGTAAAATAAAAGACACAGCAAAATACATATAATTACTTATTTTCTAAATCAAATATTCATGACAAAATCGTTAAGCATCTGAGATTACATTTGGGTTTTCCAATTGGCTCTTAATATAATTAATAAATGATTTCCAATTTTTTACGGTCTCCTCTGAATCCATTCCTTTGATTTCTTCGTAATTTTTTGCTAAATTGTAATAATTGAATAATTTTATCTGCCATTCTTCTTTACTTGGGTTTACCGAGGTTTTCCAATTTTTTGCAACTAATAACCTAGCAGCTGCTACCGCATAACTGACTACACATCTGTCCTTGGGATGGATGTCCTCAGATATCATTCCTAGAAGGAACATTTCCGGGTTTTTCTTGAAAGAGTATTTTAATATTTTCTTTAATTCCTTGTAAAGCATTTCCCAAAATTCTCTAATTATACTACAATTCCACCATATGTGGATGAAGGAGCCAACCTCCTTTTTACACCTCCAGCATAAATTGCTGGTTCCTGGGTAGATTTTGGAAATTTTAAGTGGGGTCAGGTACCATCTGTTCTGCATCTTCGAGATGTTTTCCTTTAGATCGTAGTTGGGTGTAAATTCTGAATCTTTTTTCCATAACTTCTCCCACTTCTCCACTGGGATAGGTTTCCCCAGGTCCTGACCCCACTTAATCATGAATTCTTTCGTCAGCTCTTCTTCTGTTCTCCATTTTAGAATTATCTGGTATAATTTTTTAATATATTTGCTCTTATTTACTAATAATATCTCCTCCAATTTTGACATTTCCCTATCAAAGCCCAATTTTTTATCAATTTGCAGTCTCTGATTTATTTCAAAGTACTGCAACCAGGTGGTCAAGAGGTGTTTTATTTCGGAATAATCTTTTAATTTTAATGTTCCCTCTTTTTCTTCCAATAGATTCCTATAGGTAGGCCAATTACCACCCATATTAGTTCTTTTGACCGCCACTAATTCCAATGGTGAGACCCACCATGGGGTCTTTGGTTCAAAAAACCTTTTATATTTCTGCCAAACTAGGTACAGAGATTTTCTAATTATGTTGAACATAAAAATGTTCTTTTTTTCAATTTTTTCTTTCATTAGGTAGCGGTGCCAGCCAAAAGCTAATCCTTGGCCCTCCAAATCTAAAAGATCCGTATTTTGGAGTTCCATCCACTCTTTAATCCAAGCGATTGCAGCTGCGTCGTGGTATATTTCGAGATCTGGGAGCCCAAAGCCTCCCCTGTTTCTATGATCTATCATAATTGTATATTTGATCCTCGGTCTCTTCCCTTCCCAAATAAATTTCATAATATCCTTTTTCCATTCACCAAAAATTTTATCTTTCCTCAAAATTGGTAAGTTTTGAAATAAGTAATTCATTTTCGAGACTACACACATCTTAATTAATGAAATTCGGCCCATTATTGATAATTTTAATTTACTCCATTCCTCCATGTTTGCCTTTATCTTTTTCCAGGTTTCCCTATAATTTTCTTGCACCAGATCTATCCCTTTTATTGTTGTATTTATACCCAAATACTTCATTTTTTTGTCAATTTTTAAACCTGTTTTTTCTTGGAGCTCCTATTTTTCTTTGATTTCTAAATTTTTTACCAACATTTTGGTTTTCTCATAATTTATTTTCAATCCTGCCAGTTTACCATATTCATTTAGCTTCGTAATCACTGAGGGGATACTTTGTATTGGGTCTTCAGTAGTTATAATTATATCGTCTGCATAAGCCTTTACTTTATATTTTTTACTGCCAATTACTATACCCTTAATACTGTCCTCTTCTCTAAAAATTTTTAGAAGGATTTCCAATGTTAATATAAAGAGGATAGGGGATAAGGGACAGCCTTGCCTAGTACCTCTTCCAATGTTTATGTTGTCTGTTAATCTTCCATTTATTAGTATTCTGGCTTTTTGAGTTTTATATATGGCTTTTATTGCTTTCTCCATTCTATCTCCCAGGTTCATTTTTTCTACTGTCTTTATCAGAAATACCCAGGAGACTCTGTCGAAAGCCTTCTCCGCGTCAATGGCTAGGAGGGCTGCCTGCTTGTCCCTTCTATTTTCAAGGCATTCTAAAATGTTTACAATATTTCTAATATTATCCTTTACGGACCTACCCTTTACAAAGCCAACTTGATCTTTATGTATTAGTTCTTCCAAAATTTTATTTAATCTTTCTGCCAGGATTTTGGTAAAAATTTTATAATCAAAATTTAGGAGGGAGATCGGTCTGTAATTGGATGGTGAATCTGTATCTGTTTGGGCTTTGGGTATTAGAGTAATTTGTGCTTCTGTCCAAGATTTGGGAACCTTGCCTCCCGTTAATATTTTGTTCATTAAATCTTTAAGTGGGCTAGATATTATTTCCTGAAATTCCTTATAGAACTCTATGGGAAGCCCATCAGGACCTGGGGTCTTCCCTCTTTTCATAGCGTTTATCACTTCTATTATTTCTTCTGAGGTAATTTCTTTATTTAAAAGTAACATTTTTTCGGCTGGTATTTGGGGGAGCTGATATTTTTTAAAGAATTCATCAATCTCCTGAGCGCTTACCTCCTCCCTTTGATATAAAGATTCATAAAATTTTTGAAATATTTTCATAATTTCCTCAGTCCTATCAAGAATTTTCCCCTCTGATCTAATTCTTGTTATTATTTTCTCACTTTTCCTCTTATTGATCTGCCACATCAATAATTTGCTCGGTTTATTTGCCCATTCGAAGTATTTGTATTTCCAGAATTTTAATTTTCGTTCCATTTCTTGGTCGATCGTCCTTTCAAATTCTGCTCTTAATAATCTTAATTCTTGTTCTACCTTCTTATCATGGTTTTTATAGAGAGATTTTTCTTTTCTTTTTATTTCTTGTAATAATTTTTCTTTTTCTTTTTCTTCCGCTTTCCTGATTCTCGCTGATTGTTCTATGAAGACCCCACGCATGAAAGCCTTTCCCGCATCCCATACTGTATTTGAATCTACCTCACCGTTGTTATTTATTCTAAAATATTCTTTCAATTTTTTAATAGCCTCTTGTTTTACATTGGTTTTTTTCAACATAAAGACATTTAATCTCCAATTTTTCTCTTTTTGGCCTTCCTTTAATATCAGACTTATTGCACTGTGATCTGAAAGGGTTCTGGGGTTGATTTCTATTTTTTGGATTCTTAACAATAATTCTTTTGAAATCCAAATCATGTCTATTCTACGTTTTTTTGAACTGTAGGGGAGTATTGTTTTTGCTTGTGACTATGCTATGTATTTTTGTGTCATCATATTGTAAGTCACGCTGTGATGCCCCTATGAAGGGCAGTATAGAAATTCAAGAAAAACAAACAAACAAATTCCTGTAGGGTGGTGTTGAAATGTTCGCATTTAAGCTCTCAACGTGATTGGAATCACTTGGGAGGAGTTCCAGCTCTTTCCCCTGAACATTGCATCCATATCGCCTGGCAAATCTGCCCTCCACGTGTTGGGTGAAAGTCTGCTATGGTCAGTCTGCATAATGACCAGGGTTCTAAACTGCATGGGGAGCTAGTCCAACTGCAGTATGTTCCCTTCTGCAGCCCTTTACCAGCATGTGGAGGCACACAAAGCGGATAAGACAAATGCAGCAGGGCCATTGACAAAGCCTGTTCTCCTTCATGGAGAGCACGTGTTGTGGTGGGGTTTAGCAAGACACCCCTCTGTTGCTGGGAGGGTTCGTTTGGATGGCCATGCATGTGATTGGGCTGCTCTGGGTTGTTGGGGAGATTTTGATGTTGCCAATTTTGATTGACAGCCTAGAGGCTATACCAGGCACCCCCAAACTTGGCCCTCCAGATGTTTTGGGACTACAATCCCATCATCCCTGACCACTGGTCCTGTTAGCTAGGGATCATGGGAGTTGTAGTCCCAAAAGTTTGGGAGTGCCTGGGCTATACATTCCCTGCACGCAGCACTGAGCTTCCTCTTTTTGCTGCGCGCATCGGATCACTCGCCCACCCTCCCTAATTTTAGGGCTTTTGTGTTTGACCTTGCAATGCCTGTCATGAAGTCGTCTCCTTTGGGGCAGGGGCCTGGTAGGAATTTTGTCCATTTGGCTGATTGGCTGATGCCATTTGGTTTTTGCCTACTGTGTAGCAAAATCGTCACAACTTGTAAGGTTGCGGTTAGGCATTGGTTTAAAAATTGGTTGGTGGAGGGGTATGGATTGGCTGTGCCTGCCCTTCCAATGCTGCTGCTGCAAGGGTATTCCATTAAAGGAATCCAGGGGCTCGCCATGCTCTTGTCCGAACCCCTGTCAAGGGGCCAGGGCCACACAAGAGCCCCTGGGAGCATTTGGGGAGAGGTGAGGGCCTGGCACCCTGCTCTATTCTCTCCCCAAAAATGTTTTCCCTTACTGACTTTGCAGGCTTGTGGATGTCAGTTCTGTCCCTGGGCGGGGACAGATAGTCACAACCAATGCCTAAGCAACCACTCACATTTTGTATTTTAATATAGATGTGGCCAAAATTATGCCAATAACCTTAAACAAAAATTCTGTGTAAAGTGTGAATTTATTTGAGGTTGTTTTGGGGACCTCGACATGCAACAATCATGCTCTCCTCTCATTGCGGGGGTTCTTTAATGCCTGCATAGGGCCCTTAATGCTGATAATTGTCAATCCTACCCACAGAAACTGATACTGTGATTTAGTTAAAGAGCAGGAAACACAGCATAAGAATAGATAACAGGAGTATATGATACAATTCGCAGAAACGGTGCTTGATTTCTGCACACTCTCTGTAAGTCACAATTTCATCTGAATGTGGGCCTATAGAATAGTAGAGTTGTGTGAGCTCTCCAAATTTTCCATTGAATTAATTAAGAAACCACACAATTTGCAAGGGAGGAATTCTGGAGCTTGAACAGCTCACTTCTCCTTTGAGATGGGCTTTAACAAGCCCACAGAGCTCTTTTCTGAGTCTAGCTCGGGAAAATTTGCCACAGAAGGTGCTGTGTAGCATTTACTGTATTAAGTCCAACAGAGTCCAACTAATTAAGATTGGAGCATGTCTTGCTTGATGAAGGATGGGCTTGTAAAGATGCAAGTGTAATGCAGTCCTGTTCCTCAATGAATTTCCCGCATTATCCAGAGTTTCAGAAAATGACTGCGAGTTCCCTTTGACTTCATTCAGATAGATTTGGTCTTTATCTGTTCCTTGAGGAATGCATGTCAGTTTCCCAATAATCTGTGCTCACCTGTGGTACCGTGCCCCTGCACATTATCCATATAGCTTTCAGAACATTTGATCTGGTTTCACCTGCCCTGCACTCACCCCGTGGCATTAGCTATGGTGTGGAGAAGCACATACAAATCCCCACCTCTCCAGTTTAAACAAAGATGCCCCCAAACTAGATGGAAGCATCTTGGTTTCTTATGGCCAGGAACTGGGTGAATTGCCTGTACTAGATGGAGCTACAGGTGACTCTTCCAGTACTGTATTTGGTTTCTGGCACAATATAAAAATATCTCTCTTCACTCAGGAGTTTGGGGGAAATTGATTATTCAAAGCCCTACTGTAAAACACTGGCTCCTGATGAATTTATAGTGTATAATGGTTTTTAAAATCTTGGCTGTTTTATTATTTCATTTTGGCTTAAAGTGTGTTTTAATGGTGCTATGTGCTAATTGTTTCATTATAAGCAGTACTGTGTAAACTACCCTGAGATTCTGAATGGATGAAGGGTGGTTATTAAAAGATGAATAACTGGACAGATAAACAAAATAGACCCAGGAAAAAAAAGTGTGTTAGATCTGAAACAGGAACAACCAGTAGAAGAAATGTTTGCAACAAATGGTCAACGGAACTAGCTAAGCAGAGAAGATCGCCTTGCCCATCCCCACCAAAAAGCTTAGTCAGGTAGTCCGGTCACATAGTTATCAGAGTCAGCAAGAGTCTCAGTACAATACTGGTCATTGATCATAAAAAATCATATTGATCGAAGAGTCCCAGCATGTGTAAAGAGGTTAACTTTAAAGACCTGTGCTTGTACCTACAGAGCAGCTTGCTGTGGACACCCGAGTTGGATTCAACCAATAAGTCCTGCTAGTGCAAGGTCTTCCGCTAACACAATGGGCCTTTTTGCCCCCTCTCCTCACCCTTTGTGCCCCCAAGCCCCCCAAACTGGCTCCAAATGGGTGTTGAGGGAAATGCCAGAGCAGTGCACAGGGGGGGGGGTAGTTCATTCATTTATGTTAGTCTGTTCTGAGTAAAACTTAGTTGAACATGATATCAGAGTGCGTAATTATGAACTTTGGCATTATCAGCGGACTCATGGAACCTGACTGAAATCCACCAAACTAATTTAATACAGGTAAGCAAACACCTTGGTTGGGTGGTATCGACTTTGGAACTTGGCATGAAAGTGTTAAATTTGCCCCAAAGGCCAAGATATAGGAGGTTCAGATTTTTTATCTCCAGCCTCAGTTTCTTGACATCGGTGACAGCTACCCCTTTTCTTCTTGACATGTATGGTCTTTCTGATTTTCTCAGCACACACAGATGTGTTCATCTGGATCCCCTTGTTTGACTTTGGAGAAATTGTGGTTAAAAATGAATTAAGCACATTTTCAATAAGTTCCATTACATTCCGTCACCGAGTAACATATCATGGCTGGCATGAGCAATAAGGGACCAGCCTGAAAGCTGGAGTATTATAAATGATTTATTGGTCTAATAAACAGACTGAAATTATCCACCTCCTTCCCTTCCCCCTTGCCCGAAGGACCAATACAGCTACTGTACAAACATTTTCTACTTGCCATTATGTAATGTTACAGAGAAGAAAAACAAGTATATGAGTCCCATGAGATTCTCTACGGCTGACAAATTCCCTCCCCCCACATCCAGACTGACTATTAAACAACAGCCTTTGAAACCAAGGCAAAGATGGTTTGGGCAGATTGCAGCAGAAACAGATTGCTGTGTTCTCCATCATGGAAGCATTTTGCAGCTATTCAAGCTTCTAGAAAGCCCTTACTTTTCCGAGTCACCTCAGAGGAGCCATTAATTGAGTCACCTTTCCTCACCCGACACCTCTCTGCTTTTGAGGCAGGTCTGCCCATCAATCTCTTCTGTGCGAAGGGGGCAAGGGGAGGTGGAGAGAGGCCTCCCTCAGCCTTGCTGGGAGGAAGGAGGCTACATAAATAACTTCCCTACGCTGCAGAACGTTCCTCACTCAGTCATTTGTTGCACAGCTGCAGAGCTTCATCTCTGTTCACAATTTGCTCCTCCATAATTATAGGACTGGCACATTTGTGGTGCTACTAATAGGAAGGAGAGAAGAAGCTTTGTCAGCCTAACACCCCCGGTGTCAGATACATTTACTTGGAAGTAAGTTCCAGCACTTTCAATGGAACCAACTCACTTCCATGGAAGTGTGCTTTATGACTGATACTCTAAAAGTAGGGCTTCACTAAATATTCTGTTGTTTCAGCATTTGCTTTGAAAGTTGTAATTTTGATGCAACTGAGAATTTGCATACTGAGTACTTGTGTGGTTTTAATCTGGCTCCATACCCTCCCTACTCTGTTGCTTCTTGATGTCATTTCATATTTTCTGCATTCTTACAGTCCTCCTTTGCAACATTGCCATTTCATTACCATTGCCATTTACAAGAAAAATAATTGTCCAAACCCTGGTTACATACATTTTTCAAAACTTACTGCCCCACCCACCCCAACAGTGCCTGAAACAAAGGAAGCCATTTCAGCTTTAGAACAAATATTTAGAGTGGTCTTCCCCAGACAGGTGCACTCCACCTGTTTTGGACTAAAAGGTCCCTCCAGACTTGTTTTTATTGTGCATTCATGGCATTGGGGCAGTTTATATGCAATCCCATTATCAATACCACTTGTGTCCACAAAAGCTTGGGAGTGATCACACTGCTTTGATTGGCCAGCTCACCCATGAGGCAAGGTGAGGTGACTGCCATGGGTGGCAGAAACCACAGGGGCTGCAGATCTGGCCTCAAATCAATGCATTGGTCGCAGTGGCAACAGCTGTGGTGTGCTTGGGCGGGTGAATGCATGATTATTGCATCAATGAGTTACAGTATTGCGGAATTGCTGGCATCCATCTGTCTCAAGAGGAATTGAGTGCACATCCAGGGGTGAAATCAAACCACTGTGTTAGCAGCACTGAAGTGACCTCCCCAGGGTACAAGCCTGGGCAGTGTGTATGGAGGTCCTGGGCTGCCCAAACAACTGATGTGGTCCCAAGGAAAGCAGAGCAATACATCTGGCACCACCTTGGCTGCAGGAGTTGCCAGAAGGAGGTGTATGAAGTGCCATCCAACTGATTTAGGGACTCCACTCTGGACTTGTGTAGGATTTACTCCTTAGCCTTTTCTTCTGATTATATCCCACAAGACAGCCAAGGTTTAGGGCCAGAGTCTTCCTTCTCCTAGATGGGCTACCTTCCCAGGTTAAATTGCCCCATCAGCCCCTCACTTCCCTCTACACCATGTGCAGAAATGGCCTTCTTGACCATTGGACCCACTATTGAGTCCACCTCCAAAACACACACACACACTTTTTCAGTCTTGCAGGGCCCTGCAATATTCATGAGCCAAAGCCAGCATGGTGGGTATCATAGTCCAAAACATCTTGAGTGTATCAGGTTGTGGAAAAGTGGGTAGCCTAGAGAGGTGGGTAACCTGATGCCCCATTACTGTACTACAACTCCCATAATCCCTTGCTATTGGCCATGCTAACTGGGGCTGGTAACATCTGGTTACAGGTTTTCTTCACATCTCTACAGCTTACTCAGCCATCCCAGACCTGATGCCCTCCATGTGTTTTGGACTAATTCCCATTAGGCCCAGTCTGCACAATTAATTACAAGGATGATAGGAACTGTAGTCTAATACATCTTGAGAGCACTGGAGTTGAAGAAAGCTGGCTTACATTCGGAGCAAAAGACTTGTTGCTGATCTAATCTGATTTCTTACCTCTTATCAGACATGCTTTTGCATGTGACACATCTGAACCCAGGTAAAATAATTAGGAGCCTTCGAGCAACAGTCAAGGATAGAACAGATTGTGCATGGATTTTATTGTAAATGAAACTACCGGTAGTATGGTATAGCTCGGATTGCCCAGGGACTTGCAGTTTTTATGAACACTTGCACAATGATGGAAATACTAGATGTTTCCAAGCACATACTGCTCTCAGATCTATAGCTCCTTATGTTTCCAATCCAAGCAGTAATAATTTGCACAAATATTGGATGAAGGAAACCCACGCAATCCCTTCAGGTAATGTAGTAGGGAAAGCAAGACTTTTTTTTACAGGGAATGCTTGCTTGCGACTTTGCATAGTATTAAAAAATGCCTTGTCAAACTATTCCCAGTAATGCTTCATACATACCTGATGAGGATCACACAAGTTCATCTAAATAGTTTTGCTCACCAACTAAAGTAAAGGTAAAGGCCCCTGGACAGACACAAACCACTTAACTATTGTGAACTAAAGGGTGAAACACATCATATGACATTTATTTTGGGGTATTTAGGCCTTTGCTGATGTGTCCTTGGATGAGGTTACTTTTTTTAAAAATAAAATGAGATGGCTCAGTCTGGAAAAATCAGCTACCAACCTTTAAGAAACCTGAGTTGTTGCTGGGGAAATTTTTGTGGAGTGGTAATAACAGCCAAAGGTGATAGCCTGTTACCAAATGTGTACTTGTGAACTTAATGTTAGCCATTCAATGAACATAATCTGAGCAACGATTGCAACTATTTGCTAACCCTTTTTAGTAAACATGTGGATTTACTTCATCTCCCCTCACCCTTAGTTCAAGGTAGCTGAATGCCACAGACTAGGGACTAGGCTTCTTCCAGAATACCTAAAGGTAAAAAAAGGAGAAAATGTATTTCTAATTATAGGATGTGGTTTGTGCTGATGACACAGGAATATAGTCAGACCAGATGCCAGAGTGCATGGGTGGAGAATATGGTTGTCGGGAACAGAGAAAGACTCTAAGAGTCTGGTGAATGATCAGAGAACTACCGTATGTAGTCTCTGAACTGGTTCTTTGGCGTACTTGGTGGCAATGATGCTGATGAAGAAGCATTACTTCCACTTCACCAATGTTTACATAGTGTCACTAATTGAAGTAGTTTCAGACGGTTCAGGCCTTTTGCAGCTTCGCTGCCATGGAAGTGTTTAAGAACATTAGACAGCCCACTGCAAAATGTGTGCAAAGCCATCTGTGTGTGTGTGTGGGGGGGGTATTGTGACTTGGGTGTTACTTTGTCTGCAGAACAGATAAAGTCCAGAGCCCAGTCTAGTCAGATACTGTTGGATAAGATATGATGGTGTCCCTATCTGAAATGTGCTTCCTGTCTGGATCAGGGCCCCATGTCAGGTTTCTGCTGAAAATCAACATTCTCCTGCTGTGGTTTGCCCCCAAAAGGTGCTGTTTCCTGTTCTGCCTCCTGCTAATCTAGTCACTACGCCATGAAGCAGATATGCAGATATCAGCCCTTGAGATCTGGTAGTAATAGCCTCATAATTTTTGGACTTCACTTTTGATCTCCAGAGATACTTATTGGGTAGCCCAACAAACTGCTCCCCCAGTTTCGGATCAGGGCCCTGGGGCTGCTTTCTCTCTAAAAGAACAGAACATTGGATCAGGCCAAAGGTTTATCTAATCTAGCATCCAGATTCCTGCAGTCGCAAACCAGGTGCCAGGTGAATCTGCCTTACTTAAAATAGATGTGACTAATGTTACCTTTGTAGATTAGCCTTTAGTTACCTTTCTGGCAAGAGCAAAATACCTGCAGCTGTTTTCTCCCATGATAACAGGGAAATGGTCCAAATGCACTAGGGATTGAGATGTGTACCTGACACCACAAAAAGTGCCATGTATGTACACACACTGTCTGTCAGTTCCTATCTATTTCTTCAATGTTTTACTCACCCCTGGTTAAGCATTAAAAGGCTAATCTGAATCTGCAGGAAGCACTTACGCCAACGTGTCAAAACAGCCTGAGATTCTAGAGATTTTTGTGCCAGCAATTGTGCTTAAGGCAGTGCGTAGTTTTACCTATGCAAGCACAGTGCCACTAAATAGAATGTTACATTGCTGCTATGTTGTATATATCCACGTTGCAAGAAGAGTGCTAAGGTTTGGAATGGGGATTGCAGTTCGTGGAGTTGCACAGTTAGTATCACCTGAGATCAAAAGAACAATTAAAACCTGCTGAGGCTGTTACAGGTATTACCAGCTACCTGGAGTTCCAGGCATTGAAACAGTCATTGCAAAGCAAAGATGTTCACACCTGCTTCTTTTGCACAGGAATAGCCTGTGACTGAACTGGAGAGGCAGAATAGCAAGTTCAGACCTCTCTTCTGAAAGCAACATACCAAAAAGGATGCTTTCCCGACTCCTCCCTTCTTCAAACCACATTCCTCAGATGCACTGACTTTTCTGGACAACTGATTAGTTCTACAGCCTGATCGACTGTAGCTAATGAAAAGTTGTTGCAACTGGCCTGGAACATTATGGTGAAGGGCAGGCAAGAAACCTTATAAAGAAATTAAATTAGATGATAATGTGTGCCAGCTTGTTGTTGTTGTTTAGTCGTTTAGTCGTGTCTGACTCTTCGTGACCCCATGGACCATAGCACGTCAGGCACTCCTGTCTTGCACTGCCTCCCGCAGTTTGGTCAAACTCATGTTCGTAGCTTTGAGAACACTGTCCATCCATCTCATCCTCTGTCGTCCCCTTCTCCTAGTGCCCTCAATCTTTCCCAACATCAGGGTCTTTTCCAAGGATTCTTCTCTTCTCATGAGGTGGCCAAAGTATTGGAGCCTCAGCTTCACGATCTGTCCTTCCAGTGAGCACTCAGGGCTGATTTCCTTAAGAATGGATAGGTTTGATCTTCTTGCAGTCCATGGGACTCTCAAGAGTCTCCTCCAGCACCATAATTCAAAAGCCAGCTATGCATATAAAAACACAGATCCATATAAAAACACAAATGTCCAAATATATCCAATAGTTGACCAGACTTAAAACTGAGTGGCATTGTTAAAGGGTGGTTCAGAAGGCTTGAGCTCTGGGCCTCTTGGTCTAGATCCTGCTCCCCTCCCATTTTTATTTTTTAAACTTTATAAGATGGCAAGGCATGCTGCATGCAGTGCCAGCGAGGGACCCATCCATGAGCCATCATAATTTGCTCAGATGCCTAAATGTGGATTTATACATATAAACTAGCATGTGCAAATTTTACGCTAATTTGTGGCTGTGCCCTAAGTATCCAAAAACATCCCTGCCTGTGGCACCCTACTCAAAACCACCATTCCAGTTTGATGAGGAGACTATTGAGGAGGACTCACTGAGTACGGTTTTTCAAACAACTTTGAATCCACCTCACTGAATTTAGCTTACATTAAATGAATCTGATAACCAAGAGATCACAGGAGATAGTCAAATGCTTTGCTGAAATGAAGATAATATACTTCCACTGCATTCCCTCTGTCTACTAAGGTAGTAACTCAATCAAAAAAACAGAGGCAATTATAGTGTTGCAGGATATACAGTGGAACTTCGGTTTTTTAATGTAATCCATTCCGGAAGACCATTCGACTTCTGAAACATTCGAAAACCAAGGATCAATGGGCTGGCTGCAAAGTCAATGGGGAAAAATGAAAACGGAAGCAATTACTTTCAGGTTTTCAGTGTTCGGATTCAGAATTGTTCGGCTTCTGAGACGCTAAAAAACTGAGGTTCCACTGTATTCTTAATCAATCTGGGCTGGCTTCTACTATTCTACTGGATTGTTATAAAGATGCTTACAGACTTTAGCATTGGTTTTAGCATCTGATACAGAATTCAGGATCCACTGGTTTATAGTCTCCTAAAGCTTTCTTTCCCTTTTTGGAGATTGGGACAACATCTGGCTATCTCCAACCTTGTCACCTCACCTGTTTTCCAGGAATTTTTTTCCCAAAGATGTGATTAGAGGAGAAACCCTAGACTTCCACCCACTTCAGTACTGAAGGATTGTTCGCTTTCATTCATGCTAGTTAAGTGCTGCGAAAAATTCTGCTGCCCTATTTTACATAGCAAATAGCAATCAAACACAATGTATAACATAAACTAAAAAGCATGCATGGCGCTCTTTGGATGCCTAGATGGATTTGCTGCCCACAAGAGCCTGATACTGTAGCTAATTGGTCTACTTCATGACAGCTGGAATCTTAATGCTCGCGCTCTTTTACATAACCTGTGCAATTTGAAACCCACGATAGCTGGCTTGGGAGGTCGACAAAGCCTGCACAAATTGATTGCAATATTTTATGATAGTTTATTATTTGTATTACAATAGCCCAAAGGCCCACTTAGCATCAGGAGTTGGTTTTTCTGGGTGCTGTCTGTGCAAATCCTGAGATTTTTTCAAAGCTAAGTCAAGGTCTGAGACAATCTGCTCTTAATTTTACAATCAAGGGTGTGATCAAGTCACCACGGACACTTGAAAATTAATCTAAAAAAGGTCTGTGGGTTTGATCTTATTTTGGGGCATCCAAGGGTTTTGAAGCCAAGGCCTACACAGTTTATGGAAAAATCTTTGGTTTAAACCAGACATCCCCAAACTTTGGCCCTCCAGATGTTTTGGACTACAATTATTCCCATCATCCCTGACCACTGGTCCTCTTAGCTAGGGATCATGGGAGTTGAGGCCAAAACATCTGGAGGGCCGCAGTTTGGGGATGCCTGGTTTAAACCAACGGTTACAAACAGCCTGCCTTCAATAACATTCTTTTTGTAAACTGCTTTGTGGGTTGGGTGGTGTTTTTTTAAAAAAACAAAAACAAAAAAACACAATCAAGTGGTAAAGAAATTTTATGCAATAAATAAAATAACACCTGGAGGGGCACAGAGTACCCATTGCCCTTTCTGGTCAGCACCCACCAGTTCCTCCTGCCCATTCCTGTGTTTCTCTAATGGAGCTTGAAATTCTAACATGGTAGTGATTTTCTGCTTCTTTCTCTGTGAGCCTCTTGGCTCTGGGAATAGGGATTTGCTTGTTTCTTTATCTATTCTCACCCTGTTCTCAGACTGTATCTGTGTAGGTTCCAAGAGAGGTCAGTAGCAGATTGTGCTCTCTTTGGGTTGCTTCGCACTCCTGTGGTACAGGATACTCCCCTCCCCTTGATGTCAGAGTGCCTAAGTCATCCAGAGCGAAATCACACAAAGCAGTATATAACAACACTGCGTATCTGAATACAAAAATGTGCTGCTGTGCTTTGGGCTCCCTGGTGGCTTTTCTATCCACCAGTGGCAGGTATTCCCAGCTAATTGGTCTTAGGAGGGAATTTTGACAGCTACAGTCTTGACACTTTCTCAATTTTGCCTCCCCAGTGAGATAAGTGGAACTGGATTGTGAAATTTCCAAGAAAATGCATCTCTAAAGAAATATTTTGGAGAGGCTCATTGAACTCAGGTATGCTGCTTGCGATGTGGGTTTTTAAAAGTATTCCTTAATGTTGTAACAGTTGAAAATGATCGAAATGGAAAAGCTAGGGTTCTGAAATGTTGCTAAATATTGAATTTGTGACATTCCATTCCAGTAGCATGGGCCAGTGCTTCTAACAGGCAGAAATTCAACAGCAAGTTTCCCTTAGGAATTAAACTTTCCCATCATTCCCTTTCCATGGCTGGAGGGAAAATAGTCATTTCATTTCTGTGTTTATGTTTTTTATATTGCAGGTCATAGGTATAACTTTTTTTTGCAGTGCGGTTTAGAGCTTATGAATTTGGTGATAAATCTTTTAGATTTGAAATGTATAAAATAATTGTAAATTGTTAGCAAATCTTCCTATGTCGTTTATGTTGTATTAACTTTAGAAGATTAATAAAGGCCCATTTTTGAGCCATGCTTAGAACATTTTTATCTCCTGGTTTGAATGCTTTCTAGTAAGATAAATTTGAAACTGGCATGAAACAGACATCCTGTTGAGATTTTTTGCTGTCAGGAAGAATATTTCCACAAAGTAACAAGTAAGGATTTATGCATTCTCTGAATGGAACAGCAGCAATTTATCAGCATTAACAGCAAACTTATTGGTAAAATATAACAACTGTAATTATTGAGATTTTGGACTTCTGTACAACCACATTTCCAATTATTAGGGGAATTTTTATAACAATTGAGTCCAAGATAAATACAAGACTTAGGGAACTGTTTAGTCTATTCTCCGGTATTCTTAGCTTGGGAGAATCATTACGTTAAAAACATTACTACTGCTTATACATCTATGCAACCCCTGAACTCAGCCAATTTATTTGCTTCTCTCTTTCCAGTTTTTAGTCTCATTGGAGAGCTTTTTATTCCTTTTTGTGTCCATTGCATGTTAAAAAGGCCTTGCGTATTATTTATATAGAAACATCCAGCAAGAAAACATTCCAGGCCAACAGGAAGCATGTGAAGAAGGGGTGAGAGAATTCAAGAGCTGATCTTGTGGTCAGGAGAATTCATTGCTGCTGTTAACCTTCTTTCTGGGTTGCTAGATTCACTACACCACAGGTCCCTCATGCCTTTAATAGCTGTGCAGAGGGGACAATCTCAGCGCAGGCAAGTTCCCACATCATTTAAGTGCTATGACAGGACAAGTTGTGCCTGCCAGAAGTTCTTCTTTCTACTCAGCTAGAGCCACAGGGGCCCTCTCTAGCTTACTGAATCTGGAAAGCCTAGTTTATAGTATCTATAACATGGGGAGTAACTTTGGTTTTTGTTGTTTTTCTATCTCCAAGCACCGCCTCTACTTTTTCCTCCCGCTGACCATGCTAGTTGCTGTCATTTTTGCTAGTCCTATTCCTGCCAGGCCTGCCACATTGCAAATTTCTTCCCTATGCTTAGCATATTATTAATGATCACCAGTTTTTTCCCTTCCTCCTTTGTAGAGAAGATAGATACAGCTGCATTTATATCGCTCAGCGTGCTAGCAATTCTATTACAGTATACCAAAAGAGGGTCAGTCTCAGTCTCTGTTTGGTTGTTTTCTCAGCTCAGTTCCTGCCCTTAACACTCTTAAGGCAAAGATGGATTCCCGCCCACCAAAGTTACATTCGGTTCTGTTGTTTTTTAGTCCCCCCCCCCATACCTCTTCATTTTATCAGTTCGACAGATTCTTCCAAATCCTTCATTGTTTTTGTGAATTTCACACTTGGCTCTTTAGGTTCAGTTCAGGAAGACGCACATGACATGGTGAAAATGAAGAACCCACTGACTACTATGAAGTTCTTTGCAACCAACGATCCCACGTGGTCTCCAACTTTTCTCCATAAGCATGCATACTAGAGACATTCCTCTCTCCTTTTTAAAAAAATGTTAAATTCTCTAATTTTTTGCTTGAGATTTCATAAATTAACATATGAAATACACAGGGCTCCGTCACAGAAATTTTCATGCTGCTCAGAGCATTTTGGAGGGTGCCTGGATTTGTTTTAGTATTTCCTCGTTTGCTTGTTCAGTCACTGAATTTAGTCATCTTTTTATTGGCATCTGTCTGTCTCGGGAGACAATGGAACAGTGTGCCTCTGGGGGTGAAGTCAAACTGTTAGAGAGTCACAGCACCTCTGTGGCTGTAGAGACCGATATGGGAGAGACATGTTTTATTGCAGGTGAGGCAGATGAAGGCATCCGGTGTTGCTGCTACAGATGCATCTTCTGGTCTGACAATACCATCTCCTACCTTCTTTCTTTTTTGGCTCCTTAGGTCATCCATCTGTTTGCTCATAAATGATACAATCTCCTGGAATTCGGTCTATTTTGCTGAAATCCTGGGTCCAGTTCGCCACGTGCTCCAATTTCCGACATTGCTGTGAGAGTTGTCCTGCCTATTCCCAGACATTTTACTTTCACTGAATAATTTATCTTTATTCTGCTTTTCAAGCACTGAGTATATTCCCAGGAAATCTTCCAGGGTGGCAAGTTCATCCTTCTTCTTTTATGCTTTCTTTGTTCTTTTCTTTTTAACCCTCTCTGTTTCTCTCCACTGACAAGACACAACTCTATCTAGATTTCCTCATTTTTTTAAAAAAAAGATTTATGTAATGAAATTAGGGAAAGCCTTACATACAGGCTTTGTATGCAAAGGGTCACAAGTTCAGTCCATAGCATCTCTCAGTAAGGTTAGCAATGACTCCTGTGAGATGCTGTCATATAGACCTGGGGTGGCTAATCTTCTGTTTGGGGGCCTTGATGTGACCCTCCAAGCACATTTCTCTTGCCTCCAACATGCTACTGAACTTGGCAGAGAGAGAGAGAGAGAGAGAACAGTACTGGGTTGAACAGAGAGGTTTAAATCCCAGCACCCCAAAAGGGATGCAAATCACCTGCTCCCCAGCCATAACATCAGTCATTCAATGGACAGGGAAGGGCTTATTCCTCTCATGCATTTGAGAGTGTGGGGCAGACACATCCACCACTGGCCTCTGGAGGGTTTGTGAAGGGTCAGTGCAGCCCTCAGAACAAATCAGGTAAGCCGCCCCTTGGCTAGGTGGACCACTGCTCTGACTTGGTAGAAGGGACTTTCCCAGCTTCCTCGTTAGGATTCTCCTTGTTCCCTCCCATCATAAAAAAATTCAGAGTTGTTTAATGTCAGATTCAGGCTCTAACCCTACCTACAAGTGGACCGACTTATATTCCAGAAGGACCAAGGCTTTTAACCACTCAAGAGGTCTGGTGCAGGACGAGTGCCGGGTTTTGTTTTCTGCTTTTTATAGAAAACATTGCAGTCCCTTTGTCTGCCTGGAACTGGTATCCCATGGTTTGTAGAAATATAAAAATAAAAAATAAAAAATCTCAAAGCAGAAAAAAGAACCTGATTGGGTATGTGGGTAAAATAGTCCAGTGAGCATGCTCAGTGACCACAGCATACTGACCAGCTGATAGAAAAGGTGGAGGCGAGAATGGAAAACCAGGAGGGTGGGGTATTGAAGAGCAGCACAGCACACACTGCAACAATTGGTTGCATATCCCACTGATTTACCGTATATCCCGGCGTATAAGACGACTGGGCATATAAGACGACCCCCAACTTTTCCAGTTAAAATATAGAGTTTGGGATATACTCGCGAGTAAGCAGCTGCCGCTTTCTTTCTGTGCAGCTCTCCCTCCTCCCTTCTCCCTGCACAGAACACCATGTTTGATCTCCCCCCACCGTATGCGGTGACCGCAGATTCTCCAGTCCGGCACCAGAAGTTTCAGCATCCGGCATATAAGACGACCCTGCAGGGCCTGCAGCGTGTCCAAGACACATGTCTCTCCTGGGAGAGACGTGGTGGCTTGGGCGCGCGCAGGCTCCACGCTGCCCAAATGGTCCGCCTACTGCCTCCCCCCCCCCCAGCTGTAGGGTGGCTGAGTAGGAGGAGGCAGGCAGACTCTGGTGGCCCTGCGGTATGCCCCGCCCCTATGGGTGGCTTGCCCCGCCCCAGCGCATGCCGCCCCAGGCACCTGGTGGTGTGCTGATGGAATTGTAACAGGTGTCTTTGAATACTTTATCCTAGCAAACCTAACGGTAGCAAATGTGTATGCATGCCTTTACCCTCATGCCTCTGCATCTGAACCTTTCAAGCTAATTGATTTAGGAAGTAGTTAGACATTTCCTCCATTAGCAAAACAGCTATACTTCCCTAGAGCTCAGCCAGGGAGACTTAAATGCATTGTTTATTGCTGAAGACATATCATCAATAAGCAAACATTATTGGAGCTAGCTGATGAAAAATAAACTCCTTATACGTTACATAGCCTTGTTACTTCAGTACATGGAAGCCTGCTGGTCAGTCAAAAGATTACAATTGATTTTTCATTATGTTGATGCTCATTTCCTTCACCTGAAAATCTATGAAAGATTGCAGTGCAGACTGGCTGCCCTCAAAAGTGGCAAAGTCTCTGTTATTAAGGCATAAACATAGCTATTATCTAGACAAACTAATAGAGGAGAAACCCAGGAACAGCTATTGGTTAAGGTTATAACGCAGGAGCTCAGCAAACTTTCCTGACATAATTGTCTCGGCACTGAAGGTCATGGGTTTTTCCTACTGATCTTGAAACTTGGGAGTCATTCCAGAGAATTATTATTATCATAATAATAATAATACTGCATGATACATGTCCGGTAGTAATTCACAGCTTCAGGATAACCCAAATGGCTTTGCCCAAGGTGCCACTTCCATTGTGGGGATATTGCATTTATTCATGATGATAAAATCCCATGCAGACTGTCAATATCCAAATGGGGTGATGGGCAACAGAATGTCAAATGAGATTCAGGGTGAGTAAGCACAAAGAAATGCATGCTGGGACAAAAACCTCCTAACCTGACATATAGACGGAATCACTGATGAGGTCTAAATTGGCTGTTACTTCTCAGGAAAGAAATTTTGGGGTCATGTTGGAAAGCTCGCTAAAATGTCAGCTCAGTGAGCTACAGCTGGAGTGGTGGGAGACCAATTTAATATGAGGAAATTAAGGAAGTGATTGCAAATGAACCCACAAGCATCATAACGCCATTATAAAAATCAATACATGGGTCAACACATGACGTTAAACCATGGTTTAGCATTATGTGGACACACTGAAGCAAACCCAAGTAAAGTGCCCCAATACCCTGCTCCCCCCCCCACATGGCTGGAAGGAGGCACCTCTGCACAGATCAGTTTCGCTTGCAAAGAAAGTTGGCTTGTTTTGTCATCCAAACCAGGAATCCTGGCTTATAATCATCTCTGGTTGAATGTGCTAGTTTCATAACTCTTTGAAACTAACAGAGCAATACCCTGATGCTGGAGCGCGGTTGGGCAGAATAGAGATGATCATCAAATCAGCCTCTGCTAGCAGGAGAGCTCTACCACGAGTCACTGGCAAGCGCCCTGATGGCCCCAGCCAAACTGTAGCCAGTGGAAACCCCCCAAAATGGGGTGTTTGGGGTGTTAGGGCAGGGCTGACAGGGGATCCAGTGAACCACGCTGCTTTTTTCTGATGGCAGCAGGCCCGATCCAGGCCTCTTCAGTGCATCAGCCTGAGTGGTAGTGTATGAAAGGGACATGTTCTCCTGCACTGCGTCTTCCATTGTGGATGCAGTGCTGGCTGTGACACTCCATCAAGCCCTCCTACTGCTGGTCCACGGTTCGAATTGCACCCGAAGCCAACATCCTTTGAAAATGTTCTCCGTCTCCACAAAAGCCCTCCTCCAATCTGCGTGGGAAGAGGAGAGGGGAATCAAGGAGACCAACACTTTGCTTGGGCTCACTGCAGCTCATCTACATAGTGCTAAAACTGGGTCTGGCTTAGGGATCCATATTGTTATGTCCACCACCCCTGCAGGCCAAATTTGGTAGGTGGATGGAGCTGCCCACCTGTCAATCACCTGACACCACAATAATGTCAGGTGATCTGCGTGGTTCCACATGGGCAGATGTGCAGTTTGCAAAGTTGGTACCTGCCAACCCCCTTTGGCTGAACCAAGTTTTCACTGTATCATATAGGGCAGGTAGGTGTGGCTTGGTGTGGGCCTAATTAAGCACACAGACTACACTAATCAGAATGGACAATACTGAACTGGGGAGACCAAAAGTCAGACATTGTATAAGTCTGCTTCCTATAATTCCATGTATCACATACAGTATGTGTTCAGGAGTTTGGGTGGGCACACAAGCAGAGGAATAAGGAGGAGAAAGATATGAGAGGAAGGTAGGAGAGATGAGAAGGTGGTGAGAGAGACTTCCTAGAGCAAGAGTGTGATAAAAATGCTTAGCAGACTAGGACATCTCTAGAAGAATGAGATGGGCAAGGTGGCAGTGAGACTGGCAACAAAAGAGTTCTGCTCCAAAGGACTGCTAACTAGGTCATATGGTGAGGAGGGCATTGTCTCCCTTAGACTTTTAGCAGCCCAAATACTGGCTGAAGACTTCTAACTATCTTTGAAAAACATTTTGCGGCAATTTTTAAACACTTCTGTTTTTGCCCATGAAAAAATAATGCAACAGTTATATCCCCCCCCCCAAGTCATAAACTGAATGCAGCAATAGTAAAATGAGGCTGCTGTACTGGTCAGCACCTATTCTGAGATTGTAAGAACATGGGAGATGAGATTGACATATTTTGTGAGACGGGCTCATGAAGAAGACAGATTTACCATCCAAGCAATTACTACTGAAGCAGTAATAACAGGACGGCGAGTTGCTCTTATTGCTAGTCAAATAGTGTCTGCCACAGTAAAGGCACTGGAGTAATTACTCAAAGAGGCTGCAGATGAAAGATGGGCAACTGCATTACGGCTCATCAGACAGAACAGCATTTCCCAAGTTGTGTGTTGCAGAGTCGCACCCAGGCAGTCAAATTATACCTTTCACTTTGGCACAGATTCAAAGTTTTATCCCAATTAGGGATGAAAAAGAAAGTGAAACTTCAAACATTTTCAGAGAACAAATAGAAACACATTCCTGTAGTTTGGAAAAGGATGAAGCCTCTATTTGAATAAGATATTTCCTGTGCAGCAGGCCCCTAATAGCACAAGGGTCAAGCACTTAATGCTCAGATATGCCTGTACTGCAGAACCATTTATTTAAGTGGTGCAGAATGCATGAGTGGGTATAACAAAATGGCAGGTGTCACGGCACTGGCTGAAGCCTGCACCTTGTGAGAGAGTGCTGAAGCCTGCAGTTTAGCTTGCCAGTCCTTCTTTCCTTTGCTCCACCCTCCTGCTACCTGCCAGATATCTATATGCCCTTGATGCCTCTATCTAATTACTAGAATGTGCTATACATGGGGCTGCTTCAAAAAACGGTTCGGAAACTTCAGCTGCTGCAGAATTCGGTGGCCAGGTTGCTCGCCAGGGCAAGATGGTTTGAGGGAATTACACCGATCCTGGCCCAACTGCACTGGCCGCCAATGAGTTTCTGAGCCCAATTCAAAGTGCTAGTTTTGACCTATAAAGCCTAAAACAGTTCAAGGACTGCCTCTCTCCTTATAAACCAACCCGGACCTTGCAATCTTAATCTGAGGCCTTTCTTTGTGTGCCTCCTGCACAAGACCTCCAGAGGGTGGCAACATAAAAACGGGCCTTCTCTGCAGTGGCTCCCCATTGTGGAATGCTCTCCCCAGGGAAGCTTGCCTGGCGCCTTCATTAGACATCTTTAAGTGCCTGGTGAAAACGTTCCTCTTCAACCAAGCCTTGGGCTGATTAATTTTCCATGTCCTTTTAAGTATGTTTGTGGGAGCCATTTGTTTTGTTCTTGTTCTTATTATTTATTTTGTATTTTTATGCTGTGAACTGCCCTGATATATTTGAAAGAAGGGCAACATACAAATTTAAGAAACAAACAGATTTTACCCCTGGAATTGATTTACTGGCTCAGTCAACTCAGTTTGAATATCTGGTTGTTCACAAATGCACTTCACTCTCCACTCCCTCAGGAACAATATTTCTTGCCTTTATCCTAGACTCACACAGATAATAAATGCCTGTATGAAGCTGTGCAAGAGCAGGAGTGTCTGACTTGGAAGGGGAATATCCATACGCCTGTTGTGCAAACATACCAGTGTATGACTTCGTGAGAGAGTAAAGCTGTGCTCTTGAGCTGTTTCACAAATACAAGACTGGGGAAAATACAGTGTAGCTAGAAAAAGTGGCACCGAGTTCAAACTGGAGGACAAAGAGCATATGGGCTACACCTATGACTGGAATTCTGACCACCACCTTTTGTTAAATGTTTGTTTGCTCTTTTTTTCTCCTAGAGAGTTTGGCCAGTTTTATGGTCATTTCATTTAACAGAATATCTTTGCTTCCACTATGAGGTAGTTACCCCCCCCCATACCCCAAACCCTCTCCTGGCCTTTTCCTCCCTGCAGGGCTCACATGGAATTAAGTTCTGTGGAAGTCATTTGTTTTTCATCTACCACAGAATCAGCAGGCCTTAAAAACCAGATCATTCATTCGTCTCCATTCCATATTGACCTCATAACAGGGTGAGGGAGAAATCACAGTAAAAGAAGAAGTAAAAGTAAAGTGAATAAATTCTTACAACGTATTTGCAAGCAATTCACAATACAACATGGATGGCCACCTTATGTGCACCAAAGACGGGTGCCCTGGATGCATAACAATGTGCAGTGCAGCACATCAGATAGCAACACACAGTGGTGCTACTGGGTGAATTACAGAGAGACATAGTGTACTATTCTGCTAATTTCTGTACATTCCATGCAAAGGGTGTTTATGAGGCACAGTGCATTTTACTGTTCCTCCTAATGCTCCTACTGGTGGTGACAATGAGATGTACACACATAGATCTACACACATACAGTACACCTTTACTGCAAGTCCTCTTAGACCAGCAAAGAGATGGAGTATGCTTTTTATTATGGTTCTGTATGTTCTATTGTATTATTGTATTTTATTGTTGTTGATATCACTTTGGAACACCCCATTGTGGGAAGTCATTTAGGAACTAACTAATGCCTTAACCAATGCAGGAAACCCAGAGCTAGATAGCTGCCGAACCTCTGTTTGCGGACCTTCAGTGAGAGAACATCCACCACTGCCCTAGCTAATTGGCTTCATTGCAGAATTTTCCTTGCCACTGAAATGTTGCTTCTAATCTTTCACTGAAATCAACCCTATAATTTAAGCCTCTTAGGTCTAGTCTTGCCCTCTGGGGAACAAATCTTTGCCCTCTTTAAATACCTGAAATGCTATCACAGGATAACCATGTCTCCTCTTTCTCTGCTCTCAACGCCAGTGCAAGACAAGATTCACTTCAGAAAACAGCCCAATCCTGTCCTAAACATTTGGAGTCTGATTTTGGTCTAGATCCTGATTTGGAAAAATGAAGTTTCCTACTTCACCCATACTATTATGGGTGACTTTAAAAATGAATGTAATGTTTTAATTTTTTGACAGAAATGGATGAAATTTGCAGACCTAGCTGCTTCTCCTGAGTCAGCGAATTCTGCCAAATTACATTTAAGTAACTCCAGAGGTGGATTTTTGTGTGTGTGCTATGCTAGGCACCTTTTAAAGTTGGGTGGTGGTGGTGGGGCGGCGGCGGTGGTGTTTTTAATGAGCCATCTATACTTTTCTTCATTTTGGGGCAGATGAAAGAGTTCATGAATCCTGCCTAATGGACTTTCTGCAAGGCCAGTCTTTATGTTCTTGGGGTGGTAAAAAAAAAGAATATAATTCATCTTCCCTATTGTTTTGTGGGTCATTTATGTGAGATACCATGCATCATAGAGGTACCCTTAGGTAAGCAACCTGCCCTATCACAGGCAAACAGTCCAGAGGTTTTTGTGCTCAGTCAGGACATTTGATTGAGGAGAGAACTAAATGTGCAAGTATAAAATGCCATGCATTGTAGAAGTGCCCCTAGGAAAGCTACCTGTAAAATTTCAGAAGGATAGGTGCAGGGGATAGGGAGTTAAGTTGAATGAAGCGGCTGGGGGGGGGGGGCAAGATTAAAGCTTGTGTCCTATTTAATTGGCACCAAAGTCACAGAAACTAAGTGGAAAGCTGATTTGGCAGGAGTGGGTGTGCAAGCATGCAACACAGAGGTGGGTGGACTTGAACACCCAACATTTTCCAAGCAAGTACCAATAGCAGAACTAACAAACAGCACAGAACAGACAAGAACAAGATGATTCATTAACACCCCTTCTTTGAAACATTGCGATTGGAGAGTCCTGGTAAAACCAATCCCTTAGATTGGAAGCTAGATATGTCAGCCACAAGAGAGACCCTCCCGCTCCCCACCCTGGTGTTTTCCTTACATGGTGAACTTGAGTGGATTTTTTAAAGGCACACTGCATTGTTTTTTCAATGTCAGAATTGCCAAGGTACCCAAATTCACTGTACATCCCTAAATTTAAATATGTGTTTTATCATAAAACATATCTATTTTAGCTTAATGTGTGAATTTTAAAACATATATTATTCTAGAAAAACATTTTGCTATTTATTTTTAAAGACAAGAATTGTTATTGCAAAATTTGGAGCTGTTGTAAAATCCAACCTACCACGATGTTCCGATGCACACATGTGCCTGGAGGTGCAAATCAGGTCAGGTTATGTTGGAATTCACAGAAATCATATTCTTCATGTATCCTAGCACACCAGGGAGGCTTTAACATGCCACCTTCCCTGCTGTGCTGTCTTTCTACCTGGAAAAGGGAGGTGTTGAAGTTCAGGATCATGGAAATCTGGGATCCCAACCCCATCACTTGTGCCCCTTCTGCTGCCTCATTCTCCCCGAGCCCAAGAGGAATGGGAGAGAGCACCGTCGTCCCACTGCGGCTCCTACCGGTATTTACAAAGCAAGGCTGTTAATATTTCTTTCCAGCACTACTATGCCATGGAGGAGGGTAAGTGGGTGGGTGGGGGAGAGAAGGAAGGAGAAATAGCTGTGCTCTGTAAGATTCATAATTATTTAACGGGACCCTCTTTGAACTGATGCCAAATCTGTCATTGAATCCTATGTCATTGCATTTGCTGAACAGGGCCCCCTCCAAAGCCCCTGCCTCATTACCTCACAGGGTGCAGGCTGGTGGTTTTACTTCCTGGTGAGGTGCACATGCAACAATGTGTAGCATCATGGAGGGGGAAAGGGGGTGGGTGGGTGGGGGGAAGCAGAGTAGCGCCAAGGGAGAGACGAGCAGCAAGTGTAGAGTTCTTCAAAGAGGAACATCAAAGCGCCGAAGAGAGACGAGGGGAAGAGCTGCGAGTGACAGATCTGGTTTAAAGAGCCATCTATCTCCCAGCTCCTGCTATGTAAATTACACTTGCACGCTGAAGACGTGGTTAATTCATTTTTCAAACCAACTCCTTGCTGCTAGAGCTCTTTGCTCCCTTTCTGACAGTCAAAGGGGGTCATTCCCTCATCCGTGGATATGGTGACTGACAGATATTTTGGTTCGGGCACTCTGGCTGCAGCCAACATCTGGCACTTGCTTAGGGCCTAATTTAACCAGCATCTAAAGCTATAAAGTAGGGTTTTGGGCAGGCTGCAGCTACCTGGGCAGGCCAGCCCTACCATTATGCAGCGTGAAGTGGCCAGCTGAGCAGCAGCATATGAACCCTTTGCTGTTCTTCCTAACCCCCTCAGTTGTTCTTCTTGGCTAGGAATCACACTGTGGGTGCCACACAGTCTGCCCTGTGCCCCCCCCCTGCTCACCTGCTGCCCTCAGCACCCCAACTGAGACCACTGATGCAGTTTCTGTAGGGCGATGTGCCATCCTGTACTTTGTGACAGATGCAAAAATGTCTTGGGCCAACCCTGTAGCTATACAGTTTGCACCCCACCCTATGGTGAGGAGAGCCTGTGTCATCTCTTCTGCATCGAACACTGGTTGTTACCCCGGCTTGAGGATAGGGGGGCTGTTCTGTCTTCGCATGACAAAGGAGCAGCAACATTTTCTGCTACGGGAATGTGTCTGACTATAACCCATCACAGTGTGCTGGGGCCTCAGGCAGAAGGCAGAAGTGCTTGAATTCCTCATTCACCAAGGCTGCTCACAAGTTAAAGGCATGTACTGTGGTACCTCTGGATAAGCACACCTCTGGTTGCTTATCCTTCAGGATGCAAACATGGCAAACCTGGAAGTATTTTTTTTTGGGGGGGGGGGTCGTCATGCACACGTGCAGAAGCGCTCTAACACTGCGCGCACATGCACAAAAGTGGTCCCTCCTGTTTCGGAAACCCCAGGATCCGACCAGCGCTCTGGAATGGAACCCGTCTGCAACCAGAGGTACCACTGTATCTGGTTTATTTTTATGTATATAAAGGGGGGAGAGCTCAAAATAGTATGCATTGTTCTTCCTCTCCCATGTTATCTTCTCAAAAAGCCTAGGAAATAGTTAGGCTATGTGGTGCCCCCTTAGACTGGCAGAGAAGGTATCTTCATCTCTGCTCATCATCATTTGAGTAAACAGTGGGGCCCTACGTGGCTCTATATACCTGATTTGTCAGTCTGAACAACGTGTTATACTGAGTGGCAACACAAATTTGCCTTGCCTTATCTGGTATCTGAACACCATCCTGTCTATGATTCTGCTTCCTGCCTCTTCCCCCGGTTCTTGTTCGCCTGATCTGGGAACACATCTCAATCTAAGCTGAGGCTGATGGAGCTGTAGTCCAAAACATTTGGAGGGCACCTGGTTGAGGAATGATGCAGCTCTCCTTCCTTCTTTCTAGTGAATTAGGTAGATTTCCCCAAGAAAACAGCTAAGGGTTAAAGTCTAGAATTCTTCATTCCACAGTCAGCCTGATCAGAAACAAGAGATGCCAGCTGGCTGTGGCATTTGCTTGTTGCGTTGAAAACGAGCATGAAGAATTGCAGCCCAAAGGGTCAATTTTTCAGAAATGTTGAAGTGTCTGAAAACAGGGGTTCGGAATGAAAGCGTCTCCCGAGCCGTTGCTCTAACCTCAGTGCTGCGGTGCTGTAATAAGGTGCTTTTTATGTAAGTGACCTATTTTCCAGGGAAGCCAGTTCTCTGAGAGGGGAATTGAAAAATGACTAGAGCAGCAGTTTTTAACTTTAATATGTTTTCATTCTCTGTGAGCAACAAGCAGCTGCTGTACCCGGAGGACTTGAGGAACTGTCTGCTTTCATAAACGGATCTCTCTCTCGCTGGGGCCCAACAGAGATGGGGCTGAAGATGGAAAGGCAAAATGCTAGCAAGTGCTCAGTAAAACCCCCTTGCTGTCCTGGAGCCCCTTAGCAAAGATTTCCCATGCGGGCTGTGTACACACAATGTGCTTATAGCCCATGGTTTCCCCCAAAGAATCCTGGAACTGTAGCCTACCCTCACAGAGCCACAAATCCCAGCACCCTTAACAAACCAGGCTGTGCACAGTTTCTGATGGAGGTTGCTGGGAATTCTCTCTCTCAGGGTGTCATCCAAACCTCCACTTGTCCCACTGCTTTCCCTTGGGGGAAACCTGTGGTTTAGCACTGAATCAGAACAAACGACAATTGGGGTTTCTGCAGATTGGCGTTTGTTCCAATTTCATAGAATCATAGAGTTGGAAGGGACCACAAGGGTCTTCTACCTCCTGCAATGTGGGAACCCACAACCCTGAGATTATGAGTCTCATCCTCTACCAACTGAGCTATTTCAGCACTTAAGCCTACGGCAACCGGGATTTAGCATTGAAGAGCAGGTTTTCTGTGGGAAAGTGGAGGGGCAAAGGCAAAACTGCTGAGATCCATGGCTAGAAGGCACAAGACAAGCGGGAATGTGGGCAAGTTCCCACCCTCTTGCTTGCAAAAATGCATATACTGGGCAAAGTGTATTGGGCAAGAATGCATGCAAGATTGTATATATTAGATATAGCTTTCATGAAAATGGATGCAAATTTTCACGAGGCTTCCCCCCCCCCCCAGTACAAACTGATGTGGAAATGGGGACAGCTGAACTCAAGATGGAAAAATTAGAAACAGAGATAAACTGAAAATAACAGTTCTGTCCATCTGTAGCTGTACACACATCCTTTGCGTACGTGTGCACACATTCTAACGAGGGCTCAGCAGCAGCTCAGAAGACATCCTGAGCTCAATTTAAACAAACTGTGAAGACTTCAGGATTACTGCAATTAGATGATGCTTTCCCATTTAAATGCCACAAATGTCCCAAAAGTTGCAAAACCTTGCCTTTGCTTGCTTTACTTTTTTGTGTCCCTTTTGTCATTAATGCAAATTCATTGTTACTTTAATTCAAGCCAGGGCTAATGCTATGCTTTAATGTTCTTGACTTTCAGCCAGCGAGCTGATTGCAGCTTCCTCTGTTTACTGGCTTCCTCTCCTAGCATTTGCAAGTCTAAATATGCTGCATATTTATTATTAGCCTGCCATTTTAGAAAAGACACACACCCCTTGAGATGCAGGAACACTCTCTTTTATGTCATGCTTAAGAAGACTTTCCTCATATAATAAAGCCGTTGATATCCAACAGTTAAAAGAGTCTAGAGACACTTTGATTTCACCATACTGAAATGAAATGAAATGGCTCTAAACTACAGGTAAGGTAACAGCTGATCACAAAAATGCTGTGTCTTTCTCCAGCTTAGCCATATCCCATTCAGAATTTTGTACTTGGATCTGGTCTCTCCATGCTGATCCTGGCATCTAACTAGGTTTCCAGGATTAAATACCAGCAAAACTCGACAGGACTAGCCATTTCTATGTTCCATAGAAGCTTGGAGATGTGAAATGGCAGGGATTGTAGCTGGAAGACAAGTGGAGAGAAACTCAAGGTGAATCGAACTGGACACAGGCAAGAGCCCATTCTAGGGCTGAATCTGTGCTGGTGATAGTGGTAAAGAACAATACTTCTCTGATATCAGCAAATAAGCACAGTTTCATTCAGTGGAACTGTTTGGAATATTCTCCAGGATATTGGAGAAAATCCATGACAGTCCACTGTTTTTTGTTTGCTAAACACCACAAACAAATGAAATCACTTCCATCTGGTGCAACCTGGACACCACTTCTGGAACGGCATAAATACAGGATGTTACCAGAGAGCTGTCTAATTCTGTTTGCTTGGATGACTTTCAGTTAATGTAGCCCAGGGAGGTGGAGGAGGCTTGGTGGAATGTCAGTTACCGCATGGTTTGCTTGACCTTTGCACTTCTGGATTGATAGCATCTAGCTGACCATCTGGATTTGAGAGCTAATGCTTTGCTACAAGAGGGAGAAAGCCTGCCGACTTTGAAGGATGGCCCCCATCACTGTGCCAAACACACCCAAGTCTAGTTCTCCTTCACATCAGAACCTAGCAAGACAGTGGCAGGGCTCACCCATGCTGGAATCAGTAACGGGATAAGTGAGGGTGAACAATTCAGATAAGATGGAATTGCTGTTAATGGGAACTTCATTGGCTTTGTGAGGTAGTATCTCACCACCCCTGAATGGGGTTTCACTCCCCCTGAAGGGACAACCTCTGTAGCTTGAGGATGCTCTTGGATCTTGTCCTTACTTCAATGCTCAAGTGGTAATGATGGCTTTTTAGCTTAAACCAGGGGTCAGCAAACTTTTTCAGCAGGGGGGCCAGTCCACTGTCCCTCAGACCTTGGGTGGGTGGGGATTATATTTTTTTTGGGGGGGGGAATATGAACGAATTCCTATGCCCCACAAATAACCCAGAGATGCATTTTATATAAAAGGACACATTCTACTCATGTAAAAACATGCTGATTCCCGGACCGTCTGTGGGCTAGATTTAGAAGGCAATTGAGCCACATACAGCCCCCGGGCCTTAGTTTGGGGACCCCTGGCTTAGACTGAGCTGTGGCCCCTTCTAGACAGAGAAAGCCTCAGAACATGGGGGGCAGACTTTTGACTGGGAGTTGTCATTCTGATTATACAACACCTGTCTTCCGAGGTTCAGTCATGGTGCTGCTTTTATCAAGCTCTCAACAGTTTGATGACACTTCTAATCTGGGGAGAGGAGTTGTGCTCAAGTCCTTGTGGGCTTCCCATATGCATCTGTTTGACCACTGTAAGAATAGGATACTGAACTAATTGGGCCACTGGCCTGATCCAGCAGCCTCTTCTAATGTTCTCATGAGAAGTTCATTTGTTTGGCTTGGAAGCAATAGTCTTTCGTTACAGTTGTTCCAACTATGCTACTATGCCCCAAAAGATCCCAAACGCAGCAAAGGAAAAAATGTTTTGTGACAAGGCCCCAAGGTGAATGAAGCAGCCCAGATCTGTGCAAAGCCAGACACTCCCTGCTAAATAATTCTGTTCTAGTACATACATCCTGTTCTGTGATCTATGTCAAGGTCTTGGGGGGGGGCATTATTTCATGGGCAGCATTTTACTATTTTTAAAAATAGATTCTACCTTTTGCACATATGCCCTTTATTCCTCCCTTCCATTCTCTGAAATAAGGTTAGGGATCTCGCAGAAGAAAGTATATTTCAGAAAATGATCAGCGGAAGCTGAGTTCAAAGACTGGATTCATTTTGCGTAAAAAATAAAAAAATAGATGGAGTCGTTATCAAAATCAAGAGCCAAGTGTCTGTTATGTTACAGAGACTCGGCTACAGAGCTCTCTTGCTAAAGGAGTGATGGGTTCATTTTACAGACACAGGACTGCTATCATTATGTCACTCCTCTGTCCTTTCTCTGAAAACACATGTAATTAGGGGAACAACAGCATTGCACACAAATTTACTCGGACAAAAGAGACACATGAAGGACGGTCATAGTTTGAGGAGATCACTTAGTTAATCTGTCGCTAGATGGTACACCACTTCAGGCAGTAGGCAACAGATCACATAACTGTGATTAAATATTTTTTGGATATAATGAACCACTCTAATATAGCCTCTCTTTCTTTCCTTTTGATGTTCTAGATTTCTTTGTGCAAGGCTGCTTTTTTTTGTCCCTTTCATGGAAGAGTACCTGAATATGTGGCCCACTGCTGCTGTTTGATGTGGTTCAGTATGGAAACAGTTTTTCTGAAAATGAGCATGTCTGTGTGAACCAGTTTGGAGGCAAGTGATAATGATGCTCCATTGCTAGTGACTCTGTAATCCTGGTAGCTTCCAACAGTCCTGGTGGCACACAGCTATTAGCAAGTGGTGGTTTAATAGGGAGGTAAAACAGGGAAGCTTGCAGCCGCCAAGGGGGTAGTCGTAAGAACCGAAATCCATCAAGTCTTTAATAACTGGGTTTCTTCGGTTGCTAGTTCAACTGTCGACCTGCAAATACATTACACCCTTTCTCTCCAGGGCTTTTCTGACATGGCAAATTTGTGTAGTGACAATCCCAGAGCTACCTTTGTTTTCAATCTGCAAATAAGAATCTCCCACTACAGCTCTAAGAATCCCCACTGGTGTTCCACCAGCCCTCACAGATTTACTTAATTTTATTTATCAAATCATTTATATGTCCATTTTCAGGGCTAAAAAGGGCCTCCAGAGCAGCTCATGTAAACCTCCCCCCAAAGGATACAAAGAGAACCATTTAAAATACAGTAAAACTGAGAGAGGAATAAAATATCAGAACATAATCAGGCAGGGGAAACAAGGATTTCTCACAAGCTACTGGCCAGGCAAAATAAAAAAAGCTTGCCTAAATCCTGAAAAGCAGGTGGGGGAGCCAACTAAATCTGTCTAGGGAGTTCTACAGCCTGGGGGCTGCAATATATAAAAAAGCACTATCTCACATCTCAACCAATCACATACTCTAAGGTTGGTGGGATGCAACACTAGGCTCTGAGGTTTCCAAACAAAATAGATCCTGGGTACATGAGGGAGGACCATAGCTCAGTGGTGGACCACCTGCTTTAAATGCAGAAGGTCCCATGTCCAACCTCTGGCATCTCTAGGTGTGGAGAGTACTGAGCTAAATGGACCAGTGCAAAGTCAGTTGGTGTTGTCCATTTGAGCGCTACCAACTCAGAGTCTGGGTTAAATACAAGAAACCATCAAAAGAAAGAGCAGGAGGCTTGCAGATGCCTATCCGGTCAGCATACTGAGCAAGTAAGCAAGTCACCTGCTGTCTTCCTCACCAGTCATTCCTCCCAATTCTGAGGCTATATACATATAATTCATTTATTTATTCAATTTATATACTGTCCTTTATCCAAAGATCCCAGGGCGGCGTACAACATTAAGAACATAATTTACGCAGCATAATAATAAAAACATAATAGAGATAGTAAAATACACAGCATGATAATAAAATAATCGTAACAACAGTCCCCACCACTACCATTTGCATATAAATTTCCAACATTTGTGCCAGTTGGTGCCCTCCTTTGTTTTTGCAATGCAGACCCTCTTTTGGTGCAATGTGCAACTGGACTGGGCACCCTGTGTATACTTGCAATGGTGATTGTCAATTTGGACCCCAGAGTGTGGGGTGGGGAAACAGAAGGCCTGGGAAAGGCATGCCTCCCCTTGCATCACTTATATTTTCCAAATTGCCCTCTTTCAAAGTTGCTTTTTATTTATTTTGCTATTACGTTTCTATCCCACCTTTCTTCTAAGTAGCTCAAGATGGCCCAGTCTCACAGGTCCTAATCCAACACTCTAACCATTGCCCTACATCTTGTTCTATTGAAAAGCAACTGGAAATTACATGCACATGCAGGTTCTTCGATCACTCAGTGCCCCACGAAACCTGTATTTAAAAGAAGCTGATTAAAGATGTGTTGGTTTAAACAACAAGCCAAAGCTGGCACAACAAAATTGCCCTTAAATTTTTTTCTTAAAGATATACGCAGCCAAAGTTGCAATGTAAACATTAAATATTGCTGAAGAATTTGTGGTGGTCCTCACTGTGTAGGGTTTCTTGCTCAGTGTTCTGTGTGGTACTGGGGTCGCCCATTTATAGAATGAGAGATAGATCAATACACTAAAGGAACAAAATGATACATCCCATAAGGAGACAACATGGCTCCCTTGAGCAGTTGTAATGTGTCCCTATTTGTGTACTAGCAGGACAAATGTCCCATTATGCTGAACACATTTTTTTCTTCATGAGCAGAAGCAATGCTACATTCTAAGAACTCATCCTCTTCAAGCAAGTAGGTCATTCTCATAATCTCTTCAGCTTTGTATTAAAAAGCTCATCCAAGTTTAAGCTCAGGGTGTGTCTGCCTCATTACAACTTCCGGCTCACTAGGTGAATTAATGAAGACGATGGGAACATTTCTAAGGACTCCGGCAAGCTTTGTCTCAAACCCAATATACACTCAAACTGGAATCAAGAGTAAAAAAATTATTGCTTCTTCTATTGCTGAGAATACAGGTAATTTATCTTATTGTCCCCAGAATTTCTCAACTCAGGGACACTTTATGGCAGTTCAACAGCAATAGCAGTAAATAACATATTTTTTTGGCTTGGAATAGAATCTTGGCAACTGATAATGATCACCTTAAATACAACGTGAACCTCAAATGAATCATGGTGTTCATAAACAATCAGGTGCCATGGGAAAGTTACATTTCCCAGAGCCCCAAGTATTTGAAGAATATAACAACATTTCAGGTGCTGGGGAGAAAGGGACTCCCTTCCTCCCTTTCTTGCTGTTATAGCAGCATCTATAGTTGCCGAACAAGTAATTAGTTCCTGGTAAGGGGAGTAGGAGTGAAGAGGCTCACAGAGGATTTGGGAAGACGGACTTCAGTTGCTTTCCCAATGATGACATCAGGGATGTGATGGGGTTCAGTTTGGTTTGTAATGGGGCCCAGTGTAAACTGAGCTGTTTTCCACTTTCAAGGGAAATTTGTTTGCCAAGCCCAATTACTGATAAAATTGGGGAGATGAGAGGTGATGCTTGTTACTTAGGGTCAGTCAGAGTTCACAAAAGAATTTGGTGTTTTTTTAAAGATGGAGAAACTGAGACCAAATGAAACATACAGATTATAGATTGGGTCTTCATTGGCAGCAATAGAAGAGATGAATTTCATGTGATCCACATACAAGTACATAAGGAACCAACTACTGATAGAAAAACTGTAATTATGCCTTACCTTGTGGCAAGATTTTCTCTGTTAAAAATACAAATGACACTGATCTTTCAGAGGCCACTAAGGATCTCATAATGTCTTTCTTACTCACCAGACTGAAGTGCCTCCAACTTCTTTTAGAAAGTACATTTGTAATGTGCTAACAAAATTTATGGGTCCATCAATGAGAGAACACAGTATTTCACATGAAGGCAGCCAGAATGTATTTCATGTTTGCTGAATGTCAAGATCTCCCTTCAAGGTAAATGTTGATCTTGGTTTCACCTTGAACAGCACATGTTTGAAGTACACATTGCCATTCATCTCGATAAGGGTCTAGATAAATTTACCATTCTAGTAACTGTGAGGAGATGCGAAGACAGAGGGAAACGATGCAAACAGCAGAGGCTGCTTCACTTCTATGAGCAGGAAAGTTGAAAAAAGGTTTCCTTGAATTTGCAGGGTCCTGGGTTTTCCTGGCATTGCCATTGGACATCCAGTGAAGCTGAACATCAGAAAATACAGATAAAAGAAAGTATATCTTTAAAACAGAGCATAGTTAAACTACGGAACTCACTTCCGCAGAAGGCAGTGATTGCCATCTTTAAAAGGGGATTAGACAAATTCATTGAGGATAAGGCTATCAATGTCTACTAGCCAACATGGCTAGGCTTTGCCTCCATGATTGGAGACAATAATGCCTCTGAACGCCAGTTGCTGGAAACTGCAGGAAGTGCCCTTGTGCTTGGGTCCTGCTTGCAGGTTTCCCACAGGCATTTGGTTGGCCACTGTGAGAACAGGATGGTGGACAAGATGGGCTGCTAGCATGGTCCAGCAGACTTTCCTTCTGCTCTTATCCACTGAAAGAGTAGATTTCACAGGAAAGCTAGTCTGATTGAGGCGAAGAGGCAAAGCTAGCCCTAGACCAAACACTGCATTAAGTGAGGAGCATTTTCAGTGTCCTCCCCTCCGCTTGTTCAACTTTTGAATACTTCTTTATTTACTGCAAGAGTGGTTAAGCTCCCATCTGCTAGAAAAAATTTCTGGCCTCTCACGACCCCACCAATTTTGGGCACTGTGGCAAGAAGAAAATATTTATTAAAAAAACAACAACTGGTGAGCATGCCTGATGGAGATGCAAATTGTCCCCTTCCTAGTCATTAGATTGATTATCTGATGAATGGGGAAGGGGCAATAACCCTGCGTATGACAAAGAGAGAGGGGCCCACATCCACTTTTGGCCATGTCAATCACTGATTTTGATACTTGGGCCATAAAGGGTTAGCCACCCCTGATTTATTGCATATGTTGCCCATTTCGCAATTTTGAAACATGATGCACATGATTGATTCCTATCATATGAGATCATTTCCATACTTGGATCTCATCATAGTCACTCACATGCACACCAGTTATTGAATGTGCACAGGCAGCCTTATCCTCCATGAATTTCTCTAATCCTTTTTTAAAGATCACTGCCTCCTATGAAAGCAAGTGCCATAGTGTAACTATGCAGTGTGTGAAGAAGTACTTTCTTTTATCTGTATTTCAGGGTGATGGGTTCGAGTTCCACATTGATAAAAAAAGATTCCTGCATCGCAGAGGTTTGGACTAGATGACCCTCATGGCCCCTTCCAACTCTCCTCTTCCCAGGCCACAGCCCTCACTGGCTCTGCTTCACACCCTCCTTCAGCACTCTTGCCTAGATGGAAGGTGTCCTTGAGCTCTGGGGATGACTCTTACTTGCCTGGTTGGAGGGGTGTGTGCGTGTTTGTGCATGTAGAAATCTATGCCTTTAAAGCCCTAAATGGCCTCGGCTCAATATACCTGAAGGAGCGTCTCCACCCCCATCGCTCAGCCTGGACACTGAGGTCCAGCTCCGAGGGCCTTCTGGCGGTTCCCTCACTGCGAAAAGTGAGGTCACAGGGAACCAGGCAGAGGGCCTTATTGGTAGTGGTGCCCGCCCTGTGGAACACCCTCTCACCAAATGTCAAGGAAATAAACAACTACAGTATCTCACTTTTAGAAGACATCTGAAGGCAGCCTTGTATAGGAAAGTTTCTAATGTTTAATGTTTTATCATGTTTTTAATATTCTGTTGAGAGCCACCCAGAGTGGCTGTGGAGGCCCAGCCAGATGGGTGGGGTATAAGTAATAAATTATTATTATTATTATTATTATTATTATTATTATTATTATTATGCATTTTGCATGGCCTGAATGTAGCCAATCGTAGAAAGACAAGAGTTGCATCCATTGCTCTGGCCACTTTTCGCCTCTAGCCAGGCCCACCGCTGGTTTTGCAGCCCCTGGAAGATTCCCCATGAGGGAATTCAGCTCTGAAGCTGGAAAAGGCCACACACACACACACACACACCTCCCTCCAGCCCACTCTTGCTATACACTGTAGAGGGAATAAACAAGAAACACAATACTTTCAGATGAAATGGTTTCTGTGATAGGTGTTCATTTTGTGTTGTTTTCAGCCTATTTTTGGTTAATAATTGGTAATAAACCCCAATGCTCAGGTCAGGCTGTACCCAGTGGGCCCTAAGATCTGTGTTTGGAAAGCTGTTGGCTCAGCCCTTCAGTGAAGGCTCAGCCCTTAAAAGGCTGGCAGGTCCTATCATTCCAGTGGCACACCCCTCTGGGAGGGCCGTTTTAAAAATTTTTAAGGGCCTGTAGCAGTTGCATGCTCCTTGCGGTGGTGGAACAGGAGGAGCCACAGGGAAATCACCCTCAAGCTCTGAAAATAACCCAAGAGTCACCTCCTCAGCTAAGGGCCATGTGGATGCTGAGGGCTCCCTTGAGCAACTGGTTCATCAACCACATCAGAATCCAACTCCGGCCAACATTGGGACCCTGAAGCAGGGGACAAGGCAATTTCTAATAAACGAGTTCCATTAGTCCTGCAGTATGTACAGTAACTGTGTTCATGTGGGTTTTTAATAAGCTGCTTCCCTGCACCCAACTCCACCAATAACAGTTTCCTGGTAACACGAAAATAAATTAAAATGGACTGGTCTGGGCTTCCCTGCTGAGGCCTGGCTGCTAAAATGAGGCAGCAATCAAGCAGCACAGAATTATGGGGTTCATTCATTTAAATCCCAAGTTCTCCCTCTGGAATGGTGAATTAGCTAGGCCTTTCGAAGAAGGCAAGGGAATTGGCAGGCTTGCGATGATGGCGTAATGGGAAATGGAGGCCGGTTCCCACTGTTATCAAAATCCAATTTGGCCTGTACCTTGTGCACAGGAGCCTGCAAGGTGTGATGCTAATTTTCCTGCTGAGTATACAAATGACAATAACGTCCTCTTCATTTTGATGAGGTGGCCCTCTTGCAAAAACCCCTCGTTTGAGATGTGTGGAGTTCACTGATACCTTTGCATTGGCTATATAGCATATGACACTCGCATCTAAACCATGGGGGTCCTGTCACTCTCAGGGCCACATTCTCAATTTTGCTTAGGTATGATTATACCCAGGGGTAATTAGTTACAGCTGGCCACCTTCATTTGCTATTTTTCCTAATTGCCTTTAATTAGAGAGGCACACTCACTGTAAGTGTCCGTCACTTGCTGAGTCGTAATGAGCCAGGCTATGATTTTATTCCCCTACAATAAAAGGATCGTTTGCTTTGTCCCGGAACAGAGGACATATTTTAGGTCTGGGGAATCTGGTGTCAACTTGAATTGGGTGCATGGCAACCCCACCCTCTCTCATATCATCATCGTTCTTCCTCTTGAGACACACAGGTACCCAATAAATAAAGCATCAGCAGCCATTGGGTTAAGAGTTGCTGGTGAACAGGAACAAGCTGTTGTGAGTTGTGTTTCCTTCTTTTATTTCTCATTTGTCTCCCACTGTCCTGGAGAGTTGAGCAAGATGTCTACACTGTTGCTATTATTTCCTGTGGGTGGCCTCACCATAGCTGCCAAGTTTTCGCTTTTCTCGCGAGGAAGCCTATTCAACATAAGGGAAAATCCCTGTAAAAAAGGGATAACCTGGCAGCTATGGGCCTCACACAGAGAATGGCTGTCTGGTAGGGTTCTCTGCATCTCTGTATTGTTGACCAATACACCCAGTAGCCGCTAAAGGCCTTCAAAGGTGAGAGAAGCAACAGGATGGGGAAGGGAAGAAGCTTTCCCAGTGCCAGGTCCACCACCAAAATATCAGAGTTGTTGAATATTGAGGAGCCTAGCAACTTCAAAGTCGACATAGCAATTTGTGCCTCTGCTTCCACCATGTCAGCTCCAGATTTCAGGGTCTCATTGGGCCCAGTGCACTTAATGACCTCCTTGATGTTGCTGCAATTCATTCAATGCCAGATCGCAAGATATGCGCAGTATGCTGCTCTGTTGTCATTCAGGCTTAGCAAGTACCCAACAGCGCCTACTCCCAACACATGCACTCAATGCAGTCTTCATGCACCACCTTGCCTGGGTCCCAGTTTTTCCAGGAGACTTGCAGGATATGCACCTTGATTTAAGGCAGTTCTGACCAAGCACAACTACCGGGTTAAAAGGATAGCAACCACAACATATACAGTATATGGATGGCATCACTAGAACAAGGGTTCCACAGTGTGCCTGTACAGTATAGTCTTCACAAAGAAAGTAAAAAAGGTAAAGGACCCCAGTCAATGACGACTATGGGGTGCCGCGCTCATCTCACTTCAGGCCGAGGAAGCTGGAATTTGTCCACAGAAGAGCAATAAAAAAGCCTGGTGTTCATCTGAATTTGTCTGGCTTAGGTACACACTTGCAGCCTGATTCTTGTTGCTGTTGTGTGAGTCTTAGTTCAGGACAGTTGCCTTCCAGATTTTATGTAGCTTTGCAAATGCTCTTGGGTGATTTTATGTATTTGGATTTCTTGTTGCAACCCACCCTGAGACCATGTGGCAAACAGGGGGATGTAAAGTAAGAAATAAAGATGAAAAGCAGGAAACGTCCCCAACCTATGTCCTGTCCATTTAGTGGAAATGGAAGGAGGGTGAGTTTCAGGTTGTTCCTCCCAAGTACATGTTCACAGGAGTCCAGCATTGATTTAAAACAACTGTGGGCATTTTTGTACCTGCACACAGATTCAGATTTCTCCCCTCTTTGCTCAGAATAGTTAGCAAAACTGCCATATATTACAAATATGACATCTTTCAACTTCAGCACTGATAGGATTGTCTTTCCGCAGTGGACCTGACATTGTAAAGTGCAAAATCCTATCCAAAGCACCGACTTCTATTATTGCTAAGCCCCTGGTGGTTAACTGAGAAAGAAAAGACCTTTAAGGACCTTAAAGCCCACAGCCTCTGTCCCTGGTTTCCCTGCCATTACCCTTGAGCACATTACCCAACCTTCTCTCCAAAATTTCCACAGACAGTGCCTCAACGCCCTCTCTTGGTGGCTCAATTTGCATTCGCACAGCATTATACTATGCGGGGAACACAAAACAATACTTGATACAGATGTCTGAGGCTGCCTGGCTGCGGGTGAACTGACTGTGGGGTGGAGAGAGGGGCCTGCTGTGAAAAGAAGCAGGGAAGCTTCACTGAGTTAATGCTGCAGAACAAACGGAGAGAAAAATGCACTTGGATTTTTCACTCTTTCTTAAAAAGCAAGGACTGGTTAGGTACTGCAGAGTCAGGTACCTTAATCCATGGAGACGAAGAAAAAGAAGAAACTATATTAGGACTTACAATAAGAGGTCTTTTTAAATGCATTTTTTAATTTTATTCATTACAGTCGTAGCAGTCATAGTGATAGTATTTCACATGGTGCTTTTTCTGAGAGCTCAAACCACTTGGCATACACTTTCACTCAAACTTTTACAAGTTTGAACAGCAGGTGGGATTCACCTAAGCTTCCCCTGCTTTCCCTCATCCCTCTGCCTGCAGGCCCTTCAAGTTCCCCCAAATGGGTTCAGTGGGGTTGGGGGAACCCCAGAACAGTGCATTGGGGTGGGGAAGCAGGGAGTTATTTCTATCTGGCAAGCTGAAATGCTTATGCAAACAAACAGTTGGATGAGTGAGAATTCCATTGTGTATTTCCTTATCCCCGTGATACGGCTCTGTCTCTTCCCCCCCCCCCACAATTTCTTTCAGAGCATGCCTTTGCCATTTTGTTGCTCTCCAGTTTGTCAAAATCACACAGCTGCTGTGAGGAATTCATCCTGGTCTTTCACCTTCCATACAGCAGGTGGAGGGAATCCTGGACAGACGAGAAGCGCAGGCTTCTTTCCCCTAGAAGCCCGACTTACACTTTTGACTGTGTGCTAATAAAGCATGAACTGAAAGGGCAAGAGTCTTTCCGCACACAGCCGGAACCTCAGGTATCTGCTATTCCTTGAAAAGGCAGAGGAAATGCCACCCGGCTTTTTGCCTTGGGAGCTCTGGCCAGGGTAAAGACAGAAACGAAACATGCTAGTTGTTCTGAACACCTGTACACAGTAGCTGCAGTGCCCCACACAACAACCCTCGATTAGAAGGAATGGCGAAGGCTGGCATCAAATAATTTGATTGTTAATTAGATTGCACCCTGCTTTAAACTCCTTAAATATTTTGAGCCTTCGTTAAATGGCAAAGGCACAAGTAATCATAGAAGACCATGGCTGAATATTTCTTAATACATTATGCTGCATGGTCTCATATCCCAGGATTTTGAAAATGCAGAGAAATAGTCCCACACTATATGGCAACACCTATTTGCCCCAATTCAGAATAGGGGGCTTCTGCACACATCTACAACCTCACTGGATAAGTAGCCAGATGCACACATAGATGCTATTTATGTGGTTCCTATCTGGCGCTGCCTGCAAGGGCTGTGAGTGCCACAAATTAGTGAGATTCATCCAGCGGGGGCAGGCTGTGTGGGAGGGATGTAGCTCGCTATCAAACAAATGATCAGTGCACATTTAGATCAAAGCCATTACATCCAGAGTGAACAGGCTGTTGACACCATGTGCTGTTACATTTTATAAGCCTCCAAACATTAAACTAGTGGATGATAATGAAGGACTACCACACATCCCGAAATGGATTGTGTTGGGAGGGATGCAGTGAGATGTGATTACCCAGCCAATCAAAGCTGCAAGGCATGAGACTGCACACCCAAAGGATTTCATTTGAATTAGGTGATGTGATTCACATGTGCTCTCCTTATCGCAAGGAAGTGTTTTATGGCTTAATTAATTAATTGACTCTGAAGTTGCTTGTAAAGCTCAAAGAAAAGGTGTCACTGAGCCACAGAGTGCTGTTATATTAAGACATTATTGATGCTGTCATGAGAAACACGAGCCACTATATTCCTCCCTGGTGGTTGCAAGGGAGAACAAGAACAGTCAGCAAATGGGATGAAAGCAAAGGATGCAATCGGGATTCTGTCCCAAGAGCTACAGGTTGCCTGTAGCCCACCTCCTCTCAAAGGCTTTATTGGGTGCAAGGAAGCCAGGGAGATATTTTGAGTCTGCTACAAATATGGAGGAAGGAAACTGTGCAATGTGGTGTTGGCCAGGGCAGAAGAGATGCATGAGTCTTGCTTGCTGGAGACACTGAGCTCACAGAGCAGGTACCTTCCAGCCCTCTATACCGACTCATGCACCGTTGTCAGTCACATAAATAAGGGTCTTGTACCCATTTGGGACAAGCCTAAAAGGTAAAGGTAAAGGGACCCCTGACTGTTAGGTCCAGTCGCAGACGACTCTGGGGTTGCGCGCTCATCTCACATTATTGGCTGAGGGAGCCGGCGTACAGCTTCCGGGTCATGTGGCCAGCATGACTAAGCCGCTTCTGGCGAACCAGAGCAGCCCACGGAAACACCTTTTACCTTCCCGCCTGAGCGGTACCTATTTATCTACTTGCACTTTGATGTGCTTTCGGACTGCTAGGTTGGCAGGAGCAGGGACCGAGCAACGGGAGCTCACCCCATCACGGGGATTTGAACCTCCAACCTTCCGATTGGCAAGCCCTAGGCTCAGTGGTTTAGACCACAGCGCCACCCATGTCCCTTGGGACAAGCCTATCTTGGTGTAATTCATAGTACAGAGGCATCATCCGCATGTCAGCATCACAGATGTAGAGAACCGAAGGTCTGGTGAATATGCACTGATTTTCATGTTGGAAGCCATGTGATTGATGTGATAATAAAGCCCGGTCACAGAGTGCCTCCACTTCAGTATTTTATTTAGTTGCTGAACAAATTGATACCCTGATTTTCACCATATGCCTCAAGGCAATTTACAGTATAGGGGAACAAAATACAATATACAAAACTAAGAGTATAGAAATGGAAGCATTAGAACAGTGTAAATAGTTCAAACCTTTTTGACCTGCAGGAACAGTACATGCTGGATTTCTGATGGGTGGGAGGTCCATAGTATTGTGTCCACTCCAATGAAGACTTGACCCCTTGTAGACATCAATCATTCTTCTGGTCCATGAGGGACCACTATTAATGCTCTCTCAGATGATCTCAGTGATAAACTTGGGACAAACCTCAATAGATCTTCCTGAGGCCTTTAGGCTTATAACTGACATCTCCCTGGTTTTAAACAAATTAAAGGAGTTTTGTTTTTGTTTTTAGGGAGGTTCTTTGCTGAGGATTCTACTTGGGGAAACAGTTTAATTCATAAAAACAAACAAACCCAAAGTTCATTATTCCCTGTAGGCTATCATTTTAAAGGAAAATAGCACTCCGCCATAGGAATCCTATGCAAGGCAGTTGTGTAAACAAAGCTATCACCTGGTGCACTATGAAGACAAAAACCCTTGAGTTGTGAAAGCCTCCACAGCTGCTTCAAGAACACTTCAGCTCCAGAACAACCTTGTGCAAATTGAATTAACCTTCCTGTATAAACAGCTGAGCTCTCTCTGGTGTTGCTTCAAACACATTAGAGTAGTAACTGATATACCTCTCAAGTGTTCCAGTGTGAAGGACATAAATTCCATAAATTTGGCGGCTTATATTTGGCTGTCTTCTCTAATTGGCTTTGTGAAGCCACACTCATTCGTTTCCATTTCTTTAAGAGCATGTACACCTTGAAACAGGCCAGGCCCTACCATTTGGCTGAGTTGGGCAGCTGTTCCAAGTGGCTAATTTCAGGTGCCCTGAAACTATTTACTTTCTTGTTGCTGCTGTTTTACTGACAGTGAGAGATGCTTGTGGGATTATTATTATTTTTTAACCTCAGAGGCCAAACTAACTTGATCAGCCTTGTAAATATGGAAGATTCCTGCAATTAAGAGAACTTGTTTTTATTTTAACATGTATTTTTATCTCATCTAGTAGCTCAAAGAGGCATACAGATTTCTTCACAGTCCTCATATTATCATCAGAAGAACCTTGTGAGGCAGGCGGGGCTAAGACACAGTGAATAGCCTCAGGCCACTCAATGAACCTTTATGACTGAGTGGGAATTTATAACCATACATAGAAAAATATGATATTATAAAGTAGCCTTTGGGGAGACCATGATTCTGTCTAAAGTTTGTGGGGGAAATGGTTAAATATTCCCTCTCCTTACACTCATGATGATGATTTTCCCACTCCACTGCAAGATGGGAAAGAAATGGCTGTAAAGACAATGCAATTCTTTTCTGCTGGTCTACTTTTATCTTGGACATTGATCTCAGTTTGAAAAAGTAGAGGGTTGAAAGTGGAAGAAGTGGTCATGCATTGAAACTTCTCCCAACTCTTGGTAATTTTCAAGGCAGAGATTGCTGCTCTGAAGATAGTAGGAAAAGGAAACTCCTGGGAAAGAGGGCAGGGGTGTTTTTTTTGGGGGGGGGGAGAAGGGCAAAGGCTTTAATGGGCACCATTGTGCCCACAGGCACTGGGTTGGGAACACCAGGAGTGGAGGCCATGCTGATTTGCATTCAGAGCATTCTGCTATTTGTTGTCATGTTGTTTGAATTGGGGAAATGCTTTTACCTTTTACAATGTGTGCAATTTCCTCATAGTAAATCTACCATTCCTGGGGGGCAGAAAACAATAATTTTTGTATTTAAGTCAGGCCTTCTCAGGGAATAAAATAATCATACGTTCACATATTGTAAAGGATGGCAAGGAGGCTGAGAAGTAATTGCGACCTCGGGCTTGTTTGCAAACCAGCCAACCTCAAAATGGAAGATTTTCCTCCACTCTGCATTCTTTCTCTGGCCATGGTTTGGGGGGCAGGAGGGGGGTGGCAGATTTTGCTGACTTGTTTAAGTGTCTCTAAATGACAGGAAATAGCCTAGTTGCTAAGAGATTGTCATGGTATTTTCTCTCCTCTACCCTATATCTTATAAATAAATGTCTCTCATTGCCCAGAGGCTCTCGACATCTCCAGATTCTGCATGAGCAGTTATAGAGAAGCAAGAGTCAATTGTTCCACACACATATTCTTTCGGAGAGATGTGTGCACTCACAACAAAGCATACAGAGCTACTCTGCCCCACCCCTACCTCTAGGGTGGCAATGTTTCCAGTTTGAAAGAGGTTGCTATTTGGAAAGGCTGCCCAATTTGGATTGGGCAACCTCTTTCAAACTCAAAGCCCAGCTTAAAAGAACTAGCAGAAGGGAGAGAAGGAGGGGCATGAAGCTGCCAATCAACAGTGAGTGTCAACATAGCGGACACAGCAGGCACACAAGTTCAGAATGTTCCCCATATTCTGAAATTAACAGCTGTGTAAATTTCATCTACACATATAAACGACCATGTGCCAACCTTTACGCAAATCTGTGTCCTCTTTTTTGCGTGCTCAGACCCAGAGACCTTCCCCCCTAAATAAATTCACACATGACTCAAATTTTGGTTTGGTTTTTGGCAGAATTTCGGCCACAACTTTATTGATTACGGAAAGTGAGTGGTTGCATAGGCTCTGGTTCGACTAGCTCCCTGCACCTTTTCAGGTTGTGCTGACCCAGGGCACCATCATAGGTCAGCCAAGGGTGAACATCTGCATAGGCGGAAAGCCGGGAACAGGCTATGTCCGCCACCCAGATCTCTCTCTGGACTCAGGCACGGCACAGCCCCCTCACAGGGGTTGACCAAACCATTTGAGACCCTGGGGGTGACCAACTCCCAAGAGACTGTGATCTACTCACAGAGTTAAAAACTGGCAGTGATCTACCCCCTTTTGGGGGTTCAGGAAGGAAGGAGGAAGGCCCATTTGGGGCGGGGTTTCGGGTCAAAGTTGTTGAGTTTTTTCAGGGAGGAGGTAAAATGTTGAGCTTTTTTTAAGGGGAGCCACAGTTATTCAGCTTCTTTGTGGGGAGCCAATGATCTACCAGTGATCTACCACAGATGTCCAGTGATCTACCAGTAGATCATGATCTACCTGTTGGATATGCTTGCTTTAACGGAATCCCCTTCACATAGGGATGGTGAGAACGTTCTCCCATCCCTATCACCTGAACCAGTGCCTATCCACAACCTTACAAGTTGTGACGATTTGCTACGCGGCAGGCGAAACCCAAATGGCACCAGCCAATCAGCCAAGTGGGGAAAATTCCTGCCGTGCCCCTGTCCCAAAGACAGACGACACATGATGGCATAGCAAGGTCAAGCGCAACAAAGCTCTAAAAGTAGGGAGAGGTGGGCGGGTGTTCTGAATGCACGCACCGAAAGAGGAAGCTCTGGGTCACGTGCATGGGTATAAATAGGTCCCTCGATCCGTTTGGACTGCACCCCATTGGCCAGATTGAACCCAACATTGAGGGACCTTCCAATCGGGTGTTGTGGCTGACCAATCTTCCCACCCACAACACAGGGGTCCAGGTCTCCAGGTCTCACAGCAACACGTGCCCTCTTTGAGGGAGGACAGGATTCGGTGATGCAAAAGTGGCCACTTCCTGCCCACCCAGAGTGCAACAAGTTAGCAGCAGCAGCAGCAGCAGCAGCTTGTGCAAGTCAAATGTAACTTCCACACTGTCTGCATGAGCACAGCAATCACTACCACCGGGGTTGTCAACATTTGGAGCCGAAGAGATTAAAAAGCATTCCCCCAAATCTCAGCGGGCCTTTGGGTTTAAGGATGTAGAACCACCACCCTCTGCTGGAAGAAAGGACAAATTGATCGAAGGGCATACTCATCTGCTGCCCTAGAGACTAGCTGAGAGTTACCAAGGATGTTTCATCACAGTTGGAAAGGTTAGGTTGCTAGAGACCAAGAGATCATCGGGGAATGAGGTCAGGGTGTCCAATTTGTTTGAATCAGCAGCTGGTGCTTGTATTTAGGCCTAGGCAGTTGTAGACAGCTTACAATGAGCATTCAAAGAAATAAAACAGATAACAAGTGATCAGTTGAAACCAGCAGAGCATCTGGTGGAGCCTAATCTAATTTAGTCTATCTCAATCCACACTCCCTTTTAATACAGTGTATAAGTGCAGATTTTATGGCTTCAGCATCAAGCCATTTCTCTTGCCCACCACCTCTCCTACTTTAATGTACAGACTGATAAAGAGTTCTGTAGGACTCAAAAGCTTGGTGACTATTCTGTGAGATTTTGGTTGGCCTGCACCACTGGATTTGGTGGCGTCCACCACCACTTCACTTTGTATGTTTCTTTTGCAAAGTGATTCAGCTGTGGTGCTTATGACAAGCTAAGCACTATGGAAACACACCTGATGGCATAAAAGGCACCCAAAACTGTGCATAAAACACAGTGAAATCGTCTCAGCAGAACAATGTGAGAAGAGGCCACACTTTCTATGCTGCATATAAAAATGTGTGCATCAGTGGAGAAAACAGGCACAAAAAGCATATTTTAGAGGCAAATTTGTTGAACATCATACCAAAAGGTGTATTTTGGGGAGGAAATACACATGTGTGTTTTAGGGGGAAGTGTGTACAATAATTGTATATTGGGTAAATTGCCTACAATTTAAATGGGAAGTTTTCTTTGTGGGGATTTTTTTATATAAAAAAAAGCTTCAGAAAACCGGATGGAAGGAACTTATGACTGAGCACATGCGAAACTGACTTGAACTGGAAATAGGCTGATCCATCCATCTCTAGTCCCCCAAGGGACTAAATCACATGATTCCTCTAATTGTATAGCTCAGCAGCCCTCTTTGAAGATGCTGGCAACTATACAGTACCCATGTCAGAATGAGAGGACTATAGACAAGTTTAAATGGCTGTTTTACAGAGCTCAGCTTTGTCGCTCTCCCATTAAATGGCACGGAGCACCGCAGCCCATCACTGGTTTATCTGCAGCAGCGCAGACAAGCCTGACAGACAAGGTGATGGAGATTGTGAGACTAAGCGACAGCACAAGGCAGTCACTGCTCTCAGAGGTCAAGTCACTTAACTGAAGCTGAACTGTTGAAAGGAACAAGACTATACAACTGCTCTTTGGCTCCTGCGGCAGGGCAAGTCACTTAAAAGGAAATAACTGCTTGGCAATCACTTAGCAGAAAATCACAGCACAAAAAAATGGCTCCTTGCAATGGCATTTCAAGCCAGGCCTTCTCACCTAGATGCTTCGAAAAAGGGAAATGGTGCAGTAGAACAAACAAAGCAATTCAAGTCCTAGTATCTCCTCTGCAGCGCAGATCAGCTAGATACATAAACATGGCCAGAAGTAGGCAGAAATTTAATTCCTACGGAGAGAGGCAGGACTTCATTCCAGACTGCAATTGTGATGCAGTGACTTCGGGTGATTTTGCATAGCTGGCTGGCAATGCAGTCCTCCTCTGTGCTAGGAGTCTGCATTCATTTTGTGACAAATGGGGGCCAGTGCACAAAGGACCAAAGGGGAGTCATACTAAGGGATCCTCCATTTTGGGGATCCTCAATCCCTTATCGGTCTTGGAGGAGATGTTTACACATGATACACCCCAGTGTCTACCTTCTCTGTCCCCCTGCCCCCATTGAGAACGTCTTAATGCCATAGCATTCCAGGCCATTTGGAGAAATTGTGGCTCCCATAGGCAGTGCCTTGGAATTATTATTCCTATTACTATAGTTTATATACCAGGATTCGTCCCGAAGGTTCCCCCAATGGGGAATAACATATTAAATCAAAATATGTAACAGAGTGCACTCAAATGCCATGAATCAATCAGCAAACAAAGAAATATAAGACAGCAAAAGCACATCAATGGGAGAAAAAACTAGAATATTAAAGGATGTTCTCACCAACCCTACATTCCACATCCCTAGGGACTAGAAACTTGACCAGACATTATGAAATAACTTTTACTACCCCGTTGATTGCAATTCCCATAAAAGGCAGAAGTTCATTGAGACTAGGCATATGTTAAGAGGCTAGGCAGGTTTGAGGATAGAGTGCCTAGTAGTCCAGCTCCTTGCAAAGACAGCCAGCCACGCCCATGGTATAGCGAATCATGGCACAAAACAAGACTGGGAAGGTAACCAATTATGTTTCTTCAAGTTTGGGACTAAAAGATGTTGTGTCAGGTCCCCACTGAATGTACCATGTTCTGTACTATGGATGAGATAGCATGGTTTTAATTTTCTCTCTCTCTCTCTCTCTCTCTCTCTCTCTCTCTCTCTCTCTCTCTCTCTCTCTCTCTCTCTCTCTCCTGGCACTTTTTCATTACAGTCCTGGCATCCCTTTCTCTCTGTTTTTAGATGTTGTTCACAAGCCCTTTTTAGCTTTGAGCTACATCAGCTGAATATTGATACTGAAGTGCTTTACATAGATGCAGTTTTTCTCTATGTGTATTAATGTTTTCTGGAGTCTCCCAGACCCATTGTTTGAGACCATACTTTATAGTTGCTGGTGACAGTATGTAGAATGAATATGCTAATAAGCACTAAACACAGAGCAGAAGATTAAAAAAAGAAAAGAGGAGGGGGGAAGAGAGATGGGATCAGATTGCCGGAAACACAAAATTTACAAATGAGAGGCTCTCAGAGAGCTACACCGGCTGACCTTGCATGCTGTTCATTTTCAGTTGTGTAATTGCTCAGGGGTCACCATGAGTTGGGAGCCACCCTGCAAAGTTTAAGTAGATTCAGCTGAAGAATGGACATGTGAATGCTTTCCATTCATCACTAGGCCATCCTAGCCATTACCGTACCTCTCAGATTAAAGAAGTAGCTGGGATTAGCAGAAAAGGGCAGTTTTTTGAAAGCTGGAGTCCTACGTAGCTTCTCTTCTTCCAGACACTGACCATTAGCACTTCTCTGGCCTGACAGCAGTGGATTTAGGTCACCTTTGAGGGTTAAGAGGACACAGCTCTCCCCAGAGGGTCGTTATGGCAGTTCCCCGCTTGCAACCAGTTTTGGTTAGCAGAGGTCACATCTACAACCATATATTTAAAGCACACTTATGCAACTTTAGCAGTGGTGGAGAAACCTGGGAACTATAGTTTGTTAAAGGTGCTGGGGATTGTAGGTCTTTGAGGTCGGCACCCTTGCAACAGTACAGTTCCCGTGATTCTTTGGAGGACGCCATGACTGTTAAGTTGGTCTAAGAGAGTTTTGCATGTAATGGTGTACATGAGGCCAGATTTCCTTAAACTTTGGATAAGGATAATTTTTTTAATTGGACAGAAGGATGGCTGGATGATTGAGGAAGAATAAGATTGCTTTGAGTGATGTGGTTATTGTTGCAGATGGAGGCAGCACAGATTGAGGTTCGTTCCTAACATCTCTCCTCAACAGAGGCAGATTTAGGGCAGCGTGACTGGTTGCGCCACACGGAGCGCTGCAGAGCTCTGCAACTATGGCATAGTGAATTGAGCAGAATGGAAGCTGAGAGGTGGGGGGCACCAAATGTTGGTGTCCTGCAGGGCCCCCACTGAAATTTGAAAGACCAAAGTCGGCCCCTGTCCCTAAAAAGGACCCATTGGCAGATGATGGGAAAGACCTCTTCCGGAAACCCAGGAGAATCACTGCCAGTGAGACCAGACTAGGATAGAAGGACATAGGAAGCTTCCTTTTTCTGAGTCAGACCATTGATCCATCTAGGTCAGTACTGTCTACATGGGCAGGCAGCAACTCTCTGGGTTTTAGGAAGGGAACTCCCTGAGCCTCATCTGGAGGTGGTGGGGATTGAACCTGCATGCCAAGCAGATGCTGTACCACTCAGCTAGGCCTTTCCCCAAATTGTCATACCTGGCTTAAGGACAAATTCCTATGCTCCACTGCTAAAAGTTTTGGGGCTTCTCTCTGCTGCGCCTCTTCCCATTTTTTTATGTGTGTTGTTTTATTATGAGATTGTGATAGTTTTATTGATCTACGCTACTCTGAGTAATGCAAACACACCTTTAACAGTTCTGCAGAGCAGGGAACTTCAACTGCATGTTTTACTGCTGCTTTATTGTTTTAGTGCTGTGATTTTGGAAAATGGTTTATACCAGTTTGTATTCTAATTTACTGTTGGGTTCGGGCTTCGTATATGCACATTTTTTGGGGGGGGGATTCTGGAAATTTCATTAGGGTGTGTGGTGTTCTGCTTTCTAGTTCTGCTGCCGTTCACTGCGATGCCATGGCAGATTTGGACCAGATTTGGTGGGCTTGCTCCATAAGGAGAACCCAAAGAGCAATTATCCCAGATGACCTGATAGCATAGGAGGTGAAACATCCAAAGCAGCAGGGCAAAAGGGAGTGTGGGATGGCAGATGTGTTTACCACTAGGTTTCTGAGATGTATTTTTTACGTCCATTTCAGCAGTGTGTGTGAGAGAGATCTAAGCCTTCCCAGATCTCTCCCAGCACACAACACTTTTGCCTCTAGCAAGGTTGGGATATCCTACATTGATTAGTCACAGGCTAGGGAAGTTTCCACACTAGGTGGGAGGGGCCTTGTAAAGTCTGACCTACACATCCTTTTCTCTAGTGGGAGATCTAATGAATGCTATCACCCCTGGGATGCCATCACAGGAACCATAAGTTTGCTGCCTTGTAAAGATTTAAAATAATGAATCAAAATAATGGCGGGTTTTGCCAGGCACCTCCCATGAAGACAGCATCATATCCTTAATCATTTTCACCTCCAGCATCCAATGCAGCCACCTTTCATTGCGTCCTCTCTCCCTCCTCCCTTATTTACCGTCTCCCACAAAATGATGCATTTCAAGAACCTTTCCAAGGCTGGAAATGAGGATGCCCTAAATTGAGTCTGTCAATGTAGTCAGCCAAGCGGTCAAATTTCACACACACACACACACACACACACACACACACACACACACACTTGCACTTAATATGAGGCAGGCCGCACTTTTTAAAGCACATCTGCGGTAGTTTAACCGAGTCAGCAATGCATGCATTTCCCCAGTAAAACTGCAAGGAAACCTAAGTGCTTTGCTTAATTCGCCCAGGATTTCCCTCTGGCTTCATATAATGTACCAAGAGTTCAGATTCCTAAGTGGTCTTCAGCTAGCAGTCATTTTTGCTCAATATCGCTCTCATTATGGGCCAATTTCAACTTATGAATTAATTTATAAGCCAGTCCATTTGTGCAGGCAGGCAAAGCTGCTGGAGGCACAGCTCTCCATTCTGCCAACCTCCACTCAATACTAATGAGGAAGACAGGATGCAGGGTCAGCTGTCTGTTGTTGCCATGAAAGTGCAGCAGGTGGGGGGAGAGAAAGCAGCTAAAACAGCTGTCACAATGGAGGGGGAGAGCCAGGATCCTAACCAAGAGATACATCAGGACTGGCCAACATGGCACCCTTTGGGCGCTGTTCGATTACAAGTCCCAGTATCCCTGACTGGTTGCCCTGCTGGCTGGCGCAGGTGGGAATTGGAGTTCAACAACGTTTGGAGGATGTCATCGTGCCCTTGGACTATTATTCTTAACATGACTCAAGCAAAGCTGTGATTGAGTCTGGTATTGAAGTGGTTCCCAAACGTTTTCAGGTTCCCAGATCTCATCCCCACTGCCTGCTACTTTACCCTATAAAAAGCATTATCCAGAACAGCAGTTTCCACACCCCACGCAGGAATATGACAACACCATTAAATTCAAAACAGTAGCAATTAATTGCACATTTATTCAAAATCCAATTAAAACCATTTAGCTTGATTGATTCAATAACATGGATGAATTTGATCCAGCAGTACCAGCTTTTCAAAGTCTCATAGTCATTGACACTTCCAGCACCCCCCTGCTGCCCCCTTGCCTCTCAGTACCCTCCCCCCCACAGGTAATAATAGAATCGTAGAGTTGGAGAGAACCCTGGGGATCATCTAGTCCAACCCCCTGCAATGCCGCAATATGCAGCTGTCCCATACGGGGATCGAACCTGCCACCTTGGCATTATTAGCAGCATGCTCTAACCAACTGAGCTACGCTCCCACTGCCCACTTGGGAAATCACTGTTGTAGCACATGCCTTTGCTGTCATGGGTGTGTCAGGTGAAGACATGCCTGCCTCCCTCTCTGTTGTGAGCATCTCTGCTCAAATGTGGCTTGAATGGCAGAAGGAGGAATTTGCCTTGCTGACTTTCAAGTCACTACTGCGAACATGTGCCCTGAGAACTGCAGTAGCACTAGCAAAACCCTTCACTACCTCTCTCCAGCCCCACCTTTCAAAATCTTGAATTAATTTTTGTGTGCATAGATGCTGGTGTGCTCAGTCAAGATGAAAGGATGTGTCTGCCTCCACTACTTAGAACACTTTCCAGACCTATCCAGTTCCTTGCATCCTGTTGTTTCGACGGTAGGGGATCCCTGTCATTTCTGCACGAGTAAAAGCAATCGAACGGCAGCCCAGAGACAACTTGCTGCAAAACATCCACCAGGTGGCGTGGGATTGTCACAAAATCCCCAGTGGTGGCTCAACAACATATTTGCAGCCATCAAAATCATGTTTATGCATTACTTCAACACATTTGAAAACGTATTAAGAACTCCTGGGGTCTCCGCTGCTTCCCTCCCCACCCATCTCCCACTTGGGACCTTTGAAAAAGAGGGCAATTTGTATAAATGTTAGTTCTGTATAAAGCCCCCAGTTGACTTATGGGAGATAATGACAAGAATTTGAAATAATATGATCTGCAGCTTAAATCTCATCTGTGCCATATCTCTAAACACTAAATCCTGCCTGCAAAAAAATGAAGTAGAGAAAAAAGCACACATTTAAACTATAATGCAGAGCCCCTTTTGCCTTAATAGCAAAAGCTCTTCTGGCAAGATTAGAGGTGGAAAACACTGCCGAGCTCTTACCTGGCTGGGAGACGTTGTTCCAAATGTGAAAACAAAAGAGGGCAGAGAGGTAAGTACAATGAGGATATAGAATAGGTCCAAAATAAAGATTGCCCATGCATGGCCTCGTTTGCAATGATGCCCTGAAGCAAGGGATAACACCCTTTGAAAATGTCTGGGTTATCCTCATTTTTCATTGTTTTGTTATTATTGTTTATTAAAGTTGCATACCACCCTTCACCCAAAGATCACAGGGTGGTTCACAACATACATATGCAAAATGAGAAGACAAAGTGTATTGCCATCAGAACAGTAGTGGCTGCTACCCATTGGACTGCTAGGGAGGAAGGCAGGGAGCCCAGAGGCCATGGTAAGTCATTCTGGTTTTGTACCCCTCCTCCTCTCTGCTGAGTTTTACCAGGGCAACACTGGGACTAAGGAAAGGGAAGTTGCCATAGGCAATGCCACCCCCTGGACTGGTTGTAAGTAAGCAGGGAGGCAGATGAGTGTGCCTCCATGGCACACAATTGCCTGATTCACACATTGAGTGTTAAGTGTAACATTTATGGACAAACTTATGCATATACTGTACACCTTTGGAAACTGTTAATGCATGAATCAACCCCCACCCCACCCTGCTGCTTTACTCCCTGAGCTGAGCTTAACTAATTTAAAGGGCATTTACACTTTAAGCGACTGGGTGTCCCTGGAAAGTCAAAGGGATCCCTGATTTATGAGACAGAAATCAGTTTGGTAACTCCCAGGAGACAAGACAATCAACTTTTCCCAGCCCCTCCATTCCATTATCACACTTCACAGGTCTGGCTCCCTTCTCCCTGTAAGTTGATCCAGATAACCTCACACCTTAATAGCACCACACAACTTCACAAAAGTTCCAAGTATATCACAGGAGCACCCTTTCCTATGGCCTACACAACCCTTGCCTGTTGGTTTGACCTTTCAGGCTCCAAGTGTCATGTCTGGTGGTGCCATTGCCTTCCCACAACCATCCATTTGAGAGCTCCTGCCTCCCTGTTCATCTTGGCTTCCATATTGGATCATGGAAGGCAGAAGAGAGGGGGACTTCTTGCTCCCCTTTAGCAACTCTCAGCTGACAAATCGAATCAAGCCCTCACCCATCTGGAAGGGGCAGCCTCTCCGTAACGTTGCTTGCAGGCGGCTTGCGCACGCGCACATGAGCACACTCAATCAACTCACTGGCTTTAATCTGGCAGCAAGCAGACAGTGTTGGCCAGCAGAGACTGGAGAACATGCCAACGGCACCCAGGAGGTGTTAACTATCACCTCCCACATGGACTAGACTGGAGACATATGCTGACATTTGGGGGCATCAGTAAGAGGTCCCAGGACTAACGCCAATATAAAGCTTTTTTCCATAGGAATGCCATCATCATCATCACCACCAGGTAGAAATACAAATTCCACTCCAATAAATTCCAGGTTTGAAATTAACTGCTAGAATGTAAAAGCAAGACAAGAGCTAGATACTGTTCTTCTCTCTTTCCTTTCAGAGACACCATTGCTAGGCCTATGAATTATCGCCTTCGCCAGATGGTTTGGACTATATCTCCCACCACCTGCAGGCAGTTTTGGTAGTTGTAGCCCCAAGACTTCAGGAGGGCATCAGGTTGGCAGAGGCTATAATACGGCACCTCATCCATTGAATGCCTTCTGACAACTATGGACATGTACCGTAATGCATTTCTGCAATAAGCAATATATATAGATATAGGCAAATATCTTCCCTGCTATTATGCAATCGATTTTTTTTTTTTTACTGAGCACTGAAACTGCAAAGAAGGCTTGAAGCAATTATATTGACCTACACCTCCTTTCTTATGAGAGTAGCTACTTACAAAGTGTTCTGTTCAGTATCCTCGCCCCTTGTGACATTTGGACCAGTTGTCTCATAATAATGCCCCAGCTACAAAGGTCAAGAATGCCTCAGCTGCCTCTCCCCCAAGGTGACAGACTCAAGTCATGGTGCTTCAGCTCAGCGGGACAACATTTCAGAATTTCTGAGCATGATACTATGCAGGTTTTTCTTTCTCACAGCAAGATTCCTGCAGTTCAGCTTCATTTGGGTTACACCACCAGAGCAAGTAGGAAACCAGCATGAAGAAGACGACCTCCAATGAATTGGAAAAGTGGCTCACAAACAAACAGCAGGTTATCGGAGAAAGTCATATCCTAGTTGAATCTGAGATACCCTGGCTTATTAAAACAACAACAACAACCCAGCCAATCTATGCGTCCAAATCTTAGGATCTCACCATTATGGTGTCTATCCATGCTACTTAAAACTAGGTGAAAGGACGAGTGAACAACGTGTGTTTTCACAATCATATCACTTCATGGTCAAGGTGTCAGTGCTCTGTCCCCATGATCAGCGGCTAATCACTGGCAGACTTTGAGCTTTCAAATTTCAGTGGCACTCTGTGCAACACCAAAATTTGCCCCCTGCAGCACCCTCTCAGCTCGGTGCCCAGGGTGGGTGAATTGGCTGAACTCTCCTCAATCTACCTCTGTCAGAGACAGCAGTGCTTCTGAATGCCAGTAGCTGGAAACTGCAGGAAGGAAGGAAGCTCAGTTCCTACTTACAGGCTTCCCACAGGCATCTGACTGGTCACAGGATGCTGAACTAGATGGACCTGATCCAGCAGGGCTCTTCTTTGTATGTTCTTAATTTCATTCATACCCTATGAATTTTACCTAACCAGGCTTTGAGTTGGTGGAAATGAGAGTTCCCACACACTGCTGGACTTGCAAAAGGGTAAAAAATATTGGGAAATGATCCATAATGAATTGAAAAAAATGTTTAAAAGTACTTCCCCCCCCCAAAACCCCCAGAGTCCTTCTTGCTGGGGATCATTCAGACTGAAATTCCCAGGTGTCAAAAAAGGTTATTTATGTATGCCACTACTGCGGCCCGTGTTTCGTTAGCCTAAAAATGGAAAACGAGCGAGGTCCCAACCAAACTAAAATGGCAACTGAAGTTGACAGGATATGCACAGCTTGCAGACTTAACATATATAATAAGAGAACAAGAGGAACATAAGTTTAGAGAAGATTGGAAAACATTTATTGACTATGTGGGAAATAATTGTGTACAGCTGAAAATGCTGGCAGCATTAAGATAAATTCAACAGTGTAAACAAGTTTTTATGGATGCAATAAGGGAATACTGAATGGTATTTTAAAATATATATATGCAGGGATTTATGATATGTAAAATGAACCATGGAAAGAGAAGAAGGGGTGTCATTGATATCTTAAGGATGTAAAAATGAGTACTTTATACTGTACAAAACACACACTCAAAGAGAGTTCCCACATCCTGCTAATAGCTTTGTGGGGGCTGGGGGAGAATATATATTTTAACCAAGATGGGGAGAGAAGACCTAAACCAGACATGAGGACCACAACTGTAGCCCCTCCAGCTCTCATCAACCTCAGTCAGCATCACCCAAGGCAGGATGATGGGAGCTGTAGGACCACACATTCCTGAATCCTTGGTTTAAGCATGTGGTACTCTCTGATAATGATAACTCTTGCCACATACCACACCCAGTGTAAAGTTCATTTTGTAAAGTCCATTTTGTCAATCATTTATTTAAAGTAATATGTAGCCTGACCCTGCTGGTAATTTGCTTCCCTTGTTCCTTGGATAAAATCCCTGTTAGTCCTGGGTAATTTCTGGTAAAACCCAAGGATATGAGATTGCTGTTATCACAGGAAGACCATGACAGGTTATAAAATTATGTTAGGAAGAGCGGGGATAAAAATCAAGGTTTGGGTTGTGAGAGGGAGCTGGCACTGGGGGCATTGGCCAATTGAAAAGCTTGTTTGCCTTCTCCCTGCTTGAGGGCAAACTGGCTCCGCACATCCACCGCCGTACATAGGATCCAGCTTTTGGCACACCACTGCAGATGCTGTTTGCAACTGGGTGCCAAAACCCACACAAAGCACTGGATGCCTCTTGGGGGCTGCTGTGAGCAGGCTTGTCGGGTGTACCTCCAGGTAAAATATAGTGTGTTTGGAGCACTTGGAAGTGTCAGTCCCATTCTGCCAGCCAGAGACACAACAGTTTTGATTTAGGAGACAGGAACAGAGAACTGCTGTGCTTTTGACTCGTTCAAGGACTGGTTGCCTCTAGCTGAAGAGAGGTGCAATGAGAGAGAGAGAGAGAGAGAGAGAGAGAGAGAGAGAGTATGGGAGGGAGGAAGAGAGGGAGGGAGATCAAAATTCTGCTTGGAAAGTGTCCATTTTCGGTAATTATTATGTTTATAAATTTCAAAAGCAGACTGCAGAGGAATTTTCAGTGAGCAGCCAAAGCACACAAGATCAATATCCCGAAGTCCCGACTCTCGCATTAACACACTCGATAATCAGCTCTGCTCTCTCTGCTTCTTTGATTATTATTTCAGCATGTAGCAGCTGCCTTACAAGTGTTATGGCCTCTGATGCACTGAGGGACTTGGTTAAATGCAGATTATTGACCTGAGAGAACACAAGACCATACTTGAATACACTATCATTTTCTCTCACAAATCCATACCAAGGACATTTCTCGTCCCAAGGGAATGCTCCACATTACTTTTGAAGCTTTGAAAGGCCTTCTCTCTCTTTTTTGCTGCTCTGTCTGTTTAACCACACACACTGTTCCATAATGTCCTCCCCCCCCCTTTTACATTTTATATCAATAAGTCATTCCTGAGTTTTGGATTTTTTATGTTCTGTCATATTTCCTTGGTTATACATATGATTATGTAAAGGCAAATTCACCATACTTACAATTTAGCTCTATCTAGCGTTTATGCTCACTCCTAATGGGTTTATTACAATTTCAAAAATAAAATGTAATTTTATTAAAGCACCCTCTTGCTGTTATTTTGGCTATGGCACAGAGCTTAGATGTTATATTGCACAAATACGTCCTGCTTTTTTAATGGGACCCAGGACTAAAATATTGGGCCGTCATTCCATTAACGCAAGGATTCATATTTGTGGAACAGATCTTCCCCCATCTCCCGCACATGCTCCCCACAACCCCTAAATCTGCTCTGGAGGGTTGGGGAAAACCCTAGAACATATTTAGGAGCCACACAGGGGGAGGACAGGGAAAGTTCTCTTGTACAAGCATAAATATAAAATGTGAGTCACTTAGATCACATCCACACCAGACATTTAAAGCAGTTTTGTCCCACTTTAATAGCCAAGGCTTCCCCTAGAGAATCCTGGGAACCCTAGTTTACCCCTCCCAGAGCTACAATTCCCAGCATCCAGTGTCCATCTATATATATAAAAACGTAAACTGGCCATGTGGGTGTGTCTCCACTTTTCTCCGAAACCGCTTGACTGATTGTGTTCAAATTTGGAGACAACGTCCCAAGCGAATATGCGAGTGACCATATAAAGTTTGCGTAGACAGATGTCACACCTGGGCCAGGTAAAAAAAACCAAACCCCGTCTTCCGGAACTCACAACTCAGACGAAAGTGCATGCTTGGAATTAGAAGCCAGAAGCTGCGTCTCCAATGCCGAGGCAAGATCGTGACATCACCAGCCAACATTCTATAACCACCACAAAGGCCATTCCTCCACAAAGCCCAACGCCGGGATCCTGCCCCTAGCCCCCCCCCACGTCCAACCGTCACTGAGCACGCCACGCTGACACCGTGCCGAAAACCACCCCACGACCTACCATTGCCTCCCCCCCCACGCCAAATACCTGACATACAGGCCGGGATACGCCAACACAGGCACTGGGGGGAGTCACAGGGATGAGCCGAGGGGTGGGGGAGGGGTAAAGTTAGGGGGTGGGGCCAGTCACAGGGATGTGCCGGGGGTGGGGGGAGGGGTCGCAATACCCCATGGGTCAGGACAGGGTGGGGAGGAGTCACAGGGATGAGCCACAGCAATGCGTGGCCAGGCCAGCTAGTAGAATCATAAAATTGTAGCTTTTGGAAGGGTTCCTGGTTGCTCTACAGAGCCCTCTGGTGTCACATTTCAAAAAACCAATTATGAACATTACAAGCAGAACGTAATGTTTTCCTCTGCATTATGATAACCTTTCCTTAACGTCACAAACCGTGAGTGTAAATCCGCCCTAAGAAATGTCTCTCTTTTCATCTGAGGAATGTTGGAGGGTATGTCTGCAGATCTTTATTGGTGGCTTAAGTTTATGTAGATCTCAGAGCGAAGAACGCTTTATTGATCAGTTACATGTTGTAAACAAGCCTACCCAGCTGTGTGGAATGTTGACAAGTGTTTTAATCTGTTTTTAGCTTATCATTGGTTTTAAGTATTTTTGGATGTTATAAATAAATGCTTTAAACTGGTTTATTGTTATCCTTATTGTTTTGTTAAACTGAAATAAAGAAATAAACAACATGTGGAGGCCGGGGACACAACATCTGCTCTCTCCACCTCCCTGCAGTGTTTAGAGAGGGGCCGGTCTCTCTTCCAAGACAGGAGCTTAAAAATGCAAGTCTATCCTTCCATGACCGCGGTCATCAGGAAAAGTGCATATTCTACATACCATATCCCGTATTGCCTATCAGCCAGGAACAGCCTGCCTCCTCCTCCTCCTCCTCCTCCTCCTCCTCCTCCTCCTCCTCCTCCCCCCCTCTCTTTTAAATTGCCCGTAAGCAGAAGTATCTACATCCCTGAATTTCATTCCATTTAAGCTGGGATTCCTAGACAATCCGTCCTAGTTCTTCATAGGACAAGCCGTTCTATCTCAGTCAAGTCTGCATTCTTTGCCACACATCTCCTCCCGCCTCCAGCTTTTAACAACCCATTTAAATCTTATTCTGTAGTACTTATTTTCTTAGCAACACATTCAGGCAGAAATAGATGTCACACCTCCGGATCATTTGAGGGGGTGGAATATAATTAGAAGGGGGGAAAGTCTAAGAAGAAGAAGAGATCAATGAGGTCTGAAGGTGTAAAATCCTCACCCAAATTTTGGGTCTTTTGCATCCAGCACAACCAAGCCTTCTTGGTTTACTACAAAATGTCTACAAAATGAAAGATCACTGAGGTGGGGGTGGGGCAAATGCACAACTGACTCATCCTTGATTTTTGAAACAAAACTTGATCCCCACCAAATGGTGAACTGTTGACACAGGGGTCTAGGAAAACTGGACCTTCCATAGATAGCATTCTTGCAGGCATCTCAATCTCCAAGCAGCGAGAAAGTCCAGGGGTCCCAGGGAATACCCTGTTCCTGTTTCAGGATATATGAACACACACACACACACACACACACACACACACACACACACACCATGGGATGGAGGTGCTCACAGCATTAACACACCCCATTAGGAACCCAGGGAGATGTCCAAGCCATAGCTTTGGGTCCAGCACAGAGCAAGGTAAACCTCTGTGCCTCCAGCTTCCAGCATCAGCCAGAACTCTCTCCCTCATCCTGAGATGACCCTGCCTCCAGCCAGTTGAGATAGGAGAAGCCCACCCGTTTGTCTCTATGCCAACAGAGCTCGCTCTTTAAGTGCTAGTGACTGGTACTGTAATTAGCTGAGTGGATAAGGCCATTGCATTTGCAAAGGACCAGGCTTGATGGGTATCCTCTTGTAGATTCTAATGTCACAGATAAAGGATCATAGGCTGGAAGGAACCCACGGATATTCTCCAGACTGACTCCTGTAAAGCTAAAGAAATATCCATATACACTGCAGCCTACCACAGTGCTGGTTTAAATCAGAGGTAAATCACACAGAGTCCAGAGTCTTCAGGTAAATATTGTGATAGCTCCTACTGGACCAGGTCAGTGGTCCATGTAGTCCATCATCCTCTTCTCACAGTGGCCAACCAGATGCCTGTGGGAAACCAGCGAGCAGGATCCAAGCACAAGACCACTATTCCCTCCTGTGGCTTCCAGCAACTGCTAAGCAGAAGCCTGCAGTGAAGGCAGAACATCTCCATCAGGGTCAGTAGCCATTGTAACACTGTGAGGGGTAAACTACAGTTCCCAGCATTCTTCAGGCAAAATTTGCTTTAAATGTATAGGAAGAACGCAGCCATTTCCCTTCCTTTGAAACAATGCCTTTGAAACAATGAAGACTCAAAGGCTATCTTGAGGAACGAAGATGATGAGGGAACACAACACACCATCATTTTCCTGCCCTCCATATCCCCATTCAAGTGTCTCCCCATCCCCAAGACTGCTTCTAATTCTCATTTTTGAAAACCATCCGGCGGAAGCTGCATGCATCAAGGGGCAATGTCAGGTCTGGCTCTCACTGTTGCTCAGCCAAGAATTTCTCATGTCCTTCCTACTACAGTATGGAAATGAAGTGTGCACTTTCTGACATCCAGACCCAAAGGCAATCCTGCAGGACGGGATGGATAAATTGATTAAAGAAACCATGCAAAACATTTCTCTCCTCATGAATTTCTTAAGCTTCCCGAAGCTGGCAATCTTGCAGGACCCTTTGGGGGATTAGAAAATAAAAGAGGGGAGTGGGAGACTCTGGACTTTTGTTGGTTGGTGGAGAAGCCATACACACACACACACACACACACACACACACACACACACACAGGAGGGAACAGGGAAATATTGCCATGCTGTTGGTATCAGAAGCCCTCCAACCTTGAACAAAGGAAAGATGTCTGCAGTTAAAACTTCAAGGACGGTTTTCTTTTGTTGAGCCTTGTACCAGGATGCATCTCGAGCTACTCAGATTGAGGGTCTCTCCCTCTCTTTTTACCCTGGCACAAACTGGATGCTAATGTTTACTCACCACTTGGATCATAACCACACATATATTTCAAGCATATTTCTAGCACTTTAATGGCTTCCCAGTTTACCCTTCACAGAGCTTCAGGACCCTTTAAAAAAATGCTAGTTACCAGGAGAATTTGGGGGAAGCTATGTTCATTAAAGGACACGGGTGGCGCTGTGGGCCTAGGGCTTGCCGATCAGAAGGTCGGTGGTTCAAATCCCCGCGACGGGGTGAGCTCCTGTTGCTCGGTCCCACCTCCTGCCAACCTAGCAGTTCGAAAGTACGTCAAAGTGCAAGTAGATAAATAGGTACCACTACAGCGGGAAGGTAAACAGTGTTTCCATGTGCTGCTCTGGCGCCAGAAGCGGCTTTGTCATGCTGGCCACATGACCTGGAAGCTGTACGCCGGCTCCCATGGCCAATAATGCGAGATGAGCGCTGCAACCCCAGAGTCGGTCATGACTGGACCTAATGATCAGGGGTCCCTTTACCTTTATGTTCTTTAAATATATGGCATGGATGTGACCTTTGTTCTGATCTTTAGGAACAATTTCCCTTCTTTAACCTTTCCCATCATACCCCTTTCGTAGTTGGTAAGACTGAGGGAAAGGTTCCTTTTTCAGTATTTTTAAATTGATGTGGGCCACTTTGGGAGACATCCTTGTCCGTGAAGCAAATAAGATTGGAGAAGTGCCATTGCCACTTTTGTGAAATTTTTTAGGGTAGGTGTAGCAGGACAGATCCTGAAGCTGAGACTCCAATACTTTGGCCACCTCATGAGAAGAGAAGACTCCCTGGAAAAGACCCTGATGTTGGGAAAGGGGACAAGGAGAAGGGGACGACAGAGGACGAGAGGGTTGGACAGTGTTCTCGAAGCCACCAGCATGAGTCTGACCAAACCGCAGGAGGCAGTGGAAGACAGGAATGCCTGGCGTGCTCTGGTCCATGGGGTCATGAAGAGTCGGACACGACTAAATGACTAAATAACAACAAGCCACTGCATTGTCCTCCACAGGTTATTGCACTCCACCATCCATCTTCTCTGGTCACTGGCTGGTCTGGTGTGACTCATAGTACAAGTGAAACAAGAAGTGGTTCCCCATCCTTGGTTTAAAAATGCAAATATAAAACGCAAGAGAGAACAGCAGGGTATCTAGCAGACTATGAAGCTCAGAATAAGGTAGTCCCCCTGCCCTCTCAAAACCCTCTATAGAAATCTGACCTGCCAGGATGCAAGCAAACCGATAAAGGTTTTAACAATGGAAGATGAAAAATATGACCTTATTTATCTCTATGGCCTGGAAGACATCCAGAATGATCAAATGGCAAAGCTCCCAGTGTTTGACAGATGGAAACAGCGGGATGCGCATGTTACACCGAGCGAATGATTCTAGTGCAGCAGTGAGTAAATATGTTCTTTCAGGGGAGTCTAGCAGCATGAGTCAAAATCTTCATTTTAAAGCATGTCACTTCATCCAGCACACAAGCTGCCTTTTAACACTGAGAGGCCATGAAACATACGATTGCTCTAGGATTTTAGACAGAAGGAGCCCCTGCTAGAATTGTGGTAAGAGATTCATCGCCCCAGTTTAGAGACACTGACCTAAAGCCTCATCTGCACTAGACATTTACAGTATATCAATTCTATACCACTTTTGACGGTCATGGTTTCCTCAAAGAATCCTGGGATTCTGCAGTTTGTTAAGAGTGCAGTGAATTCTCAGGAGAGTCCTACCCGCCTCACAGAACTACAGTTCCCAGAGTTTTCTGGGAAGAGGGAATAGTTGTTAAATCAGCTTAAGTCTGTGGAGTGGATGTGCCCTGAGAGGATACAAGTGCCCGGACTGGGCTATGATTTGGAGAAGAGGAGAAGCCTTGCCTGATGCTTGGCTGTTTTGTAAGCATTACAAATTATGCACATTTCAGCAGCCAGCATGTCTAGGCAACAGATGTGACACCTGGAACACAGGAGAGATAAAGGAGAAGTTTGGAAGGGGAATAATCTTTAAATAAGATTATGCTGACACGGGGCTTCTTAGGCCAACACAATGAATTTGGATAGTTTCCCCACAGCCACGCTGCTGACATGGTTATCTCCTATTTACCCTCAGTAAGTTTCAAATTATGATGGCCTAGGGCAGCTTTCTGGGCCAATGGGAGTTCTGGTTCAAAACACCTGGGAAGGCATCAGACTGGCAAAGGCTGGCCTAGAAGGCTGGCTGTGGCAGCATGATAAGGAAGGGGCAGAGAACCGCTTTTTCCTCCAGGCTGCACGGCAGCTGTTAGCCCTCCTCAAAGGGAAAATTTCCCACTTTCCCCCCCAAGCTTTTGGGCGTCACATGCCAGAGCCACAGGCAAAAGTTGAGATGGCTACTGGTCCGAATGGGCAGAGCAACAGGTAGGAATGTTAAGCTGCATACACACCATAAGGCACCCCCTTCCCAAGAATTCTGAGTTAATGGTTAGAGTTTCTGTGAGGAGCCACAGGCCCCCATGGACCAGTTGAAAACTGGAGGGCAAAAGAGCAGTGTGGGGCTATTTGAAAGTCCTTTCAGAAATGGCTGGCACTGAATTAGTTGGCCCACTGGATGCCAGACAGAAAAGCCTCATCACACCAATCCTACCTTATCTCCTTTATGTGGATGTGGAGAGTGGGTCTCTCCTCTCCATTTGTGGTGGGAGTGTAAATATGTTGTCAAATTCTGATCTCCAAAGTGTTCTCCACCATGTGGAGTCTTTTCATTCAAGGTTTCCTGAGAGGCACCTGGTTCAAAAAGGAGATCCTGTTTTGCAGGAAGGGGTGGGATCTGGGAGTACAGAAATTGCTCATGAAAATTCATCCTATATCCAATTCGTTAGCAATAATATGGAAGGTGGGGGGGGAAATCCCTAGAAATATAGGAGCTCTCTGCCAAGAGTGTGTCTTTCATGTCCAGACCCTGGGTGAATACATATGATTGCACCAAATAGCAGCTTCTTACTTCAGAAATCCACCCATGTGTACAGTTTCTGCTGATGTGATGATTAGAATTTTTCCACACACCATTTAGAAAACAGAGCATCTGAGGTCTAGTTCAGGCAAACAGCAGGGGTGAGGTGACAAAACTGTTCCTGGATTGTATCCACTTCTGATTGAAGTGTGTGTGCACATTGTTGAGGATGATCATTGAACACTCTTCCATGTCACATGCTCCTTTTGCTTACCAGGTATCATTGAAAAGAGTTCTAGCATCTCTTACTCCGCAAATGTCAGTTTCGCACATGTGATGACCCCACTTCCTGGGAATTTTATCCATGTGGCTCTTCCTACGTGGTCTGAAGTGGTATCGGTTAGAAACAGTTTTACCACCGTGTCTGCAGTTGCATAAAATTGGCCAGTGTGTGCCCTCCATTGCTTGGCCAACATTCAGTGGTATCCATGCAGGGTACCCACCAAAAGCCATACTAATATCTTTATCCACCATGAATGGCCTGGATTGAACTGAGGGCATTGGAGTCTGTCAGGGTGCCAGATGTGCTGAATAGGTGCGCTTGCGCTTTTCTTCCTATCATCTTGTGCAGATGCACCCACAGGCGATCCATTGTCCCTCTCCCAGCTCTATGATTCTGACATTTTGCTTCATAAGTACAGCTATTTAAAGCAAAATGACTGGACCCCCCCCCCCCCAGCCCTGATACAACAACTCAAAGAGGCAAACAACTCTGGCTCCAACCTAATAACCCATGCAAATATTTCAGCTGAGTAGAAACAGTCCTAGAGAGAATCATAAAAAATAAATAAATCCAACATAAAACAGACATAAGCAGATCCAAGAAAAGCAATTATTTACAGGCGCAGAGACCTAGTAAAAGCAATTAGGAGGCTTGATATTAAGAACTGATTCCATCTTTAAAATGTTGGTGGGCCATAAAGAGATGGAAGCAAGAGGGACCCTTTAGGATGGAACCTTGCCTCCTCTTAACGCTATCAATTCTCCAGTTAATTATCTGATAATCACCACTGCATTCATCTGCAAAATAAATACCCCATGTAAATTTAAATCTGCATGTAAATAGAGTAAGAGTTAATTAACACAACAATAAACTACCCAGCCATCTGAGTATTCCCAGCAACTACACTGGCCATTAATGAGAAGAGTCTATTACCGTTTGGTGCTCTCTGATTGAAATATCCTAGCCTAATGCATTTGTTGCAAAGGAGAAATTATCATTGCCATGATCCAAGGAGCAAGTCGGCCAATGATCAAGTAACTCAGGCAAATGTAGGTCTTCTTTTTAAAAATGAAGTGTGAACCCAAACACTTGGTTAATTTTAAACCTATGCTTACGTCTGCATTTACTTCAATGAGATTTATGGATATCCTTAAATATGTTGATATAATTTGCTATGCTAAGGGGAAAAGGGACTCCTCCCCACCAAAAAAAGAAAAAGAAAAAAGTTTGACACTCTGTACAGTAGGAAGTTCTAACCCAGGCATCCCCAAACTTCGGCCCTCCAGATGTTTTGGACTACAATTCCCATCTTCCCCAACCACTGGTCCTGTTAGCTAGGGATCATGGGAGTTGAAGGCCAAAACATCTGGAGGGCCGCAGTTTGGGGATTCCTGTTCTAACCAAAGAATTAGAAATTGGAGGCCTCATGGCCAAGCTTGGCAGCCCTGAAAGGCACTAACTGGCCTCCACTTGCCAACCCAAAGACAAAGAAGATCAGCAGACAATCCCCAGCTTCATCAGGTAGAGCTGAGAGAAACTCTTGCCTTCTGCGAATCAGTTTAGACAAGGAATGAGGCACTGAATATGATCCTCATCTCTCCCATGGCTCAAGTTGGGAGGTGAGCAGAACCACCTACCTGTCAAGTACCTGAGGTTAGAGTCAGCTGGTTTGGGCTTGCAAAGCATCGTGCACAGAGCTATGCAACCCCTGACAATCAGCTGATTGTTGGCATCTACATCACTCTGTAGATCACCTGAAAACTGCATAGTGCCACCCAGAGAGCTGAGCAAGCCCCAACAATGAGCTGATTGCACAGCTTTGTATGTCTGTCCTAGATCCCTTAGACTAATGAGCTGCCCTTGTGTGTGATGGTGTGCCCTGCCATAGAAGTGGTGAAGTAAAAGTCAGTTGCCAGCCCAGAGCTGTCTTGTTCTTTGCCTCAGGTAGCAAAATTGAACCTGTCCAGCTTGTGCTTGCTAATTCTCATCAGTCAATGCCCTATAAGATCCATTTGTCCCTCGGCTAGGTTTACTTTCAAGTTCCAGAACCCCAGCTTTAAAAAAGTCAGAGAACCATTTGCAAGAGAGAACCTCTGTGCTTTGGAAGGGCTGTGGTTTCCACTTCCATTGCAGATTCTCCCCAGTTCCTACTACAAGGTTGGAAATTCCTTCCTGATCCCCATTAGAGCACCCAAGTCGCTTCCTTATTCCAAAAAAGTCAGATATTTGGGGCAGGTGGGTTTGTTTCACAAGAGCTCCAAAGCAGCTTCAATTGCATAGCCTGAATGTATCAGGATATGATTGATCCCACCCCAAAATAGTGCCCCCTGTCAGGGCCTGAGCATCAGCACATCTAACCCCTCCAGAAGTATCAGTGGGCAGAACTTCTCCTCGCCCCAAAAGCATCTCAGGTTACAGATACGAGTATATACATCACCCCCCCCCTCATCTTCACAGGAGACGTTCCTCCCAGTGAACAAGGTGCTTCCAGATTGTTGTAAGTTTGGGGTAGAATTTGCTTCCATATGAGCGAATTCAGGTTGCCCCAATTCTAGCTGATTGAGGGATCTTGCATAGCTGCTTCCTCAAAAGATCAGGGTTTTCTTTATTTGCTTGTTTGATGTGAAATGCCCTGGATAATCCAGGCCAGCAGCACTTCCTTTGACGTCATGTCAACCAACCCAACCAACCCAACAAACAAATTAGGATGAATGCTCCTTAAACAGTCAATTGTCTTGTCTCCCTGCAATCAAATTAGGGTGAATGTTCAAGAAACAGGTCCTCTGGGACCTCACTCTGGGATACCTGGCCACCGCCTTGCAAGCGTGGCCTCGCTCTGATGAGAACTTCCCTGCCCAGTCCTCGTCTTTGCCTCTGCGTCAAAACGCATACCTTATTCCCTGAGTCCTTCCGTAATCCTGCTTCTGAATTCCTGCCTCTCAGAACATTATCTGACTCGAGCGTATGCCCCACTTCATTAAGCCCGTAAGCCACTGGCTGGATGGTATCTTCCTTGTATCCGTTTGCAATTTAAAACAGGCACTCGCTTTAGATCAAAGAAGAGGCAGCAACAGCGGGAAGAGAAATTAGAATCTCATGGCATTTCCCTTCGATTTCATTGCCACTGTGCCGTCTCACTCATTAGCAAGAGAATGAAATCTGTTACAGTTCAGGCTGCCGCTGCCTTTTATCCTGTGGCCGCCGCATGACACATTATTGCCACATTTAACACCGATTGGTCACGGTCCTTCTCTTCCAAATTGGACAGTGCTCCACGCGCTGGTATTAAAGCCCCATCAGAGGGGGAACAAAGCAGCCTCGCTGCGACCCCCACCCCCTTTGGGTGTTTTCCCATCCTTCTCTTGTTATTACCAGTTCGTTTTCATGTGCTTTTTTAAAAAAAGTAAAATAAGGGAATGCTTTCCTCCTGACTGAATTTTCATACCGGATTGACAGCCCCAGAGACTAAGGCTCTCTCTGTCTTTCCCTTTCTTCTTTTTATCTGCACAAATGAACAGCAAAGAAACAAAGCAACAACAACAACCCAACCCCATACTCCTATCAGCCCCTTTTGGGCTGCTCTGTCTTGCCAGTGACCTGGCAAAAATCCCCTTTGATGGGAGGCCATCTGAATCTCCCCCTCAGTCATCCATTTAGTCCAGGGTTCACCAGAGTCAAGCCAGAGTTCCCCAAACTTGGGTCTCCAGCTGTTTTTGAACTACAACTCCCATCATCCCTAGCTAACAAGACTAGTACGGTAGTAAGAGATTATGGGAATCGTAGTCCAAAACCAGCTGGAGACCCTTAGGGAACCCTGGATAGTGTGAAATCTTGGAGGTTTGTTGTTGTTGTTTAGTTGTTTAGTCGTGTCCGACTCTTCGTGACCCCATGGCCCATAGCACGCCAGGACCTCCTGGCAATCTTGGAGGACCTCCTGACAATAGTACTCCTGGTCAGGGTTCCTGCCTGCCACTGATGTTCTCCTCCACAATACAATAAACTGGAAGGAGCATGGAGGGCATCTCTCTCCCCCCTCCCCCACACACTTTCAGTTTTTCTTTTCCATAGCAATGTTCACTAAAATGATTAAAACGTCATATAATTACTGAATCATAAAACACAGAACAAATGACCAACACAAATCAAATTAATTCTCTAAAAACATTTAGTGAAACAAATGATTTCAGCAGGAGATGAAATATCAGCATTGTAGGTGCATGTCTGATTTCAGTAGGATCACCGATGCCACTAGGCTAAAAAGCCTCAGCTCTCATTGAAATCTGCATTGCAAGTACCTTTGTATTTGCATATGTGCACATGTGTTTTCTAGGTACTTAATTCCTTGACCGTGTAATGCGCATTGTGACTTGATCTATAGTTCTTCTGGAGTTGCCTGCTCTCGGGGATGCCACTAGGTGTTTAAAAGGCGCAGGCCTGTGACATAGACTTGCATACAATTTGAAAGTGCTAATTTATAGAGAGAAGGGAATTTAGGTCTCTGATCAAATTAAGATAATGGGTGCTTGGGGGTCTCAGCAACACTGTGCCTTGAAAATGCTCAGCAGTCCTGTAAGCAAAATAAAATAAATATTAAGTTTAAAAAGAAAAGAAAAAAACAAGGAGAAGGCTCTGGAAACCTGGGGCAACAGATTCTTAGGGCCACCTGGCAACAACGTCCCTTGCTGCTTTGCCTTTTTTTTTTGCATGGCATTGATTCATTGATCACCCTTGGGACTAGTCTCAAGGTTGTGTTACCTTCTATACAGTTGGCATTTTTTTTTAAAAAAATGCATTTTTATCCCACCTTTTTCTCCAAGAAGCTCCAAGTGGTATACATTGTTCTCCCCCTCCCTCATGTAATTTCCACAACAACCCTGTGAGGTAGGTTAGGCTGAGAAACAGTCAACTGGCCCAGGTCACCCAGGGAGCTTCATCATGACCAAGTGGGAATCTGAGTCATGGTGTCCCAGGTCCTAGTCTGACTCTCTCTGCTACAAAATGCTGATAAAGTGTGTATTCTAAATGTTCAGTTCTTCTGGAATATGTCTCAGTGTATCCATGAAATAGATTAAGAGGGGATATCTGTGCGTCTCTGCTGTCTTGAGTCTTGTTTAAAAACCCACAGTGAATCACCTTAAATCTGAGCTTCATAAAACTGTGCAGGGTCAGCAGAGAATAGAATTAGAATGGGAGAAAGGCAGCGGGAATTTAAGTGCTAACCGTCTTTAAATTTAATGCTGAAATACATTCATGGCATTATTGCTTTATTATGTCTTTTTATGAAAGGTTAAAAGTACCTCTCTGCATGGTTAAAAAAGTACCGTGTTGAGTTCGTGCCCCACGAGTGACAATTCCATTTAAAAGAAGCACTGAGCCAGGAATTCATTCCCATGCGCTGCCTGAGAAGGCAAGAGAGTTCACTTCGCACTATCGGGAGGCAAGTTCTGGATTGTCAAATAAAACTTCCTGCTGCTAAATACCTGTTTGTGAGGATCCTCAGAGTCAAAAAGTATAGGAAGAGGAAGAACAAAAGAGGGGAGGGAGCTGGAAGTCAAACCAGAAACGAGAATGGTGATAGCTTCCAACATCAGTTGTTGACATCTGTCTGTCTCGGGAGAACCCAAATTGCCATTTGCTCTGATTGAGTGCTAAAGAGAAGTCTCCCCCAAAGTCACCAGAATTCAATGCAGCACAGAATGCCTCTCTTCACTCTTCAACAAATGCTCAGTCCTCTTCATTACCCTTGAGACGATTGGTTTCTTCCTCCACTATGTCTTTGTGGCTTTCGGCACTGAGCTTGGAACGGGATGGTGCCGCCATCTCAGCCGCTTCAACAGATGTCTTCTCTTCCCACACATTCAGTTTGTTCTTCTGAGCGCGTTTCTTTTTGAAGTGCAAGAAGAGGAAGGCAGTCATCAGGATAACAAACAGGACCAGAGGGTAGAATACAAGGAAACGGAACAGCGGTGGAGAAGAACAGATCTGGGTGGAACTGGTTGACACTGCAGGGGGGGGGGGAAACCAGGGAGAAAACATAGCTGTTCATTCTTGAATTTCCTGCATCTATGTAGGCTGCAAAAAGGTTGAATACATCTTTAAAAAATATTTACAGAATCTTCATTATCACCCATTCTAACAGATATGCAAAAGTGAAACATATGTGACTGAGTAGTTACATATAGATCACATGCATAATACACGGCATGGATTGTCACCTTTCCATTCTTGGAATGTGTCTGCACTGCCATTTTAGCACTGTTTTAGAATTTGCCATTAACTGCAAGCAATGTGCTTCTCCCATTTTCATAGGCCAGGTAGAATCTGTGTGAGATCGCATAAACGGAGACACAAACCACTAGGATAGCATTTCAGTCTCCTAAGACGTTATTGGGCAGAACTTAAAGTTACCATACTGCACTAAAAATCATGAACTGGAATTTATTAGCCAATTTGACACCATGGGACTGTTATAAGAGGACTCAGCAGAGACTGGAAGTGGCTACAGAAAAGTATTGCCTCTCTTTTTGTATTTATTTACACTGTTCATTTTTCTACATCTATTCATTCTCAGTGTATGATAGCAGGAAGTTGGTTGCTCCAACACTCATTGGATCTTCCACTTATTGATTGCTTGGTCTTTCGGCCTCAATTTATAATAGCAAAACAAACCTTCTGCCTCCTTTCTGTACTCCGAATGTGTAAGGCTTGTCTACCTACTATGTTGATCAATCAAAAGGGGTCACCAAGGGGCACGAGCAGTTACTAAAGTTCCTGCAGAGGCCTTTCCTGACACCCATAGGATCTCTACCTGCCACTGAAATTAGGCTTAAAAGAAGAGAATACTGTTGAGCTCAGATTCTGCTGTCTGGCTTCCCTTAGACACCTGACTGGTCACTGTGAGAAAAGGATGCTGGACTAGATGGACCATTGGCCTGATCCAGCAGGTTCTTCTAATGTTCTTATAGAAGAACCCATTACTACTACTCTTCTTCCTATTGCCTTGCCACATCCCAACCCCATAATTAAGCCCTCCTGTTCCTTCTTCGCCCCCAGTGTTTGGTGACCCCTTTTTGATTCCACAAGATGGAAAGTGAATGGAATAAATGTGAAGGGGGTGGAGCTAGTGTGCCCAAATGCTTCCTCTTATGTGTTTACTTTCCCCAATCTGAACTGTCTAAAGAGGGTAAGGATCACCTTTAAACCAGGTATAAGGCTGGAGAGTTCAGCACTGATATGCACCCAGGAGTCAGCATTACCTGAAGGGCGTACAACTAGCTTCCTGAATCCCGATTCACCCCATTCATGTTTTGCTCCTGCAGCACTGCAGTTGACAGCCTTGAACTCTTCCACCCGGCAGTAGAACAGCCCAGCATCATCCTTTTCCACATTCTGCAGGATCAGAAGAAAATCACCCACAGAAGGGCAGTGGGGGTGCAGCCTCCTTGCCATTGTGCTGTTGCCATAGTTAATGATGCCATTGCCTTTCATATTCACCAGGGTTTCCGTATTGGACTGTTCTGACACTCTGAACCAACTGATGGAGAAGTGGGAGGTGGGCTGTAATGGCCTCTGCAGAGTACAGTTCAAGGTCACGTCTTCATTTTCGGTGACAGTGATGCTGTAGTTCGTTCTTTCAACGAGTGGCTTATTTTCTGGTGGAGAACCAAAAAAGAGAGAAAATGTTATTTGGGATATTACATCACACCTCTAATCACTCTGATTGGCACTATGCATTCCCCTGTCCTAGGAACTGTTCCGGGACATACCAGAAATAGCTGGTCCAAGCTACACTTTCTGGGCCCCTCCAGACAGCTTTTTGTGTGTGTATTCATGATGATTTGCACACATGATGCTATCGAGGCAGTCTCAGGAGCAGCGCGGCAAAACAAGAAGTGCCGCCCTACCCTGCCACTGCCACCATACCTGCTGCCACCAGTGCCACTTCTCTGCCCATGCTGCTGGCTCAGTCGCTGGCGGAGAAGCAGCATTGGCACCAGTGCCAATTCTGGTTGAGATCTTATCAAAATTGCACACTCCACAAGATCTCACATGATTTCGGCCGATACCAGAGCCACTTCTGCCCGGATGGCAGGGCAGGCAGGATGCCCATGGGGCTGGTGCCTCAAGGGCCTCAGCCACCTAAGTCTGCCCAATTGCTGAGATGGTTCTGGGTGGTCTAATGCAATTCCACTATCAATACTGTTTGCACCTGCAAAGGTTTTGGAGCGTCACTTCCACTCAGTGGAGATCCTGTAGCTTCCTGCTGAAATCCCACATTCTTTTTTTAATATTACAAATGTTCTGGTTTGTTTTTATCCTGCTTTTGTTGTGCTATAACACCTCCAGACAGCAATATTGTAGTAGCATGGGGGGGGGGACATTGCAGAACAAATCTACTGCCAATGCACTGGTATTACATCAAGAAGATGTTGCACAATACACACGCAATCAAAAACCAGTCTGGAAGGGGCCCTGTGTGTCTTGCTGGAGCCAGAGATATTGAGGGGTAAGTCATCACCTTCTTAAAGGGTTCATAACTCCCCTACAATGTCTCGACAACGTTTTGGGTGTACCCGTGAGTAAGTCTGCTCAAATAGTGGAGTGGCTGTTTATAACAACAAAGTATTAGGCCATATACCTGGGAGATCTATCATTTCAAATAGCAGGAGGAGACCTACTCGCAAGCAGGCATCTCAGCCTGCTGTTTGTCTGTATCTAACAACAACAACACCTGGGGCATGTAATGTTAATGCAAAAGGTAGAACAAAGGTGAATGCACTAAATTGGGGGAATTAAGAATATTGACTTTTGGGATCTTTACTGGAGGCAATTGCGCACACACAAACACAATTGCATTGGCGATAGTAATGCCTTGCTTATTTGTGGGATTTGAAACAGACCAGTAATGAACCAATGTTAATGTCTCTGCTCCGGAGACCCGGCAATCTCCACATGACTCTTGTGATGGTGATGTTAATTTATAAAAGAACAAAGTTTTAAAGGCAGTAACAGGGCCAGCTCTAGGGGAAGGCTGGGTGGCATGGGGAGCCAGGGCTCCGGGCTGCCGGGGGGGTGGCGCCGTGCTGCGCCCGCCCACCAGCCGCAGCAAGAAACGGGGCGGGGCCGCCGGAGTGATCTCCGCACCATGGCGCCAGGGCGTCTGACATGCTTAAGACGGCCCTGGGCAGTAATGTGCCAATGTAAGATGACTCAAAAGCAATAAAAATGGCTTTGTAGCTTGGAATACCAGAACAGAGACAAGCAGAGTTGATTAAATGCAGGCTTCCTCAACCTCGGCCCTCCACATGTTTTGAGACTACAATTCCCATCATCCCTGACCACTGGTCCTGCTAGCTAGGGATCATGGGAGTTGTAGGCCAAAAACATCTGGAGGGCCGAGGTTGAGGAAGCCTGGGTTAAAGTAAATGTTTAAAGCCAGTTTAAAATGCATCTACTGCTTTCATGGGCAGACACTCTCCATTGTGACCTTATTCCCTGTGCCCCCCTCAGAAAGTGGCACTGAGGTCTCCAGCGTGCCACCAAAGAGCTAAGCCATGAGTAGGCGGAGACAAGCACAGTGATGAGTGGTCTAATCTTCTCAGGCAGCCCAATGTTTTGTGCCAGTCCTCCCATTTCTGCAATGGTGCCCCAGCTTAGCTAAACCACCCTGAGGGCGGGGAGAGAGAATGGCAGAATCTCTTGTCATTTCAGGGCCAAAACATCCCAAATGTACCATGTTGGCTACCCTCATCTAAAAGATCCATGGATAAATAAGGTTGGCTACCTGAAAACTTGAAATATACCGTGGTTTTTCCAGATTCCATCGTTCCAAGTTTGTACCAGCCCCCATCTGTTAACCAGATCCATTCATCTACTGCGCAGTAATATTCGCCACGGGCATCATAACCCCCTGACAGAATAAGCAGCTGGTACAGGTGGTTGGAGACCTTCTTGTTATGAAACCTGGATTTCTGATGCAGAGAACTGAATGCTTCCCCATATTCCAATATGTTAGTGTAATTCGTTCTTATAATCAGCAGTGGAACTGCATTTGTGGGAGAAAATGGGAGAAAATACCAGGCAACTCCTAACCAAGAATTCTCATTGGTCAACGACCTGATTCTGCAATCAATTCTTACATCTTCATTGCTGGTGATTTCCAAAGACTTTACATCCATGTTGATTCTGAGATTGCTTTCTAGGATAAAAGGCAAAGAAATATAGTTACTAGCTAATATTGACACCATTATGAAAATGTGGAATAATAACAATATAATAAGTAATCATAGCAATTTTGCTTACTTTTGAATGTAGAATTACATTGTATTTTTATGCTGATTTTTTTGTTCTAAACCATTTAAAATGATATTGAAATATGAAATAGTATTGAAATTAACTGAATATATTACAAAAACAATCTATTCTAATATAAATTTTGCAGAACACAGGCCAAACAATTTTGTTCAAGCTCTTATGAAGACCATGATTCATTCATATCCTTAAAAAAATAAAAAATAGAGTGAGTTCCCATCTGGGTTTCAGGATTCCATCACATTTTAATTTGCTCCACTTCTCTTTACATTTTAGAACCTCTTTTAACACGCATATTTGCTCCACAAAAAGCTTTAGAAATCAGCACTTTATTCAGAGGTACCGTACTAGAAAGAAAGTAATTGCCCCCCCCCAATCCTAAAACCTTTAGCAATGATTATATAAGGTGGGCTAGGTTCACCCAAAACCTCAAATCATAAAAGGAATTATATGCATATCGTAAATTGCTGCAAATTCCTGCTGAATGTAAATCTGCCTCCAGTTTAGTTTTTGACAAATAAGAGCTGCTTGACAGTGGAATGGTCTCTTCCAGGAAGTTGTGGACTCTCCTTTTAGCAGAGATTGAATGGCCATCTGTCATGGATGCTTTAGTTGTGATTCTGGCATTGCAGGGGGTTGGACTAGATGATCCTTGGAGCCCAACTCTACAATTCTATGATTTGGCTTGTTAACCTTTCCAGCAAGTGGAAATAGCATCTTAATGAATCGCTTCCAAGAACACAGAGAAAGGCTGTAACAAGGGCATCCTTTCCTGCTTTCAATATTCTCATTAGATCCCAGAGCTCTGTACTTGATTTTCATCTGAAGATGCCGGTTACAGAAACCTGCTACAGTTTTTTTCCAAAGCAGATCTTGCTAAGGATAGCCAAGCTATTGCTTTTAAGTTTGTTGTCACCCACAGTGGCCTTGCTAAAGAGAGATGACTTGAAAGGAGAAATCAGAACCCACTTCAATTTAATTAACTGAGCACAATCTCCAAGTTCCTTCTCTTGCTTTGAACCCGGCTGCTGACAGTGCAGTCTCTTCTCTCTGCGGTGGCAAGTGAAGTATGCAAAAGAACCCAGCAGCTGCTTCCCATTACAGTAAATGCTCAGGCTGTCAATGGTGCATCTCTGCAAAAACTATTGTCTACCCACTGTGGGTGCAAAACCCCTAGTATGAGTCATTTTGAAAATACACCAAACGTCTCCCCTTTCCACAGCATTGGTCAGACGTATGGTAAGAAGTTATCAGCTTCCTCTAGCATCTTAACTTATTGCTTGTTCTTGGCAACCAGAAGAAAGGGGGGTTTGCTTTCACAAAAGAGGCTTTATTTTATTTTTGTTTATTTTATTAAATGTATATTCTGTCCTTCTTTCTAAAAGAGCCCATGGTGGCAGAACCATCACTGATACATGACAATTAAAAATAAAATCAGAACACATTTAAAGCATTTAAAAACAACTGAAAGTAATTTATAATTTTTTAAAAAAACAACAACAACAATAAACACATTTAGCAAATATAAGAACAGAAGTAACCAAATCACTGAGATGGGAATACCCTGTTTTCCCGAAAATAAGACATACTCATAAAATAAGCCGTAGCAGGATTGCTAAGCATTTGCGCAATATAAGCCATACCCCGAAAATAAGTGATAGGCGCAGTTCTGGAGGGTGCCAAGAAAGAGGCGAGGCTGGGCGTTTAATAAAAAATAAGACATCCCCTGAAAATAAGCCATAGTGCGTCTTCTTGAGGACAACTAAATATAAGACAGTGTCTTATTTTCGGGGAAACACGGTAGTGCCTTGTATCTGATACTTGTGCTACTCAGAATGAAAATGAATGAATAAATAAAAATGAACACAGGTAACTTGGGTTCATTAGTTTCAATTGGTCTACTCTGAGCTCTTGATACAACCAAGGATATTTGTTTTATCAGTGCTCCCTTATACATTGTTGGAGGGATTTTAGGGATTATCCATTCATAAAGCTGGTTGGAAATTTAAATAAAATAGAAAATTTTAATACAAATGTCATAAGGTAGGGCAGGGTCTTGGATATGTTTGGGGAAAGACAGACAACACTATGGGGCAAAATAAAATCTATTGCATTCAACATATTGTACAGTGATTTGAGTCATCCACCAAGACTATGAGAGACACTTCATGGAAGACAATGGCTAATACTGTTGCAAAAGGAAAAGGCCTAGGCAATGGTTTCTAAACACCTACCTGGTTGGGTGACCTTGATCTCAACAGGATTAGAGGATAGCACAGAAGCTGCTATTGCAGACAAGTTTCTGGCATCCTGTGAGTTTCTCCAGATTTCAACTTCACACTTATACATCCCTGTCTCTTGCCATGTGACACTGTGGATAAGGAGTTGGGATAAAGGAGAGGATTTTGTAATCTTGGTTTTCTTCTCAAATTGCATAAATGCCAATCCCCATTCGATGGTGCCTCTTGCGGTGACTTTGACCACTTGCTGATAGCCACCCCGCTTCAAGTGCGGCTGGAAGAGCCAGGTGATGGAGACTGGCACATTGTTGGTGATGTCATCATTACCAGCCACGTTGCAGAACAGTACAAGGTCTTCCTGCAGTTTTACATTTGGAACTCTGCTACTCAGTATAGCTTTCAAATTCTGCCCTGTTAAGCCAGAGAAAATTGAGGACACTACATCAACACCAGAAATACCTTGTCAACATCTCTCCCAAATGTCACCAAATTTCTACTTGTAGGAAAGTCTTGTTCACCTGACTATTTTGGACATTACACCTGTAGTAGCCAACATACAGTAGTTGCCATCAGAGTCTCAGTTACTTAAAGAGAGACAGTATTTTCCCTAACATCTTGTGCTACAGTGAGTTATCACTAGTCACTACTTGTCTAGAAAGTCAAGTCTCACTGCTGAGGTAAGGACAGATGTCATAAAGTATTATATTCTCTATCACATCACACCCATTCTGTTGAATAGATGTTTGCTGACCTGGATTGCTTCCAAGTCAACTGAGTCAAAATCACAAAAGCATTGCCTTGGGCTTATCAAGAAATAACCCAGCTTAGTTATAGACCATTCATGGAATGAGGAATGATGTTCCAGGAGTACTTTATACATCTCTGCAACACAGTGTTAGGAAGTCAAACCATTGGGTTCATATACCACCCTTGCCTTGTACTAGGGCTGGGTCAGTTCATCTAATCCATTCCTGTCCACTTTGAATGGGAGTGGTTCCTTGGGGTCTCAGGCAGAGGCCTGTGATATCACTTGCCACCCGATCCATTGAAACAGATGCTCTGATTGAACCTGGGACCGTCTGAATACAAAGCAAGCTTTACCAATGAACTATGGTCTCTTCCCAAAGACATATGTGTGTGCTTAAAGAGTTGTCATGTTGCGTATAACGTTTAGTTTGGATAATTAGACAGGATAGCTAGAAGTATGTGAAAGGGAAAGGCTATGGGATGAACTTACCCAGTGGTTCAACTCTTGTTGAGATTTCCTGTGTGTGCTTCCAGCTCCTGCTCTCAGACCACTCTGTCACTTCACAGCGATACAGCCCTGTATCCTTTGTGGCTAAAGTGTTGTAGATAGTCAAAGTAAACATGGAAGGGTCCCTCTTCTCTAACCTGAGCTCACCATGAGCACTGCGCTCCAAGTAAGAAGCACCTATCTTTAGTCTGCCATTTCGTTCCATGCTGGCTATGAGCAGAGGAGGATCTCTGTCCCTCTGGATATGCCACCAGTTCACAGATAGTGAATTTGCAGCTATACTCACATTACAGTTGAAAACCAAAGTTTCTCCTTCCATTATTTGTTTCTTATTGACCCACACAAACAGTTTCAAGTGGCTTTCTGTGAACAAAATGCAACGGGTTATATAGATGGATAAATCCGAATCAAAGGGAAAGAGGGAAGAAGACACAGAATAGGTTTGCATTTTGACACGATCTATTTCATAGAAGATCATCTTAGTTTTCTACTGAGCATTCTAACTGGTTAATGGGAAAGTTTCATTGACACATGTCCTCTACATTTCCCTTCTGATACATGTCCTCTTTTCTATATAGAGATCATCCATATCTTTATCGCCACTGATGGAGACAGTTTTCTTCTAAATGCCAGTTGCTGGGAATCACTACTGGAGAGTGTGTTGTTGTGCTGAGGTCCTGCTTTAAGGCTTCTCATAGGTCACTGTGAGAACAGGATGCTGGACTAGATGGGCCGTTGGTGTGATCCAGATGACTCACACTATACACCATCATGTGTTAAGATCTGAGCTCATTTTTCCATAGGACCAAATGCAAAGCATGAAGAGACTAAGTGACTCTCCCTCTCTCGCTAGGTGACTTGTTGTTTTCCTTAACACCGACATCACCAAATTCCTTGGTTTTACCAGATCACCGTGGCTGAGAACTCTACTGTCTCCTACAATCTATGCCTGTGCTCTTTGGCAGTAATATGGTTACAAAGTGTTGCAGAACTGGTCTTCTCTTCATTTTGTGAAGAAGGTCTGAAACAGATGACTTAAAATGGATCCCAAACATCTTGAGCTCCTCTTCCAACATTATCACTATGTCATCGCCATAATTCAGCTGTGTCTAAACCTCAAACCTGAGATTTCTTTAAATGAGGACCAAGAGGAGCTGAACCCTCCAGCACATATTCAGACTGCCAATGATCCTGAGGAATCATCAGCTGGACATTCCTGCGCACAGTGAGCAACCTGACCACCAAATTCTGCACCAGCTGAAGTTTCCACACCGGCTTCAGAGGCAGCCCTATGTATAATGCAATGCAGTAATCTAACTTAGGGGTTAAAAGTGCATAGACAACAATAGCTAGACTCAGTGGTGGAGCTTCATGCTCCGGCACGGGGGGCGGGGCGGTGGAGAGCAGACAGGGGCGGGGCTGGTGCGCGTCCCAGGGGTGTGGCATGCTGCCCGCAGGGGTGTGTGGCACACATCCTGGGAGCATGGCAAGCCACCAGCGCAGGTGGGGGAACAGCCTTGATGGCACCCTGCCAGGATTGCACTGCCGGGGGCGGTGTGCTCCCCCCCGCACTCCTCTTCCTCCACCAGTGGCTAGACTATCCCTACCCAGGTAGGGGCACAGCTGAAGCTGATGGAGTGGTTGGATTGGTGGAGAAATTAGAGTTCAAATTCCCACTTGGCTCACTTGGTGACCTTGAGTCACTCTCCTCCTAGCTTACTTTACAGGCCTGTTGTGAATAGAAAAGAGGAGGAAATAGAATCATGTATGCCACCCTGATATTGTTGGAGACATGTGGGATAGCAAAATTAAATAATCAATCAAATAATAGTATTATAGGAACAGTAGGCAGAATTTAATGAGACAAGAAAAAGAGGAATCTAGACATCCCTTGGTATCCATTTTCATTTGTCAAATGCAAATGCTACTCGTCAAAGAAGGAACCTCACAATTTAAAAAATGTTTTTTATCACTGAATTGTAGAGCTATGGAGATGTAGAGTTTTCAGCGATGGGAAGGAAGACTTCATGATCAGACCAGAAGGGTTAGAAAACTATTATGCTCATGTTTGTTACTCGTTCCCAATTCCTCCATCATTAAACTTAAAAATAGGAACAAAAGCGTATATGCCCCTGAACACTGAAATAAGCTATGGTATACTACATAAATCTAACTTGAAGGCGGGGGTGTTCATGAGATTGAAGGGAATGAGAGCTTTATCCTGAATGAAACTTTCATCTATTCCTGGACCACAGACATTCCTGTATAGTTGCCTCATGCAAATTTTCTACAGCAGTTTGCCAGATTTTTTTTTTTAAGGAGCACACTTGAAGCTGCATAGCTTTGTAAAAAGGCCCACAGAAATAGGACAGGAAATCATGGAACAAAGAGGTACATAGGGAGAAAATGGGGAAGTAGTGAAAGCATTAGAATGGAATCCTTAACAAATGAAGAAAAACTTGAGAGAGAGTCTGGAGTGGTGTGATGTCACCAGTCTATTCCCACTTTGCAAACTAAGGCTGGAGACAGGCAACAGTCCCGTCCCCCATCCCCTCCAAAATATGAAATCATTTTTGGAAGTGGGATACTAGTGCACTTGTGCATCCAACTAAGCAGGAATTTGTAGTGTTTCAAAAAGCTGTCAAATGTGTTTGTCTGAAGGTAATGTCAGGAAATGGCTTACACCACAGAGGAAGAGATTCTGCTCTCAAGCCACTTCCTATTTTCTATCTGTAGCCCACAACGGAAAGATGGTATCAACAAAAGGACACACTCATTGTTCACCATTTTAAGCCTTAAATTGTTATATAGTTGCACAATTCACCTCTCCCATAGGATTTTGGAGACTGGTGTTTGATTGCGGAATTTGGAGTCTCTGGTCAGTTCTGAATGACTTATTTTACTGTTGGATTGTCCCTTTCTAAGGGTACTCAAGGGTACCAGAGCCTTATTTTTAGAAGAGAAGCACTGGACTGCCCTATGCTACAGAATGGTCTAATTACAGTGTTTCCCAACCTTGTGCCTCCAGCTGTTTTCGGACTACAATTCCCATCATTCCTGACCACTGGTCTTGCTAGCTAGGGATGATGGGAGTTGTAGTCCAAAAACATCTGGAGGCACAAGGTTGGGAAACACTGGTCTAATATACCTTTGAGTTTTGGTTTAGAGTATGCTAGCAAAGGGCATCAGTGAACTCCAGTCCAGAGGCTATTCCTATATTTTGTTTGGAGGGAAAGTGTTTGGCATGACTGACCTCTAGGCTTCACATCTATGTCAATGGCTGATGAAGACTTCTGTTCTGCGATAGCAAAGGAGCCAGTGGGAGTCTGCCCAACTTCAGAAACGAAACAGCTATAGGTGCCTTTGTCCTTCAGTTCCGCCTTGTTGATTCTGAGGATGTACTTATCATTGGTCTGCTTCTTCACTAGGAGGTTTCCCAGAGTATGCCGTTCCTCATTGTCATTTTGAAAAGACAAGGTGCCATAATGATCAAGACTAGCCATCACCATACCATGATGGCGCCAAACCACCTGGAACCATCTGTTTTGCTTATTCCGGGCTTTCACAGAGCAGTTCATCTGCAAGGCTTCCCCTTCCAGGAGAGACCTCTTAGCAACAGAGATGTCAACATCAAAATTTTTATCTGTGAAAATATAAATCAACAGAGATGGTTAAGTCCAGATTCAATTTTGCCTTTCAGTGCAATAAGCAGGAGTATCCATACTTGACGTGTGACATATTTTCATGGGCATCTTCCCCCAGCAATTAGATTAAATTTGTAAAGGATCTGAATGTCCTTATGGGGAATGGTTGAGGGAGTTTGGTATTTTTAGCCTGGGAAAGAGGAGACCGAGAGGAGGGATGATAGCCACCTTCAAATATCTACATGGAGGATGGAGCAAGCTCTTTTCTCCAGCTCCAGAGGGTAGGGCCCAAACCAATGGCTTCAAGTTACAAGAAAGGAGATTCTGACTAAACACCAGCAATAACTTTCAGACAGTAAGAGCTGTTTGACTGTGAGAAAGTCTCCCTCGGGAGGTTATGGACTCTCCTTCCTTGAAGGATTTTAAGCAGAGGTTGGATGGCCATCTGTCTTGAATGCTTTAGTTGTGATTCTTGCATTAATAATAATAATAAAAATTTTATTATTTATACCCCGCCCATCTGGCTGGGTTTCCCCAGCCACTCTGGGCGGCTTCCAACAGAAAAATAAAATAATCAATTAAACATTAAAAGCCTCCCTAAACAGAACTGCCTTCAGATGTCTTCTAAAAATCTGGTAGCTGTTTTCCTCTTTGACATCTGATGGGAGGGCGTTCCACAGGGCGGGCGCCACTACCAAGAAGGCCCTCTGCCTGGTTCCCTGCAACTTGGCTTCTCACAACGAGGTAACTGCCAGAAGGCCCTCAGTACTGGACCTCAGTGTCCGGGCAGAACGATGGGGGTGGAGACGCTCCTTCAGGTATTGCAGGGGTCCCTTCCAACTCTACAATTCTATGTTTTCCAGCATGAAAGTGGGAGGCTGATGGGGGCTAAAATGTGATATGCAAAAATCAGCTTCCCTTGTTAATGCTACAGCCACGGAACCAGGGCAGTTTGGGCAACTTCCCCACCCCTTACACTGCCTTCTTCCTAGGAATACTGACATTCAAAGACCATCTTGGCTGCGAGTCCTGGAGGACCTGCTTCCTGAAAATGTGACTCTCCAATGTTGCTGGACTACAACTCCCATTAGCCCCACAGTCAGCATGTGTTGGCTGGGGCTGATGAGAGTTGTAGTCCGACAACATCTGGAGGCACCAGTAGACAATACTGACCAGTGACCTGACTCAGTGCAAGGAAGCTTCTTACATCTCCTGTGCCCCTGTGCTGTGCATTCCCTAATATCAGTGCAATTTCAGAGCTCTCGCTCCATGCATCCAAAGGCCAAGGCACGGCAGCTAATCATAGCTTGAGCTGCTGGTCTAATTGCTTACTGCGCATAAATTATCCAGGGCATTGAATGCAGGCGCATAAATAATTCAGAGCAGAAATCCCGAACAAACGTTTGCCATTCACAAATATTTGCTGAATATCTTATGACAACAACATGGAACTCTTCAACCACACAGTTTCAGCCTGGAAGTGGGTTAAAAAAGCATCGCTCTTGTTGAGACAGGGTGTGTGCTGTGTGCTCTTCAATTTAGGTTGCAGCTCCCCTGGGGTGAATGAGGATGTGGGAAGGCATCACATCCCTTTCTCCATGTTCTTGCAGCACTAATCCCACAGCAGAGCTCAACAGATTGTAATTCAACAAATGGGGAGATGGAGGAGGGGAGGAGGATATAGAACTTCAATAAATGTTACGTGGAAAGCGGCAATTATAGAATCCATTTGCCTAATGCACTGGTGCTAGGTATGTACCAAGGTGCAGGATTTGGTGTTAAATCCTCTGATTAGCAGAAGGGGTGAGCAGGCCTCTATTCCAGCACTCAAACCTTGTCCTGTCCCCTGTTACATCAATCCTTCCCTCCCCGATCCCTACAATACACAGCCGTGCTGCAGAAGAGACCACAACCTGGGTCTCCTGCCGCCCTCTGGCTCGAAACGCTACATGATTTTTGTGATCCACGGAAGCTGTCGGTGCTGAGACAAAGAAGAACTAGTCGCAACCGAAACGAAAAGAAGCAGAACAGAATCGACCAGCTAGCTTTCATTTCCCTAGTGTAGGAGGATCACGTTTCACAGCTGTAGCAACTGAAAGAGTGGGGGGGGGAACCAACCTAAACTACCACTTCATCATCATCATCAGTAGTATTTGCGTTAAGCACCATGTATTATTTAGCCAGTCTCATGGTTTATGTCTGCATGATGTATGGTCCTTGATTCCTCCCCCCACTCCAGGATGTTAATAGGACAAGCCACACCTGGATCTGATAGAGTAGACAGTCTCTTTTCTCTTTGCATAGATGGAGTGCTTTTCTCTTTCATTCTTCCATAGCTTTATTACAGTAGCTTAGAGCAGCAAAATGTTAACAACAACAACAATCCAGAATAGCTGATTATATAAAGAAGCACTGACAAACTAGTAAATGAAAAAGCCAGAGTTGTTTATACATAATGTTACTTTTTGATGCTCCAGCTGGCTCCAAGGAGATCATCAGCTGCAAATTAAATTTTATTTTATTGTGCCCTTCCCAGGAAGGTCTTTAGAGTAAAATATACAGCCTTCCTGCTCGCACCATCTCACATGACTGAATTAGTTACAAAGTTTGCATTCCAAGCAATAAAGATTCCTAAGCAACTTTTACAAAATGGTGAAGGAGTACTGTTCTAATCTTGTTTACATTTTCAATAATGGAAAATTGCCTCTCTTGCATTTTTGAATTTCTTTCCCCTCTCGTTGTATGGAATCAAATATTTGTTTTTGGGATGCGAAGCCTATCAGAGCTGCATAGAAGGCTTGGAGTAAAATGGCGAACCAAGTTAATTGTGTGCATTTGCTGGAAAAATACATAGACAATTAATCTCCCACAGGCTCTCAAGCAGCTCATAGCTTTTTTCAGGAATGGCAGGATATATGACTGGTAGAAAATACAATATTACCCAGGCTTCTGATGGTCAGTGATGTTTTGTCTGTCTGTTTCCGGGCAATATCTTTCCAAGTTTCATTGGGATCTTGAATCCACTCCACTGCCTCACAGTACACTTCCCCCTGGTCTGAGGGTTGTATGCTGACAATGGAGAGCTTATATACTCTGACCCCAATTTTGTCTAGCCTTATATCTCCTGAGGAAAACCTCTGATTGTAAGAGGATCCTGGTAGTAAGACAAAATCTCTGGACAGGGAAAGGATCCTCTGGGCTTGTCCATTGCCTCCTTCTGGAAGAAGGTACCAGCCGACCGAGAGGTGGGTGTGTTGGACTGTAGCTGTTGACACTTCGCAAATGAGTTCTAATGAATCCCCTTGGTCTCGGATGAGAGCCTGTGGCCTCATGGTGGCAGCGAGCAGGTCTGGAATTACTAAAATGAAATGAAATGAAGGAAGAAATACAAGAAAACACAGATGGATGGATGATCACAGATGCATACAGAGCCACACACTTCTGTTAGAAGAAGTTACAGGTAGGTAGTTACAGATAGAAGTGTGCATACATACGAAAGCTCATACCTATGACAAACTTAGTTGGTCTCTAAGGTGCTGCTGGAAGGAATTTTTTTATTTTGTTAGAAGAAGGTCAGACTACAAGTGACTGGCCAGCATCCATTGAGTCCCCTGCAGTGATTATTTTTAGGAGGAACTAATCAGTGGTTCTAAGGAATGTTTATACCTTACCAGTGCTGGACTTGGAGCAGGGAGAGCCAGATCCAGATCCCCACCCAATTAAGTCACTCTCAAGACTAAACTGCCTCAACACAGGATTGTTGTGAGTCATTAGGGGTTCAAGTATGCCACCCCGGCTTCTTGAAGGAAGAACAGGATTTTATAAATAAAGATTCCCTAACCCTTGGTCACACCTTCCAAGCCCTGTCCACATAAAGCAAACTAATGGAGCCTCAGAGGTCATAGGCAGAACAGTTCAGCAAAGTACATGAGCTGCTTTGCATCTCCATTCCAGTGCCTCTTACTTAGCAGCTGTTGCAGAGTGGAGCTGGTTCGCCAGCTGAATTCAAAAACATCCACATTTACTATCTAACATGAGCCTGAACAAACTTTCACTCTCCAGTTGGAGCCGAGCCAAGCAGCCATGTATGACAGCTCTTTTGAACAGCTTCTGTTTTTGCTGCCTGCGTGGAATGGCAAAATCCAGCAGTGCAGTTAAACACCTGACAAGCCATAAGAACTGTCTGGTGGGCTGTGCAATCAGTTTTGCGGGGCAAAGACTGTTGAAGGTAACTGCTAAGTGGTCAGTGAATAGTCATATCATACCGAAAAGGTTCGTTTTGGCACCATAAGTCCCAAGGTAACCAGTATCTGTGCTGGGTGTGTAACACTCATACTCGCCGGCATCCACGTCTCTGAGCTCAGTGATGTGCAGCAGAACAGAATCTCCTCGGATCCTTTCTATGTAGATTTCCCTACTTCCAACGCGCTGAGAGTAGATAGCATAAGGAAAGGAGGCGTCATCCGTGCTGATAATTTGCAGCTTTCTATTTGGGTCCGATGGCCGATGAATGGACCATTCGAAATTCTGCTCCATTGGTCCCTGGTAACCACTGACATTACACCAGATGGTGACGTGGTAGCCTCTTGCTCGATATAGAAGTCCTTTCTGAATGGATACTATCCTTTCTCCTGCACAGAGATCTGCATGCAAACCATAACATGGCAGCAGAGTTTATCAAAATGTAATCAAGTAAAGCTGGCTTTCTGAACAAAGTGCAATAAGACAAAAGTAACGGGTGAAATGCAAAATGGCAAAACTCTGATGTTCAGTAGCCTTACATCAGAATTCACAAATACTACAGGCTTGAGCAAAAGTTAAATTAAAAATAATGAAGTGTTTTTATTTCTTCATTTCCCCCCTTTTTTCTTTTTAAAAAGGTGCTCTACATATATATTCTATATACACACGCAGCTATAATCAGGTTTCAAACTTTCTTGCCCAACCAAGCAAACTGAATCTATAACATTTGATGTTAGCTACAAGCAACCAGCTGTAGGATTACACACACACACACACACACACACACACACACACACACACACACACAGTCTAAATCTAAAAAGGCAGTGATGGGCACCAACTTGGATGGCTTTAAAAGAGGATTAGCCAAATTCAAGGACGACAAGGCTATTTGTTACCATGATGGCTATGCTCTGACCCTAAGGTTGGAAACAGTAATTATCCTGGACATCAGCTTCTGGAAACCCCAAGAGAGGAACAGTGCTCTTGTGCTCAGGTCCTGCTTATGGGTTTCCTAAAGGCATCTGGTTGGCCACTGTGGAAACACAATGCTAGACTAGATGAGCCACTGGCTTGATCCACAAGTCCATCTTCTGTTCCATGAAGGAACACCACACTCATGCCCTACTTGTGAGCATCCAAAACTTCAGTGGCCAACCTGGAGGAGGTCAACATAGTTGTAATACAGCAAGGAATTTCTTGGTTTCCAATGGTAGGGAGCTTGTGGCATTCCAGATATTGTTGGACTCCAACTCCCAACAGCCAGCATGATCAATGGTCATGGACGATGAGGCTTGGAGTCCAAAGCATCTGTAGGGTCACAGGTTTCCCTGTCTCTGTTATACTCCTATGAAGGCTAAATGCATTACATGAAACTCACCAGACAGCAGGAGGAGCACAGCTGCCAAGCACTGGATAGGTCCTATTAGTAGAAAGAACATACTTTCTTCCTCTTCGGGGATTAGAATTCTCTTCTCTAGTTGAGCTCCAGCAACTAACCTTGCCTCAATAATGGTGGGGAAGTTGTCTGTCACAATGCTGTTGTGGCTTCCTGTCTTTTCACAGAAGACAGACTGAAGATGCAATGTTTCTCAGAAATGCATAGAAGAAGCCGCATACATTAACTTAGAGCAGGGAGGGAGAACTGGTTACCCTGCAGGGACAACAACTCTCACCATTCCTGACCACTAGGCATCCTGTCTGGGGATGATAAAAGTTATTTTTAAAGAAAATGTGTGTCTACTCAGAAATAAACCTACTGAGTTGAACAGGCAAGTAAGTATAGGATTGCATCATTAGACAACCAAACTCTCTCAACTGTTAGGGAGTGTTTATTCAGGCTATTTTACTGTAATTCACAGATCATTTTAAAAAAGACATGGCACAAAGGAGAAAGGGGATGGGGAGAGGGGAAGAAAACAAGCAAAACGGGCACCGATTCTTAAACATACAAACTAAGGCCTATGGACCGGTGAGTTTAATTTGCTCTTTTTGTAATTGGTGACCTTCTTCCTTGTTATTGCTTGCATTTTCATCTTCATATGAAAATAGAAATTCATCCAAAGTTTTGTTTATATCAGTGGTTAGCTAAATGCCTCTGGAAGCTTCCAGGTTGGGGGTGGATGTGATGTCCATCACCTATTGTATGTCTGTGGCATTTGATTATTGGGGTACCAGTGAGACTCACCATTGAAAGGTTCAGTACATTCTCAGCCCCCAGGAAAAGTGTTCCTGTCCCAGGCTCCAGCTAGCCTGGGTGTGTCGTGACCTCGTTGTCCAGCAACAACTTGGACAATGTGTCTCACCAGCTGAATGGTCCAGGGAACACACCAGACAGGAAGCCATGGAACACAGGAGACATACCTGCCTTCAGTCCAGTGGGGTGGCATTGTAAGAGATTTCAATTATCCAAAAGTGGGTGGCGTCTGGCAGAGGTGGACTGGATGCAGAGGTTTGAAAGGCCTCAATTCATTTCCAACTTTCCTTGGAGCAAGTTGCTCACTAGGAGCTCTCCATGGTGCTGTCTTCCCAGGTCAACTCCTCCAGAACAGACAAGGAGCCTTACAGGAGTCTTCGGAGCTTGTTGGGGAGTGGGGAGTCTCAGAAAAAAGGGAAAGGGTACCTCTCCACACACCCAACTTTCTCTATTATGTTATCCAGTACTTGAGGGCTTCCAGACCCCAACCTAAGCGTTTCATAGCTATGGGGCATGCTTGGGTGACTGGTGTGTAACTTCAAGGCGTGCACCTCCCCTAAACATAATCCTCCCCCCTTCAGGATATCCACTATCCTGCCCCTCCTCTTATTTGGAGGCTGGATCTGCCTAGCAACAGTATAAATAAAACAGCCACACAATATTTTAAAGATCACAAATTCATTGCAATAAGAACAGCAGCATTAACACCCAGAAAATTAAACAGCAACAATATTAGTACAATAATAACAACAATAATAAATAAAAACTTCAAACATCCCTGTTCCTATGACAAGGAAGTTCAAGGACTGTGACCAATTTATTTTTGAGTCTAGACATGCTACCACACCACAGCTAATATGAACACCACCTTAGCATTTGCAAATAATTTTGAAAGGACTCCAGGTGGGAGAGGCATACTTCTTGCAATGATGATTAGATAAATGAATTTAATTTTCCCCAGTGCAGCCCTATGTACTTCACATTTGAAGACTGATCTCATTTCAACACAAAAATGCATAAAGACCACCTTGGTGTTTATATACTGGTTGAATGCAGTGGCATTTTCATGACATACCACAACCATCTGGTTTTGATCTTGGCAAAGACTGGCTTCTAGGGGCCAATGAGAGATTTTTAGGAAGCTGCCCATTTTCTTTCTCTGCCTCTTGTATAGAAAACAACCCTTCTCCACCCCCCCATAGATTCCTTTAACACAAGGAGTCTTAATGGAAGGATTGAGAGCCTGCCCTGCAGTATCTATTACCTCATTAGAGTCTGTGCTCTAGAAATAGGATTTTGATTCAATTAACTTTTATGGCTGTGCCTTATAAACTCCTCAACTGGTTTCTCACTTGATAAGCTTTTGGGATTCCTTTGCTGAGGGAACAGGAGCACTGCAGTGTAGAACCAGAAAGCTCCCCGGCACTAGTTTGTACTAACCCATATATATGAAGAAAGCTAGCCCCACAGGCAAAATTGAGTTCTAACCCCCATGTTCACCAGAGGTTTGTAGGCAAGGATGGTAGGTTGTGATGGATATAGCGACAGCTGAATTTTTAAGCTGTGGTTGCAGGGTTGGAATTGCAATTATGGATTCCCTGGGAGTCTAACACCACATTCTCATTAGTTTAATAGCCAAATACAGAATACTTCAGTCTACGCCTCTCTTTCTCAGTTTCCTGTCCCTCTTAATTACTTCTCCTGGTCACACTTATTAGCTCATACCGAAAGCAATGAATGGCACAGGACAGAGTGTTTGGATTTGGGGACTATTATACCTCCCATCTCTAGCCTAACCCACCCACTGATTAAAGTGCCCTAGCTTTTGTTTGAATTGGATGAATTTATGAAAGGAGCATTGTGTTAGAGTAAGGTGACCGCCCCATGAAAGGCTGGTTTCCTTTGCCTGCACAATTCCACACAGGGTTGCAAAACTACCACTTGAAATCAGTACTCATTTAAATAACTCACTTGCATATGTGCCATTTAAGTAACTTGAAACTGAAATACAGATTGTAAACCAATCCATGTTCTCTGGATTTCATTTCAAGTCAATAAGAAAGAAAAAATGATTCACTTAAAGAATTAAGACAGATACTGGCTACTTTTAAAAAATTGTAGTTTACTTGAAATCTGAAATGCAAATTGCGTGGAAGAGACTGCTGTTTGCACATTTGTTGATCTGTGACATTTCTATCCCACCTTCCTCCATGAGGCTCAGAGTAACATGCTTGGTCCTCTCCCACTTTATCCTCAGACGGCCTCAGCCCAGTATTCCTGAAGGAGCGTCTCCACCCCCATCGTTCTGCCCGGACATTGAGGTCCAGCTCCGAGGGCCTTCTGGTGGTTTCCTCACTGCAAGAAGTGAAGCTACAGGGAACCAGGCAGAGGGCCTACTTGGCAATGGCACCCTGCCTGTGGAACGCCCTCCCATCAGATGTCAGGATCTTTGCATTTGAAGGAGAAAACCCACAATATTGTACACCAAGCATGAGGAACCTGTGGCCCTCCAGTTGTGGCTGGACTTCAATTCCCAGCAGCCCTGACCATTGGCTATGCTGGTGAGGGTTGCTGGGACTGCGAGCTGCAAGTTATCCTATCCTGTCCTATACAGTAAAAGTGCACATGCAAACAATACTCTCAGAAATGAGGACCTGTTTTTGGTTTCACAGCAAAGTTTCTTGGGAAAGATATATTTTATTAATATCTTCTTCTTCTTCTTCACCATAAATATGCATGTGTATTCACAAGGAGGTCCATTAACCTAATGACTCTTACCTGCTCCAGCTAGCCTGTGGTATATATCTCTTGGGTGATTTGCCAACTTCCTTATTTGCAGTGCTTTTTCCCGTAAAAAGTGTTTAGGAATACTCTCATTTTGACTCAAGAAAACCACCATTTTATAGTTCAAATCGGGGGGGGGGATACATAAAGATTCACAAAATGTTTAGGGGTATGGACACCCCTGCGTCCCCACAGAAAAAAGCACTGCTTATGCATAAAAATGGGGTCTACAATATGCAGGTAGTAGCAAACCCACCACCACCCACCCCATTTTTATATCCTGGCTGCACTCTTGACACTCCTTAGCTACTCCAGGACAAAAGCAGAAGCAAATTAGGATGTAACTCTGCCCCACAGCTAAAACATCTTTAGCAGTTAACACTTCCAGGCCCTAGTGATGGATTTTTGACCCACTATCTGTCAGATAATGTTAATAGATGGCTGAGCTTTGGATCTTTAACTGTAGGAATGCAGAATGGAATTCTGCATTGGCTGTGGGTGGGGGAACCTAGAACTAATAATCTTGCATGACAGAATCATAAATTTGTCTGGTGCTTTAGGGACATCCACAAATGATGGTTTTCTTTGCTGATGATTGTAGAAATCCAACATCATATTACAGTATTTACATAGCCTGATTTCCTGCAATGCTATTATGAGTTTCATGATGTTTACAGTCATTTTTAAAGCTTCACTGTCAGGCATTCCAAATTTCTGCCATCACTTTATTTTCTGTGCTCTTTTCTGGGACTGCTCTGACCACTGACTGCTGTGAGAACAGGGTGCTGGATTAGATAGGCCATTGGCCTCATCCAGCAGGCCTTTGTATGCTCTTCTTATCTACTGTGGGATTAAAAGAATACTTTCTACCTTTGTCCCAAAATTCAGTTTAAAATCCTCCAGATTAATAATAAATTTCAAACAGAAATGGGACAGAATTAGGGTTAAGGTTAAGTGAAACGATAGACTTTCTAAAAAATCTCTTTGTCCATGACACAAATCTTTCCTCCCCCTAATTCTTATATCACTCCTTGATCCTTATGAGTTTTTTCCTGCTAAAATTACTGCACATTATATACACACTTCAGATTTCCTAAAGTAGCCAGCCCATAAACAGATGCATGCAAATATTCAGCAGCGCTTGCAAGACCAAGCAGCTGAACAGAAGAGAATCTTATTCTTTACAAAACTCTATACTGAATATGTACATCAGTATCCCCAAGTTAACAGGACAGGAGAAATTGGGAGATCCGATGAGGAAAAGGACAGGGCACCTGTACCTCTTGGTTTCATAAAGGAATTCTGGAAGGGGCTGCTTGTCTTGAAGGAGTAAGAATAAGCTGCTGAATTTCTCCTTCCAAAACACAGTACTATTAAAGGGAACAGGAGCCCTGTTTTTGGTGTGTGTGTTTTTGCATCTGGGTACACTGGCAGGAAATAAGAGAACAAATAAGATGTATAGAATAGAAATTAAGCAGTCCTAGAAAGAGTACTGCACAAAATTACATAGGCTCCCAAGGCTATTATTTGATGTGTGCCAATATTGATCATTTGAGCTCGTTTCCCAAGTTTCTCCCCCCAGCATAACAAGCGATAGATTTCAAGCATTACTTTAGCGCCCTCTAGGGGTACAATAGCCAACTGTGGTTTCTCGAGGGCAGCTCCCATTCACTAGCGTTACAGTTGTGAACAAGGAACACTTTAAAGTCTGGTATATTCTTCTTAATGAATGAATGACTGATTGTATAAAAAGTTGTTCCCTACATACATCCAGTAAAAACAACTGGCTCATCGGTGTGAAAATTCTGTATGGCTGTATGAAAAGATTGCTCAGTCGTGTCCTGGTGAGTGCTCCCCGCTTGCACCCGAGGAGCAGGAACCTGCTCCCAGATTTCCTGAGCGGTACATCGATTTAAAACTTTCTCAGATCATTTGCAAGTTCATTTGGGGGCTCTTTACATGGGCTACCCACAGTTACTTCCTTTGAAAGCAATCCCACATTTGTTCAGAGTTAGGCAATGGTGGTTGGTGGCATTTGAGACTAGTAGGGCAGAAGGCTGGGAGCTCAACAGTAGGGGGAGCCAGAGCCAATGACAAGCAGAGACAACCAATTCTCATTTGTCCCCATCTTCCTCCCTGCCAAGTTTTACAAAGGCACTGAGACTGAAGAGGAGGAATTTGACAGGCAGTGGCTCTGGTTGTGAGCAGGCAGACAAGTGAGGGCAGGCTGAGGTTTGTGGGGAACTGCCTCATGCATCTCACTGGAGTTAGATTTAAGAAAGACTGTGGTGTTTTGCCCTTTTATAATATTTCCCACCCCACCTTTCCAAGGCTTAGATATGCGTGTGTGTGTTAGATGGCCCACTTCAGGAAATGGCTTTTTTTGCCAAGAGGGAGGAAGTGAGCCAATTGTGTGGCAAAGACTCACGCACTTGGCTCAGCGCATGCAGCTATAGGCCTTTAACATGCCTTCTGAGCATCTGACTTAATGCTTTTTGTGGTTCAAGTAGTATCTTTAAACCTCCTCATCCCTTGGTCCCTGGGCCCTTCATATGGTCCTACCCAGTGGTTTTTCTCTTAAAAATTTTTTAAGGGTGCTCTCATTTTCCTACTCATATTGAAATACTGCAATATGTCAGTATTTCAAACCTAAACTTAGATTCACAAAATGTTTAGGGGTATGCCCCCCCCAATAAAGCAATGGTCCTTCCTTAGAGGATTTAGGAAGCCTCCAGGTCTGGTCTGACCTTAGGACCAGCCTGAGGGATTTGGGCACCTGAGGTGAATTAGAAAATTGTGCCCCGAGAATACACACATGGAAGATTCAAAGGTCACAGCATAAACCACATTGCTTCTCTCATTCAATATAAAGTTCAGGAAGGGGAAAGGAGGTGATGCTGACTGCCGCTACCCCCCAACCTTAATTTTCTGTGCTTAAGACAGCAGTGGCAGCCTGCACAGAGATGGCTCCCCCCCCCCCGGTACAAAACACCAAAAAAAAATCTTGGGGGGGGGGGACAGTCAGCACCAGCAACTGGCACAGGGAGCTATGAACACTGCACATTTTGGGGGAGAAACACATGTTGCACTTGAAAGTAACTCCACTGAAATGCAGGTGGTTTGTTTACAAATGAAGGGGACTCATGAGCCGGGCAGAAGGAGGAAGTAGACCAATGCAAGGCAGTAAATGAAAATGAAGGTTGCAGTCACACTTCCTGGTATGTAAGCATCATTGTTTAAACAAGCATAGGAATGGAAGTGATAAATGCTAACTGCATTTGCCGATTGCAAAACCAGGAAGCAATGCTGGACAGGAATGTCTCCCTTTCCCTGGGATGGATTCTTAGCAAAAGGGAGGCATTTGCAGGACTTCACTCTCTGATCTCTCTCTCTCTCTCTTTGCCTTCGGGGCAGTCGGAAGGGTTGACAACTGGAAGAGAAGCTGTGGCTGCTGTTGCGGGTGCTGGATCTGCCGCCCCCTGTGGATCCTGCTGCTGGAGGCAGTGTAGGCCGGGTCTGTCTGCCCTTAGAGGTGGGAACAGGGAAGAGATAGAGCAGCTTCTATGTGCTATGGAACTCCTTCATTTAGGAAGATCCAATCGACTTCCTCCTTGATGGCATTTCAACACTACGCTAAAATGCTCTTGACTTTATTGCTGGGCATTTAGTCTGCTTATTACTGGTTGATTTTTTTAAAGCAACAACAACATCGCATAGTGCTTTAAATACGGTTATTGTAGGTTTGCTTCTCAGTTACAAGTCTCCACAGTATGCCGCTGCATTTCACTGACTCCGTGTTTATGCCACCGCCATGAGGTGTGGAGGTGGGATCTGTCTAGTCCCAGCCTTGAAACGATGCTGCTTATTCACGTGTTGTTTCTTTACATAGCATGAAAATGGCTTAGACACTATTTGTTGAAGAGCTACCATCTGTGTTGATACATAATCCATTCCAAGCACTCAGGAAAACCCTTCAAGGCCTTTTTTTATTTACCTCTCTAACATGGGTCTGACCATAGGCTCAGCTCAGCTAAGCTGAGGAAGCCCGTGTTCATCTTGCATTAACAACCGAAGCTATAAATCAGCTACAAAGCAATCAATGATGCTGTAGAATGTACCTTTGGTGCTCCTGTTTGCTGACCTTCCTTCTGTGAATGGAAGTGAAAATAAAAGTACTTCAGCAGAAATAAAAGTACAAAAAAGTCTCTCGGTGTCAACAATACTTTATTGCTGAACAATCCGGGGCCAACCCAAGAAATTTTGCTGCAATAGGTAAAGGACAAGGTGGTGCTCTCCCCCCTCCCCAATTCCTCATACAGAAGTTGTCAATTCAGTCTTACTTTGCATGCACAAGGTCCCAGGTTCAGTCTCGGACATCTCTGGGTAGGATTGGAAGAGACCCCTGCCTGAACTCTTCAATAGCTCCAGCCAGTGGGCCCAACATGGCCTGCCAAGGGTTCAAATTTGGCCTGCAAGGCTGTTTCCCCCCAAATCATACCCATATGTGGCATCAGGTGTGGAGCAGACAGAGACACAGGTGTCAGCTCACAATTGGGAGCCTTAAAGTACACTCCCAATGGTGAATTTGAAAGGGAAAGCAGGCCCAACACCTGTTTGCTGCATCACGGTGATCCAGCTGTGGTTCCTAAGTGTCTCACAGCCAGGTGGCTATTAAGCAGGAACAGCTATGCAAAGTGCTTTGCCAGCCCTATGCTTGGCACTTCCCAAAGTGCTGGCAAAGCCCCAAGTGCTTGAGAGCTGCTGATAAAGAGATTTAGACAGGTGGGTGGGACAAACCACTAGCCAATCAACTGATGTCAACTTCATGTGAGTGACAGGGCCAGGTAAAGAGCTGGCCGGTTCTTCATCCCTGTTCTATAACTATAAAGTGGCCGTTCTTTATGAGGGGGGTGTTTCTAGGACAATGGTGAAAGTGTGAAGCTACCTTGTTATTTTTGCTACTGAATGCTGCATGTTGTTTAAGTAATCTTGTTATATTTATAGTATTGAAATGTGGGGTTTTTGTATGTTACATTTGCTCTTGTTTTGCTATTTTACGATGAGGTTGTTCTCATAGAGTTTGAAAAGTATTCCTGTTTCCTTTGTTGTAAGTCGCTTTGAGCATGACTTTTTGTATGGAAAAATGGCATACAAATAAAATGAATGAATGAGTGAATGAATGAATGAATTCTTGAACAAAGCAACTTTCAACAGGGCAGCAGCAACATGAAGCAGCAATTCAACGAGGGATTCCATTCTATCACCAGTGAATTGAATAGGGATCACAGTTTCCTTAAAAATAATAATCATACTACAAGTGTTAATTTGCTTACCAATGCCAGGATACCTAAGTTAACAACAACTGTTTATGAATGGTTTCTATTAATACCATAATTATCAATTTCTCCTTTCTGTAATTAATTTTGCCCTGACCATCCAACCATGTGTATATATATATGTATATGTGTATGTGTATACGTAACTCAGGATTACACTTCTTGTGTCTGATGAAGTGTTTGCCATAAGCTTTTAAGGTGCCATAAGACTCTGTTTTTGCTGTAACATATGAACACAACTGTACCACTCTGGAAATTGATATTCCTGTCATCCTTGAATGGGTCTTGTGGCTAGTAAGAGATAACATTGATAGGTGAGGATAGATACATTATAAGGATGGGTGCATAAACTATGTGCGGCACTCGGATACTAAATGAATTGACAGTTTCAGGTTTAAGTGCCATTACAAAAGTGTGCACAATACACAACTGCAAGGACCAACTCTTGTCTTTCTGAAGAGGGGAAAACATGTTCCTCTTTCTTGTCCAGCACTTTTGATGACTGCAGAGAGGAAATTTGTAAGCCGATAGCTTCCCAGAAGGTCTTGCCGTCATCAAGGAAAGTGGCATAGCAGACTTGGTAATGTGGCAGGCCAGACTCTCCATCTTCATGTGCCTCTTCCACGAGAGGTCCGGTGGGTGGCAACATGAGAAAGGGCCTTTTCTGTGGTGGCTTCGTTTGCAGAACAAAATTTAAAAATTCCTTCCAGTAGCACCTTAGAGACTTTAAAGTACACAAAAGCTCATACCAATGACAAACTTAGGTACTACTGGAAGGTATGTTTTTTCTGTTCGCAGTTTTGAATTTTTGTTGCGAGCCATCTTATGATCTTTGTATATAAATAAGTAATAACATAAAATCAGTACTACCACTTCTTACATGCAATGTAACTTTCTCAAGTCTCTGCAAAAAGAAGTATCTCTGATGTCATGGACACTTCCCCCTCAAATAATTTTGTTTCCAGTTAAGAACTTACCTTCCTCTGCCTTTTACTTTCAGCCAAACACGCACCAGCTCTCCTATGCCCTTAGCGAAAGACCCCCTCCCAACTTGGAACCTCTCCAGACATCCTTTTTATTGCACACTCACGATTACTTGCAAGCATGATGCTATTGGGGCAAGTCACGCACGATCCCGCTTTCAGTAATGTTTGTACCTGCAAAAGGTTTTGTGGTGGTCACATTGCTTCATTTCCAGTAACTGCCTATCATGTCACTTCCTGCTGAAGTCCATTAGGTTTTTTTCTTAACACCACAAGTGTTCTGGTTTATTTTTGTCCTGTTTTTGTTACGCTTTACCTTCTCCAGCAAGCCAATACTGTGAACACTTTGCAGAATACACCCACGATAAAAGACCATTCTGAAAGGGGCCCTTCAGTGAGACCCTGCCTACTCCATGCCTGCAACTGCCTGATATTTAGCAAGTATACGTAAGGGTCTGAAAAACCCCATGCTTCTCTGGGTCTTGCTAGACGTCAGAGTCATTAGAACACATTTTCATTCTTGTCGAATATATCACAACTGTAGATGACAAAACTGTGTTGTTTTAAAAGGGAAATGGAGCATATAAAAAACAAAGAGGGTCAAAGAGGGATGCACAATATCAGCTGTTGTTGCTGTTAAAAACTTCATTACCAAAGGACTGCTCGTTTTATGGTAGCATTTGTCAAAAATAAAAATAAAAAAAGATTACTGCCTCACTTTTATCCACTGCTGGACTTGCCTAACTAGGCGTTAGCATGGTATTAGAAAGTATTGCATAACATGTTTAAATCTCGTCTGTATTGGGATTTGCAGCTGCATTAGCATCTTATTAAGAATCATAATCTTTAAAAAGTTCAGCTTCCAGATGGTCAGAGCTGAAGGGGTGTCACAGGTAACTGATCGCCTTCCCTCCAACCTCATGACATACTATTACAGTATGGTCATTTTGCTCCATTTGTCACGGAGGCAGGAGCAATAAGAGGCCTGTTTAACAATAATTCCAGTTTTGCTATAAAAAGTATTAAGTGCTAGGGAAAGAAGCTGGATTTTAATATTAAGCTGCTTATTTAGGTCTCTAAGTTCTGGAGATACTTGCATTTCAAAACTAATTAGATTGACAGAAGCTTGGATTCCATTACAGCATTTCTAGAAGCAGAAGATTTAGAAGGGGGAAATTAAATGACTATTAAAAAGGCAGGATTTAAAAGTATGCACAGCCATCAATTATTATTCATCTAAAAAAATCAGCAGAGAACAACAACTTGATAAGGCAAATTTCAGACAGTGACTGCAAAGCAGCAGAATTTCAGGAACACAGTGATTTCTAGATTTTGGATGAGCCCAATGAGGATTTCACGTTAACATTGTGGGGAACAATAAAATAACTTTTGTTGTTAGACTTGAGTCATTTTGCAATCCAACATATTTATCTTCAGTTAGGACTTGGAGTAGTAGTAGTAGTAGTAGTAATAATAACAATAACAATAATAATAATAATATATTATTATTATTATTATTATTATTATTATTATTATTATTATTACCCCACCCATCTGGCTGGGTTTCACCAGCCACTCTGGGCAGCTTCCAACAAAAGATTAAAAATACATTAAAAATACATTAAAACATCAGTCATTAAAAACTTCCCTAAACAGGGCTGCCTTCAGAGCAGAGTCTGTTGGAGGGAGTCTGTTGGACTCCTAGAAAAGATTGCTGCATATATAGCAATTACCAGTACTTTTTTCCCCTTAAAAAAACCATTTAGGGGTATTCCTTTTTTGATTCAAGAAAACCACCATTTTATAAGTTCAAATCGGGAAAAATAAATACAGCAAATGGACAAAAGTGCAAAGATTCACAAAATGTTTAGGGGTATGCATGATCTTAAGAGAGTGAACATCACCTGTTTTAATGGATGCAAGCAATCAAGTGATGAATATGCATATACAAATAAGTCCTATTGCTAACCTGATTTCAAAAGCTTCTCTTCATTCCCATCAACACTAAGTGATTCTTTTGTTTCAGATTGTTAATAGAACCCCACATGCGATATAAACTGGATTCTCTTCCTGCTGCTGCTCTGAAAATTTAACTTGCTTAGAAGGGACTACCCACAGGCGTCTGTCTCTATTTCTCAAGGTCCATTAGATTTTCAACAGCTTTGTCTGGAAGCCTGGAGTTCTTTTTTCCTCCCTTTTTATAAATGCCTCTGATCAGGTCTGTGCTTTTTTTATATTCATTCACGTTTGTGCTTTCTGAAAGGGAAGTAGATGGATCAACCAACAGTAAAAAGAAGAGAGAAACCCGAAGCTTTCCGCTGCATAAACTGACCTGTATATAAACACAGAGATTTAAAACAACTCTGGAACAAAGAAACGTAACAGCTACGGAGCAGATTGCGCATCGTAGTTCAGTGCATCTCATTCACTTCACACGAAGGCTAAGCTTCGTTCAGGAAGAACGATTCAGACCCTCTCAAAAGCTACAAGTGCCTTAAAGTGTCAAACATTTATTAGAACAAAACTTCATTTGTTCTCTCCTTCCTTGCAAACATTTGACATAGAATTAGACTTGGTCATGTTTTCAAGGTTTCCCCTCAATGCTTTATATTCAGAAGACAAGCAGCTTCAATCAACACCATGCTGAAAGTGTCTAATAACGTATAGTGAGGAGACATGAGGGTCAGCCTCAAATAGTGAACATCTAACTCAGCCTTCCTATGGAGAAGTAGATGAAACAAGCACTTGTATGCCCATCCGTAAGATCTAGTGGATACCATGAGTCAAGGACAGACTCCCTTCAGAGGTTATTTGTCAAATATAGGGATTTTTATGGGGCTGTGACAGAATCCGGATTCCACTATTGCAACTCAAAAGTCATTCCAAATTTTGAATGGCTTTGTCCAGGGGTCAGCAACCTTTTTCAGCCTTGGGCCGGTACACCATCCCTCAGACCATGTGGTGGGCCAGACTATATTTTTTGGGGGGTATGAACGAATTCCTATACCCCACAAATAACCCAGAGATGCATTCTAAATAAAAGGGCACATTCTACTCATGTAAAAACACGCTGATTCCCGGACTGTCCGTGGGCCAGATTGAGAAGGCGAGCGGGCCGCATCCAGCCCATGGACCTTAGGTTGCCTACCCCTGGCTTAGTCCCTTGGATTATGCTATTCACCATCAAAGATGCCTTGATTCCAGTCTTTGTGGCCACACAATTTTAGAATTAGGCATATAAATCATTTCATTGGCACAAAAACTAATCTCTAAGACTCTGGAACATTGAAGCGTTCCCTCCCTGGCCATGAATTCTCCCCAGGCAGGGCTATAGGAACGTACCTACAATTCCCACAAATAGGACTCAGCTGACACTTTCGTCATCATCCCTAGCTAACAAGACCAGTGGTCAGGGATGATGGGAATTGCAGTCCCAAACATCTGGAGGGCCGGAGTTTGCCTATGCCTGGGTTTGACTGTGACGAGGGATTCCACAGAAACCCTCCCAGATCCAGACCATCACAGTGTAAGAGAGGCAATTATGTCAGCAGGACTTTGCCGTTCAGGGATGAGAAAAGCTTTATGTGCCCAAGTTTCCTCTTCTACATAATCTTTAATAAAACAGCAGCTCTGCCATCCTCTGCATCCAGCCATTCCACTTAATTCATCTGTCAGAAAAAGAAGGAAAGTGGAGCAAAGAAGAACAAAAGCAAGTAAGTGGTACAGAAATTAGGGCTTGAGAGGAGTATTTCTGCAAGGCCTCTTGGCAGATTTTGATGCGCAGCTTGAACTGTCAAGATATATAGAGATGCCTTCGCTTGTCTTCATCTTGAGAAGAAAATTGCAAGCAGTTCTGGATAAGAAGGGAAACAGGTCATGATCAGAGTCCCAAAACATGTGCCCACTTAACTGTGGCTTAGCTAATGAGCTTCACTGCCACACAGGCACAGATCTAACTCATTCAACACATCACTCATTCGTTTTATTTGCATGCCACTTTTCTGCAAAAAACAAACAAACATATTCCAAGCGGCTTAAGACAAAGAAAGCAGGAAGACAAAGAAAGCAGGAATACATTTTAAATAATTTTGTAATAATGTAGCAAAACAACAGCTCCGGTGCTCCCGACCTCGCAGCGCGCAGCGCCCCCCCTGCCAGCCTGGCGCCCCGGCGCCCCGTGCCACCGGGACTGCACCTAGAGCCAGGCCTGAGAGCAAATATAGTAACATACAAAAAAAAAATCTTAAATAACAAGCAGCATCCATTAGCAAGGGAGAGTCACAGTTTCATCTTAGTCCCAGAAACACCTCTCCCATGATGTTGCTCAGTGCTCCCGTAGCCGCTTGCAAAGGCAAGGTGTGGGGTAGCTGGGAACAACCCTCCCATGATGGTCCTCTGATCAGTTTCAAAACTGCAGCCTACATGTGGCAGAAAGATCCTGCTGAAGCTCACTGCCCCAGACTCAAAATATGCTGAGTACCATTCCCTGAACATAACTACTACCAAATAAAAAATGGGGAAAAAATCAATGAACCTAGCAAACCAACCTAACTATCCTAAATATTCAGCTTCAGACTCAATAGAATTTAAATGTGTATAGTAAAAGAACAAGCATATTAACAAACTTCCGGGACAATTCGTTATTGTTGGCAAATTCAATAATGATAATGGTACAATTGTGGTAATGTGCTAATTATGTAAAGCAAGAGATTGCAAACAAAACAAAAAAAACCCTTTGAGAGAAAAACATTACAGGGGCATCTCAAGTCAATATAGAGCAGGCTGTAAAGCATCAACTAATGGTGATTTTGAGATATTCAGTGCATCATTTTAGAGCAGGATGCAGCAATATTGACATTCCAAAATAGAGGACTGGTCAAGAATGAAGATCAGGGCTACTTTTGACAGCATAGACAAGCAACAACATTATTTCATTTTCCTTTGACTAAAATGGGATAATATACCACTCCATGCAGTGGAAATCATAAAGTACATTGAACACATCTAAAAGGAGAGGAACATGTAATTTAACACAATGACCACAGAACATGATTTTATAAAAAAGACAATTTATTTTCAATGTAAAAAACACGTTACACAGCATCGTTTAACTGTTCAACTCATATCTTCCAAAGCCATGCTGAACACATTTCTTTAAAAGCTTCCAGAGCTGTGCCTAAAACCTTTCTTCAAAATCAACCAAAAAGATTTCCTGTCCTTTAAGAAATATGCTTTTGAAATGTTACCCAATTCGTGTTCCAAGTGTCCTGAATTCCCAACTGTGAGCTGGAAGCATAGAAGAGACAAATCAGGATTGACAGGAGCCCTTAGAATGTTTGACTGTTGAGTCCACGACTGCAACTCTGACAAATACTGTTGAACACCTAACTGAATCCCATGCAACTCCTTCTCCACAGAGATACCAGATAGAGTTAACACAAAACAGAAGCAACAAGTATTTTCTGGAGAGACAGAAGAGCTACTTTTTTAAAAGAGGAACAATATAAAATTGGCACAATTGGAAGGAGACTCTGGAGTGGTACTACTTCAAGGTATACTTAAGTACAGTACAAGGGAGAAAGCATAATCCCAAATCAAAAGGAGCAGTTGAACCTATCAGCCAGATTTGTTTAGAAGAAAAATAGCTCCCCACCCTCTGGTGTAAGAAGTGTGGGCAACAACTTGAGAGAACCTTGCTATGAAAGGCAGGGAATCCCTGAACCAAAATAACCCTGAGTTTCTTTCCATGGAGAGGCAAAGTGTGCAATAAGTGTTCAAAGAAAATTAAACTTTCCTGGGCTAAGCCATTTCATAATTATTGCATTTAAATGTTTTTGTTTATCCCTCAAAATGTGAGAACAGAAAGACTCAAGACACAATATTCATGGAAGGATAATTTGTGCTTTAGACAACTGCTTCTGCTCCAGTTTAAAAAAGAAAGAAATAAGACAATGTGGAGAATGCAACTAAAACATTAGCTTGCAATATGAAAGGTTAAGACATAGGATTTGTCTAGATGGGTGGGATGTCAGATTAAATATAAGCCACCTGGGGCAATGCTCTAAATGTCAAGTGCAAAAACGGGTTGCCACAGAGAAGGCCCCAAAGGGGCAGATTACCATGGTCAGCCAACCAGAACTCTCATATTTACTAAGCCTTCTGGAGGACTCTAGCCATGTTGACTCCATACAACTTTAAAGTTTGCAGATTTCCAGCAGGTTCCTGCAGCTCTCAAGGAACCTTTCAGGAATCTCAGTTTGGACACCCCAGAATTAAAGCTTGCAAACCTAGCAATCTTCTACTGGAGTCAACGCAAGCTGAAACTGGTGATTTATGAACACCGCCTGTGCCTTCAGATGAATGGGCTAAGTTGATGTTGACATGCATAACATCCTGCATGCCTCCTTGTGTATGTGCACAATCTCCATTCAACTTGTATTAACCAGTTTACTCTGCAGGTCAACTTCACCTCCAAGCACAATAGAGTAGAATGACTATTTGCTCTTTGCATGAATGTTCAGTCTTAGGCTTGACTCAAGTCACACATGTTTAATGCCAAAAGTTTTCTGAAAATGCCTCTGTTCTGACTTCTTATTGCTTAGATATGCTGGCTGTGCTGGAAGATTTAGATGCCTTAAGTCACAGGGGCAGCTCCTTGGATAAGGGATAAAGGTATGTGGAAGACAAGATCTAAGTCCCTCTACTATAGCACCAGAGATCCCTATCACGATCATTTATCCTAGTGTGTCAGCAAAGGATATGCTGCACTATGTGGCATGCTCAAGGGAATCCAGAAAAGGAGCACTATCCCCCACGTATATCCACTGTATTCCTTCCTCCCTCCCTCCCCCTACCCTGCAGACACTGATCAATGCCTACAAAGTCTACTTGGTGTCTGCAAAACCAATTGTGTAAGTTCCCCAATAACAAGCTGCAGATCTAGATCCTTGTTCACTGATCTGCAGGGGTCTTTGTCATGGTGCACCTTAATCTGTCATGGCACACTGCTCTCTGTGACTTTTTTTCTACTTGCCTCGAGTCAGGAATGTTTGTAGAAGGAAGATTCTGCTTCAATTTTAGACCTTCTGGTCCTTGGGTTAGGTAGACCTGTGATCCACCTAAGAACATCCAGCAGTCTCCATCCAGTTTCTAGAGGTGACATGTTCATTATGGAAAAAAATCACCAGCACAGTGAGCAGAAGTGGAAAAAGTGGTAGCACTTCATGTTGAGGGCACAGAAGCTCAAGCCCCTCTTATCAGTATGATAATAGTGGGCACAATATGAAGCACAGTGGGAGGCAGGGCACTGTAAGAAAAGGTTTGTATTGCTGCCTACTTCTTTTACAGGGCTGCCAAACCAGCACTATTAAAAAAAAAAGACTTCAGAAACTACAATCCAAGTTTTAGTTTAGGATGAATTCCAATCCCACCAACAGCAGACAAGAGGATTTCCTCGCCAGATTCTGTCCGCAGTAAGGGAACCCGTTCTCTCTTCTCTAGGGATCAGCTAGTTATAAAGGAAGACATTTATTGCCTCTGAGCTCTTCCAATTCCATCTTCCATCAACAAGAGAAAATGTTTTAAACACAAGCCTTGATAGTGAGTCTTAGCTAAAGGTCTGCAGGAAGCACACTGTGGAACAGTTTGCCTGTGTGGGGGGGGGAGGGAGGGGAGAACTATCCCTCAAAAAAGTGCCACTTGAAGAAGAGCTCAATGCTGACAAACACTACTTGTGCTCTAAATGTGAAACACTGGTAAAAGGAGAAGTTCTAGGTCCAGGAGGGAAGGTCAAACATTGTTGTCAGGGCATTTTGGCTTGACACACTGAGGTCTGAGTAGCCTCAGGCCTTCCAAAATCCCCTCCCTCCCAAAAACATGTGCATCCACCTAAACTTTGAAGCTCAGTCCATTTCCATAGACATAAGTCGGCGTCTCTCTCGTCGGGTTTCTTGAACTTCCTTCTTGCAACACCAACGGGAACTGCAGTAGCCAATCAGACAGGATAAGAGTCCAATGATTGTGGACAGCCCAATGCCAATCAACAGTGGGAATTTGAAAGCATTCAGCACTGAAGGTGAGGGAGAAAGAAGAAGAAGAAATGTTATGCACAATCCAGAGAGAGTAAATGTTTATTGCATTAAAAGGGGATATTTCAGATCTGGATATATGCAAGTTAGAAAATGCATTCCTTTGCCATTTGTTACTTGCACCTGACCTGGACAGAAAAAGTAACAGAGATTCATAAGGATGTCAATGCAGTCCCAGGTCAATTTATAAAGATTAAAAATGTTAAGAGTACTGAAAGTAATATTGGTCAGATACTGTTATCTATGATTACTGAAACATCCCACCTTCCATTCTAAATTTTAAGAAAAAGAATCAAACACTGAAACTTTCCACCAGCAAATGTCCAGTTCAATCTATATTTAAAAGGCAACCAATTACCATGAAGGCTAGTAATCGAAACAACACTGTAAACCAGCATAACATGGTGGCTTGGAATGAGCATCTGCCTGTAGAATGAAATGTATGTTGCTTCAAACAACTCACATCCAACAGGAAAACAGCAGATTTCTGCAGACTAATTATGCAAACTAGTGAAATAAAACAAATATAAAACAGAGCAACTACTATTACAAGAACTCGAATTGCAGGCTATCATGTTAGTGCGTTCTAGCAGTTTTGTTTGATTTTCCCTGGATCATCACTTAGTGATGCAAGAATGGGCAGTCATAAAAACCAATAGTGGTAGAAATCATTATGTTGTTTGCCACTATGCTAAAAGACAAAGTATGTTGATTACTTCTCAATGGCAACTGATAATGCTATATATAAACAAATTGGAGGCACTCTTACCATCCATTTTCACAGTTACAAGGACTGGCTTGGATTTGACCTCCATTTCCTGTTGCCAAATCCCTGCAGTTGACCGCACCCAGGGGGTTACTAAGCAGTAGTGATTGCCAAAGTCTTGGTCTTCACAGCCGTGAATCCTAAGACGAAATTCCATGGGGCTGATTCTTTCCAAGCTGACATCACTGCTTCCATTTCTTTTGGCTTGGGTGACTATCCCTTTCCGATCTAATGAAGCGAGGAAAACGGGGTCTCCATCTATTGCGATCGAGTGCATGGCAAACCAAGAGACATCAAAGGACATGTCATCTGAATTGGGAAACAAAAGCAAAACCAATGTAAAGGGTAGGTATCACTAAACACAACAGTCCCAGGTAGGTAAAGAGCTTCCTCTTGCTCTTCCCAGAGTCAAGTTTGCTAAACTGAAAAGGCTTAATTGCATCCAACAATGAATGGTCTCCAATTTGTGGGCCCTTCTGAGCAATAGCCTCAACTCTAAGCTTGTCAGGAGCAGAAGGAAGGGCTAATGTGATTATTAGCATAAGAAGCTCCATTTGCAGCGGTACATTTGGGGCAATACTACACAGTTATTCTGCTTCAGATTGATATTCTGCTTCAGATTGATGGGGAAGCAAGAACTCAGATGGGCTGCATGAGACAGCCCTTCAACCTTTGCTAATATCCAGCTACATTGCATTTAACTCCACTATATTCACTGCAATATCACAGAAATATGATCTAAAACTGGTTTTGATGGCATCACATCAGTCCTCTTTTTCTAGTCGCTGTTCTCTGGCTTGAATTACTGCACAGTTCTTTGCCCACCATCTGGGTAAACTGCATAGTTCAAAAACGGAACCTGATATTCCCATTATAAAAGGGCTGTTTTAAAGCATTGTCCCCAATTCATATGTGACAAGACAGATTGCTGTGTATGCTCCTATCAGAGATTTCTGGTTTTGCTTACTAAAGGCCAGTATGTGTTCATTCTTGCATCATTTACCGTGGTTTTAACAAAATAAAAAAAATCCTTCCAGTAGCACCTTAGAGACCAACTATGTTTTAAGATATGCTTGAACTGTTCTTTATGAGGATATGGGAAGAGAAGAGGAAAATGTAGCATGGCTTTAGGAAAGTACAGTAATGCTCATAGGAATATCCAACCTGTTTAAGGTGGAAGGGCAAGCTATTGTAACCTTCAAAACAAGACATCATGAAACGGTATCAGACAGCAGTATTCCCCTAAAACTGAGGTAAGGCAAGTATAAGCAGGTTGCCTTACAGACACTAGTACAACCAAGTTTCTGTGACATTGCAAGGTTTGTTCCCTGTATGCATTGCCCCAATTCAGATCACCTGCCTACATATCTACTTTGGGTGGTGTCCATTAGGAACAAATGCCTCCAATTTCACTAACAGACTAATCTCTCTCAAGTGTCTTTGCACTGACTTCCACCTCTAACACTGGGTGACAGGTAGTCAGAGTCCATCAGTATATCCTGCATTCTTCCCTCCAATGTGCAAGATTATACTAAATCCATTAGCAGATCTGCACTTTTAACCTCATTAGACTGGTAGCTGAGGATGCAGTTTAATCGTTGCAACTGTCTTCTAGTCCTAGTCTTCTGAGAGCTGGAAAGCAAGTGTAAGAACCATCACATACTACAAAGAGAAGATTTACCATAACTATGCCTGCTACAATATCTCTTGGGCTGTACCTCAAAGCCAAAGTTCATTATCACAATATTTGCACGAAATGGATGTGAACTGATTATGTTTATGATAACAGTTGCCTCGTCTGAAAAGAAGCATGGTGCTTATCCATTTTTACTAGACTTGTGAAAGGTGCTTTACACATGAGACTTAAGTACGTGTACATTTTTATATCTTTGTTAAATTTATATCCCATGTTCCTCTGTGAATACTCAAGGTGGCTAGCAATAAAATAAAGCATCTTAAAATTACACTCACACCACAATCTAAGAAGAGACGTTGAAAATAGTCTAACAGCATCCAGTTACAATAATATCAACATGGAAGTTGTAGAAGGCTCTAGAAGAGTGTGATGAAAATGTTTCAAAATTACAAAACCAAAATCAACAAAAGTTTCACTGGAGGAAGGGTGCAATTATGCACATCCTGGGTTTATTTGACTGCAAAACTATGCTTTTGTCTGCAGGGAACAGTAGGGAATGCAAATCAAAGCTTCATCAAAAGCATAAAGATTACAGAGGCATTAAGACATAGACTGGGAGCCAGAAGGAGGCTCCCAGTCTATATCTAGTAACTCATGAAAGTTACCCTGCCCACATGAAATACAAAATGCAGCCTAGAGAACTCTAGAAGACTCTAGCTTGGTTTTACCACACTAAGATATTTTTTGCTGTTATCAGGTACTGCCATTTGTCATAAGCCATTTACTGATTGCCCTTTTGGAAATTATGTCATCCTGCCTTCTGTTGCAGATAAAAAGGTACCAGAAACAAGCATTATTCACAAGCTGTGCACCCTAATAGGATCTATTGGATAACCTGCATCATCTGTGCAGTCCATTCGCCCGCTGTAGCTGAAGGGAAGCCAATTAAAAAAACCTTGCATATTTGTAGTTTGTCATATGGACAGCCAATCCGAGAAACTGCCCAAGACTCAACATTAAGATGTCCAACAGATGGGAACAGTCTATCATCATCCAGATGGGTTATCAGAATCTCTGACCAGAGGGATGCGAATGTCCCAGATACCTTACTTTCAATCCCTAAAGCCATTCATTACCCGCATATCTATCCATCTCATTCCTGGACTTCACATTTCTGACTAACTTGATCCAATTACACTAGAACATGCCAGGAGACTTAACTCATAGGAAGAGGAGCATGTCTTAAGCTACTACCTATCTTTTCCACAGTTTCATTTTGCTTTCATCTCTCATGGTCCTGACATTAACCTTTGTAAATTTGTACATGTGGACAATATTTCAGTAAATCTGGTGAATATTTTGTGAGTTTGGACAATACTGGGGATTGCAGAAGCAGAAATAAAAACATCAGTCAGAAGCAAGATGCAGTGGAATCTAACAGAAGTCCTGGTCGGATTTAATTTTTATACTAATGGACTTTAAAGAGAGATGGCTGTAGGCAGTTACTATTCTAAGATGTGAATAATATTTGTCACACTTTGGAGAAGCTCATGTGGCATTTTTGGGAATAGAGAAAAAAAGCATTTGGAATGGTGACAAATTAAGCCTTAAAACTGTGTACATGGGGCAAACTACAGTGCTAGGACACTTCCTTCCTTGGAGGAACTTGGAAGTGGATTGACATGTGAAGCACACAGTTATATGCATGTTTTGATTTGACATGCAAGTCTAAACTCTCTGACCTTTAGTCAATTCCCTTGGTCTATCAGCCTTCAAGATTCTGAGTCCCATTTCCAGCCTATCTTCTTGGCACCGTGTACATCGGATTGACAGACTAGAGCTCCTTAAGCCTAGCCGAATCTCAGTGCTGAGACCATTTGTATGTAACAAAAGAAAGCAAGGACATAGAGACTTTTCCTTGATTTTGTAATTCCCACGGTAGTGCTTACAAGTTGTAGTTACAGTATATTAACGCCTTCTATTGAAATCCTTGTCCATAAAATATGAACTCTGCACACAGATGTATTGAAAAGCTAACCTAAAAACCCGTGGCCCTCCAGCTGTTGTTGGACTACAACTTCCATCCCCCCCAATCATGAGCCATACCAGCTGAGGGTGAGGAGAGCTGGAGTTCAACCAGCTCACAACAGCCACAGGTGACTCACTCCTGCTTTCAGGGCGTATCTTCTCTTGTTGTTGTTTAGTCGTGTCCGACTCTTCGTGACCCCATGGACCATAGCACGCCAGGCACTCCTGTCTTGCACTGCCTCCCACAGTTTGGTCAAACTCATGTTCGTAACTTCGAGAACACTGTCCAACCATCTCATCCTCTGTCGTCCCCTTCTCCTAGTGCCCTCAATCTTTCCCAACATCAGGGTCTTTTCCAGGGAGTCTTCTCTTCTCATGAGGTGGCCAAAGTATTGGAGCCTCAGCTTCACGATCTGTCCTTCCAGTGAGCACTCAGGCCTGATTTCCTTCAGAATGGATAGGTTTGATCTTCTTGCAGTCCATGGGACTCTCAAGAGTCTCCTCCAGCACCATAATTCAAAAGCATCAATTCTTCAGCGATCAGCCTTCTTTATGGTCCAGCTCTACCAAGGACTTTAACTCTACCACAGCAAAAGTGAAAATAGGAATAATTCTGTTTATCAGAAACCAAGTGCTAATGAAATATCTGTAGCGTTATGGCTCTAGTAATCCAACTCTTGCTGTGAAGTAACAGCAAGGAAGTATGTACTGCTGAATGGTGGAAAATACAGGTGAGGCTCCATCCAGCACAACCAAACTACCTGTACCTGTCAACTCTTTATACTCTGATGTAACTGAATGGCGTTGGTGATCACACAGACTAATGACAGAACCAATCCCGAGGGAGTGGGGGGATGGGACAAGAGACACACAAACAGACAAGGAAAGGAACCACTTTCCTTTGGCCTGGCTAGAAACAGCTCCAAACATGGCAGCTGTACTCCTGGTTCCTTCTGGGAACCTTAAACCAGAAGGCTGAAGAAGACTTATAACAGTAGACATGTTTGTGGTATATTTCTATAACGCAGCACTGTGCCAAGTGCATATTGCACACAGTTTGGTAGGAATACTTGAAGAATTTGATGTTTGTGAATTCTGATACAAACTGACTGGATCTGTAGTTCTCAGGTCATAAAAATTTCGAAGTATGTCTTGAGAGAAGGCATTTAGAAATATGTATACAAACACAATTCTTCATTATTAACGAGGAAGAAGGATGTACTGGACTTATGGGTGAGCACATGCAAAAGTGATATGGACCAGAAATAGTCCAATTCACCCTTCCTTATTGTGGGAGTGATTAGCAATAAGGGTATAAAGTTGCCTGTCAGACTGTAGGTTTTTGCCTTTTATTGACTGGACCAGTAGTTAAATGGAGTACTTTTGGCAGTACCATTCAATGGACATTAAGTAACTTATGGTATTGTGTTAACAAATTAAAAGTCCAACACTTATAGTTACTGAGCAAATGTTTTTTTTTAAAAAAAAGTTTTAAGGAAAGGAAGAGGCTGACAGACAAAAGGGCACTTGGCTTCTCAGCTCAGCGAGGTTTTTGAAATACTTCCTGTAAGCACTTTGAACACATCAACACAAATACTAAGGATTAAGGAAGAATGAATTGTTTGCCCTAGATGTGTCCTCAACATACTGCATAAAAAGTATAAACACCCATCAGAATTACATTTGTATAGGTGAGCTGCAAAGCTTATCTGAAAATAGCTAAGCCCAGATTTGTGTGCCGAACACCCACAACGACCAGGCTGCTCAGTCAAATAAGCATATTCTGAAATGAGCTGGATGTAGTGTGTTTTCAAGAGGTATACAGTGATGATTAAACATGCATCTCTTCCACAGGAGGAAACAAAAAACAAAAAACACCACAGCAGGATTTTGAGTACAAAAGTAAGATTTTATATTATCTCACGAAGGACTAGGATTCCTTACTATGAGGACACTTTCAGATGTACTGTTTTGCTGAGATTAGTTATTGAAGACCTGCAATTCATCACAGGGTTCCATTCTCAACTGAGACACAGTACTCAATTAATAAAAGGAAGTCTTAGTTCATTGCTAAACTATTAATTAATAAGCAACCATGTTCAAAATTAGATGGGCAACCACTACAAATTGGCCTAAAAGATAGCTCCAAAAATCATCTGTCCTCTGGGAACTGTCTCCAGTTGTGCACAATAAAACTTCTGTCCACAGTTTTTATTCTGTCTTGACAGCTGGGCAAACAGCTGGCATCTCATAGCGTACAGAAAGGGTGTGAGTTAATTGTGGATAATGAAGTGTAGGATTGTGGCAGGTGTGGATCTCTTTCCTCACTTCCACAAGCTCTAGGGCTGCATCAACTCCATCTATGCTTTCATGGAAAATTCAGATCCAGAGCTCCCTGGTATGACTAAGAAAGTGGGACTCGCCCAAGCACAGCTGCAGCTTGCAGAAGCACCTGATAATTATAATCCAATTCAGATTAGAATAAATTTGATAAAGGGTGAAGCTAGCAAGTTATGTAAAGTAAAAGGGGCCAGTCTTCAAGATTTTCCATGGTATTGTGCAAATGGATCATTTAATTCCAACTTCTACTTGCAAGCATAACACATGCTAAATTGTGAGCATGTTTAAAAATAAACAGGAAAAGAGGAAAAGCCATTATCATTCAAGAGGTTCAAATCATACCTGGACTGAGTACTGTCCCTGCAATGGAGATGATGCAATCTAATTTCACCAGATCTCCTCGATAAACTGTTGTTTTATGCGATTCCACAGAGACATTGAAAACAGGACCTGTAAAGAAAAGCACATATTTCTCATGTGTGACCTCATATATTACACACAAACAGAAAGCCTTACCTAGTATAAACATACATTCATAAGCTCCATCTGGCCAAAGATTCATGCCTTTAAAATGTACTTAGGGAAACTGAAGCAAAACAAGAAGTGCTCAACACCATCAGAATTAGCTCTTGCACCAGTCGGTAGAGTATGATACTTAATCTCAGGATAGTGGGTTCGAGCCCCACATTCGGTGAAAGATTCCTGAATTGCAGGGGGTTGGACTAGACCAGGCATCCCCAAACTTCAGCCCTTCAGATGTTTTGGACTACAATTCCCATCATCCCTGACCACTGGTCCTGTTAGCTCGGGATCATGGGAGTTGTAGGCCAAAACATCTGGAGGGCCGCAGTTTGGGGATGCCTGGACTAGATGGTCCTCATGTTCCCTTCCAATTCTATGATTCTATGAAAATTCAACAGTACTTCACACATTCTGTAGTCAGTGCTGACATTTATGAGAACACAAGGAGAGCTCTTAAGGCTACCTGTTAGCTGTACTTGCTTTCGAGCTTGGCACCACTAAAACTAGGATTTTAAAAAGCACTATAAATCCAGTGATATTCCACGCATATTTTGATGGTACCAGGGATATAATTTTTGCTACATTATTATGATTATTTGATGTACATGTATTTATATTCTGCCTTTCTCCCAAATTGGGATTCAGGGCAGCTTAAAACATTTAAAACATTATAAAATACAAAGTAACAAAAGCAAACTAGTTAAAAACAATAATTAAAATGCAGCGGAACATACGGTATTTTAAACCAGCCATTAAAATACAGTTCTTCCTGACAGCATTCCAGTGCTGCATTGCCTGCACTTTAATCTTCAAAGGCCTGTCTGAATATGAAGCTCTTAGCCTGCCGGTGGAAGGTTAACAAAGAGAAAGGCAATCTAACCTCACTTCAGAGGGGATGCCAGAATATGGGAGCAGCCAAAGAACAGGCTCTCTCTTGTGTCACCACCAACCGTGCTTCGGGTGTTTATGGGACCAAGTGAATGTGCTCATGCTCATCCGAAGACCTTAGCACCCAGGCAGATGCATTATCTTTCAGGTGGCCTGTACTCAAGCCACAGAATGTTTTGCACATGCTAAGCCCACCCCAATACAGGACGTTTTGCTGCCTAAAACAAAGGACAAGAACACCCTTCCTCTTTATACATACAGGACTGGCAATAGGACGGCATACTCCACTGCAGGGGCCAGGCTGTGAAAGACCCACACACAGTTCTGCGCTCGAAATACCTTGCTGCAGCTCGTTCCCTGCTCTGCGGCACCTGCTCTCCCCCCACTGAAACTGGTGGTGCCAGTGTGCATCATGTGGTTAGAACGATGCACATGTTGGGAATTCCATTCCACCCTTGCTGCAGATATGTGGGATTGATTGTTACATGTCACATGTCTGTTTACATTCCAGCACAGATTGCTGGAGTCCCGTGAGTGGAATACCCACTCTGTATTGCTTTTGTTTTCTTTCACTCCGGGAAGAACGACAAGGAGAGAAAGCTTGAGTCACAGACGCATGTTGGAGGGTGACTGATGGATCTCTGCAGCAGCAAGGCTGAGAAGGGAGGGGCCAAGCCAGCTGGCTTTCCATTTAGTAAGTCTGATGCTTACTAAAATGCATGGCCTCGTCTGCCAGCCACTCTGCTTACTTGCCCAACGGCACTGTTTGTAATGTGCCACAGGAAGCTGACCTGATGAAATAGCATGCCAGCCCAGGCCAGCTACAACCAAAGACCATTGCCCAGAATATGGGACTAGCTAGGGGAGCTCAGGAGGAATGGTCTCGGGGGGCTGACACCCAGCATCCACACCTAAGCTGCCTTCTTATTCTCCATCTTGGACCTTATACCTATCAAAGCCTACCCTTAACCTCCACAAGCAGAAAGCAGTTATGAGAGAGGGAGAAGAGAGATGCTGAGCAAAAGAAAAAAGAAAGTTAATATCTCTGATAATTTAAAGCATTTTTACTCCAGTCTTTGGCCAAAAAGGCTCCAATAGAATCTTATGAAGATCAACAAAAAGATTAAGAAATATCCCACTCCCATGGTGTTGAAGCTCACAGCCTCCAGGGTTGCTCCTGGCTGGCTAAAAAAGAAAGATGGAGAAAAGATATATGTTCCTGCAACATGGCCTTAGTCTTTGTCGAGATTTCTGCTCTTTCGAAGTGAACTAGTACTCCAATATTTGCTGTTTCTCTTACAGTCAGGCTAGGCGAGTATTCTCAAGGGACACATTCAACAGCAAAGCAAGTTTCTGTTAAGGATGTTAGCAGCTTGCAAACTATGTTATTTTTTTCTTGGTCTATGCTGAATCAGCCATAGAAGTCAAACCTCTGTATTGCAAAGAGAATTTATTTTTATTAAGATAACTTTTTAAAAAAGGAAAACCTGATGTAGACACCTCTCTCACAGACACATTTTACTGTGACCAAATTCAACTGTTAGAAGCAGTTACTACCTTAATGATTACTTCAAAATTCAAAATTAACATGGTACCAAATTTCTCTCCTAAATTACATTTTTGTATCGTACAGCATGAGACTGAATTTATCTCTTGCCCTAATTACTTAGAGGGACCCAGGTGGCGCTGTGGTTAAACCACTGAGCCTAGGACTTGCCGATCAGAAGGTCGGCGGTTCGAATCCCTGTGACAGGGTGAGCTCCCGTTGCTTGGTCCCAGCTCCTGCCAACCTAGCAGTTCAAAAGCACGTCAAAATGCAAGTAGATAAATAGGAACCGCTACAGCGGGAAGGTAAACGGCGTTTCCATGTGCTGCTCTGGTTTGCCATAAGCGGCTTTGTCATGCTGGCCACATGACCTGGAAGCTATACGCCGGCTCCCTCGGCCAATAATGCGAGATGAGCGCGCAACCCCAGAGTCGGTCACGACTGGACCTAATGGTCAGGGGTCCCTTTACCTTTACCTTTACCTTAATTACATAGATAAGAAGGATGCCCAACAATAGCAAAAGTATTTTTAAATAAATAAATATTCACATAAGAGTACTACAATAACACAGAGGATGTAGTGAACCCACATAATCAAGGCCATTCCAATGATTCGCAAATATAAATATAAGATGGGCACATTTTCTTCCCCGCTGCTGAATTTTTGTACTGATAAAGCAATTCCTACATAGGAAGAGTACCATAAAAAATCTGTTCTACATGCTTTCCACTTCAGACAAAAATAGTTGCATTAAATTAATCCTGTATCAAGTTAAGAGGGAATTACTGCATTTTCTAGTGCCTTATCAGCCTATAAGAGGAAAACCAAATTTATGTCCCTGATGACAGCTCTTTCCTAGACGTTGCTGCCAATCGTTAAAAAATGATGGAAGGTATTCCATATATTCAGTGTCACTTAGAATGGTCTATGCCTAAACAGGCACAATTTTGTGAAGACTGCAGAAAGCAGAAGGAACACAGCTAGAACAATCCCACCTCACTCAGTAGGAGAGATTCGTAGGAGAGCCATATCCAGAACCCTGCTGGCTTGCTACAGAAAGGACAGGTGGTGGGAAGTGCTCCCTCCCGCCCCCCATTTCCAGAGTTGGCATATTTCTGTCTGACAACCCTGGAATGCCAGTTCTTGGTCTCAGGTTGTTCCCAGTACCAGCAGCACGCTAGTGATAGCAGCAGAGCTTTCCATGATCACACTGGCAAGGCCCCTGATTCTGGCAACCATAACCCAAGAACTACCATACAACTCAATTGGTTTAACAGGCATTAGTTACTGACCTCTGCTCCTCGTTCAAGTTCCCAAAAGAGAACCCTAACGATTGGGCATCATACAAATCAACAGGCCCATGAGCCACAACCCCTATGCAAGACTTATCGATATTGTGCAGGTTTTACCTTAAGGAATACACCATCATGTAAAACAGGAGATAATATTGATAATTAGTAACCTTCAAAGAAGATCTTTTATAGTTTTCACTCATGTTATCATCACTGGGGAAGCTGAATTATTTTACTGTATTAGGATGGAAACAAACTGCAGTGATGAAGTATTCTAGAGAACTATATGCTTATTAGAACTATATTCTTGTGTGTGTGTGTGTGTGTGTGTGTGTGTGTGTGTGTGTGTGTGTGTGTTTCTGTTGTGAACCACTCTGGGATCTTTAGATGAAGTATGGTATGCAAATTCAATAAATACTAATAAAAATATTTTGTGACATTTTAACTTGTTCTAGTGTAGGTATTACCCAGGTGTAGCATTAAATGGCTTCTCTGTGCTACTTATTATCAAAAAGTGTTCATAGTCAAGATGTATGTTTGCAGACAAACATTTGATAAATGCACTTCAATTCTCTGTTGCTTGTTTATGTTGCTTGTTTATTAAGTATTATGATTCAATGATAAGTTTGTTTTACTTTTAAATGGGACTGAATTTACAAAGGAGGGTTTTAAAAAAATGAACAGTGTAGTAACTCCTGATGGCTCAGTTGGTAGAACATGAGACTCCTAATCTCAGGGTTGTGGGTTTGAGCCCTATGTTGGGCAAAAGATTCCTTCATTGCAGGAGGTTGGACTAGATGATCCTCATGGTCCCTTCCAACTGTATGATTCTATGAATATGAAAATGGGAACCATTTTTCAATCAGAAGTGTTGAGAACTCTAAAAAGATTCCTATGGAGAGGTTCTCAGCTCTTGCATTGGGCTTAGGAAATATTATTTCCAAAGGTGGGGGGGGGGGAGTTCTGCTGATCATGCACCATTATTTGAGGTAGGGTAAAAAGGTAAGAAAAGGTAAAGGACCCCTGGACAGTTAAGTTCAGTCAAAGATGACTATGGAATTATGGCGCTCATCTCGCTTTTTGGCCAAGGAGAAGAAGAAGAAGAAGAAGAAGAAGAAGAAGAAGAAGAAGAAGAAGAAGAAGAAGAAGAAGAAGAAGAAGAAGAAGAAGAAGAAGAGGAGTTTGGATTTGATATCCCGCTTTATCACTACCCAAAGGAGTCTCAAAGCAGATAACAATCTCCTTTCCCCTCCTCCCCCACAACAGACACCCTGTGAGGTGGGTGGGGCTGAGAGACTTCAAAGAAGTGTGACTAGCCCAAGGTCACCCAGCAGCTGCATGTGGAGGAGCAGAGACGCGAACCCGGCTTCCCAGATTACGAGTCTACCGCTCTTAACCACTACACCACACTGGCTCCCAGGGAGCTGGCGTTTGTCGACAGACAGTTTTCCAGGTCATGAGGCCAGCATGACTAAACTGCTTCTGGCACAACAGAACACCATGACGAGTGCCAGAGCGCATGGAAATGCTGTTTACCTTCCTGCCACAGTGGTACCTATTTATCTACTTGCACTGATATGCTTTCAAACTGCTAGGGTTGGCAGGAGGAGGGATAAGCATCAGGAGTCACCACATTGCATGGATTCGAACCGCTGACCTTCCAATCGGCAAGCCCAAGAGGCTCAGTGGTTTAGACCACAGCGCCACCCACACCCCTATTGAGGTGAAGTATGACGTATCAGTGAGAAACGTGATTTAAATCAGATTCCCCCTCCCTTTTAAAATTGCCTAGATTTACATCAATCCACCCTGAAAAAGGGGGTGGGGAGGGGAGAAGATGACAGGAATATACACATAATTGCTGTGTTGATTACATCCTAACACAACTAAATATGCATTAAGGATCCCAGTGAAACAACTGTGACCTTCACAGAAATACAGTGCCAAAGAAGCAAATTATATTAAAATATATCCTCCACTGGGACAGAAAGAGACACACAAAACTCGATCCAACAGACAGTAGCAGCAAGCAGTTGCTATCTGGCCATCCTAGGTTCATAAGAATGCGACTTTCAATGCTACATTGAACACAGAGCATATAACAGCATGCCCATAGTATGAGATATAGGAAAAACTGATGTCATCCACAAGCCCTTCCTATTCCAAAATATTACTCACATCTACCCTGGCCTCAGACCGTGCATTATTATTGTGAAGCTGCTATCATCTTGTCATTTAACAGGCCCTTCTCTCACATAATTCTAGTCATAACTGTTTTTTCTATGTACATTCTTCGACTAGCACTAACCACACAGCAGAAGATATTACAAAAACAAAACGTCGTGTGTTTTAGCTGATGCTTTTATTTCCAGCCACCAATTGACAAGAAGCCGTACCAGAATTACTAAAGCACTATCCTGGGCCTGTGCAGGGGAGGGAGGCCGACAGCCTCTCTTTTTGCTTCGCCTCAAAAAGAAGGAAAAGGCAAAGTAGTATTGTGTCTACACAATACCAAAATAGCCCTGCTGGATCAGACCAAAAAGGTCCATTAGTCCAGTGTCCTGACAGTGGCCAACCAGATGCCAGTGCAAAGTCAGCTAGCAGGAGATGAAGGCAAGAGCCCCTCCTTCTTCACAGGAACTGGGACTCAAGAAGTCCACTGCTTTGAACACAGAGTTACATAGCAGCCACTCACAGCATTCTCCTTCATGAGTTTATCCAGTTCCCTTCTAAAGCCATTGAAGCTAGTGGCCATCACAACTTACAGCAGCAAACTCCTTGAGTTCACTAAGCACTGTGTGAAGTTGTGCTTAATTTTAGCTGCCCTCAATCTCCAGCCAGTCAGCTTCTTTGGATGAACCCAAGTTCTAGGGAGTATGAGAAGAACAACAATACTTCTCTCTAACTACTTTCCCCATGCCGTTCATAATTTTGCAAACCTCCACCCCTTTTCTCCGTACCACACGTACTTTTCTAAATCTACATCAAATTTCCCCTTAGCTGCCTTACTAAGATTTAAGTGAAAAGTGTCGGTTATTATAGTCTTCTCTCACAGAAAAGGTGAAAGAGGGGAGGGCGCTTTAACAAACACAGTTCCAAAAGGAATTGTTGTGAAAATAATTAATAAATGGGATGGGGTTTATTTGTTGTTGTTGTTTTGGATGCTAGCCCTCTTGTTCCTGATAAATTGAGAGGGACTTGGCTGAGAAGTACAGTATACTGTACAGTATACTGTCTCTCTGCTTTGGCCTACCATGATTCATCCTACCTGGGAATTGTAAGGGTTAACAGTGCTTGTGGGGTCAGCATTACTGAATAGCGAGGGACACAGCTGCCCTTTCTTACACTACAATGGCTGCAAGGAAGGGCATAAACAGGCTCTCCCCTTCCATTGCAAGCCCCACCGATAGACTGCCGTGACTTGTACCGACTGTAAGGGGAAAGGTGGCCTCAAACTCATGACTGGCTCACTGTGGCTTCATTTAGCCAGAGCTGCCTCGAGAATTCTGTAGTGGAACTAGAAAGTGGGATATACGTGTTTAAATAAATACTTCGATAGTCTCATTTTGCATGCCATATAAACGAGTCCCAGGTACATGCCCCAGAGAGTAAACACCGACAGTGCGCTCACACACAGTTCTAATTGGCCACATGCTGAATATTAGTGCTGGGCTGTAGGCAGGCAAGTATAGAGACTGTTGAACACATGGGTCCTGGTTGGGATGAAGCACAAATTTGCAGAAGGGTCTAGGCACAATTTAGGAAGCTGTGCAGGGCTTCATAAGCACAGCACAAGGAGGCTGGATTGCTCACTGCCCGGGATATTAAGCAGGAGTAAGCTAAAAAATAGTTAACAGTGGACAGTGTTCTCGAAGCTACGAACATGAGTCTGACCAAACTACGGGAGGAAGTGCAAGACAGGAGTGCCTGGCGTGCTATGGTCCATGGGGTCACGAAGAGTCGGACACGACTAAACGACTAAACAACAACAATCATATGGAATAGCACCACCAAGCACGGAAATTGGGCATCCAGATCCCATACAACATTTCAGGATAGGACCTATGTGTGCTGTTTTCACAACCCTAGTATTGAACATGTTTTTCTTTTTCTTGGTAGGGGACATAATAAATGTGATCTCACACTACCTAGAGCCCTGAAAGAGCACATACTACTTTGTTACTGAAAAGCCAACCTCTTTTATTAAAAGATATAAAGCAAGTTAGACAAGATGCATCTGAGGTTTTGCCCTCACGTATTTTCGTTACGCCTCTGGTGCTGAAGTGTTGCCTTGTGCCTTCAGGGAACTCAAGAGTTCACTGGCCAGGTTATGCAGCCATGCCTGCGAAAAGTTTCCTTTCGCAGTTTGCAACCATACAGCTCTCATACATCTAAAGCCCAGAAAAGTAGTGCTGAGCAGCTGAACGGCTTAGGACATGTGCTTCAGGAGATGGGAGCCTCTCAAAAGCAAAAAAACCAAAACCAAAAACCAAACAAAAACAAACCCTACCCCTTACATTATTGGCAGCCTCGTTGACAATAGCCCAAGGATGCCCTGGAATGTCCTAAGACCAACATGATGCTCCGGAAACAACAATGGATCCATTATAATAAATGAGAGATCTTGCTACCAACCTGAAAGTAATTCCTCGTTCTGCTTAGCAGAAGGAAATGCTGAAAAGGAAAAGTACAAATGTGCCCAAAACCACCACACTGGCTCACATCATTACGAGTGCCAGGAATTGCAGCACCATATGTTAAAGGAGGATCAGATATACTATTAACAGTTAAATTTGTATTCCGACCTTCCTCCAAGCTCAGACCTGCTTACCTGTGGTTTCCAAGTCACGAAAAGATCTTGCAGACAAAATGGGGTGCCTGCATCATGCCAAGACAGGGTTCTGTCTTGGGCCCAGTCTTATTCAACATCTTTATCAATGACTTGGATGATGGGCTTGAGGGCATCCTGAGCAAGTTTGCAGATGACACCAAATTGGGAGGGGTGGCTAATACCCCAGAGGACAGGATCACACTTCAAAATGACCTTAACAGATTAGACAACTGGGCCAAAGCAAACAAGATGAATTTTAACAAGGAGAAATGTAAAGTACTACACTTGGGCAAAAAAATATGAAAGGCACAAATACAGGATGGGAGACACCTGGCTTGAGAGCAGTACATGTGAAAAGAATCTAGGAGCCTTGGTAGACAACAAACTTGACATGAGTCAGCAGTGTGATGCAGCAGCTAAAAAAGCCAATGCAATTCTGGGCTGCATCAATAGGAGTTTAGCATCTAGATCAAGGGAAGTAATAGTACCACTGTATTCTGCTCTGGTCAGACCTCACCTGGAGTACTGTGTCCAGCTCTGGGCACCACAGTTCAAGAAGATACTGCCAAGCTGGAACGTGTCCAGAAGAGGGCAACCAAAATGGTCAAAGGCTTGGAAATGATGCCTTATAAGGAACGGCTTAGGGAGCTGGGTATGTTTAGCCTGGAGAAGAGAAGGTTAAGGGGTGATATGATAGCCATGTTCAAATATATAAAAGGATGCCATATAGAGGAGGGAGAAAGGTTGTTTTCTGCTGCTCCAGAGAAGCGGACACGGAGCAATGGATTCAAACTACAAGAAGGAAGATTCCACCTAAACATTAGGAAGAACTTCCTGACAGTAAGAGCTGTTCGGCAGTGGAATTTGCTACCAAGGAGTGTGGTGGAGTCTCCTTCTTTGGAGGTCTTTAAGCAGAGGCTTGACAGGCATATGTCAAGAATGCTTTGATGGTGTTTCCTGCTTGGCAGGGGGTTGGACTGGATGGCCCTTGTGGTCTCTTCCAACTCTATGATTCTATGATTATAAGCCTTGAACAGAATTTGGTGCCTCTTGCCCTTAACACAATTTGAGGTGGGGTGTCTACATAGTTAGCTGAATGGGAAGTAGAATAGGATTATGACTACAGCTCATGATTAGCGAGGAAAGAGCTGAACCATGAGCCCATGTGTTTGGAGAACACACTAACCCAAACCTTGGTTTAGAGTGGTGAGAGAATAAAAACAACTAGGGAAGAACAAAGCTGCCACAACGCCACACAGTCCCAGTAAGTCACTGTTTGACTTACCAAGTTGTGTGAGTCAGGATTATAAATATGAGGTAGAAAAGCAAACTCGGAGTACCTAAAAGACTATGTCAATTGGGTGAATAGAAACTGGAAAATTTTCAGCTGGTGAAAATAAAGGATCATTTGCTAGCAATGAGAACTCTTAGACTGTGAAATAGCCTTGAGCAAATTAGTGATAGTTCCTGTTTTAAGAGACTTAATACAGTAAATTGAACAGAGGTTTTTGTTGCACAGTTGGGAACAACCTTCCATTGATACCGAATGAAGGAGAATATAGATTAGAGATCTTGTGTGTCCTGATTTATGAGCTCCAGGTTAGAAGATGTCCTTGCTCCAGACAAGTGTTTTAAAAAGATGTGCATTCATTGCACCACAGCAAAACAATGATCAGTGAGTGAGAGACGTAGGGAAACTTTCCATCTCAAGCTGGCAATTCTACTACCCCTGGAATAAACAAGGAAGCTTTGTGGCAACTAGAAGACTAACAAATGGACTAGGGCATAAGCTTTCAGGGAGTAGAATCCACTTCATCAGATGCAACCGATATCATAATAAATCTGTTTGGCTTTTGAGATCCTCAAGACTCCCTTGGTTTTTCTGCAACTAACGCTGCTTCTCTGGAAAGAATCTGATACACATTCTTCTATGAGAGTTCATGGAAACCTTTCTAAAGCACATCTGCATGTCAGGGCTCCTAGGGTAAAAATAAATAAATAACTTGTGTATGAGTACAGACACCAACAGAGAGACCTCCTACAGTTCAGCTAAATTGCACATTCACATCCTGAAGAGCTTTTCTTGAAACATGAAACCATTCAGACAAAAGTGATGCTCCAAACAGCTCTGGCAGTAAGCCAAACCAGTGGTTGAAAAGTCTTTCGATCAAAGTAAGTCCTCTCAGCTTCACACAAAAAAATCAATAAGAACACAGACATCTATTGCAACAACCACTAAAAGCTTTTATGTGGAAATCTTTGAGATTCCTTTAACCATAGTCCCTACACCCTTTATTGGCTTCTAAGGTTACACAGGGTATTGCCTGAGTTGGGCATGGTTCAGAATGAAGGTCTTGTTTTAAAATAAAACATGGGTGGGCAACATGTTAGAGCCACTTCACACATTTTGTTTTCATCCACCAAACACTGTCATACTATCGGAGCTGTGTGTAGCGTGAAGAGAAATGACTGAGCATCTTCAAACACTGGAGAGCTACCGTTGGGTATGGCTCCTTGGCTCATACTTTTTGCTCACACTTTTGGTGTCTACTGCAGCAAATTCTGGTGCACTGTTGAGTGCCACCCCACTGTGTGGCCACCCATGTGCTTTCACACTTCAGAAAGGAGCTAGCACACCAGCCACAGTAGCAAAGGAAGGAATAAGCTGTAACACAACATTCATTTTTGCAATCTTGATTTAAGCCACAGCTACCGACAGTTATTGGTGGTTCTTGGGGTGGTGGCAGCAGTGGCACCTTTCCACTGGTGCTGGGAGAATGCCACTGCTCCAGCCTCCCATGAACCACTACTGGTACCTAACAGTCCCAGATCTGCAGGCTGCTTTCTAGAAGCCTGCTGCAAAGAAGTTACAACTATGTTTGTCATTTTGCTATTGCTTGGGAAGCTGTAGCCTTTTCTCCTTTCCTTCCTCCAGTACCTTATGAAACGTAACCCACCCAGCAGAAACAGTTCATTGAAAGTATTATGAACAAATCTCTTCTCTCTCTCTCTCTCTCTCTCTCTCTCTCTCTCTCTCACACACACACACACACACAGAGAGAGAGAGAGAGAGAGAGAGAGAGAGAGAGAGAGAGAGAGAGAGAGATCTCAACACTGTATAATGGTTGTCGTCCCCCACCCCCCGAAAAAAATTGTCAATATCATTCCCTTTTCACACAACACTGACTCTCAAGCTGGCAAGTGAAGCACTACAAAGAAGAGGCATGTGTCCTGACTAGCAATGTTAAGACCAGGCATCCCCAAACTTCGGCCCTCCAGATGTTTTGGACTACAATTCCCATCATCCCTGACCACTGGTCCTGTTAGCTAGGGATCATGGGAGTTGTAGGCCAAAACATCTGGAGGGCCGCAGTTTGGGGATGCCTGGTTAAGACTCTCTCAACTGGACAGAGTGCACTATGTAAGTGTACATGTGCCAACCAGTAGGCAATTATTTATTTTCTTCCTGTTTTTGTTATTTATTTAATCATTTGACAATTATCAGTAATCAACAGAACTCTGCTCCAAAAATATTACTTATATCACAATGCTCTGCAAGTAAAAACAAATTAACGCAAAATTACAATATTTCTTCTATAAAAAAAACCAAACCTGCTTGAGGTAATTATTTCCTTGTCAATATTGTAATACTGTACTGGGCAATCAGTATCGGCCAAATTTATTTCTATATTCACCTGCAATTCTAGCTCTTAGTTGTTATTTTTGCTGTTACAGCCAAACTTTGTTAAGCTTTTATTTCCAGGGAGGGAGTACTGTAATTTTGTGATTTATTTATTGCTCCAATAGTTACGGAAGCAGTCAGATGCCATAACTTCAGAACAATTTCCACTTACATTGGTGTTCAGAGGTGTTTAATGAACAATCAATTCCAGAGTTTGGGTAAAACCAAGTCAAGAAGCAGGGATGCCAGGAGAAATATACAGTAATGGCAAGTACTGGAAGTCCATAGCTACTTGCTTCTGAATGACCTTATGAAATATTTGAATGTGAAGCTACTTCTGTTCCCTCCAGACATTGTTGGGAACTCCCAACAGGGGCAATGGTCAGAAATGATAGAAGTTGTGGTGCCAAACACCTGAAGGGCACCAAGCTAGAGAAGGCTGCCTTGTAGCTACTATGACTACCCCAAAGAATATTCTCCATTCAAGCACATCTCACTTCAGAGAAATTTAGGGCTTCAAAGTGACCATCTCTAAAGGCTCAATGGGCAACTGGCAGACATACAAATCAATACTCAGATGCCCGAGTAACTTTTATCAAATTCTTATGGAGTGAAATAAAAGATGTGTTCCTAAGCATGGGATTTCCACCCCAATTTCCTGGATTTCCACCAGTGATAAAGACTACGAAAATATTATTTGACAATACCATGACAGTAGGATTTCTTTGTGGACCAGAACTTTGTGAATTTCTTAAATGCATTTAACACAGCAATATGAAAGGGGGAAATTCTGATCGACGGACCACAGCTATTCTGAATGAATCTCTGGGACAGGCACTATTGTCATGTTCTCTCACCGATTAACATATTGAGCTTTGCACTGACCTGAGGTCTGGAAGTCTATCTGGATCGGGTTGGATAAACCATTGACTGCCTCTCGCCACATGCCTCCACCCCCTGGTGACCATGCAGTCACCACACAGCGATACAGCCCAGCATCAGAAATCTGTGTCTGGTACATCCTGTAGCGGAACTCGTTCTCCTGAACCTTTTCCAAGACTACACCATCCACCCGTTCCTGGTCTGTCCAATCTTCCCGTCTGACCACTGAATCTTGATTGAGAGAAATTATGCGAGTGGTCCCATTAGGAGTTGACTGGTCATTCAGATGCTTCTCGGCTGTAATGAGGACTGAGTAACGAGGAGTCTTGATGTTCTGGGAAGATACCTTGCATGTCATTTCAAAGGTGTGACCTGCCATGAAGAATGGCTTCAGTTTCACAGCCTCTACGGTCAGCATATAATCTGAGAAAAGCAAAGGAGGCACAGACATAAGCCACAAGCAAAGGATGGACAAACATAAAAGCAAGCAAGGGATTAATGCTGCATTCTAACATTCAGCAGTACATTTCATGTTTAAAAAAACCTGAGAAGTGGGCATCTTAGTCTGTTAGAGGCAAACACACAAAGAATCTCAGGACAATATGCAAACCTAATAGCATAATTCCCACTGTGCTCAATGGGGCTACTCTCAGGCAAGTATGCACAAGATCACAGCCCAAGTGACACAGCCTTTAGTGGCTACTTAGCAGAATGTTATGACAATACATGAGGAACAGAAGCAGCAAGGAAAGGTAGGCATGCAGAAAAATTATATACTGAGAATTTAATCTTCATGCTTGGGTGAAGTCCTAACTGAGCCTTAATAAGAAGTTAAGAGTTCCCATTTAACACTATGCAGTGGCTGCCCAAATGGGCATGGGTGAACTTAAAGAGTCTGAAAAAATAGCTTTACCAAATTTTCTTTCTTTATTCTATTTATTAAATATCTATCTACATCCGAGGATCAGAGTAGTTTACAATACAGTATGTTTTAAAAAGCCACACAAAAAATAACATAGTAGCAAACAAAAACAATATCCCCCACCACAGTTCAAAAACCATACATCGGCTAATTAAACAAAGGTCTGGGAGAAGAATGAAGTTTTTGCCTAGTGCCTAAAGATGTGTAATAAAGATGCCAGACGAGCCTCTCAGGGGAGAGCATTCCACAAATGGGGAGATGCCACAGAAAAGGCCTGTGTTGTCACCCTGATGGTCAGTTCATATGGGGAGAGGCGGTCCTTGACATATTGCATACCTCCGTCATTTAAGATTTTACAGGTCAAAGCCAGCACTTTAAATTCAGCCTGGAAAATAATTGGCAACCAGAGCAGTTGGGCCAGGATCAATGTAATATGCTCAAACCGTCTTGTCCCAGTGAGTAACCTGTCCACTGAATTCTGCACCCGCTGAAGTTTCCAAACCATCTTCAGAGGCATCCCCAGATATATTGTGTTGCAGGAGGTTATATATAGAGGTTAATAGTGCATAGGCGACACAAGTCAAGCTAACCTTGTCCAGATAGGGGCACAGCTGGGCCACCACCCAAAGCTAATGGAAGGCACTCCATGCCACTGAGGCCACCTGAGCCTCAAGCAACAGCAATGGATGCAGAAGTACCCATAAGCTGCATACCTGCTCTTTCAGAGAGAATATAACCCCATCAAAAGAAAGCCATCTCCCATCCTTCCGGTCTAGGGAACTGCCCACTAGCAGTGCCTCAGTCTTATTGGATTGAGTTTTGGTTTATTGGCTTTCATCCAGTCTGTTACCGAGGAAAGACATCAGTCCAGCAAATCCACTGTGACGCCTACAAGTAGAGCTGTGTGTCATCAGCATATTGCTGACAGCATAGCCCAAAGCTCCAGATAACTCCACTCCAGTCTCTAAGCATGATCGTCTGGACGACCATCCATGTAGGACCAGAACCATTGCAAAGCAATGCTACCCACCCACTAACTCGGACAGCCAATCCAGGAGGATACTATGGTTAATGGTATCTAAAGCCACTGAGAGGTCAAGGAGAGTTAACAGGGACACATTTATCTCCTGACAGGTGTCATTATACAGGGTAACTGAAGCAGTTTCTGTGCCAAAGCTGGGCCTAAACCCCGACTGTAATCGATCTAGAAAATCAGCTTCCTCCAAGATTACCTGATGTACTCACAGTGCAGATTATTTGGGTGACATTTGAGTGAAACAAAGCTTAATTCAGAATATAGCATTCATTTGGTTTTCAGATTAATCTCACAATAATCGACAACACGAAAGCTCATACCAATGACAAACTTAGTTGGTCTCTAAGGTGCTACTGGAAGGAATTTTCTGTTTTGTTTCAAAAAAAATCTGTAAACTTTTATCATTTCTGCTTTCTTGATCATGTGGCCAGCATGACTAAACTGCTACTGGTGCACGGAGGACTATGAAAAGTTCCAGAGCACAAGGAAACACCTTTTACCTTCCGACCACAGCAGTGCACTGGCATGCTTTCAAACTGCTAGCTTGGCAGAAGCTGAGACAGAGCAACGGGAGCTCACCCCGTCACACAGATTCAAACTCCCAATCTTCCGATTGGTAAGCCCAAGAGGCTCAGTGGATTAGACCACAGTGCCACCCACATCCTTCTTTTAAGACTACTGGACTTCTTAAGGCAGAATTGGGATATATCATGTGCGCAGTCTGAGGTGGCGGCGGCAATGCAATCTCATAGGCCATATGAATACAGGATTGTTGACATTTACACCATATGTATAATGAACAGACAGAGAGAAATATTAAGGGACATATCCGTTTTTGAAGATATATATATTTGAAAAACAGGCTAGTATCCTTGAGCACATAAGTAATGTGATGTCTCATTTTTCCCCACAGATGTACAAATTCTTTCTTATAGGGCTTGCTATTGCTGCTTGCTATTGCTGCATTAAAAATAATCACACACAAACACCCATAGAGAATCAGTAAGAGTCCAACAGCATTGAAGGAATTGCTCTATGCATCTGAGGGGAGAAACACTATTAAAAATATAAATATATAAGATTTTTAGTGAATGCAAAGTCAAAGTTCTATGAACTACCACAAGAAATGATTAGCAGACCTGCATTTGAATATTTAAGAAGAAAATAGGGGAGGGCTAGGAGAAAAAAAAAGGTAAAACATTAATTACAGCCACTCTTAAGGGGGGGGGGGTATAATACCATGCATCAATGGCATCTGACATCGTATAAACTGAACCTGATTTATAAATCTCTCTGAGGATAACTGCTGGGAAAACCTCATGCAGATTATATGACACATATTTTGGAGATGAAACAAAATTAAAAGTTTTTGACAGTTAGTGCTGTATTATAATCAATCACAAGATACAATATTCCAAATAAGATGGCTTAGAGCAGGCATCCCCAAACTTCGGCCCTTCAGATGTTTTGGACTACAATTCCCATCTTCTCCGACCACTGTTCCTGTTAGCTAGGGATCATGGGAGTTGTAGGCCAAAACATCTGGAGGGCTGCAGTTTGGGGATGCCTGGCTTAGAGTATTACTAAACCATTTTGAAGGCTGCATTGAATGACAAAAAAAACCCAATAAATCTGTCAACAGCAGTTAAAATATCAATTGCCATGTATTGAAAAAAGAAAGCAGTTCCAGCTCTACTTGATTGGTACTGTAGGATTCGGGTTAGAACATTAATGCAGAAGTTATAAATATAGTATAGCATAATATAAATTATTATATTTAGGCCCATGAAAATCATCAAAGATCAACATTTATGAAGGATAAAGTTGGTGGTGACATATGGCTGTTTATGCCATTTACATTGTTCTAATGAATCATCTCACTTTTGCTTTATGCTACTTATTACCACACTTGTTATTATCACACAAATATACTTTATGTATATTTGTAGGTATAAATGCTTGTTTGTTTCATGTGTTAATGTAAGTATTAAAACTTCTCATGGTAGTTTAAATAAACAAAATGACTTGAAACAATAATGTTTCTATACTACTAAGATACATCCTGCAGTAACATGGAATACAGTGCCAAAATAAACATTTTTCACTAAACAGAAGTTAGTATCATGCAGAACTGAGCCACATTCTGAAGGTGCACAAATGTAAATAAGATCAACTGTAAAAACTGTACAGCTTATGGCTCATTTCCCACCATAAAAACCTGAGAAGAAGTTTACCAGTACTTGCATGTCAAGGTCCCCAAGCCACCCTCAAATAAAACACATTTCACACAAAATTTTTGTTTAAGGTTTTTGGCATAGTTTTTTGGCCACAACTTTATTGATTACAGAATGTGAGTGGCTGCTTAGGCATTGGTTTGCGACTATCTGTTCCCACCTAGAGGTAGGAACAGAACTGACATCCACAAGCCTGCAAAAGTCAATAAGGGAAAACATTTTGGGGAGAGAACAGAGCTGGGTGCCAGGCCCTCACCTCTCCCCAAATTCTCCCAGGGGCTCTTGCGTGGCCCTAGCGCCTTGACAGGGGTTCGGACAAGAGCATGGCAAGTCCCAGGATTCCTTTAACGGAATACTCTTGCAGCAGCAGCGTTGGAAGGGCAGGCACAGCCAACCATACCCCCTCTATCAACCAAATTTAACCAATGCCTAACTGCAACCTTACAAGTTGTGGTGATTTTGCTACGCAGTAGGCAAAAAACCAAATGGCACCAGCCAATCAGCCAAATGGAAAAATTCCTACCAGGCCCTTGCCCCAAAGGAGACAACCCCATGACAGGCATACAGTCAATGCGAACAGCCCTAAATATAGGGAGAGTGGGAGGGTGATCCGATGCGTGCAGCGAAAAGAGGCAGCTCAACGCTGCACGCAGGGAATAAATAGCCCCTTGGTTGTCAAACATAAATTGCAACATCAAATTCTCCCCAACGACCAAGAGGTGCCCAATAAGATTCGTGGTCATCCAAACTAACCCACCCAGCAACAGAGGGATGTCTTGTTTGCCCCCACAGCAACATGTGCTCTCCATGAAGGAGAACACACTTTATCACGGAGAGCTGCGATAAAAAGGTATTAAATGCAAACATGTTCAAAAGTATTGTTACAAACATCTCATCTAACAATCTTGACATGATAAAAAAAAAGCTTCCAGGCCTGGTGGCGGGGGGGGGGCGGCCTCTGGGGGGGAGAGCAAGGAGGGGACAAACCCAATTATAAAATGGACCACCTTCAACTATCCACTTTGCATGGGACTCTCTCGGGGCAGGAGGGGGCTTGTGGGGGGTGGGTAGAAGAAGGGGGAGAATATGTTATGTATGTCTTGCTTTATTGTGTAAAATTAATAAAAAAATTTTTAAAAAAAGCTTAATATATTATGAAGTCAGCATCCAGATTTATAAGATGAATTCATACCTACGTTGAAGGGAATTTTGTTGTCTGATCCTGCAAACGTTATGTTACAAAGTAGGGCAGCTTAATTCAGATAAAGGCACTTTGCCAAAACTGGTCATATGTAAAAGCAGCAACAAGCATTACATTTGTGATCAGTTCACCTCAAATCTTCAGGACTGCAGCTCACAGGTCCCTTCATAAGAATATCAAATCTACTGCTTCCATCACCATCCTATTTTAGCAGGTGGAAGCTGACAATTCATGAAATATAGTATTTTAGTCATATTTTTGTGACTAGTTGATCAATCTAAAAAAAAAAAGGTATAGCCTGTTGCTGCTATCTGAAAAGGGCTTGGAATTACACTAGGAAATGCAATTTAGTGGTGCCAAACACTGGTTTTCCCTCAACCTGCTCCCTCATTTGGCCTCTACATGTTTCTACAGGTACATCACATACATTTTAGCTTTTCAGTATGAAAGAGGCAGGTCACGTACCATGAAAGCAGGGCTTTTATTTATAGATTTGAACTAGCTTGGCATTTAGACTGTTTGAACAACAATCCATTTTCTTCCAATAAAAAAGCTGGCTGAATATTAAACACAAGGTGAATCTTTTACAAGGCAACAGGGAAATAAGATATACCAAGCTCGCAACACAATTCACAAAATTAAAACTACATACAATAATACTTTTGTCCTCCCCCAAGAGATCCGCAAGGTACTTGTTCGTGATTACATTTTGCAGTGCTTTTGCCTTCAAGCAGCAGTTTTCACAATGAGTAAACACTGCCTAGAAGATGAGAAAACTGGGTATGACAATCAGCACTGTACAAAGGAGATCACAGTACAATGCTATCTAAAGGAAAACAGCAAAAGGTGGGGAAAGCACAGTGCGCAAACTGCTAAGCACCAAACTGCTCAATTGCTCACATTAAAAATAGTTTAATGCTGCAGACTCAATTCCTCAAAGGTGAAGATCATTTTCTTGAATGGAAAGCTCTCAACTCCCTACCCTCAAGAAAGCATGCCAGAGTGTCTCCCATCCCAACAATGATTAGCAAAGATACATAGTGTTATGCCTGGAAAAGGGGTGGTTTACTTGGGCAAGGAATGTGACAATGTAGAACACACTTTTAAAGTCTCTATGCCTGCCCTGCTGAGTGGCGTCGTTGTCCTCAAGCTATGAAACCTGGAACAGCTGAAAAGGGGCTAAAAACTAGAAAAGGACACAAGGAAAGAAAAGTGGTGTGTTTTGTGTATGGAATGAATAAATAGAATCCTGGAATTGTAGACCTGGAAAGGACCGTGAGGGTCATGTAGACCAACCCATGCAACACAGGAATCACAAATAAAGCATCCCTGATATATAGCCAACCAATCTCTGCTTAAAAACCTCCATTGAAGGAGAGTCCGCCAACTCCTGAGGAAGTCTGTTCCACTGCTGAACAGCTCTTACTGTAAGAAAGTTCTTCCTAATGTTTGGTATGAATCCCCTTTCTTGTCATTTGAACCCATTGGTTTGGGTCTTATCCTCCAGAGCAGGAGAAAACAAGCTTGCTCCATCTTCCAAGTGGAAGCCCTTTAGATATTTGAAGCTGACTAACACATCTGCTCTGTCTCCTCTTTTCCAGGATAAACAACCCAACTCCCTCAAGCATTCCTCATAAGGCTTGGCTTCCAGACCCTTTATCATCTTGGTCACCCTCCTCTGCACACATCCTAATTTGTCTAAACTCCAAATGTGACCTGATCAAGGTAGAATAGAGCAGTACTATTACTTCTAGAAGTATAGTCTCAGATCAAGAAAATAGCATTAGCTTTTTTGCTGCTGTATCACTCTTTTTTGCCTCCTCTTACACCTGTGGTCCACTAAGAACCCTGACCTTTTTCACATGTACTGCTGGCAATCCCATGAGGTATTGTCATTTAAAGTTGTCAGCCTACTCTTTCACATTTTCTCAACTTCCATGTTTAATATATTAATAAGATGCCAATCACTTTTGTAGAAGACAATTAAGCTACTGTAACCAGGGATACAGTAACCAGTAGTGTCACAAGCGAAGGCAAGTTTGACCCCTACATAATGGATATCATGGACTGTAGCCATTTGCAAGAAGGTAAAAACTGGCACAACACTTCTACCTCAGTGGCTCACAACCTCAACACCCAGGACCATGTAAAAATGGCTGAGGGTCTTGAGGGACCCTATAGAACTCAATTCCCCAGGAGACAGTGATGGCCACCAACTTGAATGGCTTTAAATGAGGATTAGACAAATTCATGGAGAAGAGGGTTATCAATGGCTACTAGCCAAGGTGACTTTGCTCAAACTTTTCCATAGTTGGAGGCCGCAATGCTTCCGAATACCAGTTGCTGGAAACCACTGGAGGAGAGAGTGCTCTTGTGCTCATGTTCTGCTCACTGGTTTCCCATTGGCATCTGGTTGACCACTGTGAGAACAGGATGCTGGACTATTGGCCTGATTCAGCAGGCTATTATTATTTTCTTAGCTTGTTGTAGCAACTGTATGTAATGCACTGTTCTACATGCTGCGTGATTTTTAATTGTATTTTTACACATTTAGGTATTTTCACCTAAATGAAGCTCACAGAACACTGGTGGTCCATGGACCAGAGTTTGGGAACCCCCGTTTTACTTCATACCAACCCTTTGCCATCCAGACATCTGACTAAAGAAGCTATGGGGGGCGTGGGGGGGGGGACAGGATGAGAGCTTTGCTGATCACTTAACAAAACATAGAAACAGCAGTCAACTGAATCCCCTCCTAAGGCCTTATAGGTATGCATCTGCATGTTAATCTGAGCCAATGAACGGTCCTCATAGCACTTGGGTCTGAAAGCAAGCAATCATATCCTACATTGGCCATTGGTATTCCCTTAAATGCCGCATCTAGCCAATACATGTCTAATACTAATAAATGTCTGAGGATGATCAGCATCACTGCCACAAACCCTTTCAACCTGTGAATTCCCAACTGAGGGGATTTGGACTCGATCCCTTGGACAGTCATCTTTGAGGAGCAGGATCACTGGAGATCTATAAGGAAAGCTGCAAAGAGAGGGAAATAAATTTCCATCCCTCATTCTGTCCAGACCCTTCCCTTACTGACACTATTCCATGTCTCCATTTGTTGAATGAAGTAAAGAAGAAAATACTGCCTTCAGGCAATACTTTCTAATGACACCTTGTTGGCATAAATCACTGAGTAGTTTTATAAACTTCCTAAGAACACATGAATGACAACAAATGCTGATTACAAACAGGAAAAATTTTAAGCCAAACATATTATAGTATGCATAGCATAGTATTATAAGCATGCATGCAGAATGTTCTTTTAGTTACAAGTATCATCTTCATTTACAAGAGGATTATCCAGTGGCTATTATATAGATTGCCTTAAATGCTTAGTAGTAGTTATGTTGGTAATCAGTTACAATTACAACCTCAATTACTACTGCATTATTTGCATTAAATAGAACAGTTACATTTCTTATTACAAGAGAGGGTCTCATACACAGTTTTAACATAGGCATTCCAGAACACTTATAAGTATGCAAGTCGGTCCAATAAGCACCATGTAATATTTGCTGCACCAGAGGATTCTAGGACTTGTGACTGTGCAGTACACTGCCCAAACAAATGCAGTTGCTTCAAAATCTGCACCCTAATTCCAGGCACAAAATGCATCACACATTGGATAAGCAACTTTCTGACCAGATGCCTGCCAGAGAGGCAGTAAATGATTATGCCTTTGTTCGTTTCAGCAAGAGTTTGCCACTGACTTCAGGAGGTAGCCTCAAAGGCAATGTGAGTACTGCATTAAATGCCTAAATTTGCAAGATTCCTCTTAAGGGGTAACATCCAATCTCTGCAACGGACAGCTCAAGCAAACTTGCATCTTATCTCATTAATGGTCTTAGCTGTCCTTTGAAGACAGAGTCAATTCTCTCTAAAGAAGTCTCATATGACTCAAAAGAGATTGGGCCCAAACATGCTGTTCTCGGTGCCTTCAGAGGTCTCCCCTCTCTCTGGTTTCTGTGCCAGTGTCTTCCCAAATTCTCTTCTACTAATTTCTTAAGAACTACAAATAAATTGTAATATGAACACCTGCAACAAACTCTCCCACAAGTACATTTCTTTGTGACAATATTTTGACTAATCATTTAAGTAAGAATACATTCTCCTCATGTGCTTTCCCTATGAACTACCCTTGACTATTTTTATTTTATAATAAAAACAGACTTTTTAAAAAAAAAACCTGGAGGCAGTTCAAGCTATTAAACTCTCCAAAAGCTCCAAGCTGTTTACACAGCTTTTACTTGCTCAGTGTTGATTTTATATTTCCAATTACGTACAAAGCAAGACAAAAAGCTGAAACATTCCATAAACCAACACTAAGATGTGCTAGTAGTTAAATGAAGAGTATTTGATTGTACTTAGCACTAATAGTGTGGATTTACAATGATGTATAATAATGAGAAAACTATTAAGAGTAGTTCCTGAAAATCATTACCATTATAATTAAATTCTGCAAGGAAGCAACAGTAGGCAAGTTGACTGTGAAGGTTGTAAATGAAGTTGCCTTCATTTTACATCTCAAATCTATGCACAGCAAAACATATTAGGATAGAATATGACCACTCCAGAGCCTCCTTCCTCTAGGCTTCATTGAGATGAACGGCAGCAAACTCTCTGCCATATCTTGCAATATTCTGCATGCTTTACTATCATTCAAAATCATTTTATTTTTTTACCCACCCTTCACTGTAAGATCCCAGGGCAGGTTACAATTTTAAATACAGCATGAAAAACCATTTAGAACAGCTTATGAATGCAAAAACAGAGTGGGTCCTAAAAATATGCCCCTCAAGTGTCAAAGGCCAGGGTGAACAGGTTTGTCCCCAGCATTTGCTGAAAGCTGTATAGTGAAGCTGTCAGGTGCACCTCTGTGGGGAGGGAGTTTCACTACTTAGAGGCACAGGATGTCCCTAACTTTTATAGCAAGGTTAAGCAAGGTTCCTTTTCTGTCTCTACTTTGAACTTCATTTTCTGGCACTTCAGAATCCAACATGGCCTTTGGTTCCTAGAGCACCTGGGTCCCAGGAAGCAGCTTACCATCACACCTAAGAACAAAGACTATGCTAAGCATCAATACAATACTATGTGGGCCTGTCCTTGTGCTTGGTCTGTAATCTGCAGTCAGGGCAGAATTATGCAGAGCAATTGCTGACAGGAGTGAGACCTTGTCACAATATTACAACTCTGAGATCCACACTGACTGCCTGTTTGTTACCAGGCCAAATGCAAGATGTAACAGTTAGTATTGTCATGAATTTGTGCAAAGGGGGAGGGGGCAGACTCCCCATCAGGGGCACCAACTTCTCATGATGACTGAGGCAGCCTGACACGTCACCAGGGGGCGGAACCAAATGCCCTTTGAACATTGAGGTATGCTGGCTGCAAAGGGGAGATCACCTTTTCAGCTGCGACATCTTCTCCTTGGAATCTCCCTCCCCTTATACATTAACCAAACACCCTCATGGATGGTGCTCAGAAAACAGACAAAATATGCTCTATTCTATCACTGGCTTTTTTAATACAGTTGCTGATGAGCTGTTTTAATCCCCTTAAGGTTCTTTTACATTTTACCATGGTTTTTATTAGGTTATTGTTATTAGCCAGCTTGGCAGAGGTGGGACATAAATATTTTAACAAGGCATAACTAGGCAAACACTTTGTCAACTTACTATTATGCAATTACTATACAGACAAGTAGAATAGTACTTCAGCACCAATTCTGTCTTTATAAAAAAGCATTTCAAGTGTGGTATTTCACATTTCATGCCTATGTTATCAAGTTGAAGCTGGTGTTAAGTGCTGCCTGAGACTGAGTGTTATGATCCTGAGACTAGGAAGTAAATGTCTAAGATTGACTTGGTATTTCCCCCCCCTTAATGCCCACATTCCTGAATAATAATGTACACTGAAAATAAATAGTTTGTGTTTCCATGTTTTATCACCTCAAGTAAGCTATTGTGTAGAATAACTGCAGCACATTTTTGCTGGTGCACTTAGGCCACTGAATATTGACTCAGGATGTGGAACTAATTGCAAGGATCAGATTACAGTGCTCTAGGTTTTGGATAAAGCTTTAAGGCCTCCCCCCCCCCCAGAAATCTCCACTTATTTCACAAGAACTGCTGCATAGTACAAAGTTTAAGGGTAGCAGCCTCCGTAGCATAATTGCTTTCTTTCCATATAAATTGCTTCCATGATCTCCAAAACGAGTGCACTGTTAGCATCTTTTCATATTCCTTTTCAGTACTGCATTTCAGAAATACAAAGGCAAGGGATCATTTAATTTCAGACTGAAGACAAGGAGATAGAACAAGTAACATTATCGCCTTCTCTCTCTCTCATATTCCTTGTCTTAATCTAATGCTCATAACCAATGATTGCAAGAACACTGAGGTTGTATACTTCTTTGCAAATAGTAGATGTCCCTAATACACTACTGCTTTCCTCTCCCGGAGCAGGAAAAAACATGGGCATGTTTTGCAGAATTCATTGGGTGGTAGCATTCTCTGTATTCAGACAGACTCTCTAGGACAGCGTTTCTCAACCGCTGTTCCGCGGCACACTAGTGTGCCACGAGACGCTGGCTGGTGTGCCGCGACGTGCGGCGACGAGAAGGGTGATTTGCATTGTCACGTGCCTGCCGGCCGCCAATGGGCAATGCTGACCCGCCGGAAAGGAAGCCAGCCAGCTCACGGCGCGGGGCGAGCGCAGCTCTCAACAGCCACCGCCACGGGAGGGTGGTTTTAGACAAACTTAAAGAAGCTGGCTGGATGAGCTCAACCTGAAACTTGCTGAGCAAAGGATTGTGCTGGCAGAGAAATCAGCGGCTTGTGAAGCCTTATTACAGGAGATTGCAACCAACACAGCAATTGGCAAGTGTTTCTTACAGTCATAATTATATAGTCAATATAGGGCGGCACAGAGTTAAATTTTTTAACTTTTTTAATGGTGGTGTGCCTCGTGATTTTTTTCCTGGAACAAGTGTGCCTTGGCCCAAAAAAGGTTGAGAAACACTGCTCTAGGAGGAAGTAAATAATCGTGGGACAGAAAACTGGGTTCTCATTACAAGGTCCTGTCCCCCCAAGTAGCTTTCAAAATGTACTTAAATATCCTAGGGATACTAAATGGCATTTGGGAGAGCAAGTATACTGCCACCTGCAAGCTAAAACAGATTAAAAGGCAACCCCCATGTTCACACATTTCTCTTCCAGATGCTTTTCTGCAGTATCTGGCTGACCACCAATGGCAGACTGGAGAGTAAGGCACACGGTAAGTGGATCCAAGACCAGAGATAGTGATTTACAAGAGGGCTATTGCTGTATATAGCATTTTGTCTTAAGCTTATCTGTAGTCAAAGTGTGTATGGGGTGTTAGGGGAGGTGTAGTACCTCTGGTGAGGGACACGCTGTGCTCCTTCTGGGGTAGTCTGTCCATCTTTGGTCCCCACTCTGAACTCAACTCTCACCTGTGGCTCCTGGAAGCTGTCAGCATGTGACAGTGGCCACACCTTAGGAACGGCTTCGACTGGCTGGTTAAACCAGGGGAGGGTAGCCAAAGGGTCTCAAACCCTCAACGAGTTAGGGATTCCCCTGCATGCAAAGGCAGCAGATTGAGTGGACAGGACCAATAGTGGGTCCAATGGTCAGGAAGGTGGTTTCCAAAACCCCCAGGCTCAGCCACACATACGAAAGATCTGTGTTGTGTGTGAGAGGGTAGGGAACCCAAGATGCATTGTTACAAGTCTGTACCAAAGCCTCCAACTTGGAAAGCCCAACAACCTAGTTTTAAACACATCCATTTGCTCACATATCCCCTGGGTAAATTTGAATCTGACACCTTTCCAAATCCTGCCCTTTTGTCTTCCCCTAGGCTAATGTTAAGTACTTTAATAATGAGAGAGGTACCTTGGCCTTCTGCCCTCGACTGCCCAGACAAATGCCTGTCTTCCTGTAATCACAGGGCAACAATCCAACTCCCTATTCACATTTCCTCCCCTCTTCTAGGTAAATTGTTTTTGCTATAATAAGATGCAAGTTTGTTCAGTTAATTCCCTCTCCTCTCCCTCACCCCCCATCCTGCCTAACAGAGGAGAGATCTCAGAGTATTCCCACTAGGGAAGTATACTCAAGACAGCCTATGTGGAAACCAAGAAACACTACTCCTACATCTCCTGGTATCTCCCTTGTTCCCTGAAAGACAAGACATGCCAGAAACAATTTCCCCTTTTAAAAAAAAGTCTAGGATTTTGGGCAGAATTTTTAAACAACTAAGAACCAATGCCTTCTTTCCCGGTAACAGCAGGGAACAAGAAATACTGTACATTTATTTTGTTTGATTTTCTCGGTTATGAATTTTTTTATTGCCAGAAGCAGGTTTCAAGGAGGTTAATTTCACAATTCAGTGCCATGCCTGGCCCATATTAGAAACTCCCCTAGTTACATGGTGCTCCCTTTAAAGTGTTTGCAATTACTCCACAAATATTAGGGTCAGTTGTATATGGTTTCCAACCAGTCTAAATTGGTAGGCGGTGGCACCAAACTTGAGGTACCAGGAGACTTTTGAGTACCAGGGAAGAGACTGTCCCAAAGTACTTCAACCCAGCTTTGTACAGTACTGAGTGTATGGCTCAGTTATGATACTTAGAACATCTTAAAGATAGATCTTGAGAAAGCCAATTTTGCTGACCCTTTAGACCTTGCTCGGTCCCAAAAATATGCTCTTTTGGGGCAGGGAATTGCTGTCTAGGGAATTTAGATTTGGTACACAAGATCTAAGATTGTGAAACTGAATTAATTTTGAATTAGGATCTCTAGCATAGATCAGATTATCAGTGTTTAGCCGAATTGAACTGGTATTAGGTATTTCTTCAGCAAAGCTCACCAAGGAATGGTGAGTTCTTATATACAGTACATCTAATTTTAAGTTGGGAATTGAATCTGACTGATGAGCCACATACTTATTCCCCTGAACTCAAGTGGGTCACATTTTGACAGGTGGGTAGCATTGTCAGTGACCTGATATCACAATGATATCAGGTGAGCTATTTTACCAAAACAATCAGCTGACCGTCCATACTTACAAAGCACTGTGTACAGGGAACTGCACACGACTTTGGAGATGCTGTCGCTCAGCTGATCAGTGGTCCTGGCAAAGCCCAGGTAAATCTTTATCTGACCCGCACCTGGCATCATATATGAATAGTTTATGGTTTAATGTGATGTGTAAATTGGGCCAATGGCAGGAAGAAGTTTAAATTAGAGAACCGCAGAGCTCCCTGGACATTCCATATGTCATATATGATGTCAGCCTAGGACAGGTGGACATGGCTTCGTCAAATACCTGTAACCTAGTGAGACAAACTGGGATGTCTTGAGGACCAAATTATGTCTGTGGTCTGCAGCTTCTTCACTGCTGTTTTAAATGAACTGATGAAGTAGAATGGGACTTATAGAAACTGATTGACTTTGGTAAACATTTGTTTTTATAAAGCTTGAATTCTGTGCCAATCTCGGTTTATACTGTCCATTTATGACTATGTGGTTTTAAAAGTGAAGTGAGCAGGGTATGTATGTTGTTTTTGCTCACTGATGTTTAACCAATTTAATGCTTCTTTAATTTAATAGTTTATGGTATTGTAAATTTCAGTTTCAGGCACCGATCTCTATAATTTGCTATCTTCCTTTATCTGTTCTAAGCTGAAAATCAAACCAGTTTCCCTACTCCATTACAGGATAAAATTTCAGCTTCAAAAAGAAAATCAGATTAGCAACAAGGGAAGTAGTTTATAGTAGCTTGGCTGGTATATTGAACTCCTTCCGAACCCAGCCGTAATTTCTATTCCTCCTCCTCTGCCTCTAAAAACTCGCCTTTGATGATCAAGAGATATTAAATATGAATAAGAGATAGGAGAAGCTTGTCAGTAAAAAGCTACTGATTCTTGTCTCTGAAAGGCAGGCCTGTTCTTAAGAAGTACTCCTTGATTTGCCACTTAGCTCTCAGTTTCCGTTTGTGATCGATCTTACAAGGACTAAGTATCTATCTTAGACTTGTCAGTGGAGCACAGTATTTTGCATTTAATGCAATTCACAATGCTCTAGATACAGTAGAGTTAACCTTCAAAAACACCAAGTGCCTACACTCTTATCAAGTGTATAGTGGCGAAATGAAGAGAGGAGGCTGAGGGAGCCTTACTACGGTAGTTTTGTGGCATGGCCACACACATACTTACACTGTGTGTGTGGTGGTGGTGTTTTTAAGTACCATAAGTCAGTCCCAAATATGATGCTCACTTAGGATAGCTATTATGTCCTGCTGGGAGCGGGGCAAGAGGTAGAGGTAGATCCCGGCCACATCCTGCTTAAATAGGGCAGGCCACATACCCTGGCCGATCAGATTGGGCAGCTGGTGGATGACGCGTCTGGGATTCCCCCCAATCACGCAGGACTGGGAAACATCCTGCGCGCACGTGAAGGGATCGTGCCTGCCCGCAACCCCACCTCCTGCTCAGGCGGAAGTGGCTTTAGCTCCTGGATGGCAGACTGAGCAGGCACACAGGTCAACTGGGCCAGCCTTGCCCTTGACAGTGAGAGATGTATTGCACTTCTATTTCTATTACAGTCATTGGGTCAGATTCACCGTACAAACCCTGTCAGCAGAAGGCTGCACGACGGCTTCACAATCGGATTCTGCCCCCCTCCCCTGTGCCTCCCTAAATTGGTTTGGGGTGGGTGGTTGGGAGAACAGTAGCGAGAGGAAAGGGGAGCTGATACGCTTGTGCTGATGGAACATTTGTAATAGTGTGACGTCAAATTCCACCCACTATTTCTAAGTTTGCGTATCATATAAACACATGCAAATTTATGCAAATCTGTGCCCTCTTTTTGGCAATATGTAAGCTTACCCAGCATGCTATTTATTTATTGGAAAACATGTAAGGGACCCTCATGGGCAGGCAATTATTCTCAAGCAATGTCTCAACATCCTACAACTACTGAAAGCATGTTCGAAAGGGGATGGATTTGTTATAATTCTGCTCTGGCAGCATACAATCAGATAAATGCCAGATTTAGTTTTCTATTCTAGATGCAAATCTTCAGATTAAAAGGAAAATGTCTGGTCAAGATTTGCATTTTAACTAGCTGGCTGTTAAGTCTTTTCTAACACTAGGTACATTGTCTCAGTATCTTCAATATCCCCCACAAGCATCCCTTGAAAGTGCAATACAGACTCAGATTAAGTTACCTATAATTATTGTTGCATCAGCATGACATATTGAGAGAATGCATTAAAATAGTCAAGTTTAGAAAATAATATGTTAAAGGATTCAGGAGTACAACAGACATCAGGTACAATGTAAGGTGGGGAGGGAGAGAGAAGGTCGGTGGAAATTGTTAAAAATAAGAGTCTAGTGGAATAGTTATGGAGTATTTCAGATTGAATATTCCCTTTCCCCTTAGCCTTCTACCTGTTTATTCTGCCCATCTTTCTCGTATTAGGACTGGCCAGTGTAGCACATTGACCTTTTCTTAAGGTCACTATTGCCACTGCCCAATCTTCCTCCCCAGATATTCAGGTTTGCAGATATAGTGAAGGGAGTCCTGTAGCTTCCTTAATATTTCCAAAAACTGGAATGTTCAGAGAGAACTCCACAGATCTCGAGTTCAAGTATTTCAACTTCTTCAAGCCATTGGCCCAATTCACACTGCATTAAATCACAAAATCGTGGTTAAAAACTATAGGCAAAACGTTCCTAAGTCTCAATGCTTCTCATAAAACAAAATTTAAAATAAGTAATAAAAATAGGTATTGTGAGGGACAGGGGATATCGCGAAGTCCCTCCCCTCCTGAGTTCAAGCCCGTCCCCGAGCAAAGGGGAAAGCAGGGAGAGTTCCGATTCCAGTGGGGAAGCAGGAAGTCGTGTCCGAGGCTCAGGCAAGGTAGAGGAGCCAGGGTCCCAGGTGGGACAGGAAGGGGCAAGTAAGGGGGGAAGACCCATCCCCCCAACTCCAGAATTACGCAGGAAGAGGAGGGGCAAGAGGATGGGTCTGCCAAAGCTTTTGTGTTGGAGAAAGACGCGCCAAAAGCCATTAGGAGGTTCTGAAACCGACTGACAACATCGCTCCGTGTAAATAGCAATGACTTGAGCACTGTAAATACGCAGCACCAATAAAAGAATAAAATGCAGAGCTGCGTAGCGTCGTTACTCTGAAGTAGTCCACTCCGGCCACTGTGACAGCAACCTCCTAATCATTTTTGGGCTACTTTGGAGTTGCCGGGATGAGCGTGTCAGAGGCGGAGAAGTGGCGGCAGATCGCTGAGCAAGCCCAGCTAGAACTGCAACAGCTGTCGCTGCAGGCGCAGGGAGAATTGAAGGCAGCTAAAGAGGAGACTAAGAAGGTCCAGGACGACCGGCTACAACTTGCGGAACAGGTGAGAGAGCTCCAGGAAAAAGAGCAGCATTTAAGGGCGGTGGCGGTAGACCTCCAAAACAAGCTGGATGCAGAGAAAAACAAGGCGGGAGGGGCACCCCAAGTCCAAGTGCTGCCAGGAAGGAGAGCCGGGACCCTAGTAAGCAAGTTCAATGGAGACCCGAAGGAGTTTCAGGGCTTTGAGACTGAGATTGTGTATGCTCTTGAGCTGCACCACGATGAGTTCCCTGATGATGAGCACAGAGTAGCGTTTATTGTGGAGCACCTTACAGGGGCGGCCAGGGAGTGGCTAAGACCGTTAATTGCAACAAGGAATCCTTGCATGAAGAATGTCAAACTATTTCTAGAAGGTTTGAAAACGATGTATTCGTCCGATAGTCATATGGACCAGACTAAGGAGGAACTTCATAATTTACGCCAAGGAAATATGACAGTTCGCGCGTATTGGGCGAAATTCACCATGCTGGTGCACAGATTGGGGTGGGATCTGGAGTCTGCCCCAATGCAAGCGGCGTTTTACTTGGGGTTGCATGAGGAGGTGAAGGATGAGCTCTCGAGAGGTCCAAAGCCCAGTAATATGGATCAACTGAGCAAAGCGGCTCTGGCGGTGGGGGTGAGGCAGGAATCCAGATGGAGCGACAAGCAAGCAACGCGCGCAAAGCGGGCTTGGTTCCCACGGTCGCAGGAGAAGCCACTCCCTCAACAACCCTTTCAAGCCACGCCTGGGGCCAGTCAGGACCAGGAACCCATGCAGATTGATAGCGCGCGCGCGCGGGCTTTTCAAACCCCAGCGGCGCCAAGACGCAAGGAGGGAAGGGGTGGGAATTGCTTTCTCTGCAACTCCCCCCAGCATCTCGTCAGAGACTGCCCACATCGCAGGGAGTGGCAAGGAAAGGCGGGAACGGTTGTGCCCTCCCCCACTGACGCAGCACCACAGCAGGGAAACGGGAAAGCCTGGCTGCAGGAGACAAGGGGCGGCAGCCAGGCACAGTCAGCAGACAACAGCCCCAGCCCACCCACCCGCACAGAGAGGAGCAGAGCCAGCCCACCCCTCCCAGAGCAGGAGTGGTTCTAGAAGTGACGCTCACGCTCCCAAATGGCTATCCATTGACGGTCCTCGCCCTAATTGACAGTGGTGCCTCAGCCAACTTCTTCTCGAGAAACTTTGCAGAAGAGCACCAGATCCAGCTTCTGCAGCTGGATTTTCCTCTGCACGTGGCAACCATTGACGGCAGAGAGCTGCTGGGAGGGGCCATCACTCATCAAACCCCCCCCATGAGAATGACGGTTGGAAGGCACTCAGAGACACTGGCATTCAACGTCACCACCATCTCAGACCCCCCAATCGTTTTGGGCATGAGCTGGCTGGCGCGCCACGACCCCTCCATAAGTTGGCATCAGAGATGCATCACTTTTGGATCGGACTTTTGCCTGGAACATTGCATGCAGCACCAACCAGGGGAGGGGCCTCCGATAGCCACGGTGGCCACCATGCACGTCAAAGGGGGTGAGGCGATACCCAAACCATACTGGGACCTGCAGGAGGTCTTCAGTGAAGCGGAGTCCGACCACCTGCCCCCACACAGGCCTTTTGACTGCCAGATCAACCTGGTGCCTGGGGCAACTATACCCCCAGCCAAGCTGTACGCCATGTCAGACCAGGAACTGGAGGATCTGCGCGCTTTTATCGACAAGAACCTCAAGCGGGGGTTCATCAGAGAAAGCAAGGCAGCAGGGGGCAGCCCGGTCTTCTGGGTGGACAAGAAAGACACGCAACAGCGCCGTCTTGTGGTGGATTTTAGACGGCTGAATTCGGTGACAGAGCCAGTGGCTTTCCCCATGCCCAGAGTGGATGATCTCCTGACAGCGGCACGCAGAGGCAAGATTTTCACCAAGCTAGACCTGAGGGGGGCGTACAACTTGATCAGGATCCGGGAAGGCGATGAGTGGAAAACCACGATGTTCACGCCTCTGGGCTCTTTTGAATATCTGGTGATGCCCTTCGGGTTGCAAGGGGGCTCAGCATGCTTCCAGGCCTTCATGCACCACGTCCTGGGGTCCCTACTCTTCAGGAAATGCTTGGTCTTTCTGGATGACATCCTTATTTACTCCAACGACCCAGTGCAGCACGTGAAGGACGTCAGGGAGGTGTTACAGCGCCTGAAGGAGAACCACCTGTATGTGAAGCTGGAGAAGTGCAAGTTTCACACCAAGGAGGTGGACTTCCTGGGCTACAAGCTGTCAGACAAGGGGCTGGCAATGGACAAGGACAAGGTGCAGACCATCCTGGACTGGCACAGCCCCAGGACGCGCAAAGATGCCCAACGCCTACTAGGCTTTGCCAACTTCTACAGGAAGTTCATCAAGAACTTCTCTCGAGTTACGGCTCCCATCACTGACTGCCTGAGAGGCAAGCAGAAGTTCAGGTGGACACCAGAGGCGCAAGCAGCGTTCGAAAGCCTCAAGAGGGTGTTCGCCTCAGACCAGAACCTGTTCCACGTGGTTCAGGACGCGCCCCTACGCATTGAAACAGATGCTTCTGATAAGGCTGTGGGCGCCATTTTGTTGCAACTGGACGCCAACAGAGAGTGGAGACCCTGTGCCTTCTTCTCCAGGAAGTTGACCCAGCCCGAGCGAAACTACACAGTTTTTGATCGGGAACTTCTTGCGATCCACGCGGCGTTCCAGCACTGGAGACACTTCCTGGTGGGCGCCAAGCACCCCATCCAGGTGTGCACAGACCACAAGAACCTGGAGTTCTGGAGAACTGCCAGGGTGCTCAACCAGCGGCAGATACGGTGGGCGGAGTTCTTCTCGAACTTCAACTTCTCCATACACTACATCCCAGGAGAGCAGAATGTCAGGGCGGATGCCCTCTCCCGCAAGCCAGAGTACATGGAGGAGGAGGCGCCACCAGCCCCAAGGCACATTTTCCCCCCGTCGGCATGGTCCTGCGGAGCAGCAGTGGTGAGCGAGGCAGAACTCACAGCACTGACGGCAGCGGATGAATTTGCCAACCGCATCTTCAGAGAACTGAGAGGGGGGAGGGAGCAGGCAAAAGACTTTGCAGAACGCAGAGGGCTGCTTTTCTACAAGGGTGCGCTGTACCTACCCACCACCCAGCTTCGACGTACGGTCCTCAAGCAGATGCACGACAACCCTACAGCGGGGCATTTTGGAAGGGACAAGACCACTCACCTAGTCATGAGACACTTCTGGTGGCCAGGGGTGAGGGAAGATGTTCGAGACTATGTAAGGGGCTGTACCACCTGCCAGCGGGCGAAGGTGGTCAGAGCAGCGCCACCAGGGTTGCTGGAGCCCTTAGCCACACCACACAGGCCGTGGGAAGTGGTGTCCATGGACTTCATCACAGATCTGCCTTCGTCCAGGGGTAAGACTGCAGTGTTGGTGGTGGTGGACCTCATGTCCAAAATGTGTCACTTTATACCGTGTGCCAGGGCAGTCTCGGCAGAAGAGACAGCCAAACTGTTTGTTGATCACATTTTCAGACTGCATGGATTACCTTTAAGGGTTATTTCGGATCGTGGCCGCCAATTTGTTTCCAGGTTCTGGCGGCGGCTCATGAACCTCCTGCAGGTGGAGGTCAGCTTGTCGACGGCTAGACACCCGCAGACCAACGGACAAGCGGAGAGGGTCAACGCCATTCTGCAGCAGTACCTGAGATGCTACGTCAGCCAGCGGCAAACGGACTGGGTGGATCGCTTGCCACTAGCAGAATTTGCCTACAACAATGCAGTGCACGTCTCCACAGGGGTGTCGCCCTTTAAGGCCAATTACGGGCGCGACCTCAGATCTTTCCCAGAGAGGGAGAGGGAGGAGGAGGAGGAGGGCCCACAGGCTGAGGATTGGGCAGAGGAACTGGAGACGGTGCACCAGCAGCTCAGAGAACACTTGGAGAGGGCCAAGGAAGCGTACAAAAAGGGGGCAGATCGCCACAGGCGACAAGGGGAGGTCATCAGGGTGGGGGACAAGGTGTGGTTGTCCTCGGAGGGCCTTCCCACCAGAGGGAGGTGCAAAAAGCTGGCACCCAAATGGCTGGGCCCCTTCACGGTCACGCAACAGGTCAACCCGGTGGCATACAGGCTGGCACTGCCAGAGGACATGAGGGTGCATCCAGTGTTTCATAGATCGCTGCTGTCGCCGTACAGGGAAAGCAGCAGGCTCAGAGACAGCGAACAAACCCCCGAGGGAGGGGGGGAGAGGGAAAGCAGGGAGCAACTCAATGAGGCCACGGCCATCCTGGATTCAAGGTGGGGGTGGGGGGCCTGGAGTACCTCATGGCATGGGAGGATGCTCCACCGTCCCAGAATGAATGGGTTCCCGCCACTCAGATACAGGAGGAATTCTTGGTGGAAGAATTTCACGCCCTCTTTCCCCACAGACCCAAGCCCTGGCACATGGAAAGGGAGGGGGAGGAGGAGGAGGCACGGGAGAACAGCTCACCATGGCGCTGGGAAGCGGAGTTTGAGGAACCAGAGGATGAGGTATGGGTGTCGCCAAGATCCACCCAGTCAGAGGAAGGAGCAGATTGGCAAAACATTTTTACCCCCACCAGCTCTGACGCCACGGACTTTTTGGGATTCCCGTCCTCCCAGGCGGAAGGGGGGGGCTCGCAGGACTGGGGGGAGGTGTTCACACCAACGGGCTCGGAGAGCACCGAGTTTTTAGGCTTCCAGTCGTCACCGACACATGGGGGGGGCCTGGGGAGGGGTGAAGGAGAGCTTGGGAGGGGGGTGGATGTGAGGGACAGGGGATATCGCGAAGTCCCTCCCCTCCTGAGTTCAAGCCCGTCCCCGAGCAAAGGGGAAAGCAGGGAGAGTTCCGATTCCAGTGGGGAAGCAGGAAGTCGTGTCCGAGGCTCAGGCAAGGTAGAGGAGCCAGGGTCCCAGGTGGGACAGGAAGGGGCAAGTAAGGGGGGAAGACCCATCCCCCCAACTCCAGAATTACGCAGGAAGAGGAGGGGCAAGAGGATGGGTCTGCCAAAGCTTTTGTGTTGGAGAAAGACGCGCCAAAAGCCATTAGGAGGTTCTGAAACCGACTGACAACATCGCTCCGTGTAAATAGCAATGACTTGAGCACTGTAAATACGCAGCACCAATAAAAGAATAAAATGCAGAGCTGCGTAGCGTCGTTACTCTGAAGTAGTCCACTCCGGCCACTGTGACAGGTATCATATAAACAAGAGCTCTGTGTAATCCATAGAGACTTAAGGCCAACACAGAGAACCTATGAACTGCAGTGGGCCTGAGGTACTTCCATCATTTCCGGCATGCAATTGCCACAAATTCAGATTCCCACAAATTCTAGAATGCAATGCTGAAGGCTAAATCAAGAGATACCGTTATAGAGATGGTGGCAGACAACAGTGAGCAAGTTCTATACACTGAACCTCAAATACTACATGACCTACCTGGGTCAACAGGAGGTCAGGACTATCACAAATCTGCAGCTCAGCCACATATTCTGACTGGTTTTTTGTCCAAATCATCTGCCTGAGGCTAGGACCACCAATGTTCAGTCCCTGCAGAGACCAATTCCACTGCAGATCATAATCAGCAACCCTCAGGTCAAGTGCCTTAAGGAGCTGCAAAGTCTAGTAAAAACATACACACAGACCTATGTATTTCAGTTAACATGTAGTTTCGTTTTATAGTAATGTTATTTGGTTTACATAGAGCAACTCAAAATTAAGTTAAGCACACGAGACCCAAACTCATCACTTGGTAAGAAGAAAAAGGATTTGAAAAGCTGGGGGTGGGGAGAGAAACCAGCAACAGAAACAAAGATGAACTGTCAAAATACTGTTTTGCACATCTGGCAAGAAATGGAACTTGTTAAAAAGGAAAACAGTGTTTACTTTAAGATAAATAAAGGGGGGGGGGATGCCACACACGCAGCCACCATATTTCAGATCACCCAGAGCACATCCAAAAGAGTATAAACAGATTTCCACAGTCTAACAAAAATGGGATAAACCTGTCTTTCACAAACAAGGCTACATTTTAAAGTCTGAGCAGCTATTATACGGTTTATGCTACATTTCTCTCAAGAGACACAGCAGCTAAAAAGCCTCGTATGAGTGACAAGCAATTTGGATATTGTACTTTACAAAGAAAAGCTTCCATTTCAGCCCAGGAGAAGGAAAACATTCTTAGCCCAAGTATGCCACACAAATTTCAAAATGACACATTTTTATCAGCCACCAGAGGAATCCATACATTTGGTGCATGTATATAAAGAGATCTGCGGACTTGTTTCACACAAGCTAACTTCAGGTCACATTTGAAAACCATGTGCAGCAGGCCCACATGCTCCCCCCCCCACCATCCCACAATGCCTGTTCTATAGTTTGCTTTAGATGTTAGTCAAATCAGGGCTTGAGTTAACTAAGATTGCCCTGAAACCATGGTTTGCAGTCTACCACAACTAGTTTTTAAATTTTACTTTACAAAACATAGAAATTGCACAGTTCTGTTTTTAAAATCAGATTTGGGTATTTCGTATGGCTGTAGAATACACTTAACTCCCCTCAATGAACTGCAGACATAGAGAGGCTCTATTGCTGAAGCCATCTCTTATTTTCCTGCAGGATTTTGGGTCCCAAATATGCTAAGAATAAATTGTACTAAGGAAGGAAAACTATTATCTGAGGCACTGCAGGTATATTAGGTCAGAGTGGCCTCAAAAATGCACCCTTGATAAGCCAGAGGCCCTGCTCCATGCTCTTCTCTCAACAGGAGCATAGCAGTGGCCTATGAAAGACAGGGCCTTCTCTGCTGTGGTGCCTAACACCCGAGAAACAGCGGATCAGCTTCCAGCAGGCAGCAGAAACTGCCCTGTTCCACAATGTTTTTCTGGATGGTGCTTTAAAGCAAGATCTTATCTGATACCGTGATGCTTTTTGTTACTTTAATATTAATTTATTGATGCATATGTGCTGTTGTGTATTTCTATTGACCAATGTAAGCTATCTTGATTATTATAGGAAGGCAGGGTACAAATGCTGGAAACAAATAATGCCACTGAGCAAATGGGAACAGGTCACTCATTATAATAAAAGAGGAAGGAGGAATAGATCACAAGCAGAAGGACTAGATCACAAATATTGTTGGCAATTTGCTGCCTGAGTCATAATCTAGGAAAGGTCAGAATTTTTTAAAAGGTCAAGCTCTCTTGGAACAGCAATATGTATAATAAAGACTGCACTGCATCAAATGGATGAGAAAAGGTGTTTTGTTTTTCAAAGGTATTATTTTTCATGCAATGCTTTTGAATTCGGACACATATTCAAGGCGCCGATCTCTCAGCCTTGCACTGCTTGCCTGCACTGTTGCTGCTGCCTCCCTTCTGTTCCCCTTCCTCCTGTACTGCAGCAGCCACACAACTATCCCAGCCTTGTAAACCATTTGGAGACAATTATTATTTTGCAGTATATAAATGGCTTAAATAAATAAAAACAAATCCACAAACAAACATTATTTTAAGGTTGGAAAACACACCACAAATGCATCTGCAAGGCTACAATCCATTAGATAAATTTTGGACTCTAGTCCTAATGGTCTGAAAAGTGGAGGTAGGGCTCTTTAGATGGTAATGGATATTATTCCAGACAATCTTACAGGGACCCTGCTTTAATTCTTGCTTTGAAATATGGTAAGCCAGTCCTGCTGCATCTAGGGGAACCCCCTGTCCAGAGGGGCCCAGGACTTCTGCCCCAATTCTATCCCCAACGGCAGCAACAGTGATGGCCCAGCTAGGCATGACGCTCCTCTCCTTTTTAGCCACAAAGGGCTACTAGCTCCTTAAGAGAGTTCCATGTATGCAACTGATGCTGCAGGGGACCAACACTGCTCACCCAGCTCTCTGGTGAGCAGCAGCAAGTACTTGGAGAGCACAGGGTGAATGTGTTGTTTGCCACTCAAGCGCTTGACCATGGGCAATATCTGCTTGGCCCAATGAAGCAAAAAATTGCAGAGCAGCTTGGCATTTATCAGGCATTCCTGCCTGATGAAACTGAGTTTGCAATGTACACATGTAGTTAGTTCTTCATCCTTTGAAAGATATTAATGTATTAGATAGAAGCCCATGGCCAAGGAACATTCTCCTAGTCCCACCCCACAGCTGAAGTGCACACTTGCTCTCAAAAAGTTTGCCAGTGTGGTGTTAGCGTCAGAAACTTCAACTCCAAGCTTGGATGTTTCAATAAGCATCTAGTTACTAAAATAATCACTGCATGTCCATAAATTAAGTGAGCCACAGATCTTTCCTCCTGATCCACTAATTTATTCCTTTTGCCAGAACCCTTTGCACTGATTTGCAAGCTGTCCATTCACTATGTGACACTCTTAGACACAAAGCCAGGATTTCCCTGCTGACCCTGTCCCTTCTTTTATCAATTAACTTTTTGTTACCAAGCAAGAGGAAGAAGGAAGATACCTATCTTGAAAAGCATGCCTCAAACCAATGCACGGCACAGCAGAAACTAGTTCAGATTTTCTGGTGCCAGATTAAGTTTCCCCCCAGGCCTTTTAAGGTTGCTGCAGCCTTTTAAATCTGTTTTAGATTTTCGGTTTCATTCTTTGCTCTTTTAGCTTTTGTTTTAAGGTCTTGATTTTTACCCCCTCCCATACTTTTATGGTGCTGCATTGTATGACTAATTTAAGGACAAAGCTTAAGTTTTTATTTATTTTATTTTAATTCTGTAAATGCCAAGAATGTTTATTATAGGGTGGCTTGTAAATGCCATAAAAAAATCTCCCGGTTGGCAGTGGGGCTTCAGTGCTCTGCATACCTCTTTGCACCACATCATTAAAAGAAACCAAAATAAAATTATGTAAACTAATGAAATTTCCAGAATAAGGGAAATTGTACAAAAAAGTGCTTATTTTGCACTGTTAATAGAAAACGGGGGGGGGGTGCCTTTCTTGTAATGCAGGGCTTTGACAATGAGTCTGTCTGCCATGACACTGGGATCATGACATCCTTCTCCAAGGAATGAGACCAGGAACTTAGGGTGGAAGATGGTCAGACTCAAATTTACACTTGGAAAAAGAGGAGCCCGTTGTGCCAGTACCTCTCCAACTGGTGGATGCTGCATTGCCTTCCTCTGAGAACTTCAGCTCAGAAGCCTTAGAAGAACCACAGCCCTGCCTGCTCTGCCAGAGTTAGTGAATGATAAAGCAAGCAGAGTCCATTTAAATGAAGGGGCTGCTCCCACAAAAGACAGAGCTACTGTAGCAACTCTGATAAACTGCAGCTCTAAGACCTAGTCTGGGGATGACTGCTGCTGAATACAGCCTCCAGCCCGGGCCACACACAGAACTGTCCAAAGTACCACTGAAGCCTAGCCTTTGTATTGCTGAGACCATTACTGTACTTAAAAAGGAATACCAGCATGAATTGTTTCAATTGCACATTCGAAGCCCAAGTTCAGTGCTTTAATTGGGTACCTGGTGCAGCATACTGTACACTATCTAGCCTCATGGCAAAACTGCTTCTCGGCTGGTTCAGTAAACACATACTCAAAACAAGTTGACAGAAAAAGAACACAGCAACTCTGATTCACCATGGTGTTTTCATTCCTACAAACACCTTGTGGCAGATCCCCGCATGTGAAAATGGAGACAGAAAAACTCTAAGTAGCAACTTGTCCCGGGCATTCAACAAGAACTGAAGCCATTGATCACATGAACTTTCAAGTCAGCCCTTGGTGCAGAGTGTGACACAGTATTGCAGCTGCCGCCGACGAATAATTACATTCTAAAAAATCTTCATGAAGGTGACTGTTGACAGCTCTGAAGCATGTGGGTTTGGAAATGCTGTTTCTATTTCTTTTACCCTTTATGGCCCAGACTTTGAGGCTACTTTGACCTGTTCTTGAATATCACAGGGCCAGATCACCAGGCTTTCAGGAACTAATGCAAGTTACTGCTTGTGCTTTCTACAAGCAATGAACACAAGGTGTTCCAAGGAAAAGGGCAGCTTGCCTTTTTAAAGCATGTTTCCCACACTCAAGTTATGTACAGGAGTGCCCAATCAGGACCATAGCTGCCAAGTTCTCCCTTTTTTTAAGGGAAATTCCCTTATGCTGAATAGGCTTCCTCGCGAGAAAAGGGAAAACTTGGCAGCTATGATCAGGACTGTTGGCTGCTGTCTAGACACAACTTTCCATCAGATAAAAGCTCTAACCAAAAACAGCTGTTAGTTTACTCTATTAAAAGAACAGGAATCTGATAATGATCCAAGTCAATTACTTGATTTCCTTCATTCTAATCATGATGCTGAGGGGGCTGGATATCCAAGGCCACTGTGACAACCAGTATTGTGGTCCATCTTCCATGTCCCCAACTCCCACATCCGCTTACGGTAAGAGTAGAGAGTTATGATTAAATGGTCTGTAAATCGTTCTAAACAAAACAAACGTAATATCATTTTTTACATTTTTTTCTTGCTACCTGGGTGTGAAAAAAAGATTCTGTGTAGTCTGCATCTGATGAACTCTAAGAATTCCAGATAAACCTTCAGTCTCTTGCACAACTCTTTGCACCAGTTCCCTGCGGCTGCTATTTCCTCAGGACTCCACCTTCACATACATTTCAAGCTGCTTCCTGGTACACTGCCAGGAGGAGTTTGGACAAGAGTTTGTGATGGTGTGGGTGATATTCAACTAAGCTTTACTAAAAGCAGACTTACTGAAATTAATTGACCCAACCTAGCCATGTTCGTTCATTTCAGTGGGACCACTCTGAGGAAATTTTAGTTGAATAACTCCCTGTGGGAGGAATTCAACATTGCCAGAGTGCTTGCTGGATGGAATGATTTTCCCTCTTCTCCCTCCTCACATTGTTCTGGGTGTTCTCCTGATGCCTCGAAGTCAATTTGGGGGGTTGGCAGTAGAGGGAGCTTGGGGGCAGGAAAGTGGGGAAGCCACAATGCACTAGTGGGAGTCCTTATGTAGACTCCTCCAAGTGAAACACATTAGTTAAATCCAGCCCTGAGTACGCTGCCCTAAAATATTTCCAGCACAGGGCTCTTAGCAACCTTAGCCTGGAATTATTGTTGATTGTGCTGAACATTCCTAAATGGTACTGTGCTCATCATTAGCCACTTTCCCCTCCAAAGATGGCAAATCCTTTATAATTTTTCAATCTCGGAGTCTATAAAGGCAAGCCACTGAGTCACCAACAATTTGCATCACAAGTTTTTAAAGTCAGGCTGTACAAGATTCCTACCTTGTGTAGACCATAAAATGCTTACAGGCACAGAAGCCACATCCTTGATCTTTATCCAGCTGTTATTTCGTTGCCTGCTCCATGAAGAAATTACACAATAATAATCTCCTCTGTCTGCTTCAGAGGTCCACTGGATTCGTAAGCGGAAGGTGTCCACAGTTGGTTTAGAAAAAATAATTTCCCCATTCTGGGCCCGTTGTTTGCTTCTGTCCCCAACTACCAGCGTCCAGTCTGCATCCATGGTGGCAAGAAGTTCATCTTTCACTACTTCGTCACTGCGCATAGGTAATCGGTAGTACCATGAGACAGTGAAACGCACATTTGTTTCAGTGTTCTGCACCTCTGTGATCCTACATTCCAATTCTGTGGGATCTTCTGCATACTTAGGTGTTTTAGTCGCATTCAGAAACACACGGTAATTTGGCTCTGTGGAGCATTTTGAAAAGCAGGAAGACAGACAAGGAAACAAAAGTATGAAATAAAGACAGATTCAGAATGTAGGCTACATTTTCACATTTATCATTTCAGAACGGCAACATTCTTATTGCAAGTCATGGCATAGGATGGGGCATTTACTGGCATAGGATGGGGCATTTAGCTGGTGACAGTAGACCATGTAATTCCCAGAAATGGACTATCTTCATGGCATGCAGCCCCAAGTCAAACAAAAGGCAGATTCTAAAGCCAAAATTTAGTAAGTCACACTATACTGTAGAAATTTCATAATACAACATTTTGGTTACAGAACACTGCATTGCAATTGCAAAGTCTGCCTCTCAGGGAAATGTTTCATTTTAATGAACATGCTCCCCATTTTGGAAGGGTTTGCCAAGAGCGTGTCAGGTTTCTGTACACTGCTTTACCATTCATTTTATTGCCCACTTCAGCGACCTTGGCAGAGGAAAGCTGGCACTAGAGCAAGCCAATATTGGAGAGCATCCCACATTTACTTGTTCCTGGTGTTGAATGCCAGTGCTAGAAACTGAATATACCCTTCAAGTTAACGTTACTGTGGGTTTTTTTAATACAATTTATGACAGTATCATAATCAAGTCTGAAAGGCTTATGGATGCACACACAGTGTCCTTGCTCCCCGCTTTGCTACAGTTTCCTATTTTGTCCAAACAAGGAAACTATGGTTGACAGTTTCTGAACAAGCCAGGATATGAAAACTTAGTTTGAAGTTGGATTAATACCCTTACTTGTTCCACAACAATTAATTTCCTGGTTTGGCTGATACAGGAAGCAATAGTTAATCAACGTCTCCCTGGTTTGTTAGCGGGAAGGGAGGAGCAAAAGAGCTGCTCATGTGCAGCCAAAAGGCTTGTTCTTGGTTCAGCATAATGATATATGATAATCTGAACCAGCCCACATAATTCACTGGAGCAGCTTGCTTCCAAACAGAAGCACCAACAACATTTTTATGTCATGATTAGAAAATAGAAGAAAGTTGAAGGTAAATGGGATGTCAGCTAATCATATCCAGCATTTGGAAGACCTGTAGGGAATAGGATGGCTGGGGCAAGTTTTGGCTTTGTCAGGAGTGCTCCAGCTAGTCTCTTCACACTGACTCTCAGACAAAGGATTTAGCAGGAAGGAATAAAAGGCTTGCTGGATAAGCCTCATTCCTGCACTCTTGTCAGCTGTCAAAGAACAGCCTTGCAGACAGTTCAACGACTTAATACCCTGCCAAGCTCTCAAACTTCAATCAAGTAGGAGGGGGCTGCTGCTGAATTTTGGATGCAGTTTATGTACTACAGATGAGAATTCCTCTCCTGCTTTACCCACCCGCAGGCAATGTAAGATCATTTGAAAAACATTTTTCTCCTCCCCCTTAACCTGCATCAAAATAATTACTAATTTGGGATACAAAGGCGAAGAAATTCCCACTGACCAACAGAATACTTTCAATGCAGAAAAGAGGCACCCTATTCAAGGCAGCTTTTAAAGCTATGGATGCTTTCCAGATAATATTGGTAACAGAAGTACACTGAGTGTACAGAATACCAGTGGTACCTCTCTTTTTAGTTGCATTCAGTGGGATGTCTGTTGGATGAGAAGAATGAGAGACAAGCTCACTCTCATAATTAGGCCTAGAGCAAACAGGATGGAAATCATTAGGCCATCTTGAGATTTCCTTTCCTTTCCTTTAAAAACTTGCACAGCTTATTCTCATTCCTCTAAGGCTATAATTCTAAACTAACCTATTAGCCTATTGAACTCAATGGCTGCGTTTACACATAGCGCTAAATACTAACTAGAGTTTCATAAACCATGCTAGGTAGTGCACAAGGGCTGTTTCACTATTCTAGTCCTTGAGAGCAGAGAAACAAATAACAAAAAGGCAGCTGGCTTAGTTTCATCCAAATCCAAGGTTGTGGTTTGCATTGCCCAAACAAACCAACATCACTAGCCAGGCTTACACTACGATTTGTTATCAGCTTATACTCTTGGGCTTGCTATTAAATGGTAATGCAGCCAAAGAGATTAAATTGCAGCTAAACATGTTTAGAATTGGATTGTACAAATACTGCAGAAGTGGATTTTCAGTTGCCTTGGCTCTCTGAAGTACAAGAGATGCTGTGGCTGTCAGGACTGGGTTACCATCAACCTGATCTCTGATTGTGCTACAATAGCATTCAGAAGTTTATATGCACAATGCTTGAATTTCAGCAGAGTATAAGTAGAAATGCTTGCTCCCACTGCTTGAAAGGCTGTCAAGAATCATCTGGCTCCTAATTGCAAAGTCAAAAGCCAGAAACTTGATTTTTTTAATTATCCTCTAAGAGATGCTGACACGTCAAGGCAAACTCTACAGAACAACATGGTTCTTTAGAAATTTGTGCTAAGGTTTCAGTTTTCCATATCTCTCCTGCCTGGATGCTCATTTCCTAGAACATCTGCATAAAAAGCAGATCTCAGTAGCTTAAGAGTTCAGCCAGGAAAACAGAGTTGCTGAAAACAGTACTCCATAAAGTCAAAGCAGAATATTGGGGTAAGGAAAAGTGAAAAACAATGCTTTTGTCTAGACAAACTTCTGGTTCGCCTCCTAATCTTTCCATACAATATAATGTCCATTAAATAATAGAAAGTGATCTATATTATTCTTAGGATTTCCCCAAGGAAATCTGGCAGATCTAACAATGGGTCTGAAAGAACCATTATAGTAGTGACTGTGGGATTAGTCCAGTCGTCCAAGCCACATTTCAGAACAACGAATCAGAGCACAAGAAGGTGTCTAGATGAGTCGCTGGACTACCTAAGACCAGATACTACTCTGCAGCTTTGCCAGAAGATACTATCTTGCTGATATAAACTACGTATAGATGTGGCCTTCAGAACAAGTGTTCATTTGACTATATGTTTATTTATCAGTTGTTTCCCCTCCTGTCTCTTGTCTTTGGAGCAAACACATTTTATTTTATTTTTTAAGAAGAACTTAAACAATGTGGATCATTCCCAGCTAAAAAAAAACCCCGAACAATTTTGAATTTTCTCTTTGGATGACTAATGGGAAAAATTACATTGCTACAGAGGATGGCAGCCCATGTATTTTCAGACAGGCTGCTAAAGAAGCCTGAGACTTAACAACAACCAGCACTGCATAAGTCTGCTTTATGTCATGGCAGGTCCTGTGGGGATTTCCAGCTTATATATCCCACCAACACCACCTTTGGGCTTGTTGAAAGCTTTTGAATGTCCCCTCTCTCTTCCAGGACAGGGATCACTTTAAATATTAAGACTATTCCATCTTTGTGTTCTTTTAAGTCAAGTTAGAGAGCCACATTTGATCAGAACAAACATTTCATTTTAAAATGTTTTCTCAGAACTGACACATTAGACACAAAAAGGCATCCATAACTAGTCATGAAAAAAAGCCCAGGATGGCTGGTATAGTTAAGAGACCGTGTTGGACACACCACCAATGAGCCTGAACTGGTAAGTCTTAAAGGGTTTAGCATTATTAAGAACTACATAATTTTCTGCCAACATGGAGTCCAAGGCAGGAGGGATCACTCCTACAGAACGCCACTTTCTGTTCACTTCTATATTGTGGTATAAACCCAGGATAGAAAACTGTGGACCTTCAGAGGTTGTTGGGACTACAACTGACATTATCACTTTGCAACTGGGTCATACTGGCAGGGACTGATGCAAGTTCAAAGCAAACCACCTCTGGAGGGCCACTGGTTCCCTATCATTAAAAGGTAAAGGGACTCCTGACTGTTAGGTCCAGTTGCGGACAACTCTGGGGCTGCGGTGCTCATCTCGTTTTAATGGCCATGGGAGCCGGCGTACAGCTTCGGGGTCATGTGGACAGCATGACTAAGCCGCTTCTGGCAAACCAGAGCAGCGCATGGAAACGCCGTTTACCTTTCCACCGAAGCGGTACCTATTGATCTACTTGCACTTTAACATGCTTTCGAACTGCTAGGTTGGCAGGAGCAGGGACCGAGCAACGGGAGCTCATCCTGTCACGGGGATTTGAACCGCCGACCTTCTGATTGCTAAGCCCTAGGCTCAGTGGTTTAACCCACAGCGCCACCCACGTCAGTATCATTACACAAGACAAATTATCCATCAACTTTATAGCATCACCACCCAGCTACTCACCTAATGCCAACACCTCCACAGTAACAGGCACAGATGTCCTCTCTGCTACCTTGTGCCAGCTACCATTGTGCTGTGGCACCCAGAGAGTTGCTTGGCAGTAGTAGTAACCGGAATCTTCAGTGCTCACATCACGTACCAATAGGTGGTAAGAACTTCGATCCACATGGCTGAGGCTGATGAGGGTAGAATCACTAACAACAGAATCACGGTCTGCACTTAGCAAAACCTGAGCTTCTGCCATGGTGCTATCAGGTGATTCACTGAAGTACCACCTGACCTCTGCTTGGAAAATACCACTTCTGTCTGTTGTGAAGTTGCAGGTAAGGTCAAGAGAGTCTCCCTCTGTCACAGATACATTGCTTCTGGTGATGAACACACCTAAAGCTTTGAGCAGGAGGGAAGCAAGACAAAAAAGTGTTATTTTCAACTTTTTAATACAGCAGGTAGCATAACCGTTGACTTCTACTGCCTGCCCTTTTAATTAGTGGCCTACATATTTACAGGCAAAGGTCACATATATTATTGCTGACCTACTGGCTGGATCATCACCTTGTCGCAGAAAACAATGGCTCTCAAAGTAAACCATTCATAGTGGGATCAGGTGTTAAACAGGGTTGTGTTATTGCCCCAACTCTATTCATTATATACATTGCCATGATCCTACACTTTGTCGACGGGAAATTCCCCGTCGGAGTAGACAATCTTATTCAGCTATGAGTGATAGAAGAAGAAGAAGAAGAAGAAGAAGAAGAAGAAGAAGAAGAAGAAGAAGAAGAAGAAGAAGAAGGAGGAGGAGGAGGAGGAGGAGGAGGAGGAGGAGGAGGAGGAGGAGGAGGAGGAGGAGGAGGAGGAGAAATTATTGCTGAACTACAGAAAAACAGGCAGTGAACTTTTTTTTCAAGTTTTACTACTTATCTAATTCTATGTTCTGAAGCAATTCATTGTACAATTTCAGTTTTCTTAGAATATAAAACCAGCTACCTTTGCCTTGTGCACGGATATCAAGGACACATTTTTTTTCTATTTAAATTCACTGTCAATCCAGCTTCACACAATCTACATCTTAGCTATGACATCCTTCCAACAGAAGGTGGTCCAAATGGCTCTACATTTAGCCAGGGGCGTAGGAAAATAGGGGCGGTGGGGGCAGGGCGCGGCTGCCCGCCCTGCCCCCAAAACACGTGCAGCATGGCGTGTCCCTCCCCCAAAATGTGCACCACATCCCTGGGGGCAGCGCGCCTGCTCTCCGCCCCCGGTGGCTGAGCATGAAGCTTCGCCGCTGCATTTAGCTACGTACAATTAATCCTCCCAGAAAAGAAAAACACCACCACCTCACATGCCTACCTACTCCAACATAACAAGCATTATAACTTCAAGCACAGGGAAGGTCAAGGGGGTCTCTCACCATCACAGATATGTTGTTTCTCACAATGAATACACCTAAAGCCAAGACACGCTCCCAAAGGAGTACAAATCAGATTTTACAAGCTAACTACTATGAAGAACTGAATCACATCTGAATGATTGTTGTGGCATTTTCAAATTCTCTGTGTGGTGATTAAATGATTGCAAGTCCAGTATGAGCATACTTGCAAAAACATATAATCTCATTTTGCTGCCCAGAGGCCAACTTGCTTATTCTTCCTTCACCAAAATTACCATTGTACACATTTTGCAGCCTGTCATGATCCATCAAAGCACATGCATTGCACACAGGTATATTTAAACAAAGGAAGGGGAATAGTCATTTAGAGACTACTGTCTAGTAACTAAACTATTGGGGGGGGAGTTGCAAACTTAAAGCAACTGTAGATTTAAATTATCCTTTAGCCCTAGGCAATCCCTAAAGCCAGGTAACAAGACCTTTTACACAAATATCCTATACAAACCACTGAAAAAGAAGAGTCCTCTGTTATGAAGCCAGGGTTTTAAATAGATTCCAAGCACAACTATGCAGTAGGTATTCAAAGAAAATACAAATATCTAAGTTCTTATTTGCAGTGCCTTCACAACGTATCTAACACATGTACTGAGGAAAGTACACACTGTTACTATGTTATATACCAGGCATCCCCAAACTCAGCCCTCCAGATGTTTGGGGGCTACAACTCCCATCATCCCTAGCTAACAGGACCAGTGGTCAGGGATGATGGGAATTGTAGTCCCAAAACATCTGGAGGGCCGAGTTTGGGGGTGCCTGTTATATACTGTGCTGAGATACTTAAGGGTATCCCTTAAGCTTTACACCAAATGCTGGTGTCCCACAGCCACAAAGGTATTACAGCATAGATGCTGATACAGGCCACATCATTTCATGAATACTGCATGCTCACCTGTTGGCTGCACCACAACATTTGCTATATCCACAGCCTTCTCTTGGATCTTCTGCCATGAAGCATCTGCACCTTTAACCCATTCACTCACTCTACACCTATAGGCACCTTCATCTGTTGGAAGAGCTTGGGACACAGACAAGCGGTAAATGTCATTGGCCATGGCATCTAAACGCACATCTCCACTGATATAGCGCTCGTTATACTCTGAACCAGGCTGGAACTTGCCCTCATGCGTCAAGGAGAGAATTTCTTGCCAGGCAAACCCATTTCTGAATTCCCAAGACACGTGCAGGTGTGTGTGTTCTGAAGAATTGGTGGACGCTGAGCAGCGGAGCTGAAAGGCATCTCCTTCTGATAAGTTCCAAGTGGATGTGGAGCGGGTGTTTGACCCAGCAACGGTTAAGCCATCCGCAATCACTATTCGGAGAAAAGAAAGTTATCAAGCGTGTGGGTTATAATAAATGGCTTTACATAAAGCAACGATGAAAACAGAGTCTAGCTGTGGTAGATTGTCATGAAAGAGATGACTAATTATGCAGCATAATGAGTACGCTGAGCCAAAACAAATCACTCACATTGGAAAACATGAGCAAAAAAGTGTTTTCACACACCACACTTTCTCCCTTAACTCAATCAATTATTCAGCTTCAGAAAGATCTCCACCCACAATTACCTCTTCAAGTAAATCTATTAGCAGAGAAACTTCCCCTTCCAATATACTTTGTTTAGAAGCACAAGTCAGCGAAGGGGGGGGAGAGAGAGAGACTGAAATATAACAGGAGCTATTCTGAGCATTTTGCTTTGTTTTATAAATTCAAACGATCCTGTTGAGATAGTCACCAAACCACTGCTTCAATTAAGCAAGCACAGGACAGTGCTATGGCACCAATTGGACATGGGGCGCTGTCTACCTTCAGGTTATGCAAGATTACACTAAGACCCAATACCAATTGTAAATACCCCTCACCCTTTAGAAGTACCTTTGACTTCGACTACGGCATTGTAATTTCCCTGAACGACAGAATCTGTGCTGGGCGTTGTGCATCGGTACATCCCTTGGTCAGCAGGGCGGATGTTTCCAATCACGAGTTCCACAGAATTGTTGCTGTTTCGCCTCAATGTGATCTCTTTACCGTCAACCCGATCTTTATACTCCTGAGACGTGAACCAAGGGTCCCAAGTACTCACTACTTGTACAAATCTAGAGTCTGGAGCAGAGATTCTAGAGAACTCCCAGTCAAAGTTCTGCTCGCTGGGTCCTTCATATTGACTAACGTTGCATGGAATCACCACCTCTGTGTTCTCAACTCGTACTAGAGGACCTGCAGGCACCTTCACAATACGCCCGTGGCAGGAAGCTGGGGGGGGGGGAACAAAGGATTGTAAGTTAAAATTGCACATACACACACACACAAACAGGGAGATGTGGGGAGGTAGGAAAGTAAAAATGACACTATTGTTTGCCATCTAATTGATGGTATGTTGGAATGTTTTAAGCGAAAATGTTTGTCAGTGAATTAGGAGAGCGTGCAGTGGGTTGAAATGGTGGAAGGCAAGATCAAATCCTTGCTTAGTTGTGAAATGCAATGGGTGGCCTTTGGGACATTGCTCCTCTTCACTACATCCATATTCGACTTGTCATTGGATGCCATCTGGGATTGTGAATACTGTCAGCCACAATTTAAGAATTCTTGTTCTTTCCACAAACATGATTTCCTTGATTCTCCCTTTCATCTGCACTATGTACAGATCCACTTTAGAAGAGTTAACAAAACTGAGTCAAGAATTTAAAAGAGTCCAATTACCACCTCATCTAGTTTGCAGATGAAATGGTGTGTCTTGTTTCAGAAACAGAAGTAATTTGAAATGAGCTGCCTGTCCATGACTGAAAAGAGAGTTGCCAATTCTGGTGATACTCTGGTGTCTGGATATTCTGAAGGTTTTAACCATTTTTGTTAAAGAGGCATGCCACCGAGTGTTTGTTTCCTTTGCAGCATTTTAATGTTTTAGATAGCTCTCATCAGTTAATGCTATTAACATTTTCATTGCTGTGATAAGTTTAAGTGATTATTTGATGTTAACAGAAGAGGAAGTTCAAAACTGCAACTTTGAATCAAATTACAAAGTATGCCTTGTTCTTTTCTTCTATAAATAGCAATCAAAGAATTTCTCCTGCTTCTCTTATATTCATAGTAAACAAAACATCTTGGAATCCTATAGAAACAAAAGTATCATCTATCAAATTTCAGCAGTGTTGCAATTTGAATCATTTCACAATGCTTGTGTTTTTGATGCATGATCATGTAAATATATATATGAAAGACAGCAGCATGAAGTGGGGGAGATATTTGCCCCCTACAGCCCTTAAGCTCTACCTCTCTTTCAAATCAGAACCAGTGAAGGCGGTGAAGCTCCTGTGTGAGTGCCTGGAGGCGGTTGGAGGATGGATGGCGCTTAACGAATTGAGGTTGAATCCTGACAAAACAGAAGTACTGTTTGTGGTGGACAGGAGGCGGGGCAGGTGTGGAAGACTCCGTAGTCCTGAATGGGGTAACTGTGCCCCTGAAGGACCAGGTGTGCAGCCTGGGAGTCATTTTGGACTCACAGCTGTCCATGGAGGCGCATTTTAATTCTGTGTCCAGGGCAGCTGTCTATCAGCTCCATCTGATACGCAGGCTGAGACCCTACCTGCCGGCAGACTGTCTCGCCAGAATGGTGCATGCTCTGGTTATCTCCCGCTTGGATTACTGCAATGCGCTCTACGAGGGGCTACCTTTGAAGGTGACCCGGAAACTGCAACTAATCCAGAACACCGGTCCTGAGAGATCTACACTGGCTCCCAGTACATTTCAGAGCACAATTCAGTGTGTTGGTGTTGACCTTTAAAGCCCTAAACGGCCTTGGTCCTGTATACCTGAAGGAGCGTCTCCACCCTCACCGTTCAGCCCAGACACTGAGATCCAGCGCCGAGGGCCTTCCCTCATTGCGAAAAGTGAGGTTACAGGGAACCAGACAGAGGGCCTTCTCGGTAGCAGCACCCACCCTGTGGAACGCCCTTCCATCAGATATCAAGGAAATAAGCAGCTATCCTAATTTTAAAAGACATCTGAAGGCAGCCCTGTTTAAGGAAGCTTTTAATATTGTATTGTTTTAATATTCAATTGGGAGCCGCCCAGAGTGGCTGGAGAGACTCAGCCATATGGGCGGGGTATAAATAATAAATTATTATTGTAAGAATGACACCCACATATTGGGGTTTCAAATACTGTACTCCAAATGGAAGACACAAAAGAAATGCAACCCTTATTTCCCATCTCAGTGTTCATTGGTGTCAGGCATCATTCTAGAGCTGTTGCTGAAGAGACAGGGAGCAAGAAGAGATACCCAGCACTAAGCATACGCTACATAATCCATTGTCTGCAGCCATGCCCCATAGCAGAACTGCATCTGTTTCTGACTGGCAAAGACTTACAAGTTAGGGATTTACATCAGGACAAGAAGACCTGACTGATAACTCAGGAACAACCTATTACAGGACGGCCCTAGAAGAGAAAGTGGCAGACCCACATGTTGTCCATCTAAATCATCCCAATCAACAGCTTATCCTGAGTAATTATATTTTCTTCACCCAGGCCTTTGGTGGTAGGGAAGCATTTTCTTAGAGACAGCCCCCACTCGTCACTAAAACCGTTGCTTACCAGCTACAATAGACACAAATATAGGGATCAGACCCTGGAGCAAGCACAGATATGTCCACATATCTACTCAGGCAACACTATCACTAGACCTAATAATGTCAGCCATGACAGGATCTTTCACATACAAGATGTGTACAGTGTGAAAAATGCTAAGCCGCTGTTCTAAGAATGAAAGAGTGTAAATAATTCTCTAGTTGTAAATTAACACTGTATAGTGGCCAGTTTTGAGGCCCAGTTTAGGAAGTATATGAAGTAGCATCAATAGGAAACTCAATTTAAAATCAATGATAATTAGCCTTATATCTTGCTGATTTAAATCACTTTGGTCTGAATCAATTCACCCTGCATAGAAGAACACTGAGCCTCATTAAATATGTTAGCTGCTCCTCACGAGTCCTAAGTGTTTCAGTCAGCCATGTGGAAAGTCAAAACCTCTTCAGCCTTGCAGTGGGCTTGTTTTGAAGCCCAAAAATCTCCAAGAGCTACAAATTGGCTTTGGTAGGATCTCTCATTTCCTAAGAATGCTAAGCAAGCACTGCTTTTATTTGCAGCTCAAGACTTTCCATAAAAGGAATAACCATTTCAGCTGCAGAGATGCTTCAATTTCAACCTCCAAACAAAATCACTTTAAGGATGTCTAATCCCACACTGTCATGTGTGTGCTTGGTTTCTTGCAGGACCGTCACAGCAGCACCCCAAAATGCTGCAACAGCTCAACAGCAATTCTCAATACCACAACAGCCTTAAACATATACGTACACAGTTTCCCTAGACAATCAGGGCTGGGGAAAGCCGTAGGATAAGGGTGTGGTATTACATCAGCTTTCTTTTCCCAGGAAAGCAAGCAGGCAGCTGAGGAGGAAGTGTTTCAGCAGCCTTCAAGGAAGGCAGGGTGGGTCTGGGAAGGCCCATGGCAGCACATGAATGGACAAGATAGCTACTACTGTCGCCACCTGAAGTGGACCAAATTAACTTTACTCTCCCTGATTACTTCACAATATTGTAGTGAGCACATGAGTCCTTTATTCACTGTCTCCTGTTTCCTTTTCTTTCCCTTTTGCCATTCCCCCCAACCCCTTCTCTTTGAGTTTGTGGTTTCCCTGTCTGTGCTTTTTCTGAGCGTTTGGCTCCTTTGGCTGTTTTATTGGTGGCAGTTAGCTGAGAGGCAGCAGCCTAAACCAGCTCCTGACTCCTCGGCACTTCCATTGAGCAGCCGTGGTTCTGGCCCGTCCCTGGTACTACTTCCAACAGTAGCCCTGCCAGCTCAGTCTCACAGCAAGCTCAGCAATGGACAGTGGTCTTCTGCTTGCCCCCAACATGCTGCAATGCCAAGCAGCAGCTGGTAGAAACTCTAGCCATCTTGTAGCCTTGTCACCGACCAGCAGCCCTTCCCATCACCCTCTCTTTCTCTCGCCTTGTCCTACCCACCCCTCCCTCTCAGACAACTGCAGCAGGCCATTTTGGGCCAGACCTTAGGAGCTGCCACCACTGCTACTGCCCCACTTCCTTCCCCCTCAATCCTTTCCCCTTATCCCCAAGATGGGCCAGGTTGGGCAGGGAGAGATGAAATAATGGGGGAGAGAAAGAGGTCCCCACAGGAGGTCACCCCAACCCTGCTCAGTCCCACTTCCTGTATTATTTAAAAAACAAACAAAAAAAATCTACAATTCCCAGTAGTCGGGGGGGGGATGCCATTTCCTTATTTGCCTCAGGTGGTAAAATGTATTTGGCTGGCCCTGACTCTAAGAGAACTTCCTGGGCCAGAGATGGGATGGCCCTCCAGATGTCTATGGACCACATCCCTAGCCAATGGTCATGGAGTCTAAGGACAACTGAGAACAGCAGGTTCCCTGTCCATGAGTTAAGCCCTGCTCAGTCACCAAGGTCTTCCTAAGCTCTGGCATGTTTCTATATCTTTTCATTGTTCCCTTTGGCCCTGATTTGCTCTTCAGCCCAGACTCCTGTTTCCTTCCCAAGGGATTTGGGATTTGATTCCACAAGATGTAGCAATGGGGATCAACATGGGTGGCTTTAAAAGGGGAGGAGACAGATTCATGAGCAACAAGGCTATCAATGGATTGTAGTTATGATGGATGTATATATATCATCTCCAGTCTCAGAGGCAGCATGCTCCTGAAAGCCAGCTGCTAGGAGAAATGAGTGGTAGAGGCTTATTGTATTCATGTGATGCTTGTGGGTTTCCCTTAAGCATCTGGTTGGCCAATGTGGGAATATACTGCTGAACTAGATTAGGACTTTTGCCTGGTCAAGCAGAGTCCATCTCGTGTTATTATTAAAGCATATGTTTTTACCAGTGAGCTATGGCCTCTTGCTGCCAATAATTATTTGACAGTGACAATAATTATTTCTCTCCATTCTATGAAGCATATGCTGCACAATCCATTCCTGTCGATAATGGCCTCTGTTTCACTGAACTGATTATTCCAGTGTTACCTCTGACAACTGTGATTCAAGTCACATATGATCAGGATCCCATTCTGCAGGCCATCAGGAACATTAGCCAATATTAAAAGCAGGCACGCAACCCATGAGAGTTTTCTGTCACAGCCCAGCCAACCAATAAAACAGATTATTACATCATCTTCACCACAGCATTTCTTGTAATGCACTTTCCTCAGGGCATATCCAGCCAGAAACAGAAATACATTTTTCAAGGACATTTATTTCTACTGTACATCTGCATAATGCAGCAGGGTTAATGCTGTGGGAACCAGAGATAACTTCACCGTTCATATGCCATAACATTTTTAACCTTGGTGATGTAATAATCCAAGTACTTTGCATGTGCTTAAATAGAAATCTAACTGCTAAAAGGGGGACATTTTAACTTTTTTAAAAAAGTAGAAGGGGTACAAATAAGGCAGGGGAGATGCAGGTTTTGGAGGATTTGCTGAGTAAAGGTAAAGGTAAAGGGGCCCCTGACCATCAGTCCAGTCGTGTCCGACTCTGGGGTTGCGGCGCTCAACTCGCTCTATAGGCCGAGGGAGCCAGCGTTTGTCCGCAGACAGCTTCCGGGTCATGTGGCCAGCATGACAAAGCTGCTTCTGGCGAACCAGAGCAGTGCACGGAAACGCCGTTTACCTCCCGCCGGAGCTGTCCCTATTTATCTACTTGCACTTTGATGTGCTTTAGAACTGCTAGGACCGAGCAACGGGAGCTCACCCCGTTGCAGGGATTCGAACCGCCGACCTTCTGATCAGCAAGCCCTAGACTCTGTGGTTTAACCCACAGCGCCACCTGGGTCCCATCCACAGCGCCACCTGGGTACACCTCAATAATTTTAGTCTCCAACTTGAGCCACACAAGCATCTCAGTTAAAAAAACTATAGGGAAGATGACAGGAAAGTCCAGATTTTACCTATCAGCCATTCTTTAGCTAACACTGTCCTCATAAAACCTAGTGTGTTCCTACTAGTAAAGAATCTAGTTGCTTGCCGACAACTTCCACCAAATCAACACTTAGTACAGAGATGTTCAATGTTGAGGCTAAGGAGAAAGATTCACACACACAAATACACCCCCACACCAACACCAACACCAGATAACCAGGCACAATCCAAATATTCTCGGGTTGACAATAGGTTGTTTTTTTTAAAAAAAAAGTTATTACAGAAAAACATAATGTTCTGTGGTTCTCACAGGAGATGTTCACATTTCAAACAAACAGGAAGTCACATTTTTCTTTGGGCTGCAGATTATAGCTGCTCATCCCCAAAAAAGCAACACTCCAAAATGGAGACTTCAAAGGAATTATTTCTAACAAGGCCTGCATATTTATACAAGGATTAGCAGGTTCTGTTCAACCTACCACCCTTGCAAAGGTCAGTAAGGCTCTCTTCTATGTCAACTAAAGCACTGAATCTTGAAGCACTTGGTGAGGAGGGGGAAGCATAAGGTTATTCTGCCTTCAAAAGGAGCAGAGGAGGAAAAGAACACTGCTTATAAGAATTTTCTGAAGGGTTTTAAGAAAATTGAATCTGGCATAAGAAAAGGAATTAGCTGCTGTCTATAAATGATTCAAAGCTTCAGGGTTCTGTCTGATTTAACTCAGATTTATCCACAGTACTAACAAAACAACTTCAGGTATATTACACAGCCAATATACTATGTTGCAGAGTCTGACTAAGTCAAAGACAACATCCCTGCCCCCCCCACTTCCTTTTCCTTCCTGTCACCTATGCCCCCCTTAAAAAAAAACCCTGGAACAAAATGTGATTTGTTATTTCAAAATTTGTTGAACCTGAATACCAATGCCCCAATACATAAAGCACGCACATTAATTATAAAAGCTACTTCTTCAGAATAAGGGTTCAGTTAAAGTGATAGTGGTACATACACTGGCACAAACACAATTTTATAAATAAGCATCCAGTATGTTTTAAAAGCATATTATACTATAATATGAAAAATAAAATACGAAGTGATCCCCCCGCCATGACCCACTTAATAAGCCTGAGGGCCACACATATTGCCTTCCCCTGCATTAGTGATTTTTATCCTTCCCAACTCAGGATATTTTAAAACAGCAGCACATTCTAAGGTTTGCATAAAAAAATTCTCCATACAGGTTATGGGGTGTTCATTTTTCTGTTGCTGAGTGAGCTCTGTTCCCCTCAATTGTATTCCCTCAAAAGGACACAGCCGGCTCCCTCGGCCAATAATGCGAGATGAGCGCGCAACCCCAGAGTCGGTCACGACTGGACCTAATGGTCAGGGGTCCCTTTACCTTTTTACTGCCTTCAGATTAAAAACTATCCTATCTACCTCTACCGTCATTGAGCCAAGTGGACTGTCCACTTTTGCGGTTTCCCCCCAAATGCATTGTAGGTTCATCTGCTCAAGCATTCGTTCAGCAGAGCTTTGGGTTTTTTTAAGCCCCCTTTTAACATTTTTTAAACCCCGGGCCTGTAAAGGGGAGAGATGTTTTCTGCCACTTGTGTGAAATGGGAGGCAAATTCTGTATTTTTTGCAGGGGGGGGGAGGTTGACTATAATGATACAGTACAAGGTGATGCAGGAGCTCCTCAAGTTCACTCTCCTTTTATGAAAGGCAGAGGCAGTGGCAGAAATGCAATCAACAGCTGCATTCTACCATCAAGAATGTCTGATTAGGAACAATGCTACATCAAAGGGGCATTGTTGGGGGGGGGGATGATGGCTGCCCCCATGGGCTAACTACCTCCCAATAATGCCAGCATTCAGCAGTGGCATTCAGAAACACAAACCAACACATTCTCTCTCTCTCTCTTTCTGAAAGAGTCTAGGCCAATACTCAGCCCAACTCTTATTAAAAACTGCTTTGAGGGATCTCCATGACTGATGCCAAGGGTTGGCTCATCAGTGCTTTGCAAATCCTCCTGCTTCTGAAAACAAGAACAGTCTGCCGGGGGGGGGGAGGTGGTGGTGGTGCGTATATGAGCAAGTTGTATCAAGTATTGTTCCAAAGCAGGCTCACTGCTAAAGTTATATACATCTGTATACACCTTAAAATGTTTGTACTCACACGGCCACCCACTGCTTCCAAGATACAATGATAGCTACTCACCGGGAAACTGAACACGATGCATTTTGTTCCCAAATTACAGCCCTCCATTTCATTTTGTTATAGTATGTTTTCATAATAGCCTCCTCTGTACCAATTATCTAGAGTACATTTCTTTCTTGTGCTCATAATTTTTTAGCCATGCAATCTATCTTTTAGGTCATTTGCAAATATGATAAAAGGCAATCTCTTATGCTCTTCCATCATGATGAAAATAAATTCGGGGGAAAACTTTCTGACAGTAAGAGCTGTTTGGCAGTGGAACAGATTTCCACAAGAGTTGGTAGACTCTCCTCCCTTGAAGGTTTTTAAACAGAGGTTGGATGGCCATCTGCCATGGGTGCTTTAGCTGAGATTCCTGCATTGCAGGGGGTTGGAATAGATGACCCTTGGGTCCCTTCCAACTATAAGATTCTATGATTCTATATGAAAGGCACCAAGGCTACAACTGGCTTCTTTGGGGCCAAATGAAAAATACCTACAGTAGGATCCCATATATGTTTATTCAGATGCAAGTTTCATTTGACCCTACTCCCACACAAATATAAGATAGCAGTCTTAAATTACTTTGCTCAGTAATTTTCAACTTCACGCCACTAACCGTTTCCAGCACTTCATTTAGATACTCCCCAGAGATATTTTCCATGTCCTTCTGATATGTCACAATGCACAGTTTTCTGTATACTTCTGGGAATGGTACCATATGCATAGATTATTATCTGGATTACTTGTTTTGTTATTTGTCACAATGCATTTCTTGATAACACCAGAGCAGGTGGCTCCTTCTTCTTTAAGTTGCGATCAAAAATTGCACTGCCACAAATATCCAAAAACACACAATTTAGATGTGCACTTGTACGCATAGTGCTAACCTGTGCACACGGAGGAAACAGTGGACCCCGGTGTGTCAAAAGCACATCCAAAGTGATGTGATAATCTCAAATGTAATTCATCAGCTCTTCTGTGGCATTGCAATCCTGTTTCTAAACTTGTTAAGAACTGACCTCGGCAATTATTTCCCACCAACCTTCCCCACAAATGGGGAAAAAAGCTTATGAGCACTGCTATTTAGAGTTATAAAACTGCTGAATATGGTGGGTTTATCCCTACGGTACCATTTATGAAGAGAATCTATCCAATAACAACCTTTACTATATACTGCACTTGCAGTCCAGCAAAAGCAAGTAGAATGGTTAGAAGTCAGAACAGAATTTCAGAGAGTCAAAATTCTACTAGCCATTTGAAATACAATTGCATAAACCTAATTTAAGGAAGTATGCATTACCCTAACCCCACAGATTCCTCCCACTTTGACACCTTTAGATTTTTAATCCCTTCTTTTTGGCAGACCATTTCAGCACGTGGCACAGTGTCTATCCTTAAAAAAGTTCATACTCTTTCCTTGCAATGGCATTCAGATTGCCTTGTCCAGCACAGAAATCTGCCATCTTACTAGGCACTGTGCAGGAAAAGCAGTACAAGCTCTGTTAGAAGATCCCAAACTGGAATCTTTATGGCTAAGCTATAATCAGCCTAGAAGTGGTTAAATGCCATGCTCCAAACGTCACTTGCATACAATACAGTTTTGCTGCAGTCTTCAAGTAGGGTTTTATGTCCCAGAAGATCTAAAGAATTACTATCCCATGGTATTTGGGAAAGGTGAACAGGAGAAGCCATCTGAGATACGCATGCATTGCTCGTCCCTTGTCGACTGACTTTTCTTTTAATGGATAATGCAAAGTGCTTATCAAAGGAATTAGCCTGGGTATAATTGCTTAAAACCTATTATCTCCATCAGGCTGAAATAAAGCATATTGCATCTTAAGCAAAGCCTCAGAAATGTGATCAGATGCTAACAGTGCTAGATTCTGCTAATCCAAGTACAACTTCAATTAAGAAAAAACTGATTCCCCACTCTACCCATCCCTAATCATGTTCCACCACCAGGATAAGTTTTGGTTATTCAAACATGTTCAAAGCCGTTGCAAAGAGTGTGCTTTTCTCAGCATCCATCCTTGCAACGTGGAGATAATTACCAGGGGACTTTACAAGACTGTTGCATGGCTTGCCTACATAATGGGTGATGTCCGATTGTGGCATCCCACTTGCACAAATGTGACTTTCCCCTCATGTCCTCCTACATACCCCCAAAATATACTATGGTGAATTGATGGGGACTGCAGATGCCGTATCACTGGCTAATATGGACGCACGTTTACCAGAATATCTAGAATTAGTGTGCTCTTCCAATAGCTTGTAACTATGTTTAGCTCCTTCTTTGGTTTCCAAAATTTATCATGCAAAACTAGTAAGAGAAAGAAGAGCTTGGGGGTGGGGATCCACTGTGTAGAAGGAAGTTTGCCTCCCTAGTTCCCTGCCAGAAAAGTGTGCTTTTCAAATAACTAATGTAACTATGTTTAGCTCCTCCTTTGGTTTGCAAAACTAATCATGCAAAATAGTAAGAGGAAGATGAGTCCTTCTCTGATCATGCCACAGCAAGCTTGTTCTCAACATCTAGAGATAAATGTGCTTTAAAACTGCCACTTGGTGCTGAAGGACCTGAAACAGACTCCCTGAATTGGCTCATTGCAAGGCACTTCATAAAAAGCCAGCAAAAAGTTACTCTGGGGAAAACAATCCACTAAGTAGAAGAAGAAGCAGTTTGCCTCCCTAGTTTGCTTAGATGTCATGGAAGGAGAGTGTTCAATAAGAGCTATGAAAAAGCAAAAGGAATACCATGAAGTCAGAATTCAGTGCTTCTTCCAACTACTGTGCCCAGGTGACCAGCACAAAGTACTGTACAGTATACGCCTTATGACGTTTGTGCCTTGTGCTCTTCAATCACATTTGTAAGCTGGCAACAGGTCTCTCCACCCAACCAATATGGCATCCTTATTGTTCCCTGTTCTTTACTGCCATATTAACAAGGATACCCCTGCTTATGCTGGCACAGGTTCCTGCTCTAGCTGCAGGCAGAGAAATGAACTAGAACAACAGTAGCCAACGTGGTGCTCACCAGAGGTTGCTGGACTACAACTCCCATCATCTCTGTCCATTAACCATGTTGGCAGAGGCTGAGCAAATTTGGAGCTCAAGAACCTCTGGAGGTTCCTAATCTCTTCCTCTTTTTGCTTGCTGGATATTTGCTGCTAATCCTGCAAGCATTTATTCTGCATTTGATAGATCTCCTTGTTAAAGGTAGCAATATTCTAGTTCAGGGGCAGTCATCACAGGACTCTCTTAATGTTACTGGATTCCAGCTCCCTCCAGCCCCAGCCTGCATGGTCAATGGTCAGGGATGATGTCAGTCAGAGCTCTCCATGGGTTTTCTAATCTCTGAGGCTGATTTATGGCAAGAACCTTCCATCATTCTCTTATGCAGAGTCTTGAACTTGTGCTTGCACAAATTTAAAGACCTTGTTTCAGGGTCTAAGGGCCTATATTTTAAGCTCTGAAGCTACATCTATTGCTAGCATTATTCATTTAAAAAAATTTATGCCCTATAAATTGTTCGTCAAAGGGAACTCAAGGCAGATAACAAATAAACCTTATATCAAATAAACCTTAAAACATGGTCACATCAATGATAATTAACTCCAACTCTTTGTGGGGGGGATCAGCACTCAATCAGGCCTGAATGCATTCCAGAATGAAAACTGGATGAATATGTTTAAGAAAGATGGAATGCACATAAGCACTGAGTTCGGGTGGTGGTGATCTTCCCATTAAGATACTGATCTTGTGGAATTTCCCAATGTTACAAAGCTAATCAGGTTTAGCTTTGCATTACGCTCAAGTTGTGAAAGCATCCAGAAAGGATTTTTAATTCTTATGAATAAAGAATTTAAAAGGTCATCCTTGCCACAAGACCTATCAAATATTTAAGCTAGAATTTATAAGCTACTCACAACAGCCTATAGTCAGAATTTCTGGGATAGTTATCTAGACATAATGTCACATGCAGACTACAACAAATCTGTTTGCAGTGAGGAGTGTGATGACATCATCTGATGAGGATGGCAAGGTACCAGCTTCCCTTCATCAGGACAAGCAATTAGTGTCTCCTTTCTATCTCTTTCTCATTGCCCTAATCTTGCTGTCTCTGAAACCTCATGCCAGCCCAAACTGCAGTCATTTGTATTCAAGATTTTTCTTCCTGGCGCACTTAGGCATCTTCCACTGCAATTTGCTTGGCTCTCTAGTGCTTACCTCATTCCATATAAGGCAATATCCCCATCTCTCTCAGTCTCTGTGATAGAAACCATTCAACCTTATGGGCAAGGCTAAATGGGTTTTGGTTGCCTGTGCAATTTGTAACAATGGACCATCATGATATATATTTTTCTAAACTGACACTTCAAGTCACAAAGCCATTTTATTAACCGTCCACCATTTTGGGTAAATATATATTCTATATATGTTTGTATTGGCATTTGTTGGCATTTGATTCCCACCAAACCAGCAAAACAACGTTAGTATTTTAAAAGTAATTGTGTTCTTTTCTATTACTGTATGCAGTACATAATCACCTCCAAGTAACATCCAGGCAGAAGGCCTTCTCTCTAGTTGCACCACTCTGTGGAACACCCTCACATCAGATGTCAAGGAAATAAACAACTATCTGACTTTTAGAAGATATCTGAAGGCAACCCTGTATAGGGAGGTTTTTAATGTTTGATGTTTTATTGTGTTTTTAATATTCTGTTGGGAGCTGCCCAGAGTGGCTGGGAAACCCATTCAGATGGGCAGGGTATAAATACATTATTATCCCCCAAAGTAATACAGTGCTTCCGTGAACACGCACGTAAAAGTTGGGTTCAGGCATACATGTGTAATCATGCGAGGAGATCCATTCATTATATTCACCTGTGAATAAGCCCCATTCAACTCAGCGAGGCCTACCTCTGAGTAGACATTTGTAAGATTGTGTTACAATCTATTTAAATACTGTAAAGCAGTCTATTCAAATAAGTCTTCGACAAAATGGAACAGAGGGATGGGATCAAATTAAACTTCTTTTACTTATGAGACTCTACTAAGCAAACTATAGTAACACATGCCAAACCTAAATTGTAGTTCTCAGAAAATCGCCACTCTTCCATTTATGCTAATAAATGTCCCCAAAACTAATAAATAAGACCATTATCACAATACAAGCAAAGCAATATTTCAAACACTTTGTGAACAGGGACTACTTTCTTCTGACTCAGTCCTCAAGTGCCTGATCTCTGAAACTTTACGCAAGTTTTATTTCACAGAGAACAGATGGCCTGCACTTCTCAACAGACGGGTCCATTTACAGCTCATCTCTCAAGTTGAGCCCACCATGCTACTTTCCACTAAGAAAATCTTAGTGCATTTACATGTCTAGGTGGAACAACAGAACTCGAATCAAGAGATTAGCACTAAACTGCAGGTTTAATTCATTTTCCCATCTCTTCCAGGAGGTGCTACAGTGCTCATTAAACTGCATCAAAAGTGAACAAAATGAACAAAGAATAAATCAGAAGAGAAAAACAAGAACATTAAAATGCTAATAGAAATTTATTTCTTTAGATTTATTTACACAGGGGTGCATAATTCCCCCCCTCCATTTGGCAGTTATACAGTGTGAACACACCTAGTCATCTTGAGCGAAACAGCAGTGCTTCTAAGCTAGGAGCAAGATAGCACCTGTAGGGCTGACCCTGCACACAAAAGCCTCTGTACTACACCCCATATAGCCTGTGCTTCCATATACAGTGGTGCCTCGCTTAACTAATGCCCTGCTTAACGAAATTTTCGCTTAACGAAAGGATTTTTCGAGCGGAGGTTGCCTCGCTAGACGAATGCGTTTTACGAAAAATTCGTCTAGCGAATCGCAGTTTCCCATAGGAATGCATTGAAATTCAATTAATGCGTTCCTATGGGCAAAAAGAAATTCAAAAAAAATTCAATGCATACCTATGGGATTCACTAGACGAATTTTTCGCTATAAGAAAAGACCCGTGGAACGAATTAATTTCGTCTAGCGAGGCACCACTGTACTGTAGAGTTGTCAGGTGTGTATCATTCTCATTATGCAGCTGCAGGCAGATCTGCTGTGCTGTCGTAAGGAAGGGCCATCCTTTGTTGGAAGAAGCTGCAACATTTTGAATGCAAACTTCATCCGTGTGAGAAATGAAGACACATAATTAAATACAACATTATGGAACATGTTCTCTGGTCCTTTTAACATCAACTCAGGTGCACAAAGGTGCCTTATTTCACTTCAGAAATATATTTCTGATTAGATCATGCCAACAGAAGCTACCTTAGTACCAATGATTAATTGCCAAACCCCACTCCAACAGTAACACAATTTCCAATCAAAAATGCAAAACCACTGTTTTCTAAATAATTTGGGGAAACATGTTATGTGCAAATATGCACAGCAAAGCCCTGGTACTTGCTATTCTTTCTGTGCTTTTCTTAAAGAAAAGCAAATTGGGGAAGGGGTGAATTGAGCATCCTGTTTTCTCTGGGACCAATGGACGAAAGTAAACATTAAGGGCAAACGGTATAAAAAATAAAGGCAACCTTGAAGATTGGGATATTGAGTGGCAATGGAGATCCTTAACCCTTTCCCTTTATCTGCTCCAAGTCCACCTCCACAATGCCACACACAGTTTTAACCCCACATGTTTCAACTGTGATTTTGAATTCCATGGAGATAAAGCTGTATGGAAGAGATTGATTTGGAGCAGACCAACAATGGATAGGGTGTTCACCTCCTCTGCCCCACCTCTTCTCTACTCAAGATCCCCACACTCAACACTGCTTACACTTCAATTGAAGGAAGAAAATATGACACAGACCAGGAGTCATCTAAGTGTTCCTAATCGCTCAAACTCAATTGCATTAGAAAATGTGTGTTATGGGAAGCCAGCATACAATTTAAAATTAGCATCACACCTTTGCTGCCTCTGTCAGCTGCAATTCCCTGGAACCCACTCCCCTTTTTAAAACTCAGAACGAACTGATAAAAGCCACTTGTTTCACAGTTCTGCCAATACTATCTAGGGAAGCGCTCCAGTTAATAATGGCAGACAGAGTTCAAACTGCAAGTCAAACTACAAGTCAAATCATAGTCAAGAAATGCAATTGTTTACCATGAGCTCCAACTGAAAGGCATGACAGACTTATTTCTTTCTGAAGCTTAAAAAATGAGAGTCCTTTCTAAGAGTACTATATATAGACACAGAGGAGCTGTATGCCTGCAGTAAGCCACCCTTTATTTACTCAACCATATATTTAATTCAGATAACCGTTTCTGAAGCAAAACTGCACCATCAGCCAATTGAAACAAAAGATCCCGTATAACGCAATGCCAGGGGTAGGGTTCTGTAATTCCCTCCGATCACCCGCATGGTTTCTTTGGAGTCATGGCCTAACCACAACCTCTGCAGCCATCTGATGATGCATGGCAAATTGCTTTAAAAACTGAGTGGAGATTCAAAAGCAGCTTGCAGTTGGAATTGAGGTCAGCTGTTTCAAGCCAAAAATGCCATTAAACTCGCCCAAACTCTTTGCCAGAGCTGAAGTAGCTTTTTGACTCCAGCCATAGTTGTTACTGCTGGCATGCTGAGCAAAGTTAACCATCGCAATGCAGGGTGGTTAATAACAGAGATGGGGAATGTGCTATTATGTATCCTTCCCAGAAGCCCTTGGTGAAACCTGCACAGCACCTAAAGAGCCTCATTTGAATGTCTGCTACCTCTTCCCACACTCCACTTTAAGACGCTTACAAGACTCAGATAGCTTGGACACCAGCCAATATTTATCTTCCACTTGGACCATTAGCCATCTGGCCTCATGCAGAGTTCTGGAGAACGCAAAAGCTTGTACCCCATTTTGTGACATTGGTTAGCTGAATAAATGTATTGCCATAACACAGAGAGAGAGGAAGGTTGCCTTTCCAGGACCTGGGGGAGAAAGAAGGTACACATATCCATTTGTGCATTTCGTTATTACCAGGGAGCAGCATTTCCTGCCTTGCCTGATGTCTTCCACTAGGGGGGAAGAGAACTTAGCTGAGGGCTACCCATTTTCTTCCTTTCCCCCTCCTATTCCCTCCCACTCAAGTGGAGGAGGAGAAAATAGTATTATTTACTTAGTTAGCAACTGACTGGGGAATGGTACTACATCTGCCACCTGGGCCTGGCTTGGGATAAAAAAGTGTGCAGTAATCCTGCCCCTCTTAGCTCTTTGAATATTCTAATGGTGCTGGAGGAAATATGGGGGAGACAATGGATAAGGTAAAGAAGAGATCTTTGTAAACACCCCTTCTTCCATAATACCTTGGTTCTTGAGCTTAATTCGTTCTGGGAGTCTGTTCAACTCCTAAAACCATTCGAAAACCAAGGCACAGCTTCCGATTGGCTGCAAGAGCTTCCTGCACTCAAGTGGAAGCCGTGTCGGAAGTTCAGCTTCCGAAAAACGTTCGCAAGCCGCAACACTTACTTCCAGGTTTGCGGCATTTGGAAGTTGTTTTGTTCGGCAACTAAGCCATTCAATAACCAAGGTATGACTGTACAAGGGGAGAAAAACACATCAATTTTGTTTCTTGGCTGAACTGCTTTAGACCCATGTACCAAAAGTGCAATGTCCTTGACACACACACAACAGCAGTATCCCACTGATGCTCTCTCCCCCTTTTGCCCTTAGAGTGCTATCAGAAGCTGCTCTACCAGCTCACTTCTCACTGAGCTTAATGGGCCTTATGCCAGCCAAATGCTTAAGCATCCACTGTGCACAATACTTTGCTGTATCCAAGTGTGATATGCCTGCACTTGCCCTATCCCATCCCTGCCATTATAGAAGTTTACAAAGCAAGCTATCATGAGCAAAACTGAAGTGAGAGCACACAACATTTGTCAGCACTTGCTGCAATCTACCATTAAGTCGGATTACTGGAATACCAGCTTTCCTCTAACTGTTACATAGTTACAAACCGTAATATCGCCTTTCAAGTTGCATTTGAGGAAAAAAAGGTTTTAGGTACTCTATCCAGATTCAAGACTTGAAATTTGAATGCAATTCAGATTTTGAAACAGAGATTGTAAATTCAAAATAAGACTCCAAAAACTCAGCACTATCTACCTGTTGACACTCTTAATAGTTTTAATGTTTAAAAAACAGTTCTTTTCTTCCTCCATTAGCTTTCCCTACCCCCTTTTTCATGTTTCTATTTAGACTGTAAGCTTGCAGGTATAGTTTTGTGGTTAATTTTGTGTTTTGCACAATATTAGGGTTCTTGTCTTCCTCTTCACCACATAGACCTCCTTCTGCTTTGCATTCTCCACCCAGAACATTAGTTACAGCAAGCTCACTCTCCCAGGACTCTAGCAAGAGCAGATGTAAGAGTAGGAAGCATCAAGAAGTTTTGCTTTGCTGCAGACAGGTTACTTCTCCCTCTTGGTGCCCCTCCCTGATCTCCAACTCAACCTCCAGAGACAGAAGCATAAAAGCTGATTGATAGATGTTTCAAGCAGATACATAAAGTTTCTGGAAATTTTTGAGGACACGGAAAAACTCATTTCCCCCTGCATTTGGTGGTGTTAATGGAAACAGAAATTTCAGAATTCCCCCCCCCTAATCTATGCTATACTTAACTTTCTTATCAAACCCAAATTGATTTACTGCTTTAACAAATAATGTTCTACTTATACTGCAATACAAATAGCACATAAAATTGCACATTTGGGCATATTTATTAAATGCACAGCATAAGCCTATATGCATTTACTCAGGAATAACAGCCACTGTTTAGATTAACTATAGGAGTACAGCCTCAAAAGCATACTTGCCTTAAGAGGCAATGCCACATGCATTCACTGAACCAGGTGGGACTTACTTCTGAGGAAGGTATTGTACTGTTAGTTTTGAGGGTACCTAGGAAGGGAGACTGCTACAAGAGAGGAGTCAGTTCAAAACAACAGCAGATACAGGATACTGCTCCTAGTACCCCCAAACTAGACTGAAGGTCAGAAGAAGGCAGCAAGCAACAAATGACAAGTGATGAAGGCCCTGTATGCTTCTCTCACTAAGACAGTAGCAAATAAATGCATATTGTATTTGAGTGTTGTATATGTCTACAGTATACACAGGAATTATTCTCTAAAATTGTAGATTGTCTAACATTGTAGATGGTCTAACATATCTTCATACTGCATATTTAGTGCAAGTAAAACCTGGAATTACTGGGGGGAGGCTTTCATCTTTCTGATTTTAGGAATGATATAGTCCAGAAAGGGGGCAGATAAAAGAGAGAGAAGAGAAAATATTGGCTTGACCACTACTGGCTTTTGCCACACCCATGTCTGGCATGCACACCCTGACAGATTGCAGCCCTTGACAGTGACAACAAAAGGTTTTGCACTTCTGTTATAAATAGAGTACCAAGACCAATTTTAAATACTGTATGTAAGTTAGTGCCTCTTATGATGGCAATTCAGACAGAACGTTCGCTCCTTTGGGACCAGTTCATATGACAGTTTTGTTCTACGCAAGCAGTCTCAACCATCCGCAGCAAGTATTCATGTGAAGAGTGTTCATCTGGGTCCTTATGGGTATGCAGTTAACAGCAATTCCACCTACCGAGATAACAGGAATTGCTCCACCTGGATCTGTCAACTCTCACGCTACATTTATGCTTACAGTACATAGAGGGTCAGAAGTTGGGACTGCTGACATCTATAAAAAGGGTGTTTAACTGAGATGGCCCTTTGAAGCACGGCTCTCAAAGAATATACACTACTGGACTTCACGGCAACAGCAAACGTTTCTAAAGGTGGCCTAAGCAGAGAATAACAATAGAGGGGCAGGTGAGGGAGGGTGGGAAGAATGTCACATAGCAATAAATCCTTCTGTGGCACAGAATTGTTGTTCCCAGTTATGAGCATACTTCAGTATCTAGTCAAAAACTCAAGTTTGGAAGGGAGGCAAATAATACTTCACTACCATTTCTCTACTTCTTCTCCCGCTAGCCTATTTCCCCAAACCTGACCATGCTACTTGCTCCCCCCAAATCCTTCAGGAAGTAAAAAGGGTTAAGTGGCATTTTAGACAGTCGTATATCCAGCAGTTTGCTCCTCCACTTGAACCTGTCTCCTAAGAGAGGCTTAGAAGACAGAAGAAGCAACAGAATCCTATTGCCCCCATACATACTACCCTAGAATTGCTTCAGGAAAGATAGCAGAGGCATTGTTCCTCCTATTCATGAAGGCTAAGTCACTAATGCCAAAGACTCTGGTGGCATCTTCCTCCCACCTCCCATTTAAAACTGACTTGCATCCATTGCTGTTGTCTTTGTCCATGGAGTTTTCTTGGCAGGGATACTGGAGTGGCTTGCCATTTCCTTCTCCAGGTGGATCACGTTTAGTCAAAACTCTCCACTATGACCTGTCCATCTTGGGTGGCCCTGCATGGCATAGCTCATAGCTTCTCTGAGTTATTCAAGCCCCTTCGCCACGACAAGGCATGGAGAAGCTCTGTACAGTCAGCAAAAACAAGACCTGGAGCTGATTGTAACTCAGATCATCAGCTTCTTATAGCAAAATTCCAGCTTAAACTGAAGAAAGTAGGAAAAACCACTGGGCCAGTAAGATACAATCTGAATCAAATCCCTTATGAATACACAGTGGAAGTGAGGAACAGGTTTAAGGATTTAGATTTGGTGGACGGAGTGCCTGAAGAACTATGGATGGAGGCTCGTAACATTATACAGGAGGCAGCAACGAAAACCATCCCAAGGAAAAGGAAATGCAAGAAAGCAAAATGGCTGTCCAACGAGGCCTTACAAATAGCGGAGGAGAGGAGGCAAGCAAAGTGCAAGGGAGATAGGGAAAGATACAGGAAACTGAATGCAGATTTCCAAAAAATAGCAAGGAGAGACAAGAGGGTCTTCTTAAATGAGCAATGCAAAGAAATAGAGGAAAACAACAGAATGGGGAAAACCAGAGATCTGTTCAAGAAAATTGGAGATATGAAAGGAACATTTCGTACAAAGATTACCATAATCAAGGACAAAAGTGGTAAGGACCTAACAGAAGCAGAAGACATCAAGAAGAGGTGGCAAGAATACACAGAGGAATTATACCAGAAAGATATGGAGGTCTCGTACACCCCAGGTAGTGTGGTTGCTGACCTTGAGCCAGACATCTTGGAGAGTGAAGTCAAATGGGCCTTAGAAAGCATTGCTAATAACAAGGCCAGTGGAAGTGATGATATTCCAGCTGAACTATTTAAAATTTTAAAAGATGATGCTGTTAAGGTGCTACACCCAATATGCCAGCAAGTTTGGAAAACTCAGCAATGGCCAGAGGATTGGAGAAGATCAGTCTACATCCCAATTCCAAAGAAGGGCAGTGCCAAAGAATGCTCCAACTACCGCACAATTGTGCTCATTTCACACGCTAGCAAGGTTATGCTTAAAATTCTACAAGGCAGGCTTAGGCAGTATGTGGACCGAGAACTCCCAGAAGTGCAAGCTGGATTTCGAAAGGGCAGAGGAACCAGAGACCAAATAGCAAACATGCACTGGATTATGGAGAAAGCTAGAGAGTTCCAGAAAAACATCTACTTCTGCTTCATCGACTATGCAAAAGCCTTTGACTGTGTCGACCACAGCAAACTATGGCAAGTTCTTAAAGAAATGGGAGTGCCTGATCACCTCATCTGTCTCCTGAGAAATCTCTATGTGGGACAAGAAGCTACAGTTAGAACTGGATATGGAACAACTGATTGGTTCAAAATTGGGAAAGGAGTACGACAAGGTTGTATATTGTCTCCCTGCTTATTTAACTTATATGCAGAATTCATCATGTGAAAGGCTGGACTAGATGAATCCCAAGCCGGAATTAAGATTGCCGGAAGAAATATCAACAACCTCAGATATGCAGATGACACAACCTTGATGGCAGAAAGCGAGGAGGAATTAAAGAACCTTTTAATGAGGGTGAAAGAGGAGAGCGCAAAATATGGTCTGAAGCTCAACATCAAAAAAACCAAGATCATGGCCACTGGTCCCATCACCTCCTGGCAAATAGAAGGGGAAGAAATGGAGGCAGTGAGAGATTTTACTTTCTTGGGCTCCTTGATCACTGCAGATGGTGACAGCACTCACGAAATTAAAAGACGCCTGCTTCTTGGGAGAAAAGCGATGACAAACCTATACAGCATCTTAAAAAGCAGAGACATCACCTTGCCGACAAAGGTCCGTATAGTTAAAGCTATGGTTTTCCCAGTAGTGATGTATGGAAGTGAGAGCTGGACCATAAAGAAGGCTGATCGCCAAAGAATTGATGTTTTTGAATTATGGTGCTGGAGGAGACTCTTGAGAGTCCCATGGACTGCAAGAAGATCAAACCTATCCATTCTTAAGGAAATCAGCCCTGAGTGCTCACTGGAAGGACAGATCGTGAAGCTGAGGCTCCAATACTTTGGCCACCTTATGAGAAGAGAGGAATCTTTGGAAAAGACCCTGATGTTGGGAAAGATAGAGGGCACTAGGAGAAGGGGACGACAGAGGACAAGATGGTTGGACAGTGTTCTCGAAGCTACGAACATGAGTTCAACCAAACTGCGGGAGGCAGTGCAAGACAGGAGTGCCTGGCGTGCTATGGTCCATGGGGTCACGAAGAGTCGGACACGACTAAACGACTAAACAAGCATCCATTGCTCCCCAAGCGCCTTGCAAGGGCACTCCTCTACCCAGTAATAACAATCACAGTTACACGTTTAACTCCTTTGTTTTGGTTAGTGTACTATCATAACCAGTATCTGGCAAATTGCCATCTGGTAGTGCAGGACCAAGATTGCAATAGGATGGGTCTCTCCTACCACATCATTTGAGCAAATACTCAGCTTCAACAAGAGCTTATTCCTTGAACACCAACTAAGTAATAGTCAGACATGTTTAGAGTCACATGCCTGTCAAGTGTGTCAACAGTGGCTGAATAACATGGCTTGTCTTTTATTGCAGCCCATTTACTTTGCCTCAGAGAAGTCTACCTTTACAGTATGTGTATTTGTGCGGATGCCTGATTATCGTCTTCCAAAGCAACTACTCTATTCCAAACTTAAAAATGGAAAGCATAAAGTTGGTGGTCAACAAAAGAGGCTTCAAGACTGTCTCAAGGCTAATCTAAAAAAAGTAGTATAAACACCGACAACTGGGAAACACTGGCCTGCGAGCGCTCCAGTTGGAGAATAGCCTTTACCAAAGGTGTCACGGACTTTGAAGACACTCAAACTCAGGACACAAGGGAGAAACGTGCTAAGAGGAAGGCACGCTTGGCAAATCCACACCATGATCAACTCCCGCCTGGAAACCAATGTCCCCACTGTGGAAGGACGTGTGGGTCCAGAATTGGCCTCCACAGTCACTTACGGACTCATTGTTAAAACCGTGTTTACGGAAGACAATCTTACTCGGCTAAGAGTATTCGCCAAAGAAGAGAAGATTCTTAAAATATGATAAACCACCACAAAATATTAATTTTCTGTTCATGTGATCACAGAGTCCTACTACAAAGCAGACTGTGCAAACCCCAATATTAAAACCATCAGCCCATCCTGGGCATTTACTGGGCATTTCAGCACAGATTCATACCTCCAAGGTAGCATTCCCCGTTCAAACAAGCAACTCTCAATTATTTCCTCATTCTCAGCTCTAAAGAACTATGCAATCTCTTTAGACTTACTCACAATACCATTTTCATTTTATAAAAGTGTCTAACATTGCAGTAAACTGTAAATCAAACCTGAGCTTCTATGATTCACAGAACCTGAAGTTCATTCGTATTGGGAAATCTACCCTTTATCTGCTGCCAAAACATAAGAACAGCTATATTCATGCAATAACTTGTGCCAAAAAGCCCACCCAAGATTTGGTGGCCTCCATCTTATGCCGTCCCAGGAACATGAGCAGTTTTACTCTTGCCTTCCTATATAGTATTCCTCATTTTTTCTCCAAATTACAAAGATTCTTCCATGGAGAAGCACATTATTAAAACCTCCCACTTTACTGAAACAGTACAGGGCCAGTTAATGTTGCAGATTGTGCAAATGAACAACAAGCACAAGAAAAAAAACACATACATAGATCTGGTGGACAATGCACACGTTAATTTCCTTTTGCACCACAAGTCCACAATGAATATTAAAACATGCATCAAGTCCCAGATCACAACAATGATGGCAATGCACAGAGTGGCATTTCTCCCCCCAGACACAAGGGTGCTAAAATCCATGCAGCAAGCCAAGTATTATCAGAGAAATGTGATCCCCTTTAGATTTTCAGATGTTTTCAGCATAGCATAGGCACTGTGAGAAGGTCGAAGACAAAATTCAGTTTCAACTTAGTATTGGATGAACCAATAGCGTAAGTGAATCCATTTATTATAATTAAACCTAGTACATTCTCCATCAAATATCTTCCCCCCTCACACACATATCCTGTATCTGCTTTCCTTGATTATTAGCACTTTGCATCCTATATCCGCAACACATTTTTGATCAGTTCTTCACTTGCCAGATGTGCATAAAAGTAGTTTAATAACTTTGGATTTCATATTTCATGAATTTTGGGAAGCTAAATAATATTCTATTACCTTTAGACTTGTCTATGTTTCGCATGAGACTTCATTCCAATACATAGTTTTAGAAGAGATATGCTCTCCATATCAATCATTTCTCATTCATTAGCATTTTCCCAACTTCTTATTTAACAAACTGCCTCAGCTGCTTTCACTATAGCAATATGAAACTATTAAGGGCACTGTGTCCTTGGAGATATTAGCATGGAGTCACGCTGGCATTTTATTTAATTTAAATCAATAATCAACTGAACCCACAAGGGCTCGGCGAAGATAGTGTTTAAGACAAACAATATCAACAAGGATATAGAAAATACAGAAAATTATACACAGTGTACCACTAAATTAAGATATTCCCCCCCCCCTCTGTGGGAGTTCCAAGTACTTTTTGCAAACCACTTTGATGTGGTGGTGGTTGATTTTTACAATCAAGCAGTGTATACATTTTATGAATGAATGAATGAATACATACATACATACATACATACATACTTTTCCATAGGAAGCTGTCTTGCTAGATGAGACCAAAATTCCTTCAAGGCCAAAATCCCACTACCTCCAATACTGGAGAGCTATATAGCTCTAGAAACTCACGGACAGGGAATGGAGATAATTGTCTTCTCTTGCTTGCACCAGCATCTAATACTCAAAGAAGCACACACCCTCTCAGAGTAATGGCTCTCTCAAGGCTAACAGCCATTAAGAGACCAATCCTTCATAAATGTGTTTAATTTTCTAAAGCCATGTAGCCATTGCTGCATCTCATGGGAGAAAACACATTTTGTTAAATACTTGTAGGAGTACTTTTGGCAAGTGTTTCAATTCAACTTCAACTGGCAACCCCAAGATCACAGAATAGAGAAAGAACACTATCCATCTTCTTGCCCACACAATTTTGTAAACCTCCATCATGTCCAACCATCTACAACACAGTCCAGAAAAAGGAGTCTAAAAAACTTTAATCACTCCACAAATTTTAGGCATTCTTTCTTGAATGCTTCAGAATAGTATACAGTATCCAAAAGTGGCACCATAGCCAGCAGTCAGCCACCAACAATTCTCTCCACGCTCTTAGTATTCAATATCATCTTGTGAACTGTACATTCAAAAGTGCATTTGTTGCTCAAATGAGATAGGGCTATTTTATCTGCTTCATGTGCATAAATAAATTCTATAATTTGCAGCCTCAATAGATATATTTTAAATATCAAAACAGAAAACCCGTGTGTATTCTTGCTCAGACAGTTGTTACAAGCAGCAAGACTACATCAATTTATCTGAAGTATGGATTTCACCTGTGTTTGGGAGGTTAAGGGAGGGGTAGTACTTCTGGTGGGGGACATGTCATGCTCCTTCTGAAGTAGTTTGTCCACCTTGGGTCCCCACACTGCGCTCAGCTCTCAGCTGGGGCTCCTAGAAGCTGCCAGCATGCAATAGTGGCCACACCCCAGGAAATGGCTTCAACTGGCTAGCTGATGGGCAGCTGATAGGTTGCAAACCCTCTGTGAGTTAGGAACTTCCCCTGCATGTTAAGACAAGCTCCGTCAGATTGAGTAGACAAGAGCAATAATGGGTGCAATGGCCAAGAGGGCAGTTTCTGCTGTAGAGGGAAGTGAGGGGCCGATGAGGTTCATCAACCTGGGAATACAGCCCATTAGGAGAAGGAAAACTATTATCCTAAACCTCTGCTGGCTTTCAGGAGAAGAAAAGGTTACACATATCCCGAGTTGAGTCCCTAAGGTGGTTGGGCGGCACCTTGTACATCTCCTTCTGGCAACTCCTGCAGCCAAGCGGGTGCCAAACATGTTGTTGCTCTGCTCTCCACACATCAGAGTGGCCAAGAAAGGGGGAATTGTAGTCTGGGTAGCCCAGGACCTCCATACACCCTGCCTAGGCTTGCCCCCCAGGGAGATCGCATTGGTGCCGCTAACACAGTGGTTTGACTTTACCCCTGGAGGCACACTCCATTGCCTCTTGAGACAGATGGATGCCAACAACAGTAATGGTCGCTAATGGGAAATACTTAGTGTGAAAAATATCTGTACCATCCGTCTGGATGCAATCACTTTGTAAAGCCTTGAAATACTTCTGAAATTTAGGAACAGAGAAGAGCAAGAGCATGCAAAAAGTGGTTGGTCTCAGTGAAGCAAGGCCACACTGGAACTCTCTTTTCATACCAAGTTGGGCAAACCCTACTCTTAAATGTGCTAGTTGACAGAGCAGAATTGTTTTTATTCTTTACCACAGAGGAATGAGGAAAATGTAATATCAGGTTGCTGGCAGTTGGAAAAGAACAGGTAACTCAGCACATATTAATTTCACCCTTTAATCCTTTCAGGCATCAGGACTTTCCCATATCTATCCTCTGCATACTCATTTCTAGTATTGATCAGTGAAATAGCATATCTAATGGGCAAAGCCCTTTACACTCTCTCTCGCTTTACCATAATTGCATTGCAAAGAACACTGTTTCATGAGGTTCATGATTACAAGCAGACAAGCAACTAATTACTGGAAGCCTTTAACTGCAGGGTTTTGAATTAAACCTTGATTCAAATTACTAACTGTTGTAGCATCAAAGAAATCAAACAGCTGGAAATGCAAGCCATTGCAAACAATGGACATGAAATGAAGCTCTCTGAAAGATCCCTAATGCTAGCCAGAAACGGGAGATTAGACAGAAAAAGCAATGCAAGAACCTCTGAGGCATGGAAGACAAATATTGATTACCTGGGGATTTTGAATGTTGATTGGGAATGTTCTTGCTGTGGTACAACATGAGTCACCTGCTTTCCCTCAAGCCCTTTCCCACCAAAAGGAAGAAGCAGTTTTTTTAATTAAATGGAAAAGTTATCTTAATTAGGACTGGAAAGGCTGACATTTGCTCAGGTTACAGATCAAATACACACAACTTGCATAAGAACTTGCAAGGTGGCTTTCCACGTGGTTTGGCAAAAACAGACCTACTTGTGGGTATTTAATTTTTTCCCCTGCAGTTCCCATGCTGTTAAAAGGTAAACTAAAGACTGAAGCACTCATGCTCAGAATGTAACATCACAAGCCCACCTGCAGGTTCAGCAAGCTTCCCAAGACAGGTACCTCAGCTGTCTATGAAACCATAGTTAGAAGACACGCTCTATTGAAGGCAGAAATAGCAATGCATTTCCTTGTACACTTACTTGGTTTGGTAAATATATAACTAGGTAATTACCCTGATAGCAGGCAAGACCTTTGGTCATGTCCCCTATACATGCCATACCAAACCTCTGCAAATATATATATCAGCAAATTATTTCCCTAAACTTCAACCTTCATAGACACAAGGCCTAACTAAATATGCTTGAAATTTTCTAATACAGGCAACCCCCCATTTACCCGTGTTCCGAGGCACTGCACGCATCAGTGAAATTGTTTATTTTTGAAACACCACAAGAAAAACATACAAACACCCTGGGCAGTACCACATGCCCTGCCCTGCCCCTTTTTGTGACATTTTGATGACTTTTTGCATCACTTTCAGGTTCAGTGCAATGCATGCATACACATATTGAACACGCATAAATGGCAGGTTGCCTGTACCCTATTCACTCATGAGGGAAACAGCATCAAACTCCCAACAAACTTGCCTCTCATTACCACTGTACAATGATGCAAAAATGAGAGAAAGAATTTTAAAAATGCTTGACTGCAGCCTTCTCTCTGTAGCCAACTTTAACACAAGGGCACTTTAAAACAAGTGATCCTCCATCAGCATTGTGGGCAGTAAAAAGGTAAAAAAAAGAAAGAAAGGCAAAGGACCCCTGGACGGTTAAGTCCAGTCAAAGGTGACTATGGGGTTGCGGCGCTCATCTCACTTTCAGGCCAAGGGAGCCGCCATTTGTCCACAGACAGCTTTCCGACCAGCATGACTAAACTGCTTCTGGTGCAAAGGAACACTGTGATGGAAACCAGAGTGCACGGAAATGCTGTTTACCTTCGTGCCACAGTGATACCTATTTATCTACTTGCACTGGTGTGCTTTCAAACTGCTAGGTTGGCAGAAGCTGGGAGCTCACCCGGCGAGTGGATTTGAACTGCCAACCAGCAAGCCCAAGTGGTTTAGATCACAGCGCCACCTACGTCCCTACTGGGCAATACCACATGCACAACTGAATGTTGGAACTAGCATTTTTATTATCAAACTATATGTGATGACATATCTGTCCACATCATATATAAAGCAAGGACTAGTCTTATCTTTAGATCAAGAGGAACACAGAGATTAAGAAAGAATGAACCTTCCTATACCTGCAATTTACCTGTCTATTGTCTCTTCCCTCTACCACCTTCCCCTTGTGATTCTCACATAGCCCCTCTCGCTTCCACTACTGGAGGCCAGCTGGGGGAGTGAAATGGGGAGGGGAAAATAAACTGCAAGGAAGTAAGTTTAGCACTCAGATATGCATCCATGTGGCCTCTTTTCTCTAAAAAGGCAACAAACCATTGGGTCCAATACCATTACTTTTTATTTTATTTGGACAAACTTGGGTCAACAAGCAAGTCTGCCACAAAACTAGTACATGTACACGGCCCTAGGCCATGAAGGGCAGATCTGCCTTCTTTGAGCTAAATGGATATGAACACCAGGTCCACTAAATATTTTAAGTTAAGGAATTATTTAAACCATTCATTTTATCTTAGAGGAGGAGGATGAAGACATGAAACATGGTGTGTCCAGATAATAATAACTCCAATATTCTGCATATGAAAATACCAAGAACTTCAGATTTGATGAAGATCTAAGTACTGCAGAAATGATTTTTAGATAATCCTTAAGAGAAATGGTTATTCCATTATGCACCCCAAGGCCCGCATTCCCATTACCCTCTGCTTAAGCCAATAAAATTCTTATAAATCTTGTCATGTTAAATACTGAAACTTTTCTATAAAACTTTACTGTGTTGTATAACTGATATCTTATAGGCTAATTACAGAAGCTCTGAAATATCTTTTCCTTAAGCTGTGGTGCACTAGCAGTCTCATTTAAAAATCCCTCTACATTCTATATTTTCTCACTCTCTCACACATGGTTCTTATTTTAAAATGTGTTGTTCTGAAGTGCTCCAAACACTAGAGCTCAAAATTATGGAACACTCCTAGTCTAGCACCGGAAAACACACCAGGGCACCTGTTCTACAGAGTCTACAAACTTTTAACAATTATAGATGTGCCATGCATTAATTAGAATGGTATATTCAGAACTCAAATTAACAACACTAAAATTAGCGCCAGAGCACTTCTAAACAACAGAACACCTCTGAATACCAGAGCATGCTCTCTCTCTCACACACACACTCACACACACACACACACACCCCAAATGCATGCAAAACTCTTTAATGCTAGTTCTTTAATGCTGCAATGCTATGTGGGCAAATTTCAGCAGAAGCCTGTTTCCATTAAACTAGGTGTCATAGAAAGAACTATGAAGTGAAAACAACTGCTGGACGCACTGGCATGGCAGCTTCAAAAATCAAAGAAGTGTATAAAATATACTGGCGGAAACTGTAAAAGGTTTAATCTAAGCACCGTGTATGAACAATGTAAGAAGACGCCTTTTCCCCAAATCATAACAGTACCAAAGCTTTTAGACAGAGAAGTTCACAATGATTTTATGAACTCACACCTTAAAGGGCAGCTGCTAAAGCCAGCCATCCTATTCCCCAAAAGGTACATTCCCTGTTCATGAGAAGACTAGACAGAAAGCTAGACCTCCCCGCTACATTAAGGAAGGAATTAGACACAGAGTTTAGTTACCTCTGCTATGACAGAGAGATAAAGAAGAATACAAGAGTGGATCTGTTTCCAATCTTTTAACACACGCTTATAAAGTGGAGATTAAAGCTGCATTAATGTTTTTTGAGGACATAAGAGGAATATGGCACTGGGGGGGGGGTGTCTCATTTTCAGTCATGGAGTAGGGCTGCCTCCTCCTGTCAGAGAAATCACTTGGGACTCTAAAAGTGTGCCGGGTCGCTTCACTGAAGAGCTGGGTTCTGCACAGTGGGGGTGGGGGGGGTTGAAAAAGAGAGATACGTCCAAGCATGGGCAGAGTGCCTTCCTCCACTAACAACTTACGCGGGTTTATTTTTCCAGGCTTCAAAGGATCACAACATGGCTCTCAAGCAAACTGTACAACCCTACAGTTCAACCCTTGATGATTTGATTTTTAAAAAAGACAAAGACACAAAAAAACACCAGGCACTGCTCATATCCCGCAACACAGCTACATGTGAATAAGAAACGCCGCGTATCCAAAAGCCAGGTCAGGTCAGGATCCCCACCACCCAAGCCGCGCTAACATCGCCCTCACATCGTCTAGTATCTCCCTCCCTTGCTCTCGCCCCCCAACCCCACTCGCACATCCCACCCCTCTTTTTCCCACACCACACCACCCCTCCCCCCCAGGTTCCAAGGACTCACCAAATAGCGACAGGAGCAGCAGAATAAGAAGGGGCGCGCCCTCCCCTTGGTGCCCCATGCCTCTACGTCCAGAATTGGGGGCGGCCAAGAAGCGCGCCGAGAGCCAGCCAGCCGGAGCCCCCCAAGTCGGTCAGCCAGTCAGCAGCCCCTCAGCTAAAGTGGAGCCTCCAACAGGGGGTGGGGCTACAAAGCAATAACCCGAGCGCGAGGCAGAGCAGCGAGCAGCCCTCGTCCGCCGGTTCCCCGCTGGCTGGTGGCTGGCTGGCTTGCCCTGGGAGCCGGCAGGAGCGAGGGAGCCGCCCGCCTAGTCTCCGCCGTCGCCGCCGTCCCCCTCCTCAGCCCGGCTGCGCAGCCAACCACAGGGACAAACTTTCCCTGCCCCCGCCCCGCTCCCCCTCCCACAGGTGCCGAGGGAAGGCCGGCCCGGCCCCCACCCCCTTAAAGGGGAGGAGGAGGAGGTGAAGCAGTTGCGCTCCCCGCCAGTCGGCAGCAGCTGCTTGTCCTCCGACGGCGCTGCCGAGGGATTCCCCGCGCCGCCTCACCCCGGCCGAGGGAAGCCATCCACTAGTTCTATTGCATTTACAACCAAGCAACCTCCACACCTCGCTCGGCACGCCCCGCAGCCGGCGCGCGCGCTCGGTCGGTGCGCGGCGCTCGCCGCCAAATCCCGCCCCTTCCACTCTCTGTCTCGGCGCTGGGATCCCGAAAGGGGAACAAAGTGCCGGCAACTAGAAAGCGAAGCCCTAAAACCAGGCGGGAAGAAGAAAGAAGGCGGGGGGGGGGGTTGGCCGCTCAGGCGGATAAAGCGCGCAAAGAAGCTCAAAGAGAAAAACCGAGTAGCCCGAAATAGTCCCACACGTTGGAAGTGAGAGGGGCGAAGGGTCCTGTCTCGCCTGTCAGCGTCGCGCGGAGGGTTTTTATGGCTCGCAGCGCAATCCTAAAGTATGTTGACTCCGGAGTATAACTGACTGGGTTTTGCTCCCAGGAAACTTGGGATAGGTTTGCAGCCTTGGCTTCGTACACACGCTCGTTTGCAAAGTAAATTCGGGTGAAATGAAGGGGGAAAGGATGTCCGATGGGAGATCAGGGGCGTCTTTGGGAGCACGAGTGCTTGCTTCTCCGCTTTAGGGGTCGTGTGTGGGCAATATGGGATTATGGGACACGCTGGGGTTTACTGGTCAAAGAGGCAGACTCCACTGGAAGCACTTCCCACTTGAGAAAGGGAGGGTTCTCGGGGCCACCTGCTTCCCAGTCGCAGCGAGAACGGCGAAAGGTCCTCCGCACCTTTTGCTCTAATGGCTTTAAATCCCTTCCCTGGCGATGGAAGACGGAAAAGACATACCTATCAGGTGTTGGCATCCGTCAGTCTCGAGAGACAATGGAGTGCGCCTCCGGGGGTGAAGTCAAACCGCTGCGTTAGTACCGTAGCACCAAAGTGGCCTCCCGGGATGCAAGAAACATCTTTGATTTTTAAAGGCAATCTTTTCCTCAAATCACAAACATGCCTCACAATATTTCAGTGGTGCTTTATGTTATCCCTTGTAGTATCCTTCTGGGCTGGCTTCCTGGGTTATGATCTGGAAAGATGGGACTAGGTAGTGCTGGGTTACTGCTATTCTGTCCCATGGTCACCAGCCGCCAGGAATGCTGAGAAGTTCTATCTTGTCCCCATTTCTGTTTAATTCCTACACTGGAATTCAATGTCAACAGTTCGTTGCTGGTTAAGTGTGGATAGTGTAATTATACAGTGAAGTCAGTAGGTGGCACTAGACTTTGATATACTGTACTGTACAGTATATGGGTGGAATCAGGAGGATCCCAATGCTGTTCTTTCTTTGGACAGAGACAATAAAGTTATTGGCTAGTTTATTTATTAGTGTGGCCTCTAAGCCGTCCATGACATTCTCTATGTCTTTTTAAAAAAATGAAACTGGAGTGTTAATCTACAAGTGTTATCAATGTAATGGACAAAATGTCACTCCATTTAAGGAAAGTCAATTCTATTACCACCACATCTTCACAGGCCTTCCAAAACACCTCCAGTATCATAAACATTGACAACCACTGGGAATGATAATCCACAATAAGGTACTTTTTACATCTAAAAGCTAGAGTCACTGCTCTTTCTATTTGAATGAGAAGGTGGGATATGAACCCTCATGAGGAATTTATGAAAACAGACCCAGAGCCAATATATGTTAAAAGTATGTCCTCTATTGTGATACTGTGCTTTCCTTTGTTATAAAATATATTGGTATAATAACTGCCTTATGCAATGCTCTTCAGCTGTTTAGATATTGATCTCCTCTTACCACACAATAAATGAGAGTTGTAGGTTTTGGCCTACAGCCTCAAACATTCTTGAATTCTAGGCGAGGCTATTTACTTTTCAGATCAGGCAACTGATGCTGTTGATTTAATTACTGTGGGTGGTTGTTTGTTGTTTGAGTTTCATTTTTAATCCACAGGTTTGATGAAGGAAAGGTATGTTGGTTTAACACTACCTGGGGTCATCTGGAAAATAATTGTTACTGCTTCCTTGTTTCCCTGAACTGCTGTAAAAATACAGACCACAGACCAAAAAAGATTTCAATTTCAATATATTTCTGTTTTCCAGGGCATTTATATGGCAAAACCTGCATGCTACTGCCTTCATGTCAGTTAAGCTAGCCTTTGGAAGATAAAAATGGAGGCACATCTTTCCAGAAGCCAAACGTCTGATGCGGCTGTTGGCTATTGTTTCTGGGGCGCCTGCACCAAACGGAAGCTGTGCCTTGGTTTTCTAAAGTTTCAGAAGTCGAACGGACTTCTGGAACGGATTACGTTTGAGAACCAAGGTACCACTGTATGTCTTTAATGTACTGGTATCTTGATATATGGTGGGAAAGCATATGGAATTTACATCCAGATAGGAATGTGCAAATCCCCTTTGAGAAATTTTGTTACTTCTATTTAAATTGTTTTCCTGATTTCACTTGGATCTTCTGCCTGCGGCGGAATATCCGAATTTGCTTCCAATGTGACTTCATGGAAATACAATTACAACCTAGGACATTGGAAATCACTATCTCTCTCACACAGCAATCCCAGAAGTGTCATTGGGAGGGGGGGGCATCGAGTCAAGACAGTCCAATATTAAATTTTAATTCAAAAGGAATCCCAGCTGTCCTGAAAATACAAAGTTTGTGAACATAGCAGAAACTTGCTCATTTTTCTCAATCTCAACTTTCTTTCTGTGCTAGGGTGGCCAACAAGGAGCCCTACAGATATTGCTGGACAACAACTCCCATCAGCCATGACCATTGGCCATGCCGGTTGGGGTTGATGGGAGTTGGAGTCCAAAAGCATCTGGAGGGCATATTGGCTATTCCTGCTCTCTACACATTAGTGCTCAGTTCAGCAGCTCCCTCCATAGCAAAGGTTGGCTCTCATTGCACAGCAAGCAATGTTGTGTCATTGGCCGCTGAATCCTAGACAAGAGGGATGTGCCTCATTCCCGTTTCCCTTTGTTAATTAGCCATAACTTCAACAGCAGTCTATATTTTGCCTGATCATCCCTGAGTAATGTTAGAGTTTTGTCACACCACTCTTCTGGTGGGTAGTAGTTCTTGCTCAGCCCTCCCATTCCTGCCCAAGCAAATGCTGTTTCTTTCATCAAAACTCTGTGCCTTTGTCTGCAAACTGGCTAACACATACTCCTGTTCTTCTCTACCTGCAGCAGAACACTCTTCCTACCAATTTCACAGAAAACAAAACTTTTGTTCTATTGCTGCATCAGTTTCCTGACCAGCCAGCAGTACCAACATCTTTTTATTACCAGTAGTAGTAGTAGTAGTAGTAAAGAGGGGGGAGGACTTGGGTAACTACCAACTGATGAACTTGGCATTGATACCAAGAAACATCCTAGAACAGATAATTCGGTATGTCTGTGAACCCTTGGAAAAGGATACCATGATTGCTAAGACCCAACATGTATTTCTCAAAAACAAGTCATGCCAAACAAACCTCTCTCTTTTGTGTATATATGTTACAAGCTTGGTGGATCAGGGGAATGCTGTGGACATAGTGTATCTTGATTTCATAAGGCTTTTGAGAAAGTCCCCTATGATATTCTTGTGAGGAAGCTGGTAAAATGCGGGTTGGACGAGGTAACTGTTAGGTGGATTTGTAGCCACCCAATATGATCAAAAGTCAGAAAATCAAGTCTAATGAGGAATACTTGAAGGAGCTAGGTATGTTTCACCTAGAAAAGAGGAGACTGAGAGGAGATATGATAGACATCTTCAAATATATTAAGGGCTGTCACATGGAAGATGGAGCAAACTTGTTTTCTCCTGCTCTGGAGGGTAGGACTCGATCCAATAGCTTCAAGTTACAAGAAAGGAGATTCCGACTAAATCTCAGGAATAACTTTCTGACAGTAAGAGCTGTTCAACAGTCATTGGAGGTTTTTAAGTTGGATGGCCATCTGTCATGCATGCTTTAGTTGAGATTCCTGCATTGCAGAGGGTTGGACTAGATTACCCTTGGGGGCCCTTCCAACTCTACAATTCTATGATTCTATAGTAGTAGCAGAAATTATTTGTAGCTTTCCACAAATAAGCCCCAAATCCATAAAACACACAAAGCTTTTCATCATCAGAAAAAGGTGCCTCAAAAGGTAATCTGAACTACTATTAGATATATTCAGAGTTCATAGATATGTAAACAGAAGTACTTTATAGCTACAACACAATGGCACTGCTCTCAGTTTACACAAAGATCAATTACTTTTCCAGATACTAAACAGTGAAAAATCAAGCCTATTGTGTTTTTTCTCTTTCTCTTTATTTGAAAGATGCTGAAATCAGAGGCTGTTTCACAGATCATGCAGATATAGCTAGTGAAGAGGCTGGGGTTTGTTTGTTTTTTGCAGTTTTGCTCCTTTTTGCATGCTTCAGGTCCCCCATTTGCATGTTGCTTATTCTTGCCTTATTTTTGATGGACTGATACACCGATTGATTTAGGCCATTTCCCCCACAATTTCCATTTTGTAGCAATTTAAGCTTTCATCTGAGGTGTCAGATTTAAGTCAAAGACTTTCAAAAAAAACACCATAAAGCAGTCAAGTACCTTTTCCCATTTTAAAAAAAATATTTATTTATGAGGTTCACAGTAAATGTGTGATCAATTGTTTGTTTCAATGGGAAGATTCCAATTTGACTTTCATGTATGATAGTTAGATACTGTTTTATTGTTTTGTTGCTGCTGCAGCAGATTTATTTAGTTACATTTCCTCTAACACGAACACCTCTGTTAATTGCTGGCCCAAAGAAATCTCCCATTTTCTGCACCGGGATAATGAGTTACTTCAGGCATATCTCAGGAGAGTGTCCAGAATAAAGAATTAGCTGAAAGGATATGTGTGTGCACTCAGTTTATGACCCTGAAATTTAGATATAAACAGGATTCCCAAAGCGCTTCCCAGAGAAACACGATACCCACACCGCTAAGTTTTCTTTGCATGCAGGCCTGGCACCAGCTGTCAGCCAGGTTGGGCACTGACTGAGGGCTCCAGGGGCTTGGAGAGGTTCAGTACTGGTCCGGCCTGGCAGCTTCATCATTCACCTTCCTCTGGATGCTTTTCAGTAGTGGGCAGCAGTGCCACTTTGGAGCAGCAGCCAAGCCCAACTCCTGTCTGCAGTGGCCTCCCAACATTCTAAGGTGACCCAAATGTGATGCCCTGTCCCTTTAGATCTATGACATGTATCCAGGTAGTGAAGGAGCACTGGTGAATCAGACCAAAGACCTATCTAGTCCGGCATTCTGCTTTTACAGAACAGATGCCTATCAGAACCCCGCAAGCAGGAAATGAGCACAGTAGCCCTCGCCCCACTCACATTCCCCACAGCTGCCCTTGGGTCTGGTTCAGAAGCTCCATCTGGTGCAAAATGCAGTGGCCAGACTGCTGGGGGGGGGCGCATCTGGCAATAACATGTGACACAATTGTTAAAGCAGCTGCACTGGCTGCCCATCCACTACTGAGCGAGGTTCAAGGTCTTTGTATTTATTTGCGAAGCCCTGAACTATTTAGGTCCAGGGTACCTTAAGGAAAGCTTGAACCTTATATCGATACCTGAGATCTTCTGCAGGAGCATCACTGGCCATTCTCCAAGTTGGCAAGGCTCACCTGGTAGCAACAAGAAATAGATCCTTCCATGTCATCAGCCCAATATTGTGGAACACCCTTGCCAACAAAGATTCAGCGGGCGCCTTCTGTTTCAGTTTTTAAGCTCCTGCTGGAAACTTTTCTATTCCATCAGGACTTTGCAGGCAATTTAGAATGTACGTTTCCACAATAGTTAGCTGGTGCCTGTTTTTAACTTTTTATATGGATTTAATTGTATGGCTTTATGTACTGTCCTTGTAAACCACATTGATATTCTTTATGAATAGCTGTATATAATAATAAATAAATGAACTTGTGTTTAGAGGCATATCACATCCAATACTCCACCACTGGGCATACTTTTAAAAACCTCTGTCATGTCCCTGTTTTTCATCTTGTCCTAAACGAAAAAGCTCCAGATATTACAAGGGAGTTAGTTGCTTCAGCCCCACCATCGTTTTGGTTGCCTTCTTCTGGATGTTATTCAGCTCTACAATGTTTATTTTGGCCACAACCAAAACTTCACACAACCTTCCATTGTGAAATTGAGAGTTTTATTTTCAGCTCTGCTCCTAATGAACCCTAACATAGCATTCACCTTGATCCTAAGATCTCTTTCCTTGTCATTCACTGTCAGTTCAGACCCTTTATGTGCAATTATGATAGCAAGGTTCCTGAACGTGTCCAACTGGCTGAACTACCTAAGGAGGACTGAGCCATATTTAAATCACAGCCAGACAATTTCATGTGTTACTATTACCTCCATGGAAATTAATCGAGTACATGCAACATCTTCCCAGCTTGTGTGCTTGCAAAAGGAAAGGACAATTTTATCACACTTCATATATTTTTATATATTTACTTCCTTACTATATTTATTTATATAAGGCCACCCAATAACATTGCTCTTCGGGCACATCAGAAACAGAAAATGCTAAAATGCAGTTAAAACAAGAATGGCATAAAATTGCAACCTAAAAATGTGCAGCAGAAAGAACAATAAAACCAAATAACTGAAAAACTAGGCAGCACATAAATACTGGCTGGAAATGGTAAATCACGGCTTAAACAAAGGCTGAGAGAATAAAAAGGCTTTCTTGGTGTGGGAATGGTGATAAGGAACACAGCAGATAAGCGGCTCTGGGGAGGACATTTCATAAACAGGGTGTCACTGGTTTAAAAGCCTTTTCCCAGAAAGCCAGCCTTCTCCCTTCACTTTGTGGGGCACCCAAATCAAGGCTTCTGAACATGGTCCCAAGCTGTTTAGAACTTTAGCATTTAAAATCTTGACTTGAGATTATAAATGGATTGGAGGTCGGTGCAGTAGGTAAAGCAAAGGAATGAAATTATTGAGTCATCTAGTTAGCAGTCTTAATGATCACCTATGTTTCTAGCCTATTCTCAAAGGCAGCCCTGCATACTTGCCTGGACTACTGGATTGTGGCACTGCCCTTGAAGACTGCCTAGAAACTGCACTTAGTGCAAAACGTGGCTGCTAGGTTGGTGAATGGGGCAGCCCAAAGCAAGCATCTGTTGCCATTCCTGAAAATGCTACACTGGCTGCCAGCCAAGTACTGGGTACTAGTACTAGTATACAAAGTTCTAAATGACTAGGGGCCCAACTACATAAAAAAACTTCCCCAATACCGACCACCTCATGCACTAAATCAACAGAGGAAGCCCTGGTGGTAGTGCCATTGCTGCTGCCGCCTGGTTAGCACTGAGCCACAATGGGGCCTTCTCAGTGCCGCTTCCCCATTTCTAGAATGTGAAGTGTCTGCCTCATTATTAACATTCAAGAGGAATTTAAAAACATTCCTGTTCACACAGGTATCTGGTGGTTGAATGATACTGACCCTGGCAACCTTGAAGTTATTGGCTGTGGGTGTACATGATTGGTTTTTGTTTTTTTAAAAATGTTCTTCAATTTATTTTATTTTTTATTTTATTTTTGCTATTTTGTTGTTAGTTGTTTGCAATTTTTATAATAATAATAATAACAACCACAACAACAACCGCATTTCCATAATTTCTTACGTGCAAATTGATTTCCATGTAGGGAATTGTTATTATTAAAAAGCTGCCGCCATGTATCACAAGAACTGCGCTCCTAAGTTGCAAAGTGCCCAGAGCAGCACAGAGGGTAAGTCTGGATGATTATTATGCTGCCATCACAAAACTTCTCCTTTATACTCCAGCAGCCCTGGGGACCTGGGGGAAAGGAGTGGGCAAAGTTTATTAGAATCTATGAACAGCCCACTGACTTTGCAAAGCCAGCCTAAAGCTCCTTTGAAGCATAAATCAAGAGAAGAGACGGCCTCTTAAGAAGATGGATGTTGGACTTGGAATAACGAAATATTTATTTAAAGATTCAGCCTCGCTGTAGAAAATACAAGAGGACATAAACACTGAACACTTTATATGCACTGTCTCTAGCAAAGCAGATACTTTCAGTTAGGTTGTCACTCCTTTAATTTATGTCCAAGTAGTTACATTCTCACACTAAAAAGCCATGGGTATTTTTTTTGTCCCTGAAAGCAAGACAAATGCTAAAGCCAATATGGATCTGCCACGCTGACTGGGCCAACTTTTCAGCTTTTCCACTTGAAATGGCTTTAAAGTATAGATCAGATTTACTTTTAGACTCCTGCTGCTGTTTTGCATTTTATAACTGATGTTTGCTCAGACATTTTCCCAGGTTAATGACCCCAGCTTTGCAAAATCTAAGCCCTCCTGTAGACAGCCACCCTAGCATGAGTTGGAAAGCTGGAAGGAATTGATTTTTCATGCCTGTGGCCTTCATTCCCCAAAACTGGATAAGTCCTATAAGGAGAAAAAAGAAATGAGGTTCACATTTATATTGCAGAGTATCTGGGAGAAGCAGGGCCAGCCCTGCCATTAAGCAAAGTGAGAAAGCTGCCTCAGGCAACAGACACTGCAGGGTGGGAAGTAATGCCAAGGTGTTAGAAGACAGAGCTGTGGGTGCCATGTGGCTAATCTAGCCTACCACCTTCAGCTGTGGTTGAGGACTCTGTCCCATTTCCATTGATGAAGGACAATTCCACAGCCAACCCTGCCAGCTTCTGGGCATGAGATTGGTGGTGGGGTAGGGAAGAATCTTGTCCTTCACCTCAGACAACAAAATGTCTTGGCCCAGACCCAAGGGGAGGATTTCCACAAACATGCCAGAGACTAAAGATTTGCGTTTGAAAGACCAATGCCAGGCATTGGTCCACAGCCTGTGAGATCTCAAACAAGTTTATAAAAGTTTATGTAGTTTCATATATCTTTCAAAAACAAAACATTTTAAACTGAGGTGACTTACAGATTTGTCACATTAATGTGTGAAGCTCCCCTCAGAGACAAAGGCCAGGTGAGCTGCCAAGTAAAACAATTTGCAAGTTCCCTCTCTCCAGGGGTGGCCCATCCTGTTTAGCTGTCTGTATGGAAAGATTTCTCTGGGACTCCATCCTGCTCAAGTCCTCATTTCTCCTGAGCGTCATGACATGCAGTGAGATGATTTGGGGCCATGAGTTGCACATTATTCTTCCAGAATGCCATCTCTGGTGGGTTTTTCATTCTTATCAACTCTGGTTGTTTTGTCCAATGTTTGGGGTGGGGTCATATCAGGTCAGTCATTCCCTGTGCTAGGCTCCCTAATGGCCTCTTGCTCTAGGAAGTCTCTGCAGCAAACAGGCCCTTCATCATCATGGAGCAAAGAATAGTCCATTCAACAGGGTCTTGCTTGGTTTCGATAGCTACCCACTTTCTTCATGCTGGAGCTGTCCATACAATCATTCCTGATAAGGAAGCTACAAAGGTGTAGCTAGAGCTCTTGATCTAGGGAGGTAGACAACTTGTCAACACTTATCTAGCATCCACACTCATGTATGCAAGCCCAGGTCTTGCACCTGTATATTTTGCACCCAATTCTGATTTTCTCTCTTTCTCAGAATGCTTCAGTTCTGAGGCTGATCCTAAATATGCCTACCTGGAAGAATGAATGTTGAGTTCATTGTGAATTACTTCCTAGAAAGCTAATGTTATGAGGTGGGATTTTTGGGGTGGTGGTGGAAGTAGGCTGCATGAAAGATCCTTCTAACTCCTGGATCCAGCAAGCGTTGAACTATAAACCAGGCTACTTCCCGATTTTGAGATGATCATCTGGGTGATGGGCCATTATGGAGAACAAAGGAAGATGCTCTGTGTGAGAGCATACCGCTGTGTAAGGTGGGACTCCCCCCTCAACAGATAAAGCGGAGTTTAGAGTAGAGTTTGCAGTGATGTGAGCTAGAAGGAAAGCAGCAATCTGGAGAGAGAGAGAAATGCTTGAGGGCAGCGTTTGATTTCCCTAGTTAAGGCCCCTAACCTGGGACCTCTGGAATTTCATACCGCTTGGAGACTGAGGTGGCATGCAACCATACATATAGCAACTCAAATTCCATGTTTTTGAGAATCTCTGTGATTTAGCCAAGTACTACCTGATACAGAAATGCACTGCTATGCCTTTTAAAATGGGAAACGTAGGAAGCTGCCTTGATCCCCCTAGCTCAGTATTGTGTCTCCATTTACCGGCAATATTTTTCCAGGGGTCTTTCCCAACCATGCCCAGAGACACTGGAGATTAGACCATAGCTGCCAAGTTATCCCCTTTTTTAAGGGATTTCCCCTTATGCTGAATAGGCTTCCTCGCGAGAAAAGGGAAAACTTGGCAGCTATGGATTAGACCTAGGATTTCTGCATGCAAAGCAGAGCCTCTACTGCTGAGCTATAACCATCTCCAAATCTGTTCATTGTTTTTATACTGCCAGTTCTGTGAAGAATTTAGTGATTCGTTTAGGTAAGAGGCCAGTAGGACAGAAAGAGGCACACTAGAGACCATGCAAGGAACTAACGGCTTGTCGTCGTCATAGCTAAGCTTGTCATCATTATAGACATGGAACATTCAAACATATCTCTACTGAACTGTCCAAGATAAGGCTATCTTGGCATTTGATGAAAAGAGTGAAGGATTCCTGTGGTTTTTCTTGCCGAGAATTTGCTTGGCCAGTTAACGTGAAAGAAAAATGCATTCAAATGGACTCCAATACTGTAAATGATGTGTGGTATATTACTGAGACACTTTCCCAGAGGTATCCAGATCATGGAATAAAAATACATTTATAGGAAAATACCCATTGAAAATTGCCAGTTACATTGTTTAGCCAGAGTGTGAAGCTCCTATCATTCACAGCTGTAATTTACTAAACCAAATTTATGCCCACAGTGAGGATGTATATGCATGTGTACACATAACAGCATTTGGGAATGTTGTAGGGTGCATTTTGTTGCGTATGTTACAAGACACATTGTTAAGACTTTCTCTTTAAAAGTAGGTTATAAATCTGTTATATAAGTGCACAAGGAGGGAGGAAAAACCCTCATAAATTCAGGACAATTAATAAGGAACTAAAGAGCTATTAAGGATTAGAATATCATGGTGCCGAGTTTCTGAAATGCAGTCTAGAACTGGAATATGTGCACTAGCCACTAACTGGATTTTTTCTGTGTTTCTCCCACAAATTTTCAGTGTGTGTGTGTGTGTGTACACACACACACACACACACACACACACACACACACATATGCTAATAACAGTTGTTTAATAAAAAAGAGCTACCGGTATCCTGCTCAGACAGGATATCATTTCACAACAAGCAGCTTTGCCTTTGGTGCAAGAGTATTGGGCTAACTTGAATTAAACAAGAATTAATAGCTACCACCGCAGCCTGAGCTGACCAAAAAAGCATCTTTATCAGGCTCAAGGAACAAATAACCATCTATAATCCATACGAAGCATAATCTGTAAATTTTGGGACATTTAAGAAAAGCTAGTAATTGCAATGGTCCTGAACTTCACAATGAAGGTGAAGGAACTGGGTGCTTAAATATTATTATATTATAATTATATTATATAATTGAATTTAAGTCCAGTGGTTAATGAACATAACAACCAGCCATTGTGCACATTCCCTAGGCCTCCTGGATAATGTGGACATAATCTGTCCATGAAGGGGAAGTTTGCACATTTTCCCAACAAGCCTTCAAGAACGTGCATATATTGAGAGAATTATCGGGTGATTGTGCATAATCTCTAACAGACCTTGGGATATTTGCATATCTCATTTGAATTTCATATGTTCTCCAGCCATTGTGCAGAATCTCTTATCACGTCTTGGCAAATGCCCATTTCTTACCTGTATTTTGTACATCCTTCGGGTAAGAGTCACATTGTCAGGGCATTATTCCGTCTCCAAGAAACATGCCTTCTTACACACACAGAGAGAGAGCTGGGCTGCTTCTGTCCCACAGTGTGATATTCCTGGGGCCACAACATACTTTGCCACTTATCAGCAGGAGAAAGGGGGGACGCTTCTTTCTGAAGTCCTGCTTCCTTTTCAGCACTCTCAGCTGTTCCCCAGTCAGCACAAGGGGAAATGCACCTTCTCCATGGCCTGTTTGGTGTTGACACTTCTCTCTTCATGGAAAAATGATGTGCACATGCTCCATGAGGCCTGGAACACTGACTGCTCAATTTCTCCTTGACATAAACACACACGCTTAATCATTTATTTTATATAAAAAAATATGTACCTACCACCCACTCACAGAAGACATCAAGACGGTGTAGAACTCTATATGCAAATACCATAAAACATAAGGTACATAAGAACAATACAAAGTGATCATAAAAATGAGTGACTCCTCTTGAAAAAGGTGGGAGCAACTTGGATAGGCCTGTCAGGATAACATATAATCAAAAGACAACAGAAAATTAGCAGCAAGGATGCCTGCCAAATCTCTGCTGAAATAAATTTATATTTATAAATATGAAACAACTCAAGGACCTGCTTGCACTGTGGAAAGAAGCAGGAGAAGTTACCACGTAATATGAAAAGTGTGCCAACAGGAGTTCCCCATAGAACCACCATATGATCCAATCAGGGAGAGTGTCAAGCTGTCACTTGTTTCCCCGTACTGAGGAACCAGCTCCAAGCTGTCTCACCATGCAATTTTATGGGGTGATTGTGACATTGATATGCAATTATCCGAAAAGAGGGGCACTGTTTGAAAGCACCCTAATAGAGCTTATTGCACCCCCCCTCCCCGCCAGTTCCTTTAAGATCAGTGACGGAATCTCATCCAAGAAGTTTGTCCTGCACATTGTCATTCCCCCTCCCTCTTTTTGGGATGACAAGTTAGATAGTTATCCGCCTGGCAGGAAAATGGGTCAGACTGTCTCCATGTACCTATACATTGTCAATAGGTGTGTAATAACAAGCCATCGCAAGATGCCCTGCTGATCAACTGGTTGGCCTGTAACCTTTGAGTACCTCTGTGCTTGGTGCATCATTACAGCAGGACCTTTTGTCCTGATGAATTTTCAGGAAGACCATTTGCGAGGCAGTTTTTGACTTAAACCACCACTGATACATAGGCCCAGATTTGCTTTCAACTGGGAGATTCTTCTAGCCTATCTGATTCTACCAGGTGCCTTTGTAAATCATTAATTATTTGCAATTATCACATCAACCTTCAAGTAAGCCAGCTGGCAGATCTTAAAGTGAGCTTGATGACCGGTCTCAGTTTCAAAGAGTTCAGAAGATTGTTTTTCTCCCCCAGCTGTGGGGTGAAATGGTGACTACAGCAAAAGGGTTCTCTCTCTCTCTCTCTCTCTCTCTCTCTCTCTCTCTCTCTCTCTCTCTCTCTCTCTCTCTGTGTGTGTGTGTGTGTGTGTGTGTGTGTGTGTGTGTGTGTGTGTTGCTCTCCCCTGCACACATACATTCACATATACAAACACATCTGGGGACCGTGTGTGTGTGTGTAGAAGTGCTGGCTAAAAAAGAAAAACAGCAGAAGCAATACAGGAACAGGCAGTGTCTAAGTACGCCTTGATATTGTTTAAATGGTTTTCAGAAAGGCATGTGTTGTATATAGGTTATCTTTAAAGTCCTTGATTTCAAGAAAGGTAAGAATTAATTGCATGTTAATAAATAAGCCCATATTTTGACAGACTTAGAAATTAGTAAATGCAGAGGTGTGTGAACCATTCTTCTGATTATTAAAATGGTTTAGGTTAGTTTAGATACTAGCTATATACAGGTTGTCATCCATTTGTCTCAAGAGACTATGGAGTGTGCCTCCAGGGCAGGGAGTAAAACCATTGTTAGCAGCACCGAAGTAACTTCCCCCAGGCAGTGTGTATAGAAGTCCTGGGCTGCCCAGATGACAAGATCCCCATCTTCGCCTCTATGATGTGGTCCAAAGGAAAGGAAAGCAATACATTTGGCACCAGCTTGGCTACAGGAGTTGCCAGAAGGCGGCATACAAAGTGCCATCTAACCATTTTACGGACTCCATATTTGTGGAGGCTTTACTCCTTAGCCTTTTCTTCTCCTGAAGATATCCTGCATGGCAGTAGAGGTTCAGGATCAGAGTTTTACTTCTCCTAGATGGACCACATGACCTTAAAGTGGTGCTGTGCAATGCTGGCTCAATGACCAATAAGACCAGTATCATCCATGGCATCATCATGGGTGGAGGAATTGACCTGGCATGTGTAACAGAGACACAATAGCTGGGCCTGTTCTTGCCACTGCTTGTTCACTGCTTCTCTTACACACAGCAGCCTAGGTCACGTTTTGCAGTGATTTTTAAAGAAGTCCTAGTTTTCACCAGGTGTCCTATTAGGGAGACTCAACTTTCTGAATGTATGTTCTGGAAGCTGGGCAATAGGGGCAGTGCAGGAATCCTATTGAGGTACCGACCTCCCTGCTGAACCAAGGATTCCCTGCCCAAGCTGCTTCAGGTCATGTCAGATGAACCACTTGAAAATTGCTGAAAATTGCACTGAATGGTTTTTCTGCTTGTAGCAACTGCAATGCTCTGTGCTAGATGTTGTGTAATTTTTAATTGTATTCTTATTGCTTTTTTATTTCTTATATATTGTATTTTATTACAATTTGAATTCCATGGAATTCAAATTGTAATACAATAAAGTACAATGTAAGGAATAAATGAAGCAAATAAAAAGCAGTATGAATGTTTAATGCGATGGATGTTCTGTTTCCTCTCTCCAGCCACATAGCTACAGAAATGCCACAGAGTTCCTGAATGAAGTACACACACCACAACTTGGGAACCCCTGGTTTAAATTATGTCACAATGGGACATATGGGATGTCTCATTAACAAAAGGGCCCTCTAGGAAAGGGAGTATCTAGCTTACCTAGGGAGAGGAATCTGTGAAGTAAGATTGGACTCATGGTGAAGACATGAATGGGAATTTTCATGACATGAAAGTGAAATGGGAAGCTAACAATATCTATGGAAAAGCTGTGGTAAGTGACATGCAGTGTGATAATTTTCGAAACTTAAATTTAGAGAAAAAAGGTCTAATGGTACACCATGGGGCATATGCTATTCTTCACGTTGATAATGCATTAAATTTTAATGAAACAAATACATGTAAACACAGTATATCTGCAAAGCAAAACTACTGAAAAAGGAGATTCAATAGATGCAAAGAAAAATTATTCTAATGCGCACATCACAGATGTGAAACTTTTCTAACTACGTTCTAGCGCATGCATGGAACACTAAAGCATAGATTAGTATCATATGTAAACCAATGTAATGAAGTGAGGAATCCTAGCAGAGTTTCCTCAGAGGTTGGCGGGGGGCAAGGAAATAACAGTGATTAACTGCCCATTATGTCTTCTGAGACCATGGGATATTTTGCCCTGGTCTACCTTAGAGAGCTGGACCATAAAGAAGGCTGATCGCCGAAGAATTGATGTATTTGAATTATGGTGCTGGAGGAGACTCTTGAGAGTCCCTTGGACTGCAAGATGATCAAACTTATCCATTCTGAAGGAAATCAACCCTGAGTGCTCACTGGAAGGAAAGATCCTGAAGCTGAGGCTCCAATACTTTGGCCACCTCATGAGAAGAGAAGACCCCCTGGAAAAGACCCTGATGTTGGGAAAGATTGAGGTCACTAGGAGAAGGGGACGACAGAGGACGAGATGGTTGGACAGTGTTCTTGAAGCTACGAACATGAGTCTGACCAAACTTTGGGAGGCAGTGGAAGACAGGAGTGCCTGGCATGCTATGGTCCATGGGGTCACGGAGAGTCGGATATGACTAAATGACTAAACAACAACAACAACTTTAGAGCTGTCCACAACTAGGATTGGTTTTGGGTTTTTTTACTTCTATCAGATGGGTTTGGAAAGGTCGTTCTGTCGTAAACAGAATACGGCTATTAGTAGGAAACAATCCTGTGGACAAGGAATTGTGCTCTCATTCAATAAAATGTTTGAAGGGGTTAAAATGTGTCATCATCCTAGAGAGAATTTTTGGCAAAATGGTCTTTTACAGAGCCAAGGAGGGAGCCAGAAAGGAAGATCAGGAATTCATAAAGAGGCATTTGCATCTGAGATGGAATAATATAAACCCTCGGGATATTGGCAGGTCTTTCTCTGCTATAGAGGATACTGTCCCTTCCTTTATTGGAAAGCTCTTATAGCCAAGTTGCTACAAGGTTATTGCAGCTCCCTCTCTGGAAGTAGAGGAGTCTCAGCTTTCATTTCATAGGGAGAAGGCTAAAACACGTTCTGCTTCATGAGGCGGCTTTCCATTGGAAGATTTGCTCTAAGGCATGTTCATGAAATGATCCACTGGATGCTGCAAAGCTGAAAACAAAGAGGACGACGCATCTGCAATTACACATATAAATGTGTAAGTAACGAAATAGAGATTATCTCCGTTTCCATGGCAATCATTCTCTCAAAACAGCTGGATTGGCAGTTAAGAGGAATAGCTCCAAAACTTAGGAAATAAAGGTCTTGTAATTGCATCAACTGATAAATAAGAAAAAGACATAGAGTTGCAGAGTTGAAAGAGATCTCAGGAGGTCATCCAGTCCAGCCCTCTGCTCAGTGCAAAAATCTGCAAATCAAGATGCAACCACAGCTTCCCTGGCAGGCGGCCATCCAGCCTCTGATTCAACACCTCCAGCAAAGAAAAGCCCACCCCCTCCCAAGACAAATATGTTCCAGTGTCAAATAACCCTTACTGTCAGGAAGCTACTCCTAATGTTCCAGCAAAATCTGCTTCCCTGTTGTTTCTACCCATTGGTTCTAATCCTGCTCTCTGTGGCAAGAGAGGACAAGTCTGCTCCATCATCCACAGATATTTGAAGACAGCTGTGAGGTCTCCACATTGTCTTCTTTTCTTTTCATGCCCAAGCCTCAGGCTCAAATGCAGATTGCTCCATGTCAGATTCAGATTCTGTGCCTGCCCCCATCACAAGCTAGGCCATGTGGCTTGACATTCCCACATTCATACACCCAGAAAGACAAGCCTAAAGTCCTCTACAAGCTCCTGGGCAGGTTGAATGTTTTCCTCTGATTTCCTTCAAGGTATTACAGCATGCTCCCTCTACCTCTACAATTCCCCATCATCCCTGACCACTGGTCCTTCTAGCTAGGGGTCATGGGAGTTGTAGGCAAAAAACATCTGGGGGGCTGAGGTTGAGGAAGCCTGTGCCGCAGTGTGCTCAAATAACTTTTTTTAAAAAAGCAAAACATCCAGAAACACATGGTCTAGTCTATATAAGCCAATAATAATAATAATAATAATAATAATAATAATAATAATAATAATAATAATAATAATAATTTATTTATACCCCGCCCATCTGGCCGGTTCTCCCCAGCCACTCTGGGCAGCTTCCAACAAAAGAATAAAACACAATAATCTATTAAACATTAAAAGCCTCCCTGAACAGGGCTGCCTTCAGATGTCTTCTAAAAGTCTAGTAGTTGTTTTCCTTTTTGACATCTGTTGGGAGGGCGTTCCACAGGGTAGGCGCCACCACCGAGAAGGCCCTCTGCCTAGTTCCCTGCAACGATATATAGTGCCCCTGAAAAGAAACCAGCAGTGTGTTTCTGTGACTCTGCTAACATTATTTCCTAACAAGTAGAGAATGATTCTACAATAACAGAAAATAATCCCCCCAAAAGGAAGTCTGCCTGTTGTGAAAGCAGCCCATGCTGCCTTATGTGATATTGAACTCTGCCATTCCTTAGCCCTGTTTGTTTGTTTGTTTGTTTGGTCTGGTGATTGTGGTTCCCGTGATCAATAGATATGTAGCCCGCCCATGGTGCATGCATGGTCCTCTCCTACAGAAGCTTTAGCCTCTTTATTTTGCCATATGTTATTTCAATGCTACAGAGGAAGCTAAGATGGGTTATGGATACTTCCTGGAGATGAAGTGCAAAAGAATAGGGATCATTTCTAACTCTCTTCCATTAACTGCACGTCGTCGTCGTTTAGTCGTTTAGTCGTGTCCGACTCTTCGTGACCCCATGGACCATAGCACGCCAGGCACTCCTGTCTTGCACTGCCTCCCGTAGTTTGGTCAAACTCATGTTCGTAGCTTCGAGAACACTGTCCAACCATCTTGTCCTCTGTCGTCCCCTTCTCCTAGTGCCCTCAATCTTTCCCAACATCAGGGTCTTTTCCAAGGATTCTTCTCTTCTCATGAGGTGGCCAAAGTATTGGAGCCTCAGCTTCACGATCTGTCCTTCCAGGGAGCACTCAGGGCTGATTTCCTTAAGAATTGATAGGTTTGATCTTCTAGCAGTCCATGGGACTCTCAAGAGTCTCCTCCAGCACCATAATTCAAAAGCATCAATTCTTCGGCGATCAGCCTTCTTTATGGTCCAGCTCTCACTTCCATACATCACTACTGGGAAAACCATAGCTTTAACTATACGGACCTTTGTCGGCAAGGTGATGTCTCTGCTTTTTAAGATGCTGTCTAGGTTTGTCATTGCTTTTCTCCCAAGAAGCAGGCGTCTTTTAATTTCGTGACTGCTGTCACCATCTGCAGTGATCAAGGAGCCCAAGAAAGTAAAATCTCTCACTGCCTCCATTTCTTCCCCTTCTATTTGCCAGGAGGTGATGGGACCAGTGGCCATGATCTTGGTTTTTTTGATGTTGAGCTTCAGACCATATTTTGCGCTCTCCTCTTTCACCCTCATTAAAAGGTTCTTTAATTCCTCCTCACTTTCTGCCATCAAGGTTGTGTCATCTGCATATCTGAGGTTGTTGATATTTCTTCCGGCAATCTTAATTCCTGCTTGGGATTCATCTAGTCCAGCCTTTCGCATGATGAATTCTGCATATAAGTTAAATAAGCAGGGAGACAATATACAACCTTGTCTTACTCCTTTCCCAATTTTGAACCAATCAGTTGTTCCATATCCAGTTCTAACTGTAGCTTCTTGTCCCACATAGAGATTTCTCAGGAGACAGATGAGGTGATCAGGCACTCCCATTTCTTTAAGAACTTGCCATAGTTTGCTGTGGTCGACACAGTCAAAGGCTTTTGCATAGTCAATGAAGCAGAAGTAGACGTTTTTCTGGAACTCTCTAGCTTTCTCCATAATCCAGCGCATGTTTGCTATTTGGTCTCTGGTTCCTCTGCCCTTTCCAAATCCAGCTTGCACTTCTGGGAGTTCTCGGTCCACATACTGCCTAAGCCTGCCTTGTAGAATTTTAAGCATAACCTTGCTAGCGTGTGAAATGAGCGCAATTGTGCGGTAGTTGGAGCATTCTTTGGCACTGCCCTTCTTTGGAATTGGGATGTAGACTGATCTTCTCCAATCCTCTGGCCATTGCTGAGTTTTCCAAACTTGCTGGCATATTGGGTGTAGCACCTTAACAGCATCATCTTTTAAAATTTTAAATAGTTCAGCTGGAATATCATCACTTCCACTGGCTTTGTTATTAGCAGTGCTTTCTAAGGCCCATTTGACCATTGTGCATTAACTGCACACTCATGAGCAAAATGAATAGTGCCCCAGCTCCCCCTTTTGTACACTCAGAAGCTTTTCATTTCTCTGCAAGTATTAATTCAAGAAATCTTTTCTGCCATGAGACCATGGCTCTTTAAAAGCACTCAAATTGGACAGCACTATGATTAGTTTCTGATCCAACACAGATTTGGGAGTTGCTCTTTCACAATTTCATCAAAGTTTGCAGGTTTAATCTGAAATCAAGCAGGATTTGAGTTTGCCAATGTCTATGGTAACTTCTCTCTCTTACATCCAGGATGTTGGCTTATATTATGAATGTATGTTCTGCATTATTTTATTAATAATACTGCCACAAGTTTGTCATGGCCTTTAGTTAGAAGAATAAACTTCGGAACTGAACTTTTGTTGAAGTGAAAATATTTATGGAAGAGGCAAACCCAACATTTGAACTGTCCAGTTGTGATGGAAAGATAGGGAGGTGTAGGGTTGCCATATTTCAAAAAGTGAAAATCCAGACACAAAAGTTGTTGACCTTTGTTTCCCAACGGCCAAATCCCGAATACGGTATGTCCGGGAAATCCTGGACGTATGGCAGCCCTAGGAAGGTGCAAATATTCCAAGGAATGTTGTGAGATCTGAAGATTTTCTGTGATGGTGACAGTTGATTTTATGTGAGAGGCCTCTGCCCCAACAAGATCAGACCTTGAATTGGGCAGACTATCTGGTCCAACTGTGGCTCCTGTTGGCTATGCAAGCAGGATTTTATTTATTTATTTTGGTCAATTTTGCAAAAATGATAGGGGCAGCCGAGCATTTTCTTGAGCTCCTGGACTTCCAGTGTTGCAAAACAAAGAAGTACCCCAGCCACTAACATGGAAACATGGTCTCATTTGACAACATCTTTATAACTATTATGTTGCGCGCACACAAACACACACACACACAGAGAGAGAGAGAGCTTAATACTAAGACAGTCTCCAAGCAGTTTACAATACAACAAATGCAATATGTTTATATGGCAAACAACAAAACTGAGAAACTGTAGTATAATACAATGCAATGAAATATAAAACAAACCTATAGTACAATTGAATATAAAACAATATAAACCCAAAACAGAAATATAGCAGCACATTTTGAAAACTTCTTATGAGGCAGGGATCCCTGATGTGTGCCCTTTTCAGAAGTGCAGTGCAGAGCAAAATGGGGAGGGGAGTTGGTGAGATGAGACATGTACCTCTAAAAGCACCATTTACATCATCCATCCTTATATTTGTACTTCTAAATTAGATATTGCCCAACAAAAGTTTGAATTCCGCTTACACTTTTGAAAACATTACCCATCTGTTTTATGATTCAGAGAAGTGGTTTGGTGAAAATTTCTTTGGCACAGAAACATCTTTAAGATGAATTTTTTACCAGTTCTGATGCTAGCAAAGTGATGTCGTTTTGTCTTCCATCTCCCTTAGCTTTCCCCCCTCTATGCCATATTCTACAGATGCCTCATTAGTGTGTCTGGACAGGTTAAGATTTTAAAAAGAAAAAAGGAGTCCCTGTCAGTTGGGAAACATAGACAAGGAGAAAAATGGATTCTGCTTCCCACTCGGCTCTCAATAAGCGCAGCTAAAGGGCACAGCAACCATAAACCTATTGCATAGAGATGCAATCCTTGGATGTCCCTCATAGTACATACTCTGTATAGGGATGAGCCAATTTGTCTGTTTTGGTTCCCTCTGTTTCTTATTTCACTTAAGTTCAATTCTTCACATTTCCACATGTTTGTAATCATTGCATTTTAGTGCAAATTTCTCCTAACATACACAATGTTGCTGGATTCTAATTCTTGACCATTGACCACGCTGGCTGGGACTACAGTAATGGGATCTGGGAGTCCCATAACATCTGGAGGGACACAGGATCCGCATCTGGGCTCTCCTGGTGCCGGCTTTATTATCAAGCCTAAGCACATCTTGACTACTGAAACATGCGTTGACCCCCTGCTTCCTTTCGCTACCCTTTTTAACTGTTTGAAATTTTAGGTTGCAAGCTTCACAGGGCAGGGACTTGGTGACACATTGATGAAAGAAACACCCTCAGATCCACACATCAACTCTGAGAAAGAGTAAATTCAACTCAGAGGGAAAGGACACAGACATAAAATACCGTGAGTAAGAAAGGAGGGACTCAAACACTCACTCACACCTACCTGACCTTTCAGAGCCTTAAAAATGAGTTCGCTTCAGTGGAAAACATATCATGTGCTCAGACTACAAGAAGGCACAGTTTTAAGCTTATTGGGGACAGATAACTTATGCAGGGAACTCCCAGAAAACGGCTTGCCCTCCTTCCCAGATTAAAAGGAAAGTGAGCATGGAGAGAAACATGTCCATGAAGGACCAGATACTTGTTAAGGCTCCTTCTAAACATGACAAACTCTCACTAGAGGTATCCAAATCGTGGCATTGCAGGCAGCAGATTAAAACAGAAGAATGAAAAACTAGTCCCATTAAATTTTTATATATACTGTACTCTTTTTATTTTTGAAAAGAGGCGAGGCATTTCATCCCACACTGTCCTCAGACATCCAAATTCTGTGCTGGATGAACATCCTTTTAAAGTTTAAAACATGTCTGGGGCACTTCAGTGTGAAAACAACATATGCTTTTGGTGGGTGCTGAGATTAAGAGAGCTAGGAATCATCATTGAGAATTTGTAAGAGGACATTAATTAAGTGTTGTTCAAATACTAAGATAAGCATCTAAGCATTCTTGTTACACATTGCTGGTTAGGTCTATAGAGATCTCAACACACACACATATCCATACCCTCACTTACAACACATACTTGACTATTCAACTCCATGACTAATAACCATGCACATCAGTTGGTTTATACGTGAAGCCATCAGGATTTATCGAATGCTTGCAGCCTGCTTAAACTTACTGTGTCCAGGACAGTCAAATTTTCCATTGAGTCACACACTCAAGAGATTACCAACAAAGAAGAAAACATTGGTCTGGTCTGGATCATTAAGGAGAGCAGCACAGAGATGGTCGTACATTTTGCCTTGTCAAACAATTATATAATGAAATTCCATTCCTAAACATAGGACTCATATTACAGCTTTATGTGCCCCTGCCATCCCCAATTCATACTCAAACTGCTTGAGGAGCCATTTGCAAGTGGCCTATCCATGTACCTCTTCGGGGAAGGCTATGGTTTGGAACCGGCTTTGTTTTGGATAGTGGGTCTTCTCATTTTGGTGTTTTGGACTGATTTTACACTTTGGTGAACATTTGAATCAAAACTTTGCTTTGGTTCATTTTCCAAAAGTTTAGATGACTTCTCCATTGACTAGAATGAAGAATAACAACAATTGCCTTTAACTTCTTCACTTTTTGGCAAGATTGGGAAAAAAGTCCACAGCCTTAGTAGACTGTAAGACTGACTAATATCCAAAAACCTGATGCATGGGAGAGATTTTTGTTTGTAGGTTTCCTTGAAAGTTTGAGCTATAACTTCTTCTTCTTCTTCTTCTTCTTCTTCTTCTTCTTCTTCTTCTTCTTCTTCTTCTTCATTTGAGAGGCAGAATATGTATAGGCTCTGATAGTACCATTTCCTGCAAAAGTGGAGGGCACTGATCATATTTGCAAAGTCTACACACACAGGCTCATGTGCTGAGGAGACATCAAATATATGGACCTGGGGGAACATGTGGACAGGTGCCAGCAGATACAACCAACTTCCTCTCCACACATCCATCCATACAAGTTTGAATGCCACTCTGTTCAGGCTTCTATGCACAAGCAAATTCAGAAACTCCATTTTGCTCATATGGATGCCATAACATGTACACAAGCAAAGCCTGCTGGATCACATCAGTGCCTCATCTGGTTCAGGATTCTGTCCTCCCAGCGCCCAACCAGATGCCCACAATCTGGATCTAATGACAACACCACACTCCATTCCTGCAGTTCCCAGCAACTAGTATTCAACTGGTATGCAGCCTCTGATTGTGGAGGCAAAGCCTTTGATAGCCTTTACCTCCATGGATTGGTTGAATCCTCTTTTAAAACCATGGATGGTTAGAGCATGGACAAGGATGAGGTGCTGGGTCTCAAGACTGCCTGAAAGCCTTTGCCATCTTTACACCTAACCCAGATATGTGGAACCTCATTCTTCTTTTTACTGATTACTGAGAGGAAAGCCCTCTGCATGTGCTCAAGGGAAAACTTTCAGGATTGCCTCACATGTCCCAGGGCTGAGCCCTGACACTGAAAATAGATTCTGGCTTAGGGTAAGAAAAAGAAAAATTCACACCTAGGTGCATTAAACTCAATTAAATATATCCCTCCCTCTTGGTCTGGCTGATGGTGCAATCTTACTGGATGGGACTCAGCAATAATATAAAATAAACGTATCAGCTTTGAGTTGTTGTTGTTTACTTCCTCTGTGTCTTTGTGTAAAGGCTACAGCACTAAAATTGGTATTTGCTTTCTTCAAATCAAATTTGTCTCCAAAATGCTGCAGTTTTCCCAACCAGACACTGTGCCTTTGCAATCTCTCTCTCCAGTTATCCTAAGGGGCTTCTCTCAAAAGCCTCAGTCAAGACAGCTCATCTCAGTGCCCAGGAGCTTTACATAAGCAATGCCCATTAGCGTTAATGGAAGATGCTTGCATAAATCTCTCAGGCGAAGATGGGAGAATAGACCCTTGGGTATATACACATGCATCAGTGCCGGAGTTCTTATCAGCTAAATGGAGGAAGATGCATTTGCACCTGCTAGTGTTCTGCTCCTTGGGCCTCCCCAAAGAAGCTTCTTGCACATGGCAATTCAAGAAGCAGCAAAATCCATTGTAGTGCATCTAGTTAAGTCAATTCTACAACTGTAGAATCCAGGGCAGCATTTCAGTACTGGAGACATGAGGCAGTTGTTGCTTGCATATCTCAAGCAGGAGCTGGAAGTCTCCCAATTGCCCATTCCCCATTATGATCTTTGCATTCCAGAACTGTAAATTAGTGGAATTACTTTTGCTATGCAAGGTGCATTTGGGTGACTGGCGTCTCATTCCCACTCAGCCACCCCTCACCCCACAAGTTCTCTTGGGTGTGTACCAGATATTTGCCTGACTAGAAACAGTCAGAGGCAGCAATAGTCAGTCTTGTGTGCAGTTGTTTCCTTTACATGCACTATCACAACATAATTCACCTATCAATTAAACTCTGCTAGTGAGGATCATGTTAGGACCACAGTCTCCATCGTCTTCCTTTCCATATTGATCAATGATGGAAATGAGTTGCCAATTTGTCTATCACTCTTCTTGTTTATTTGTTATTGTTGTTACGTCTCTCACAATGTTATATTAGCATTAACACAATAATAATTTTTGGCGCATTTGTTTTGTGGAACACCATTTTTAATGGAACTCTCCATACATGTTTTTGGTTGGTTTTTTGCTGAAATTAAAAAGGCATTAAAATGAACTAGTAATACAATTTTAAATAATTCCTGCACAATATAATGTTAGGTTAAAGAAATAAAAAGCCGACTACATCTATGAGGTCCTCTATTTTTTGCTGAACGTATAAAACATCCCAGCACAGTCTATTACAAAGGATAATCATGGCTTAATAACCAGAGGAGTTCCCCACACACAGACCTTTTGCAGACCACCTATTTAAATATTTAACTAGCAGATCAAGCAATTTCTTTCAAAGCTTAATATACCAGGCATGTCAACACATAACACACCAGGTCTATTTCACCCAATTCACATGGACATATACCTTAAAAAGAAATCCTGTTCCAAAATTGCAGCAATGTTAATCTTATTAAAGTACAAGCAAGTAATGTTTCCCACGTTTTAAAATTTAGCACAGTTGTTAGCTAATATACCAGTGCAATGGGGTACTTGAATCATCGCCGAAAGACAGTAGCAGGGGGCAAATTTACAGCTAACAGAACAGGATTTCCAGGACACTTTTCCTGCCTGTTCCTGTCCGCATTCGTCATCACGAATGGATGGTGACAAGAGCCAGAAGCTCAGTGCTTCTGGATGACAACAGGCACAAATCCATCAGGTGATGCTTCTCCCTAGCAGGGATATGTGGTAAGAGCAAAGGCTGCACCTGTTGAATTTCTGCCTGTGAAGCTGCCACCTCAGGCAGGAAACAAGCTGTATAGTGATGCAATTTGCAATCGTTGCTCTTTGTCCTTGTTTGTGATCCGGACTTAAATTGCCCTTTCCTCCATCTGTATAAAAGAAAAAAACAGACAATGAGGCTGATCTTTATATAAGGAAGTTATAGCACTGACTGTGGCACTGAATACCACTTGCTGGGGAAAGCAGGAACTTGTCAGCTTTCCAGGAACATCTGGTTGGCCACTGTGGGAAACAGGTGCTGGACTATGTGGATTTGAGATTAGACACAACAAGGCTCCTCTTATATTCTTGCAGCTCCTTGACCACAATTTTTCCCCTCCTATGCCCCTGTGAGGTAAGGCAGATGGTGCAGAGACATTTCAAAAGTGAGGGCCAGAGGCACACCCTTCTATTCCACTCAGAAAGGAAGAGATGGCAGCTGTTGCAAAGAAAGCTGAGCCACTCGACATAGATTTTGCTCCCGCGTCTACAAAGAGAATACGTCAAGCGGTGGAATGAACCAAATCCACTGGGGCCTGGTGACGTTTGCAGAGATTCTGAAGGAAACAGTCTATGCAAATCTCAGAGCTGCTAAGAAAGGAGCTTCATTAGCGCAAGGATTTCTGTTTGTGCAATGGGAAGTCCCCCCCTTCCCCTCCATGCACTCCCCTAATCAGATCTGGAGGGGGGACCCCCAGAACAGGTTTAGGGGGTACACATAGGGTATGTGGGGAGTAGAACTGTAGAGTTCGAAAGAACTCCAAGGATCATCTAGTCCAACCCCCTGCAATGCAGGAATCTCAACACGTGGTTCCCCCATCCAGTTTGAAACCATACTGGGGGAGAAGGGGGGGGGAGTTCAGTTGCAAAGCCAGAAGTTCTTGAGCAATGGAACTACTTCACCAGATATTGCCCCTAATGTTTATAGTGGAGGAATAGTGTGGAAAAGAAAGATAAAATGCTAGAAGTGCCGGACTCCAATACAGGCCTGACTCCAGGTTTTGAGGGTCCCATAGGTGGTGGCCCCTCACCTTTGTAATTCATGGGTGAAGGTCCCTGGCACTTGCCAAAGTAAATTGTCTGATGGCCCTAAAGAGTGCAATTTCTAAGAACGAGCAAAAAGTTGGAGAATCATGAAATGGATCCGACTATGTAATATAAGAGGGTGTATTTGGCATCATATACCTAAGCTTTAGCAAGGATTTTCTCATCCCTATAAAGGCTCAGGAAATGTGGACTAGAATGAAGGTGGAGGCACATTTAGCTGAGACACAAACTGACATCAGATTCAAAACGAGTATCCAAAGGAATCAGTCCAAAGCCCCACATTGTTCAGCACCTTCCTTAATGGCCTGGAAATAGGTTTCGTAAACTTGTTGAAGCTGTTGGCTGTTTTGTAAACTTATTGAAGAGACTGGCAAAGATAGAAGAGGGTAGGCTACAGTTCAAAATGAGCTCCATAAACTAGAGAACGAATAATTATGACAAAATGGAACTTGACAAAGACAAATGTAAAGGATTATAAATGCTCCTTTATACGATGCAAAATACCCAGCTAGGCAATATGTACTGCCAAAAATGATTTAAGTGTTACGGCGGATCACTAAACATGAAAGAAAGCTATGGCACTCTGGCTTTTTCAGTACCTGTGTTTGGGTAGAATTCTCAGTCAAATGTTAATCACTGCAACATGGAGACTTTCCCTATGAAGTATGTGAAGAACTAGGTCTAAAAAGAATTCTCCGTTGTAAATTTTTGTGTTGAATATTCTCTAGATACGGTATATATGTGGATCATTAACGTCTGGCAAAGAACCTTTCCGTTTGCCACACAAAATGGCATGTTGCAAACACCTGCAACTAGGGGGTGTGCAAACCAAAGTAGGATCCTTCTGACATGCCTTGAACCAAAATACAAACCTCAAAGGGCAACTCAGATGTTTAGAAAAACTGTGCAGACAAGTGGGGGAAATGAGACTCCCCCCCACCTTATTTCCCCATAATAGGGAATGGGGAATACATGAAGCTTTGTTTTGCTGAATCGGGATTCAAATATGGACCTGAACTTAATCAGGCAGCATCCAAAGTACTGTTTTTCAAAGTGCCAGGCTGTTTTTCAAAGTGCCAAGTTGGTGTCTGAACCAAATCTGGTGGTCCGTTCAGCCCCCTAGGGTGAATCCTAGCCAGTAACGTCATCTTTCTTTATTCTTTCAGCTCCTGCCACCACGAGAAAAGCCTTGCATGTTAATTGGGGAGGTGGGGTTGAGAGACAAGGAGCAGAGCAGTCTGTTAGGAAAGAACATTTCAGGATTATTGTGAATGAAGCAACACTAAGATAAGTGAGAATAAAGCCCTCCCAACCTTTACAGTTCGAAGCCAGGAGCTAACATCGCTGCATGCTGAATTCACAGCTCAACAAAGTATGAAGAACTGCTTCGCTTAAACCAGGGCCAAGTTAGTTTGCTACCATCAGTGATGGATAAAGAAACCCTTTCCCAAGCATGGACATTTCCCAGGCTCTGGCAGCAGCTCCAAAATTCATTTCACCCTTTAATTCGATTTCATGGAGCAGAGTAAAGAGAGGTGGGGCAGAGGGAGAGGACCAAGGGGATAAGGGAAAGGGCATCTTACAATTCTTCCTTTGAATGCAGTGATGCTCTTGATCAGTGAGGGGTGGGATAAGTGGTTTCCATGGCAATATATTCCCAAATACACACACACATATTTGGCAGGGAAGGAATTCAGTGCCCTGTATTGAGTGTCAAATTTCAGCAAGAGCACAAGTCACTTCCATTTCATCATCTTCCCAAAAAATAAAAAAAATAAAAACCTCTGGCTTTAACTAGGTCACATTTTCTTACCAGAGCAGAAGCTGCTGCAGCCTTGCTCGGAATGGCTTAACCATCCGAGAAGAATTTCACTAAGAGGTGCCTTATATGCCAGAATTGGTGATAAAAAAAACCGCTTCCCTCTGCTCCAGAGAAATAAAAAAGAAGCCCTGTGTGCAGGGCGGGGGCAAAGCCTTTGGAATGGTGCTGTTCAATGGCGGCATTAGAACAGCAGTTTAAAACAATGGCACATTCCCCTAAGGCAGGCCACAGTTGTACACACACTGAGCACATTTGGGGAGAAATGGGGAATGGGGACAGAGAGAGAGAGAGAGAGAGAGAGAGAGAGAGAGAGAGAGAGAGAGAGAGAGAGATTTGCAGAAAGCCTTTATTCCGCTTCTCATTTCCCAGGAAAGGCTTTGTAACATATGCTATTAATTCATTGTGAGTGGGTATGCAGTATGTTTAGTATATGAAATATACTCGGAGTCAAGAGTGAATTTCATGCTCTTTATTCAGCTCATAGTCATCAAGGAGGAGAAGAGAAAACGAATGGCTCTTTTCCCCAAACCGTCTGCTTATATACATTATTTACACAATGGGCCTTGCGTGATTGGCTACTTCAGGGCTACACCTGTGGGCCAATTATATTGTGGATTGACTTCTGCCTGCAGCCTGATTGGCTGCTCCTACAGGCCAATCAGGTAGCAGATTCACTTCTGCCAGCCGCCTGATTGGCTGCTCCAGCAGGCCAATCAGGTTGAGGATTCACTTCCACCTGGAGTTGGATTGGGTAGCTCCCGCTGATTCTGAATCCTATTGTTCTAGGATTCAGCTCAGTACATAACACCATACAAAGTAAAATTTTAGTTTCATCCCATTGATTTTAATGCCAAAGCGTCCTGGACAATGTTTCTGAAATATATTTCACTTAGGATTGATATCTTTGCCCATTTTTGTAACTATGTTGATTTAAGTATCTGGTTGTTTCATTAAAATAAATAAATTGCAGTGCAATCCCATCTTTGATTTACAAAGGCTAGGATGAAGGTGGACTGTTACTAAACCCCTTATACAGGCTTAAACCCTAAACGTCTGGTACCATTTGCCTCCAGACACATATAGCGAACATGTGGAAAAGGAAATGGGGTTGTACCCACTCGCCTCACCTTCAACCTCCACACATGCAATGGAGAACCTACAAGTCACCCTGGATGAACACAATAACTGCATGTGGCTGGAACTGTCAAAAGTGCCTGGAAAGCAGGCACAATCAGGATTTCGTATCATGTAGCCACAGATCCATAGCATCAAGTCAAAGTTGGTTGGCAGTTACTGGTCACTGCCTTTTACATACGGGTTGGGCAGTTGTTTTATCTATGACGGAGGTGGCCCTCCAAAAGGCTTCTGGATTCCATCTTCCATCAGTCCCCAGCTAGTGGTCAGGGATGATGGCAGCTGTAGTCAAACAACATCTGGAGGATGTTAGCCACCCCTGGTCTATGGCATCTGCTTGTATCTATGAATATGGCCAGTGGAATACCTGGTCTATGTTCCTATTGAGAAGCTTGAAGTCAGTGGCACTGCTGGTTTCAAAGCTGTAAGTGCACAGGGCAGCTCAAGCCAGTTTGCTTCCTCGGGAGCAAAGGACAAAATGTAACCTCTCCTCTCATTTTTTGCACAGAGTAAACCGAATCTTACTTCAGCACTGGCAATGGGTCAGTGTCTTGCACTGCAGGCTTAACTTGGGGGGGGTGTTTCCAGAGCAATCCACATAGCACAGTTCTCTAACATCTCACTGCTGTTCCCCACCATCTGCCACCAGAGGAAGCCATCTCACACTGCCAAATGATTAAGCTGGTCCTGTCCAGGAGCGCAGGAAGGATTCTAGAAGCAGGCAAATACTTTTCCATTTGCATAGCCTGGTCAGCCTGCATCAGTTCTGTCTATGCTGGTTGATTGATCCCTCTCAGATTAGTAGAGCCAGTCATTTCCAGGTCGGGCTGGGAAAGGTCCCTTGCTTGAAATCCTGGACAGCCCCTGCCAGTCAGTGAAAACAATACTGAGCTAGAGAGATAGTTGGCGGATACCCAACAATTAGAGCCAATAAGAGATGCTATGGAGAGGCTCGCAGGGTCCAAGTCTGAGCATTCATTGCAGAGTGAAGTGGGAATGGCTTTGCTGTGCATCCAAATGTTCAGTCGTCTCTTGAATTTAACAGAGCTCTTTTGGCCTCTGCTATCTTATGGCAATGAGCTTCACACATTAATAATGCATAGGGGCCAGTTTTAAATATATTGCCTTTTAGAGACATTAAGGTCCTCTTGTGCCTCTATTATTAGAATGGGAAACAGGGTGTAGATAATTTACTTCCATTCATTATTTTTAATGCGTCTGCCATGGCCCTTATTCTTTGGCTCTGTAAATTAGGCATCCAGTATTTTCATTCCATCTTCATCTTGGGGGCTTTCCATGCTGATAGCACATGGCTTTTCTCTGTCTCTGGGCACCTTCAGATTCAGCTGTTTCTCTGAGATAGGCTGAACCTGGCGCCCTTCAAATGTACTGCAGCTCCCAACCTTGAGACATGCTGACTGGCGCTCTTGGGAGTTGTAATCCAAACATCTGGAGGCTGCCCATTTAGGGGAAGGCTAGATGAACAGTCATAGTTCTACTATTCCTGGTGAAGAATCCTCAAGGATGTATACAAAGCAATTATAATACCAGATTGTTACTTTATAGTAGGACTGAACATTTCAGTTTGTAGATTCAATGTACAGCACCCCAGTGGTGAGGTTGCTGTCTTGATCAAAGACCTGTTGCTCACACTGGCCACAGTGGAAAGAGGAGCAGGAGTATTGGGATTGATCCAGGCTGATGATCGTGCCAATTCCAGCAATGAGGCTGGCTTGAGATCCTGGAGGTTCCTGGCTAGCTCAGCCCTGCCATCTCCTCAAAATGCCCAGCGGAGGCCTTTCTGATTGCTCCCACCAGCCTCCAGGCCTGACGTTTCATCTTAGATGAAGCATGATGAAAGCAGAGGCCAATGGTCCAACCAATGGTGCAATCAAGCCTGTATATGTCTACTCAGATGCATGTCCCATTGGATTCAAGGAATTGTTCACACTTCCATTTGTCCCATGCCTAGATAGCACAAGTCTGAACAGTTTTCAACTACATCTGCAGTTTCTAGTCCAAGCGATTTTCCACTTGCGCTGTTCCTTTCCCAGGAAAAGCCTGTTCTTTGGTGCTAAACTGGAGCAAGAGTTAATCCATAGTAAACCTGAATTGCCGTTTGCTCTGATTGAGCACTTAAGAGCAGTGTCCCCCAGGGAAAAGCAGTGGGACAAGATAAAGTTACTCCCAGATAAATGAGTTTAAGGTTTGCAACCTAAAGCACATGTGTGACTAAACCTTCTTTAGCTGTTTTAGATGGTGAGAGAAGGAAAAGTACTGTACATGCTCAGTGTACAGTTGCAAAGAGAACCAGATGCAGACAGATCAAAATAGATTTTCCTAGAGCAGAAAAAAGGCATTCATTTCAGTGAAGTCTATTTATCTGCCAAATTGTAATGCATTTCCAGCTGGTTTGGCTATGGCTAGGCTAAAAAGAAAATTCAGGATTATTATTATTATTATTATTATTATTATTATTATTATTATTGAAAGGCAAAACATATTTATTTCACTTTCCCTTGGCTCTTTTGGGAAAATGGCTGATTTATATTTGCTCAAGCTTTCAAGATTTCACATCTAAAAAGAAACTGGGCCAGGGAAGCTGATTCAAGTTCCAAACAGCTGGAAATGAGATGGTGACGACAGTGAGGGAGGAGGCTAAAGTGGAAATCTTAATCCACTTCAAAACTGAGCTTTCTCTAATATAATACAGAAGCCCCTCACATTTGCATGTACCTCACATTTACAGGTTAGTGGCAGAGCCATTCATGGGATTACTGCAAGCTCATTATTTCACTTCTCCGGTCATATGGCAATCTGCATCTTCCCATGTAGTCCAGCATCCCGTTCTCACATTGGCCAGCCTATGAGAAGCCCGTAAGCTTGTGATTCCTAGCAGATGGCATTCATGGGCATACTGCCTCTGACATCAGGTGTAGAACATCATGTGTCCCAGTGGCCTCAGAGTGCAGCAGCCATCACAAATCAGAGACTATGGGAATCTCCAGCTAAGGTGTTGGACCCTGAGCCTCCTGCTGGAGACTGAGAAACCACTGAGCCTGAACTGACAGACAGGAGCCCACAGGGTGCAAAGCATAACTGGTGAAGGATGTGGCTCAGGAAGGTGTGCTACCTGGGTAGAGCCCCGAGGGCCAGGTAAAGAAACAGGGGTTGCACATGTCAGTGTTTGAAAAAAGCAAAGGGTTCTGACTTCCTTTGTCTCCTCAGCCTGGTCCTCAGACCCTTGTCGGCATAAAAGAGTCCATGAGAAGAGTGTCTTTGCAGAGTATTTTCTGCTTTTATTCTTAAAAGTCTTTATCTGCAAAACGACCAACCAACTGTACACACATCTACACTACCAGCTTTCTCCAACCAACCCACACAACACCAACACTAACATTGACCACTCTATTATATATACAGGTACAATTAGGTGAAAGGTTGCATGAGTCATTCTAGGCCGCTGACTCATCCTGACTTAGTTCTTTTAGCATTAAATAAACAGTGGCCAATTTTTAGCCATGACAGCACGTTGGTCCCCTGGGCCTGAGATTTCCTATTTCTGATCTAACAGAAGTAGAGCTACCAGTGAACTGTCCAAGACAATATTCCCTCCCCCTTCCACTTGCAGAAGATGACTAGACTTGCAGTTGAATTGGATGGCACAGCTGAAGGTGGCAAACTAAATTAGGGGACACTGAGCACAATACATGGCTCACTCAGCTCCATCTTCTAACACCTTTGTGCCATTTCCCTCCCTGCAGCATTTGCTGCCTGAGGCAACTGCCTCATCCTTCCTATTGGTAGGGCCAGCTCAGAGCTATATATTACAGGAGATCCGTGCCACATGGCTGCTGCCAAAAACCACAGCCGTGCATCTCTTCCTCCTTTCTTCCTTGGTAATTCAAAATATTTTTTCAGTATATTTCCATTTTCTAGTGTCTTTATCTTACTTCTTTACAGATATTAATCCCTTCCTTCCCAGTCCTTCCAATAACTCTTTTTTCCATTTGTTTTCTCTTTACTGTCTTCCACAAAACCAATTAAAGGCAGGTATTTTGACCAGTTGGCAAATCTCCCTCCCTCTTCTTTGAAAATGGGAGCTTATTGCCGCAGTTCTGCACATCTGAAATGATTTGGGGCGTGGCGTAAAATCCCTTTACTACCACATAAAACTTGCCAAGCTAACAAATGAAACTTTGTGAAAGAAGCTGCAGAGCTGTCCAGATGTCCAGAATAAAAGTGACCTAATAGGAGATAATGATGAAAAGGAGCCATCATCTCAGGGCGTATTCATACCTCAAAAGCAAAAGTGGGCAGTGGAGATATATCAGTAGAGATAGAAGGAAACAAAACAACATTGCTAATTAGGGAAGAAACACTGGCCATTTCTGAACTTGACTGTAATGGCAAATGATAGATCTGTCACTTGACAGAAGGGATTCATTCAAATTGATTGAACAGAAGAACTTTATAGTCTAATTGTTGTTGCATATCATTAGAAGTAATTAAGGTGTTCACACTGTGCATCACTTACAGGGCATATTCCTGAATTATCTGTGAGCAGATTGTGTGTCTATGGATGCGGTTCGCAGTTGCTTAACACAGCAACAAAAGAAATTTTAACATGTGGCTTAATTTGCAAAACTTATTTGCATTTGATGGAGTATGCGATGCTAGCCTGTGATAGCTTATGCCAGAATAAATTAACCTTCAAGACGCTACAATTCTGCTTTTCTTTTTCTTCCTCCAGAGCTCTCCTGTAAATAGCTATCAGCACCACATGAACTGTCTCCTCAGGTAGATAATGTTGTTTGGCTTCTCTGATTGGAAGGCATTGATTCTATATTCTTTCTTTCTTTCTTTCTTTCTTTCTTTCTTTCTTTCTCTCTCTCTCTCTCTCTCACACACACACACACACGAGAGAGAGAGAGAGAGGAGGAATCTATTATTTTATTGCCTGCAAATACTCAATTGCTAGGGAAATTCAATTTATGTGCTGTTGTTTTTTAGAAAGGCTGGGAGTGTGTTTTTATAATGAATACCCCAATGGATCTTAGATATTCCAGAGAAGATTTAGATATCTGCTAGAACTGCCCAGTTATAAAGTCCTTTGTGAGAAAACTGGTAGATTTATCTACCAGAACTCATGATGTGGACCCCACCCCCATGACTGTTCTGTTGGGTTATCTGTATATTAGCCTTGAGGAAGGGAAAGAGTCAGTATGAAATCTAACAAATACAGCACAGATATTTGTAGCACAAAAATGGAGAAACAGTTCCCCATCTACGATAAAGGAATATTTGGCAAATAAGCTCCTGAAATTACTAAAAAGTGGTGTGGAAGACGAAAGTCATAAGAATTTTACAATCATTGGTTTCTGTTTATTGAATATATGAAGAATAGATTTGGCATGGTTATTGACAAAAATGGAAACTTCTCTATGTGGTGAATAATAAACATACAAAAATAAATATTTGTGTGGTGTATTTCCAACTATGACAGAGGTTATTATCGATATATTATTTATAAAGTTGTATGTCAATATTAAAAGTGAATGGACATAGTCTTTTTTTAAAAAAGTATTAAGATTTAATAAACACAAGTTAAAACTATCTGCTGAGCATCCAATTCATGGGACGCTGTGAGGTCTGTTGGCTTCTCCTCACCAAGGTATTTGCTCCCTGAGGTTAAGGACAAGATGGCTCCCATTCCACATACAGAAGCCAACTGGGCTCACAGCTGAATTTCACTTTGACACCAGTCGGGGCCAGTCTTCCGCTGTACCCGAGCCAGTTTTGGATGGTCAGAACGTATTGTGCAGCATAGAAAGCGCTGTCCTTCAACAGACAAGAATGGCCAGAGGGCTTAGAAGCAAAATCACAGGGCTACCAACACTGTCCCACCAACATCTGTTGCTTGGGTGGTCATCTCACTTTGCCCAATAGCATTCATTCATTCATTCATTCATTTATAATATTTCCTACCTGCCCCTTGCCATAAGGTCCCAGAGCATGTTTCAACCCTGTAATAATGCAATATTTAAATCAGTTAAAACTTTTCCATAACTGAGTTGGACACTTAAGAAGGACTTTATTCTGTCACTGGGGGTAGATGGTAGTACAGAGAAGGCACATCTAGATGAGAACTATCTTGAAACACCCCAAGTTTCAAACTCTGATGATGGACAACACAAATATAATTGTTTTTCCTCTGGTTGCCTTGATATCAAAGCTCTTGCCAGCTGTAGATTATTGATTGTAGATGCATTTAAATTGGCCAGGAAAAATAAGGTTTTGTGGTGGATATTATGCTACTAGAAATACTTATTTACAATATGTATACACCATCCAACAACAAAAAGTTTTCTGGACAATTTACAGTAAAAGTGAAAACTACAAATTATACCAGGACCTTCTCCAGCCTGGTGTTCCCTCCAGATGCTGTTGCACTAAAACTCTCATCATCCCTGTTGATTTGAAAGGCCTCAGGTTGGGGAAGGCTGAACTATACAAATTATCTCAACCAAAAAACAGCTAGAATAAATCCAACATACAATGCAAGACAGGGAATTGCAACAGTGCAAAATATCTAAAAATCACTAAACGTTCTTTTGTAAAACTGAGAGCCCTAGGAAAATAATAATAAAAACAAACAGTTTGCTCTAACAATAACAAGAAAAAGCAATATTGCATCATATTTTGACATTTAAATGAAGATTATACTTCAAGGTTGGAAGTATTTCCAATACTCAGAAAATTTTATTGCCCTTTCTACATTTGAACATTTATCTTACAATTGTCACTCTTTATAGGGTTGCCAGACTCAATAGAGGACAGGACTTCTGTGCCTTTAATTGCCCTGCTCTCTTTTGAGTCTGGAAACCTTAAAGAGAAACCAGCAGACCCTTTGTTTAATTTCCAAGCAAAGGGTCTGCTGGTTTCTCTTTAAGGTTTCCAGACTCAAAAGAGAGCAGGGCAATTAAAGGCACAGATGTCCTGTCCTCTATTGAGTCTGGCAACCCTACCTCTTATTTGGATAGCTATTTGGACAAATAGACTGCTTATACTAAGATATGTGTTTACATCAGGATTAATGTACTATTCTATTGATAAGGTGAGCCGACGTGGTTTCTTTCTCTTATATCTTATTTTTAATAAAATATATTGTGCGCTTTAAAAAAAAAATTAATAATTTGACTTTTTTAAAATAAAAAAGGTTGCCCCACTTAACAAAATACAATCCAGAGCTCTGTTATTATTCATCCTCCTTACCTCTCTGCACCCACTGCAAGTACATGAATGTTTGCTCAAAAAAGGAAGTTGAAATGAATTGCAGGATCGTGGTCCCAGGATAACTGAGTGTAAAAAAAGGGGGAAGGGAGAAAATTAAAGCAGCTCATTGACTTACACATCAACAGATGGAGAAACAAGAGACTTTGAGAAACAGCTTCAGGAAAGCAAAATTAAACATAACAGATATGGCTTTCATTAACAAGAGCAGCAGTAAAAACTAATTTTCCATGGATGCAAATGGTTCCTCTGCTTGCTCTGCAGCACGCCATTTGGGGAACTTGGGTATTATGTTGGGAGGGGGTTCACCCGGGTTCAGTCTTTTATTGCCACAGCTCTCCGAGTCTGTCAATATTTGTAAAAGAGCATGTGCATATCTCAGGAGACAGATAGGTGTGTATTGGATTTCCATGGTGAGAATGAGAAGAACAGACATAAGCGGTAATGTAGGAGCCTGAGGAGACTAGCAGGGCCAAGTAAACAGCCTTGTTTCATTAGATGAGAAATGAATTCCCACTTCAAGCTCCATGGCTGGAACAGGCAGGGGTCTCTATTGACAAGCAGAGGCATAAGTACACGTAAGCACGCGTCAGGATGTTGTCTTGCTTCACTGACAGACAATCCCCTTGACATGAGCCAGCCACTTTCAGCCAAGAATAGTAACCATTACACAACTCTCCTGTGGGACAGCCTGCAGAGGCCGGGATGTGGCTGTTACTACGGTACAGAATGTAGCACATTGAAAACGCTCTCTGGAGAGAGAGAAAGAGAGAAAGAAAGAGAAAGAAAGAAAGAAAGAAAGAAAGAAAGAAAGAAAGAAAGAAAGAAAGAAAGAAAGAAAGAATTATACCCACTTCCTTGAGGAAATAAACTCCCATAAGTGTCAGATTTCCAGTATCTTATTCTTTATTTACATTAAGACACCTGGGTATAGGGTGGTATATACATTCAATTAATAATAATAACAACACCACACAGGGCTTTGCCTTTCCTACTTTCTGCCACCAGTTTCGGAATGAGTTTAATACTTGTCTAGTTATGTCTTGCTCTCTTTTAGTACGCTGCCACAATATTTTTGAATGATGGGCAGACTGCAAAATAATCATTGCATATTCACAATTTATTTTTGGCATCTTCTCAAGAGGCACAACCCTGCTTAAAAAGTCAGTTGTTAATACAATATTAGATTCATCTTTTGAATGTATCGATGAATTCAGATGATCCATAGCTCTAGTGCTAATAGCTATTCACAATAGTACCATTATGCAGAACACAGAAAATCCCCTGCAAAGGTTTTAAGGACATGCAAACAGCATACATATCTATTTTAAGGAAAGAGAAGGAAACCTAATAAAAGCATTATTTCACAGATGATTCATTTTTACTCATTTCTCCAGTCACTTCACTTGCACTTCAACTGCAGTAGAATATTCAAACTGTAGCTTCTTTCTTGTTTTATTGTTTTCTAACCAAACCTCCAGAAAGGGTCATAGCTCAGGGGTAGAGCACACTTTCTGCATACATAAATTCCCTGATTCCATCTCCAGCTAAGACTTGGAAAGGCCCATCCAAACCCTGGAAAGCCACTGCCAACCAGTATAGGCAATGTTGACTTAGATGGTCTAAGGTTCTTAGATGGACGGCGGGTTCTGCAAATGCTGGGCATGCTGGGTTCAGGACTATCTCCCACTGGGACTACTGCAATGCGCTCTACGTGGGGCTACCTTTGAAGGTGACCCGGAAACTACAACTAATCCAGAATGAGGCAGCTGGACAGGTAACTGGGAGTGGCCGCCGAGACCATATAACACCGGTCCTGAAAGACATTGGCTCCCAGTATGTTTCCGAGCACAATTCAAAGTGTTGGTGCTGACCTTTAAAGCCCTAAACGACCTCGGCCCAGTATACTTGAAGGAGCATCTCCACCTCCATTGTTCAGCCCAGACACTGAGTTCCAGCTTCGAGGGCCTGTGGAACGCCCTCCCATCAGATGTCAAGCAAACAAACATCATCTGACACTTAGAAGACATCTGAAGGCAACCCTGTTTAGGGAAGTTTTTAATGTTTGATGTTTTATCGTGTTTTAATATTCTGTTGGGAGCACTTTGGTTTCATAAACTAGTGGTATTTCATGTATTTTACAGACATCATAGCCTGCATTGAGGAGGAGGTCAGGAGAAAGATGGGGGGGGGAAGCTCAGTAATATGGAATGCAAGAACCCCAGTTTGCTTTCCTAAGAACAGATCAACAAAAGGAGAATCTGATCAAAGGTCCATTTAGTCCTGCATTCTGTTCTCACAGCGGCCACAAGCTTCCAACTTCTGATTCCCAGTAACTGTTCTTCATCGGCATACTGCCTTCAGCAGTGGAAGCAGATTACTAGTCAGGTATAACCTTTTCGTCCATGAATCTGTCTAATTTGTCTCTTCCCACCTACCCCCACCCAAACAAACAAACAAATACAACATATATTTATTCGAATCTAGCCAGGATCTTTAACTTAAACCTGTGGTTTAAGATCCCAGTGTGCTCCAAAGCTGAAAACTAAGGCTTTCCAGTTTAGACGTAATGAGAAATTATGATTAAAGATGAGACACATTTGGACACATTTTAGAGCATACAGTTAGGCATGGCAGGTCAGACTATCTTCATTCTAGATCACGAAAGAAGAGTGTTGACATGTGGAGAATGTGGTAGGATGGAAGCCCTGAAGATGTGCTTTAAAAATCCCAACTTGAGTGGAAAGTCAAGTTCCAAGCTCCTTTCTTACTCTTGCTTGGCTGCAAAGAGGTGGGAGATATGGAAGGAAGCTGGTGGAAAAAGAAACCATAAGATGAGAGGAAAAGAACAAGGTTATGGGAAAATGCCTTGTAGGTTTTCCCAGGCTGCTTTGCCTCTTCCTTATCTCTCCTTCTCTGCAAACATGTGTGTGCATATCATCTTCACTCTCACATTAATAATATCCTGGAACTGATTAACTGCATTCTTTAATGCTTCTTTCCACTGAAGGATCATCAGGAAAAGTGTATTTAGATACAGGGCGTGCATTTACCCAAAATAGAATTAATCCCGAGCATTTGGATTAATACATCCCTAATACTGTGAAAGGTAGCAAGGGGGAATTCTTTTTATTTATTTATGCAAATATAGTTTTGTTTGGCTTGCCCTACCCCAGGTCTTGAAGAGATCTCTCCCTCCATATAACAGACCTTCTTCCCTATGATAGCCCAGACGACCCCAAACTCCTGAACTCCTTGCATATTTACTGATGTTTTGATTTTTAATCCACTCAGTCCCAGCATTATTTCCACTCTCTTTTCTTTTGCAGCAGACAATCTCGGTTCTAAGCCCACCTATGCCAGTAGTGGCTGGCGTAGTAGGGCCGAGCCACAGAGCTGCTTAGGTTTTTGTTGCAATTCTGGCTTGCTTCAGTAAGGAATGGATAATGTGCATTGCAGACTCACCACCACCCCTGCCACGCCCATCCAGTTAATCTGCCGTGATGGATAAGCCGCTCTGCCCCACTACACCAGCCACTACTGCCCCATGTCCCACCCAGCTCTAGAATTTCCTCTCAACTCAGTGTTTATCCCTAAGGGCCAAGTCTAATTATTAGGCTGTAGTCCTTTACATGTGTGCCTGGGAGTCAGAGGTGCCATCAAGGGAATGGACATTCAGGGCTACACTCGGCAGAGTTACCGGGTAGCAGGACGACCTCCAAATGCAGCAGGGTTGACTTGCCACATTTCAAAGGAAGGGAAGCAGTCGCCTTGACAATCTAAAGCAGGGGTCCCCAAACTAAGACCCGGGGGCCGGATGCGGCCCAATCGCCTTCTAAATCCAGCCCACGGACGGTCCAGGAATCAGCATGTTTTTACATGAGTAGAATGTGTCCTTTTATTTAAAATGGATCTCTGGGTTATTTGTGGGGCCTGCCTGGTGTTTTTACATGAGTAGAATGTGTCCTATTTAAAATGCATCTCTGGGTTATTTGTGGGGCATAGGAATTCGTTCATATTTTTTTTCCAAAATATAGTCCATCCCCCCACAAGGTCTGAGGGACCGTGGACCGGCCCCCTGCTGAAAAAGTTTGCTGACCCCTGAAAGAGTCCCCTGCAAGGCCAGCAAGTCTAAAATAGCTGCTCTGCTGGTGGGAATAAGTCCTATGGAACTCAAGGCAGCTTACCTCTGCCTTGTACATGTACAGGATTGCCCTGCAGATTAGTTATCCATCACTTAAGCAACCCAGAATTACAGCAAATCCCTAATCAGACTTGAACAGAGCAAGAAATTAAGCAGCTTTGGCCCAGGGAGCCAAGAGAATGACAGAATTGCAACCTCATAAACATTCTCTGCAGCATGCCCCACACTGCCATTATTACAGTCTTGAGGAGATCCAGTTATTTGGGGGGGGGGCAGACAAAATACCACTTTATTCCATACGTTCCTTCCCACATGCTCTGGTTGCCATCTGAACCACATTGATCCAGATTCCTTTCACCCTATGAAGCACAGGGAAAGGGGGGTGGACAGTAACTACAGGTACCAGGTATAAATTCCTCCCTCAATGTTTAAAGAAATATAGGCCTTCTCTCCAAGAGGGCACCCCACATTAATTCAGCCTCCCTACTAGTCTCCCAAGGACCGGAAGGGTAAATTAGGGATCAGATCAAGTCCATGATCTGACTCAGTGGACCTTACTAACATCTATTACCCCAAGCTGTGCTGCACAATTATAGGCATCAGAAGTTTATCTCTGTTTCATAGGAGTTCTTCCCAGTTAGCATGTACAGGACTGCAACTTTGATGCGGTACATTTTTCAAGGGAAAGAAATGTCTGCTTCACTCCAATAAGCCCCCTGTGTGATGCTTGGCACAAACACTAGAATCAGTGCCAAAATCATGCAAACAGAAGGCAGGATGTTTCATTGAACATTTCAATTGCCTCCCAAGGATTCTGACCCTCTTTATGGAACAGTGCAAGAAGTGAGCTTTCATAGTGTTATGAGTTTTGAGTGTTAAGCTGTGTGCCAGACTCCCCAATCCCTGGATCCAGTGAGTGTTAGAATTTAATCAAGGCATCTAATTCTTGGAATAGCCAGGCTAGCCTCCTGGTGAAGTGATACCCTGGGTGATTAAGGGAGATTAAGGGGATCAGTGTGAGATGGCAAATGGGTGTCCCCACCTCAACAGACAAAGCCAGAGTTTGGAGTTTTGTAGTGATGTGACCTACAATCAAAGCAGCAACAAGGAGAGAGAGAGAGCCACAAATCCAAAGCTGTGGCTAAGGGAGAAGCAAGACCCTCTTTTAACATCATTGTCTTCCAGGAGCACTTCTGATCCAAGTCTATCAGTGACATTGACGTCCTTCCATATCAAACAATAGAAAGCAAATGATGGACTCCGGCCCACATTCACCCACACTGCATTAACCACTCCACTTCAATTGCTAAACATCTGGCTTTGTTCTGGCTCACACACAATGAAGCCACAGACTCCCAAAGAGAGAACCCTGGAAGGCAAAGGCCTTTAAAGAGGAGAAGGTAAGGGCTACATCTTTTTTCCATGAATGCAATATTTTATTTATGCACTCAGCTCTTTGGTTAAGTGAGCCTGAGGGGCTGAGAATCTGCATCCATAGAAGCTTTTAGCTATTGTCTTCTTGGATGTGGCTGGAAGTCTTGGAATGGAATGAATTGGAGCAGGACCCCTTGACAAGGCAGCAGCAAATTGCCAAATGCAAGGAGATAAGAAAGCCTGTTAAAAGGTCAATCTGTAGTGATTGCTAATAGCTTGGGGTGACTCACAAGCCACAGGAGTGGTCTGTTTCTGATATTCCATTATGCCCAGTGTGGCTTGTTGGAAGCTCTGTAGTGTGAAAAGGCAAAATAGAGCAAGTAAATCATTTCTTATTGATTGGCAACTGAGAGGCAATCCACTGGCCATCTTGAGAATTCTTCCAAGGAAACCACCCAGAGAATAAAAAGAGGACTCGCTTGTGTTGGAAAGGCTTGCTGGTCTTCTGGGTGTAATTTAAGAACAAAAATTGAGAATCTGTGACCTCTGGGCTCTTCTGGAAATCTAACTCGTATGTTTTATTATTTACCAAAATGGAAACAAATCTCTGCAAGTTAGAGTTTGTTTCTAGACCCAATTCAAGATGTTCACATTAGTGTTTAAAGCCATAAATGACTTGCTCTTTGACCACTCCTGTTGCTTTTACACACATTATGATCTTGATGGCTTTACCTTGCTAGGGATCTTGCCATCTGTCTCTCTATTAGCCACTGATAGATCCTCACTCAAGATCCATTCCTGCTACTACGCAGGTGGTCCTGTTGCTACCCAAAACCTGGCCTCTTCACAGCTGCTATTATGCAGGCCAGTGCCTTGCCACACATATCTATGCTACTGTGTGGGAAAACCTCCACAGAGGAAACTGGTGACGACATAGGAACCTTCCATACTAAGGCTGCATACACACTATAACTTTAAAGCAAAATTGAAGCACATTATTTCCCTCAAAGAATTCTGGGAACTATAGCTTCCCAGCAATCCCTAACAAACTACAGTGCCCAGAATTCTTTGAAGGAAAGAATGTGCTTCAAATGTGCTGTAGGGTTGCTATAGCTTTTTTAAAAAGCTGCCCCCCCTAAATTCACACACAAAAATTCAACACTTCTGACATGGGTTGCCATACGACAGGGTTTTCCCGGTCATTTTTACCGATTTTTGGACATTCTGTCTGGACGCTATTTCTGACGCATCCCGGATATGTCTGGCAAATTCAATGTATGGTGTGATCTGCTACATGCCCCCCATTAACTGCTTTTGCCCAATATGTGCTTCAGCTGGGATAAGGCATGCGACTTAGGGAATCCTTGGGCTGAAAAAGATTCAGAGATACCTTGGCCTAGAGAAATCTTGCAGCAATATCACAAGAAAGGTAGATGCTATTGGGCTATAACTGCCATCATAGCTAATAACTGGTCATGCCAACTGAGACTGATGGAAACTGGAATCCAACCGCATGTGCTGGGTCCTATTCTGGCCTTGAGCAGGAGCTCATGGAGCGAAGCAGGCTGGTTATCGCAGCACCAAGGAGAGCTCCCAGAGAGCAACGTTACACCAATTCCATAGATTTAATGCAAGTGGCTTCCCCCAAAGAATCCTAGGAACAGTAGTTGAGGGTGCTCTGTGTGGGGTAAACAAAAGTACCCAGGATTCTTTGGGGAAGGCCATGTGCTTTAAATGTATGGTGCAGTTACGACCCACCAACAAAGGGTGGGTGTAAATTGAGGCCTTTTGTCGCCAGTTCACCTGTTCTATGCTCCATCCATCTCCCTTTGTCAGGGCACAAAGAACTCTAAAAGGCCCCGTCCTTTGGCCTGAAGATGGGAGGTCTTCCTGATGTGCTCCCTGCATCACTGAAAAGGCAAGGTAGTGTAAGAATCCATCAGTTCCTTGGGTCTAGTGGAGGACCCCTCAATACTGCTGGACTCTGGGTGTCACAACACAGAAGGCCCCACAGCAACCCAAGAAGGAGAGAATCAAATATGGATAAGTTGTTGCTTATCTTTATCCTATACTGGACAAAAGTGAACATTGAAAAAAAAATATTACAAAATTAGAAGTGTCATTTGGACTGCAAAATGCATTTGATCAGCTTAAATTCAGTCTCGCTAAATTTTGATGGGTATTTTCTAAAACACATCACTTCACTGATGTCCTCTCCAGAGATGTCCTTATCCTCTGCTAGCTCTTGTTAAGACGCATCATTCTAGACATCATGGAGAAGCCCCAGGAGAGCCATTGAGTAAAAGCAAAATCACAAGAAGCAACCCACAGCTGAAGCATTGAGATTTAACAGCATCACTCAACAGCTTAGTACTTGGTTGCAGCGCTCTTGGCTGACTGCAAAATTAGGTTGGTGCCAACAGCCTAAGAGCTTTATATTCCATATTCACAACAAAAACGATGATCATTTTTGCTTTGGTGATGGCCTTTCTTTCCCTTGCCAGTCCGGGCTCTTCCCCTTGCAGGAAAATCCTCTCTTAATTTGGCCATGTAGAAAATCCCTTCTACGAGAATTCCAAAATTGGTGGGGATGAATGCTTTCCTCTTAAGTTACTCTCCTGGCAAGACTAGTGTCAAGGATCAACAAGGTCAGACACTCACCAAGGTGAGACTGGCAGAGAACCCACCATTGTAATGAGACCCTGAGCAAGTATCCCATTTCCTAGTGGAGGAAGTACCTGCTGGCAGAAGGTAAATCAGCCAGGGCCACATGCTGCATCTTCCTTCAGGTGCAACTCCCACTGCAGAGGCCTCTGGGGGCAAGCTACCATTTCTCAGGGGGAGGGGCACCTGGAGGCTGCAGAAGTGTAATCCTCTTGGGATCCGCTCCCTCCACCAGAGTGCAAAATGGAGAAGAGAGGGCTGGTGTTGGGGTAAAGTTAGCCATGATGTCCCCACCCTTAGCCCCAACTCTGTCACAGCTGAGCATTAAATTTAAACTTGCAATAACTGGAACCCTAGTAACCAATGGTGAAAATGAAAATCAGCGACAAGCCCCAAATACGTTACTTTGGATTTTCAGTGTTGGCTGGGTTGACTCATCGAATTGGAAGAGACCCCCGAGGATCATCTAGTCCAACCCCCTGCAATGCAGGAATATGCAGCTGTCCCATACGGGAATTGAACCTGCAACCTTAGTATTATCAGTACCACGCTCAAACCAACTGAGCTATGCGGAGCATAAATACAGGGGCGTACCCAGGGGCAAGGCACAGGAGGGGAGGGGCCACAAAGTGGGAACGTGGGTGGGGCTATGGAGCCCAGGTGAAACTGACTCCAGTCTCACCTAGGCGCCGTGAAGCTTTTGCAGTCGGAGGCGCCGGGGCTCCACTGACAGCACGCAGCCAGGGCGCCTGCTCTGGCCCGCCGGGTTGCCCCCGGTGCACTATGGCCAGGACCCCAGTGGAGTGCGCAGCCATGGGCAAGAGCAGCGCTGCCGGCGGGGCTGGTGGGCAGAGCGCGAGTTCAGCGTTCCTACCCGCCGCGTCCTCCAGCTTCCCGTTGCGCTCTCTGGTTCCCCGCCACGCTTGGCCTTGCCGGAGGGAGCGACGGGGAGCTGGAGGGAGGGCGCGACGCAGTGGGCAGGAACGCCGAACTCGCGCTCTGCCGAGCTGTGCTCTGCCTCCGCCTCTGCCTGTCGGCAGCGCCACTCTCGCCCACGGCTGCTTCTAGGAGGGCAGTTGCCCCCCTGCCCTGTGCTAGGTACGCCCATGCATAAATACATTCTTATTTATAGTAATACACATAAATAGGAAGCTATGTGGAAACAAGAGTGACTTTGGGCATTTGGGGTGGTGCTATGGATTAGCCACCTTTAAAAATCTGCAAGATAGTTACTTTGAGAAAGAGTTACTTTGAGAAAGTCCACCCAGAGTCTAAGATTCAAGTCTGACATAAGCCCTTTTTACCTATGTTGTGGTACCAAATGAATGAGGGGGCAGCCCAGTTCCCTAGATGACACCATGCACACTGGCCACAAACCCCAGGCAATGCACGATGCAGCTTAGTCTGAATCAGGCTGCCTCCTATGCTCTAGGGTTTTCAATTTGGGGATGGAAACTTTGATTAGTCAAGGTTTCTATTCCCAAGGTCTTGAAGTAGCTACTTTCACACTCAGCCAATCACACATCAGCTGCGAGATACTGCTGGTGTGTGCAGGAAGGTCAAATGAATGGGCCTAACCCTGTGATTTCCCAGTGGCCCCTTCATGCATTTGATAATGCATGTTTGATAAAAGCCCTGTTTAGGGAAGCTTTTAATGTTTGATGGATTTCTGTATTTTAGTATTTTGTTGGAGGCCACCCAGAGTGGCTGGGGGAACCCGGCCGGATGGGTGGGGTATAAATAATAAATTTATTATTATTATTATTATTATTATTATTATTATTATTATTATGAACACCCTAGTAGGATTTTAATGGCAAACCATGCTTTTAATGTTACATGATTGGGTTTGGGGCTTGCATGCTCCTTCTTCCCTCTCCTCCCTCCTCTTGCACCCTCCCCGACATCCTGTTTGTGGCAAAAGTAGAGTCTGTGATTATTTCCAAACTATGTCTTGTACCAGGAGTTGCTGGCCCTTGGGCCGCATGTACGCCACCCACCCCTAGAAGTGATTTTCAGTGGTTGCTCCAGCCTCTCTGGCCTTTTCTTCGAGCTGAAAAAGGTTAGCCATCCCTGTTTTACACACATCACTGCCTGTCTACAAATGAATACCGGAAGCCTTCATCAAACTAGGGTTTTCAATTTGGAACTGCGGTCACCTATGGTTTGTGCCGACCATAATTTGCCTAGCTCAGATATAACAGCAAGCAAAGATTTGCTTCTGAAAGGAAGAGTGGGAGAAAATCAGGCCTTGGCCGGGAAAGAAGGAAGGCTAGGAGTGAGCATGTGAGCTCAAGGTCATTCATGAGCCCATATAAGAAAGCAAAAACTAATATCAGCAGCCATCACCAGGGCATAGCTACCACCCTCCAAGCCAGGGTCAGCAACCTTTTTCAGCCGTGGGACGGTCCACCGTCCCTCAGACCAGACTATATTTTGAAAAATATAGGGCCGGACTATTTTTTTGGGGGGGGGGGTGAACGAATTCCTATGCCCCACAAATAACCCAGAGATGCATTTTAAATAAAAGGACACATTCTACTTGTGTAAAAACATGCTGATTCCCAGACCGTCCACAGGCCAGATTGAGAAGGCGATTGGGACGCATCCGGCCCCCAGGCCTTAGGTTGCCTACCCCTGCTCCAAGCTATGGGAAAAACAATGGTTAGGCCTGTCTATCTGCCTGGGTTCTGGACGCCAATGAACAGAAGGATCTTTTAAAACACAGGAAACCAAGTAATTAAAGCAGTCCGTTTCCAAAGGCAGCTGCCTCGTTAATGCCCAAGGGCAAAACATGTGCAACTTATCAAAACAGGTTTATTTACCAACATACATCAAGATAGTCATAGCATAAAATAAATAACCACTTCTAGCTATCTCGACTCATTGTTTGACACTGGTGTAGAAGGTCAAACAAGCCTTGAAAGCTTGCAGTTACATTACAATGATCCTTTGTGCAAGATATCTTAAAAGCTCTAAGATGAATCTCAACCTCCCAGACTTAACACATGGGTGGGTAACCTACAGCTTGCATAAGGTACAGTGAAGACAAAGGATGGTACACAACTAGGTTTTGCTCAGAGTATACACATTGAAATTAGTAGACGCAAGTTAGTTAAGGTCATTAATTTCAGTGGGTCTACTTTGAGTAAAATGTGGTTGAATACCACCCAAGGGGCCTTGTTTAAAGAGAAAAAGCCCAAAGTAATGTGCAAACAAATATGCCCTACTTCAGTGGCATGGAGAAATCAGGATCCTGAATATCGCTAATGGCACCAGGCCTACAAAGTATACACATCTTTTAATTGAAAATCCAGCAGGACATATAAAAAGGTTTGCACTACAACTTTTCTCCACAGGACTCCCTGGTGCAATTTAATAGGCCAGCCACTAACTGTGGAGGAATTGGATGAAACAGAAGAAATAAAGACAATAGGTATTGCATGAACATTGATTACAGTCGACAGAGAGTGAAGATCCAAGGACTCCCTGCCTCCAAAACAGAGTTTTGTAGTCAGGTCAAGCAAGCCAGAAATGTGATTAAGATCATACAGGCCAAAGTTCAACATTTGCATCTTCCCCTGTATGGAGAACTGGAGCAAACAATAATTGGGGTTTCTGTGGACTCCCATTTCTTCCAATTCAGTAGTAAAATACAGGTTTTCCCAGGTAAAGCGGTGGGGCAAAACAACACCACCACTTAGATATAGAGGTGGATATACCATACCTTTTCCTAGAAAGCACAGCAAAAAAGGAAGTGAGACTAACTGAGTCCACATCTGCACTATCTACTTAAAGCAGTATCATACCACTTTAAACAATCAAGGCATCCCCCCAAAGAATTATGGGAACTGCAATTTGTTGAGGGTGCTGAGAGTTGTCAGGGGCTCCTATTCCGCCCCTCACCCCACAGAGTTACAATTCTGAGAGCTGTTTGTCTCATTGCTCAGCTACAACATAAAGAGCTCAGTGGAGTGGGAGACCAGCCAACCAGACAGCATCCAAAGTTGGGTCCAGTCCTAGGGTGAGGCAAACAGCGATCCTCATGGTCAGATGGTCCAGGAATTTAGAAATCGAAGATCCTGGGGTCAAGACGAGCAGCAAGCAGCAAGCGTTATTTCCAGCACCTGACTGCTGCTGGAAGCTCTGCATAAGAAGGCTGAAGCCAGCTGGTTCTCATCAGGGCCTTCTACTCTATCTCCTTGAAGGCTGATCAGCTGCTGGTAGAGTCACTCTGCCTTCTCCCCCTTCAGGCAAAGCTGACTCCTGGCCCATGACATTAACAACGAATCCCTCTTCTTAGGGAACTCAGGAATTTGTTATTCTGTGAAGGGAAACTAACTATACTTCCCATGTTTTGTTGTGGGAAGCCACCATAATTGCTTAAAGTGGTTTAAAGGTAAAGGTAAAGGGACCCCTGACCATTAGGTCCAGTCGTGACCGACTCTGGGGTTGCGGCACTCATCTCACTCTATTGGCCAGGGAGCAGGCATACAGCTTCCAGGTCATGTGGCCAGCATGACAAAGCCGCTTCTGGTGAACCAGAGCAGCGAACGGAAACGCTGTTTACCTTCCTGCCTGTATCTATTTATCTACTTGCACTTTGACGTGCTTTCGAACTGGTATACTACTGCTTTAAATTGGGTAGTATTCAAAAATTTTGGGTGGTATTCAACTAAGTTTTACCTAGACTAGACCTATTGAAATTATGGGCTTAACTTAGTCATGTTCATTAATTTCAGTGTGTTTGCTCTGATTAAAAACCTAGTTGAATGGCACCCATAGGGCGGATGAGGCCATAATTTGAATCCAACCATATATGCTTACTGCAGAAAACTCCACTGTGACACTTCTCCATACACATTTACAGCCTGTATTTTGGTGGTGTACAAAAATATCTAATCTTTTAAGGATTCCACTTATGCTAGAAGGGGGACCCCAGTGATTCAGAAGGACTCCAGCCTCCTCAGCGCTGAGTGGAACAGGCAGTGTCAGTGTCCTCCATTTATATTTATCTTTTGAACAGCCAAGTTCTGCATTTTGTGATACTATGGTGATGACATAAAAGGTTTTGGTATGAAGGGCTGGATCTAGACAAATCAAAGAAGTGTTTCAGTTAAACATTGTAAACTTTGTATGAGAAATCGGGTTGGCAAAAACGGAACTTCACAGCGCCATCTGGTGTCACAGTGTTATAATGCATATTATAAAGCACTTTTTCTTTGCCAATGTAGCTGAGTCCAAGGCCTGCATAATTTTACTGGAGGGAAAGAAAACTAAGGCTAGCAAAGTGGACTGGGGTGTATGGGGGGGGGAAATGAATTCATTCAACCTGGTAAAACAAATGATGCTCTTCTGCTATGAACATTCTACAAGTACAGAATCTGGTGCAGAAAAATCTGCTATAGTGTATTTCTTAATTAAAAATGCAAGTTGTAGAGTTTCTCCCTTTTCAAGCAGCAACTGTAAAAGGCTCCAGCGTCTGGACTCTCCGTGCCTTCAAGGTCTTCATTTATGTTCATCCTTTATAAATACAGTTCCCCACAGCCCCCTGCCAACCTTTATCTGTCTTCTGACAACATGCTTTTGACTTGCAGTCTCTTGGAGGCTTTTTTTTATGCTGACAGGTCTACACAATTGTTTAAAATTTTCTTGCGTTGCCAGTCATTTTAATGATTGCTCTTTACTGCTTTTAATGTGCGCGCTCTTTGTTTTATATTGTTGTGCATCACCCTGATATTTTGTGAGAGCGTGATGTAGAAAAACTGATACAAATATAGAAAATCAATAAATAAACATGCCAGTCCTTGGAAAAATCTGTTTTCAAGTCTACAGATGCTCAAATGACAGATCCCACCCCCCACCCGCAAGGAGTGGAAATATAGATATTGTCTCTAAAGACCAGGCTCGATTTATGCTCCTAGCTACGTGACTCACTATCACTCAACAACTTCCACAAACCACAATCCGAGGTACCAATTATTGCACATAAGTCCAATAGCACTTTTTAATGTTATGTGATAATGAGCTGTGAAGCTACCAGTGTAAATTGAACCAGGTCTTTAGAGGCAATGGCTTTGTCCACATTTCACCCTGATTTAGCTGTTAATCCACTTCTCTGCCATTCAGATTAGACTGGAGTAGCCCACACCTGCACATATTTCAGTTTGTATATGAGAAGGTGCAACTTCGATCTTTCCTGGTCATACCAGCAGCCATTTTGTGTTTGCCTCTGCCTTCTGATTTGTTGATTCTGTACCAACAGAGCATGCATGCAGATTTCTGCACTTTCACCTTATTTTTTTATTTTTTTAAAAAAATATCTGTGCCCATGAAGTATGCAACAGCACACACTCAGGCAATTGTAAATTTGCTTGTGCATTTTCTGGTTTTGTGCAAATCTGATGGATCAATTGGTGGGGGAAGCAGAACCAGAAAGAACACATCAGAAAGAGTTAACAAGCACAGCTGGAAAAGAAATGAAAGCATTGAGGATGCAGTGGGCATGGAAAGGAGAATAGCAGAAAGTGACAATTGAGCCACCTACCCCAAAGCACTGAAACAAATAGTTCATGAGTCAGAATGAGGTGGTTTGGAACCTAATCTCCCCCAATTTATCAGGTTTTCCCCATTTCAGGTAAGCCCGTATACAGGCATCACGCCATGCATGCACGCGTGCTACTCAAGTGCAACCATATATACGTGTCATGCCGGGAAATAAATAAATAATTCAGTTCAAACCTGCAAATGGCAGGAGAGTGCTGGAGAGTCCTTGTTGCAAGGAGACTCTCTGGAGCCTGAAGAGGACGCTAGTGAGGGCAGAGGAAGCCCCAAAGAGACCTGAGACACAGCGGGGCTTTGTTTAGGCTGCTTGGCTTCCCCGTGGAACTGCTGATGTGGGGAGTAGTGCAGCAGCAGCAGCAGCAGCAGCAGCAGCAGCAGCAGCAGCAGCAGCAGCAGCAGCAGCCACTCTCCTGTGCATCCTCCAACCAGCCTCAGAGCTTCAACTCTGGTTGGAGAGAGAATTGTGTGGAGAGACAGCAAGAGAGAGAGAGCTGGAGGGCAGGGGGGAATAGGCATATAGAGGCTTTTTAGAGGGTGCTCCCCACTTTATGCGATTACCCTTATGCAAGAGGGAGCCCAGAACGGAACCCCCATGTAAGTGAGGGGACGCCTTTATATAGGGGAAAGACATCGAGACTGGTATTGTTGGAGAGTAACATCACATGGACTAGCCAAATAAATGGGAATGCAAACAGCTGCAAACACACACTGAATTCTGGTGTGGACAAGCCCAATATCTACAGATGACCCCTTGAAAATACAAAATAAATTCAGTGTCAGATCCTTCACCATGACGGTAGGCTCATTAATTCAAGACTACCTCCCAAAATGCTTCTACTGGGGGCAGCTCCACCACATATGTATGAGTACCTTTCCAGACACAAACTCTCCAACGAAGATTTCGACCCCGTGTTGTCACTCAGGCCAATCTAGCTTGTCTATAAAAGCACTTTTATGCTAAAGTTTCATAGAGTTCTCTCTAATATTGTTCCTGCTCCCATTGGGATATTTGTCCCATGAAACTTACAGTACTGAACTCTAATAATGTATATCTTAGATCAGGCATCCCCAAACTGCGGCCCTCTAGATGGTTTGGCCTACAACTCCCATGATCCCAAGCTAACAGGACCAGTGGTTGGGGAAGACGGGAATTGTAGTCCAAAACATCTGGAGGGCTGAAGTTTGGGGTGCCTGTCTTAGATAGTCACAACATTTTCCAGCTTTGAATACCAATGACTCAGAAAGTCACCAGGTGTTGGTTGCTGCTTATGCATAAAAAAGCAGGCCTGCTGGAATTGCAACCAACCCAATATTATCTCTCCAAACATCTGCCAAGATTTCTTTGTCTTAATATCAAAGTCTCATTACAATAAAGGCTTTTCGGTTTCCATATCAAATGCATTTGCCCTTGTTCTGACTAGAAAAAATACAGAAATGGGAACAACGGACAAACCAGGCAATAGTTTCCATTGCCATTGTTTTCACATTTTTTATGTAAATGCCAGAAATAAAAATAAGGGTTTCCGTCTGGCTTCTGCCTTTCAAGAGCCTGAAACAAGGGCGTCATGACTTCTAAATGTGTGAGACAAGGTTCCTGTGCTGACCCATGCCTTACCACAGTCCTTCAGCAAAAATGGGAGATGTTGCCTTATTTAGAAAGTATCCAAATAGCGTTGGAGGTTAGATATTCCCCAACCACCTTGTCTTGATTTATTGTATAAAATGTGCACACTCAGTGAGCTTCCAAACAGGGGCAACCCATACTGTAAATGGGTGGTTCGCATATCACAAGTGGGTCGTTCACAACAGTGAGTTTCTGGGGTTTTTTAAATGTATGTAATTTCCCCCAGAAAGGGTAGATCTGGATTAAGGTGGCTGGGGGACATGGGCTGGCATTTTGGTGCCAACAACATTATGTAGGCACTGTGACAAAAATTATTCATGGGAGCATCCATACCACAATAAACACCCTTCAGGAAGCGCCTTGGATCCCAGCATTTAGTTTGGAAACTAAAACTGCTGAATATGGTTTGCCAGGATTTGATGGTCCTTTTTTCTCTCAGGAATACATTTTTTAAAATGAATATTGCAGTAGGTTTGTAACAACACATTGAGTCAGCGCAAGGAAGACAGTCTAATGAATTCAGCACATCACAGCTGCCAGTTTTCATGGCGCCTCATGAAGTTGCTAAGCTCTGGTTTGGTCAGGAGCTAGAAAATTCTTAAGAGTCCTGCACTTCATACAAACCAGGAAGCCCTGAAAAATAGCTCATTATGTCATTGGATGCCAATCCCTGCCTACTCCTGAAAGTACACAGGAGGTGAGAAAAGGATATTAGAGTTACAACACCAATAATATATTTTGTCACAAATGTCTGCTTCCTCCTCCTTAGGGAGAAGTTGCAACTGGCTTTTCTCACCAGTTTCCTTCTAAACCACTCATTGGTAACTGGAGAGTGGGTGGGTGTGGAGATCCACACAATTCCCTGGTTTTCTTTTCTTTTTTTACATTTTGCGTCGTGTGCATAGCGTTTTCCTTAATATCTATTCACAACTAGCTGGCCCTGCCACGCATTGCTGTGGCTCAGTCTGTTAAATGGAGCCTCAGAGTCCCCCTTCAGACTCCCCTCACCTTCAGAGTACCCCTGTTTTACGTGTATTATGTTTACACAGGTGCATCCCTGTACTCCACCCACCCTGTTCTGACCCATTACCTATCCTGCCCCCTCCTCCCCCCCACCCTGGCTCATCTCTGTGATTGGGCCCACCCTGTCCCAACCCATGACCTATCCTGCCCCCTCCCCCCAATCCCCCACCCAGTCACTCTCTCTTTCTTCCTATAAAATATTTTAATATTTTGTTGGAAGCCGCCCATAGTGTCTGGGGAAACCCAGCCAAATGGGCTGGGTATAAGTAATAAATATATTATTATTATTATTATTATTATTATTATTATTATTATTATATTCTTCCTTTCTTCCTTCCTTCCTTCCTTCCCCCCCCTCTCTCTCAGAATTGTAGAGTTGGAAGGGACACCAACAGTCATTTAGTTAAATCCCCTGCAATGCAGGAATCGCAACTAAAGTATCCCCAACAGATACCCTGTTTCTCCGAAAATAAGACATACCCATAAAATAAGCCGTAGGGTAGCTATCCAACCTCTTTCTTGTCTACGCCACTTTACAGGATAGTTGTGAAGATTTAAAAAACAAAAACCAGCACCCATGTTTGACTCCAAACCCTGAAACTTTGGAGGATGGGCAGGATGGCACCAAGATCACCCAGTGAGCTTTATGGCTAAGTCAGAATTCAAACTGGACTCACCCAAGTCCTCCCCAACACTGATTTTTGTTGTTGTTGTTGTTGTTGTTTATTAACTTAGGGTAGCATTCAGTTTAGTTTTTCTTTGAGTGGCCCCATTGAAATCAGTGGCCATAACTAGGCAAGGCCTATTAATTTCAATGGGTCTAATCTGGTTAAAATCTATAAACTGTTCTCTGGGAAGTTCCTAAGAAAGGAAATAATAAAACTGCAAGGTTCCTCATAAGCAACGATGTAAGTGCAAGTGTAATTTTAAAGATAAGAAAGAAGCAGTGGAGCAAGTTATGTGTGGATTTCACAAGATGCAGGCTTTGGGCTGGCAATGTCCCACACATTCCAGGTGAGAGTTTTGCCCTACCCTTTTCCTACCCTGCCCTGCCCTGCCCTGCTTTTACCGGAACTTCCTCCTGCTCCCATCAGTGACTCCCAGCCCAGGAAAATGCTGTCCACCTTCCATTTGCATCCTACCTTGCTGTGTACATCAGGGTCGAAGAGATTGCGATTACATCATGTTTAATCCTTCAGGCTACATGAATCAAAAGAGCTATTGATACTGGATGCAGATCCAACATAATCAGGCAAGCCTCGACAAGTCTGCTGACATACACAGCATTAGCAAAGAAGACAACTCATGCACCTTCAGCAAAAACCGAGCATCCTGGAAAGAAGCCTGGCCAGTGCGGGGGGAGTGTGGAGGGAGTTATAGCAGGAACAAAGAAGGGAGGGGGAATACTTAGGGCAGGCATGCCTGTTCAGGCATAGAGCTCCCCACCCCCACCCCAAGACATGCTTACAGGTGTATTGTAGGAAGCAGCCTCTCCAGTATAATGGTACCACGTTACTGACAAATCTATGGCATGGAGGGGATTATATCCGCCCCCTCTGTTATCCAGCATAGACACTGTGGCTCTAACAGCTGTGTGGCAGGCATAAATTCAACAGGCAAAGCTTTTGCTGCTGTGGAAAAAGCTGCACATGTCCATTTTCCGTCTGGGAGGAAAGAGGCTTGGTCAGAAAGATGGAGGCACACCTAGCTGGATGTACCACACATGCCTCAAACACAAATGATCCACAAGCTTCTAAATCAGAGGGCACCAGATTATAAGAAGTTGCTCTATACCAGTTCAGACCTCTGTGTATCTGAGCCAGTCCTAATACTAGGGGCTCTTTGGGGTCACAGGCAGAGGCTTTGCATCCCTCAACTACCTTTTTGTTTTTTAACTAGGCACACAGGGATTGCACCTGCAAAGGATGTGTCCTGACATGGAGTTACAGTTCCTCTCCAAATGAAGGAGGAGAGTCCATGTACCTTTCGTAGTTGTAGAGAAGCAGGAATTTCAGCAAGTGCTGTTTTTCCACCCCCACTTTCTACAGCAGTTTCTGTGCCCGAAGGATCCCTCTTCCCATGCATGCCCTCCTGGACCTTGCCATCACCCCTCAAGGCCCTGCTCTCTGTAGCCCCACGAGTTGAGTTCAGGTAGGTGGCCACAAGCGAAAAGGCCTTCTCAGCAGTGGCCCCTTGCTTGTGAAATGAGCTCCCCAGAGATGCCCACCTGGCTACTTCTTTAATGTCACTTCAGCACCAGCAAGAGTGTGGTGCTTTTAAAATCTCATCTCTTTTCCTCTGTTTTTATCCCTGGAATGTTTTCAGGAAGAGTTGTATGCTTCTTGCATGATTCTCATTCTGTCTCTCTCTCTCATTTTATACGGATTGTTTCATTTTGCTTTTCAAGGTTTGTGTTTCATTTTTGTTTGTGCTTTTCTAAGTATAAATTCATTGATATTGTACTATTACACTTTGTAGCCAAGATCGTTATACATCAAACAAGCTTGCTTGTCAAGAAAAAAAGAAAAAAAGAGAAGCAGAAAGGGAGGAAAAGAGAAATGACACATTATGGAGAAAAGGGGCAACATAGCAAAAAACCTATAAAGGAAAAATATCATTTACATTGTCGTTCAATAAATGTAAACAAACCCCATATCTCAATAAATCTGTTTTCTTGATTTTTATGTATTGTGTTTCTGTCCTGCGTATGTTTTATCATTAAGACAGTTTGTCAGGTTTTCCTTAAACAATCAATTATAGTAGGAAGTCTTTATTTTTTTCTATTTTCATGAAATACACTGATTTGCTGTCGCTAGCAGTGTAGTAATGAGCTGCAAATCAGTATTAACGACTTCAGAATGAACTTTGGTGACGCACATGCACACACATACACACAACAAAAAATCTTATACTGTATTAGCAGAGAACTTCCATCTAAATTTACAGTGGTACCTCTGGTTAAGAACTTAATTCATTCCGGAGGTCTGTTCTTAACCTGAAACTGTTCTTAACCTGAGGTACCACTTTACCTAATGGGGCCTCCTGCTGCCGCCACCACGCCACCGCTGCACAATTTCTGTTCTCATCCTGAAGCAAAGTTCTTAACCCGAGGTACTATTTCTGGGTTAGCAGAGTCTGTAACCCGAAGCGTCTGTAAGCCGAGGTACCACTGTACAGTGGATGGGAAAGACATCTAAGGCCCTAGTTGGCTGAAACAACTGTTGTTCCTGTGCTCCCCCTACTGTTCACTTCCAGGTGTGCACCCACATTTTTTGAATATTCCATTGCAGGGAGAGAGAGAAATGTTATTGGGTGGCTTATTTGTTTGTTGTCAGCAAACAAAGCTCCTTTACATTTGGTGCTCTGCTGGCTTTATTTCCCTTCCTGCTCTCATAACATGAGAACAGCATAAGCCAGTAGTTGACAAGGGAGTTTCCTGCTGCAGAAGAACAGCCTCACAAGGGAGATGAGACTGTTTGCCCTCTTTTTTTTTGAAAGAATAAAAGGGAGATATGACTTACAATCCTCAAAATGGGGAACATGCATTCTTCAAAGAAGAAGAAGAAAATCAGCTTCAAGATATTGCTACAGAAGAAGGGGAGGCCTGGCTTGTATTCAATTTCCTTCCTTTTTTGCCCCATGAATGGAACAGAACAGAAGCCACCCTAGCCGTCATAGCTGCCAAGTTTTCCCTTTTCTCGCGAGGAAGCCTATTCAGCATAAGGGAAAATCCCTTAAAAAAAGGGATAACTTGGCAGCTATGTTAGCCGTAATGGAAACCATGCTAAATGCCCAAGATACAGTGAATATGCTTTAAGAAAGCTACTCCATACTTGCTCAGGGGCATGTTTCTTTTTTCATTATTACATCACAGATTTCAGGACTCAACCCCAATAATAAAAACAGAGTCAGGTGGCTACAAATGTACACAGAGGAGACCTCATAGAATCATAGAGTTGGAAGAGACCACAAGGGCCATCCAGTCCAACTCCCTGACAAGCATTTCATTTTTATTTTGTTACTGTCTTTTAATATTGTAATTTGCTATCTGTTTCATGTGCCCCAGGACTGATTGTAAATTTATGACTCCTCAGGATTCCCCACAGCTGTATTATATTCTTAGTTTCCTTGATTTTGAAAACATGTCAGGTAGCCACAAACGATGTTGATGGTGTGAAAATGCATTTACTATTATGGGTTGTATTCAGACCTAGCCATACTTGGAAGACATCCACGCAGGGCCATCTCAAGCATGTCGGGCACCCAGGCGCCGTGGTGCGGAGATCTCTCCGGCACCGCCACAATGGTGGGCGGGCGCAGCGTGCAGCACGGCTTCCGCACGGCGCCCCGCTGCTGGCCCGGCACCCTGGCGCTCCACGCCACCCAGCCTACCCCTAGAGCCGGCCCTGCATCCATGGAAATCAATGGGAAATGAATTACTCATGATCCAACCCTGTATATTTCTTCCATTTGTTGTTGTTGTTGTTTAGTCGTTTAGTCGTGTCCGACTCTTCGTGACCCCATGGACCATAGCACGCCAGGCACTCCTGTCTTGCACTGCCTCCCACAGTTTGGTCAAACTCATGTTCGTAGCTTCGAGAACATTGTCCAACCATCTCGTCCTCTGTCGTCCCCTTCTCCTAGTGCCCTCCATCTTTCCCAACATCAGGGTCTTTTCCAAGGATTCTTCTCTTCTCATGAGGTGGCCAAAGTATTGGAGCCTCAGCTTCACGATCTGTCCTTCCAGGGAGCACTCAGGGCTGATTTCCTTAAGAATGGATAGGTTTGATCTTCTTGCAGTCCATGGGACTCTCAAGAGTCTCCTCCAGCACCACAATTCAAAAGCATCAATTCTTCGGCGATCAGCCTTCTTTATGGTCCAGCTCTCACTTCCATACATCACTACTGGGAAAACCATAGTTTTAACTATACGGACCTTTGTTGGCAAGGTGATGTCTCTGCTTTTAAAGATGCTGTCTAGGTTTGTCATTGCTTTTCTCCCAAGAAGCAGGCGTCTTTTAATTTCGTGACTGCTGTCACCATCTGCAGTGATCAAGGAGCCCAAGAAAGTAAAATCTCTCACTGCCTCCATTTCTTCCCCTTCTATTTGCCAGGAGGTGATGGGACCAGTGGCCATGATCTTGGTTTTTTTGATGTTGAGCTTCAGACCATATTTTGCGCTCTCCTCTTTCACCCTCATTAAAAGGTTCTTTAATTCCTCCTCGCTTTCTGCCATCAAGGTTGTGTCATCTGCATATCTGAGGTTGTTGATATTTCTTCCGGCAATCTTAATTCCGGCTTGGGATTCATCTAATCCAGCCTTTCGCATGATGAATTCTGCATTTCTCCATAATCCAGCACATGTTTGCTATTTGGTCTCTGGTTCCTCTGCCCTTTTGAAATCCAGCTTGCACTTCTGGGAGTTCTCGGTCCACATACTGCCTGAGCCTGCCTTGTAGAATTTTAAGCATAACCTTGCTAGCGTGTGAAATGAGCGCAATTTTGCGGTAGTTGGAGCATTCTTTGGCACTGCCCTTCTTTGGAATTGGGATGTAGACTGATCTTCTCCAATCCTCTGGCCATTGCTGAGTTTTCCAAACTTGCTGGCATATTGGGTGTAGCACCTTAACAGCATCATCTTTTAAAATTTTAAATAGTTCAGCTGGAATATCATCACTTCCAATATCATTTCTTCACTTCCAATATCATTTCTTCCATTTACATGCTGCCTTTCTATTAAGGTAGCCAAGGAAGTTTACAATTTTAAAATACCAAAATGAGAAAGAAGAAGAGAGCATAAAAACAGCAAATCTCAAACAAAGTTTCCACAGGCTGTTTGATAGTCCCTTTAGGAGCTGATGATATGGATCCCTTGATCTGGATTTTTCACTTTGGCCTTCCTTCCAGCCGCATGTTTTAAATAGGCTCTTGGGAAGGTGTGAGGAGAAACTCCCTTTAAAGTTATTTTGAGCCATTGTTTATTTCCTCAGGAGCTCCTTGATGTAGGATTCTTCCCTTCTTTACTAGTGCAAATCATGGAAGGGCATACCTTAAAAATCTGCATTATCACAACGACAGATGAGCCATCAGTTTTGTGAAGGGCCTGTTGTGTGCCATAGACTAAGCATAGTTGCCAAGTTCCGGATTTGGAAATGGGCAGAGCGGCACCAGAAACATGGCCACTGGCAGGAGCTGTTTTCCGGGGGATTTATGGGATATAAATCCATTTGGGAGACCAGCGGGAAACGGTAAGAAAATACGGGGTTTCCCCAGGGAAAACGGGGTACTTGGCAGCTATGGCCATAGAGTGTGTACATCTTTGGGTGCCATTTTGATTTTCTGCCTCTGTCTTGGGCTGACCTGGCCTGTTGATGGATGCCACCTGCTGTTCAGCATCGCTTACTCAGCATCAAGCACTCCCAAATCCACCACCGGGCAATACCTTTATTTGGACCAACCAAAACGCCACAGTTCTCCAAAACTAAATGTTATACACAAAGGGGGTGGAAGATGGTTGTTAAGCAAATTGGGCTGGGTGTTGTAGTCATGGGGATCTGCAGTTAGGCTTCATGCCACGATGGGAAACTGCAGACTGACTGGATTAGTCTTGGCTAGGTGGTGTTTTCAGATTACATCCAGGATTCTGGGACGACGCAGCATGCATTCCAGATCTGTTTCATGCCGTAAGCAAAACACACAGCTTCCTGGTTAGGCAGAAAGCAGGATTAAGACAAAACACGGCAGTCTTTATGTTAGCATAGGTGGGGATTAATTTTGGGTGGTGTGAGATAGAAGGGAACGTAAGCCTCAAAAACGCAAACTTCCGCTTCAGATTCGAAGAAATCGAATGACAATTTGATTCTACAACACAACCCTTAATTTCTTTCTTTTTTTATGTGAAAGTATGTCCCACACTGCTCAGTTGTCTGTGTGTTTTAAATTGCCTCACGCCAAAGCATTTTCTCACATTACGGTATGTACCCTAGTTGTCAGAAAATGGCGTATTTCCACACTTAAGACCATGAATGGATTGTTATAGATTGGGGGAACCCCTCCTCCCAAACCCTAGAAATAAATGGTAGGATTTTGATTATTTGGGATATGAAGGAGGAAATACCAGCTGCAGAGGAACTCCTGGGCTAGCCTACATGAAACAACCTGGCATTAAGAAACTACAGGGCCATTGAGGACCATTCAAAATGCAAGAGAACTGTCCTTCCCCACTGCCCTGAGGTGTGAAGAGAGAAGGTTGGAAGGATACCAAGATAACTTGGAGGGATGTGACAGGAGGAGTTTGGGGCCTTTAAGTTTAACATGAGGCTTGTAATAGCTGATAAAAAGAGCAAAATGCAGCATCGCTGAAGGCAGGCTGAAACCCACTGTTGCCAGAGGTTTATATGCACATGCATTTTTCCATCAAGGCAAGCAAGATGCAATATCAGGACACATTCCAGCCAGGCAAAAGCACTTGAGGACAGTGTCCGGAGCAGGGCTGGTGGGAAGCATGATAAGAAAACATATTATCCACTAGATGGCACCATTACCATTTCCTTGTAACCACAGATAAACATTGTTGTCTAAAGTGATTTCAAGGTCAGTTAATCTAAGGCAGAGGTAGACAGCCTAAGGCCCGGGGGCCGGATCCGGCCCACTCGTCTTCTCAATCCGGCCCATGGACAGTCCAGGAATCAGCGTGTTTTTACATGAGTAGAATGTGTCCTCTTATTTAAAATGCATCTGTGGGTTATTTGTGGGGCATAGGAATTCGTTCATCCCCCCCAAGGTCTGAGGGACAGTAGCTGAAAAAGGTTGCTGACCCCTGATCTAAGGTCTTGTCCGCACCATTTCAAAATTCACCAGGGACTCAGGTGTACAGCTGCAAATAAAACATTTTAAGTGTGTTTGTAAAGTGCAATATACAAATGTGACACTAGATGGCGATGGTGAGCTATGGCAAATTCAATATATATTTTTCCCCCAAAACTTTTTTTTAAAAAAAGCATTTTCACTGTGTTTTCAATATGTGTGGATATGAAGAGAAAACAGAGCTTTCTTTTTCTTTTTGAAAAGCAATGATGTTTGATGCCTCATGGTTTTGGTTACAAATTGTAATAATAAAGGGGGTGGGGGGGAAAATGAAACCAAACAAACATTTCACTTTGTATGTTTCTTGCTCCTTCCTCTTCTTGCAGGAAACATGTGGTGTTTGTACTGACCAAGTGACATACTGGTTTATCTGGAGCTGAAATCTGCTTTTCTACTAACCAATAATAACAAAAAAAAGTTTTTTCTAAATAAATTGCACACCCCTTTGCTGTGTAATGTGCATTTGCCATATCAAGGAATTGGGGGTTATCCCATTTTCCCCTGCATCTTATCTCCTCCTCTTTGCTACTTCTGTACACTCCAGAGCACCAACAAGCCCAAAGCCTCATCTTTTCTCCCTGCTTCTTCAATTTGAAAAAGCTTTCCTTATTTCTTTTCCTCCTGTTCCTTAGTTCCCGTTGGTGTGTGCTTACTTGTTGCAAAGCATTTGAAGCAGCAGTGTGTGATGCAGTCTAGTAATAATGAAAAAGCAACACGGCAAGTCCCAAGAAATACAAACAAACAAGCAAACAAAACCCACACACTCCTTTTCAGCTCATGAATTTCCCTTCTTTCTGCTGCAAGCGGTACATGGTGGGAAGTGTGGTGTGGTAGTTGTAGTGTGGTTGCTTATACCAAGTCACTGGCAAGATATTAAAAATAGACAGTGTCACACAAGATGCGGAACAAAAGTAAACATGTGTGTGGTCCTTGGACAATGATATGTGGGAACAGTGAACAAACCGGACAGCTATGGCAGCATGAAGGGCTGTGGTGCACAAAACAGATTTGGAAAATGTGAATTTTCAGCTGCGGTGCAGATGAGTCCTAAATTTGCAATCCTGCACGGAACCGACACCAGGCTGATAGATGCAAACCAAGATCGTTCTGTCTGACCCCTGTGGACCAAACCACATGGTGTGCATATTTCATCAAAAGCCTCCACAAAAAGAAGACCCCTCTTTAATATGGACATGCACAAGATTCAGCTGAAGCCTGAGACCTGAACAGAATTTGGCCAGTTTTTTGGGGGGGGTAGATCCTGGTGTCCTCTAAGCTAGGTTGAGGCAGCCACTGATTGCCTTGGGTCAGGTGGCCCAGAACAATTTGTTGTTGTCAGGGTGAGGGGTATCAGACAGGAGAGGCAGACATTGAGCAGGAAGAAGGAGAGGTCAGGCAGGGGAAAGGCAAAACCATGAAAAGACCTAGGAGCGTAGGCACATACCTGACTGGTTGTGCCTTTCACTTAGAACAGTTGTGGTTGAAGACAAAGGGCAGAAGTATGGTGCCCCAAGGAGAAGTCGTAGATTTAAGAGCAGGAGGGACGCAAAATCTGACAACCAGCAGAAAATAAAGACCCTGGAATGTCACTCCATGTTGAAGATTGTCACACCAAGAATACAGACCAAGGTACAAGCTGAGTGGGTGTGCTGCCTCTGATCACATATGTGCATAAGTATGTACATAATTCTATTTGTATACCAGCTTTCCACAGTTCAAACTATGCTCCAGGCAGCTTACAACATGAAAAAAATGCATGACTGCAGCATAACAAAAATAGTCATAAACAATAAATTGAACAAGTTCTACATAAATCAAATCTAAATCTAGAATAAAGATACAAAAAGCAAGAGTAGCAATAACCTCCCCCCCACAATAAAAAAAAAATCCAAACAACACCCCAGCCCAAGGGTCTGTTCAACAATCTCAGCTTGTAGAGCTGGAGTCAGTCAGGGCCCCATCCTCCCAGGCTAGGTGGGAAAAGGCCTGCAAGGCAGGGAGCAGGTCTTCCAGGACTCACAGCCTAGAAGATAAGGGCCAAGGCTTGCTCTAGTGTCTGCATAGGATTAGTCCATCAGTTGCAAGCAGCAATCTCCAAGAGGTAGAAGGGAGCTCTTCAAGTGATTGACTAGAAATCAATGTCCCTAGGAAATTCAGATCACTACTGCTGCTCATTCAAGGAGAGTGGTATGATTAGCACACCATCAACGTAGATATGAACCACAATCATCATCAGATGGGTCACCAAAACCACCAAGACCTTAGTGAAGATCCTGGGTGTGGCCAAGTCTGGTATTGTGTGGGCTACAACTGAAACTCAGGGAGGGGTGATGACGTTGTTAGAAAACATCTTACCAGGTACCATTTTCACCAACAATTAAGCAACAGGGCCACGTACTCCTCTTTAAAGAGTGCAGACTTTCATTCCTTTACAGTATTACATTAATGCCAGTCAGTGTGAGAATGAGTTTAAGGGTTTGCTAAACTGAAATTAACAGTGAATGTGATACCGTACATACTGTTTAGTCTAAGTCAATCTCTAAGCAGATCTCTCTCTCTCTCTCTCTCTCTCTCTCTCTCTCTCTGTGTGTGTGTGTGTGTGTGTGTGTGTGTGTATTGTCCAGTAGCACCTTAGAGACCAACTAAGTTTGTTCTTGGTGTATAAGCTTTCTTGTTCATTGCACACTTCTTCAGATCTGTTGTTTGCTTTCATGTTGCCCTCTTGCCCATGTTTTACTTATTTTGTTTGTGAGATTGGCCATGTCTGTTAGAAGATGCTCAGAGGCGTACGTCAACTAGAAGCAGGAAAGCAATAGAATAGGAACATTCTGGCTTATGAATGCCCTCACACCAGTTTGCATATTGTTTGGGGAAATGTGAACAGAATTTCTCCCCCCGCTGAGTGTTTGCTTGCCCTGCAATACACCATCACATTATGTCAACCACAATGGACCGCAAACAAATACTCAGCTCAGACATGATTCAAGT